>NC_081436.1:41937590-42643357 GCF_949786415.1 Peromyscus eremicus | reverse complement strand
GGAGGGGGTGGGGAGGCAAAGGACTACAAAGGCAGGTGTGTCAAGGGTCACTGTTTTCTGTGGCTGTGATGGACAGTCCCTGGACCTGTCCTCTTCCCTCTGAACCTGCAGCACCCACAGGATCTGCACCAGCATTTTCATGGAACTTCTCTAATGACAGGAACGTCTAGCCAGGCAGTGGTGACCTACACCTTTAATCCCAGCACTGGGGAGGCCGAGACAGGCAGATCTCTGAGTTCGAGGCCAGCCTGGTTTACAGAGCGAGTTCCAGAACAGCTACGGCTACACAGAGAAACTCTGTGTCAAAATACCCATTTCACCCCCTCACCCCTGCCAAGTCTGTAACAATGCCTTTAAAAAAATTCCTGAAACATATATGTAGAGAAATAAATGAACTTTGATTTTGATTTCTCTACCTGCCCTCATAAAGACAACAAAATTTGTATCTCAATGAATTGGATTTTTCCTTTGCTGTCTTAGGGTTTCTATTGCTGTGACAAAACACCATGACCAAAAAGCAAGTTGGGGAGGAAAGGGTTAATTTGGCTTATCCTTCCACATTGCTGTTCATTATTGAAGGAAGTCAGGACAGGAACTCAGACAGGGCAGGAGCCACGGAGGGGTGCTGCTTACTGGCTTGCTCCCCATGGCTTGCTCAGCCCACCTTCTTATAGAACCCAAACGACCAGCCCAGGGATGGCACTACCCACCATGGGCTGGGCCCTCCCCCACTGATCTCTAATTGAGAAAATACCCCACAGCTGGATCTCATGGAGGCATTTCCCCAAGTGATGCTCCTTCCTCTCTGATGACTCTAGTTCGTGAGAGTTAACACACGAAATCAGCCAGTCCACTTGCCTAAAAAAGCTTCAATTCTAATGGAAAAGCAAACAGAGACAACAACAACTAAAAAACCCAGCTAACTTTGAGGTTGGCTAATTAATTTGGTCCTTATTTGGGCAGATTTATCACTGTACGTCTGATAAAAAGAGAACGTGAATGTGAGGCAAGAGAGCTCAGAGGAAATCATGCTATTGTGAGAAATCTGTTGTTCTAATTGTTTTAACATGGCTTTTATTTGTTTTTCAGATAAGCAGACGGTTTCCTTTAAGAAACAGGGCTTAAAATTGTTGAGTCACACTGTGTCTCTCTCAAAGACAGCAAGTCTTAGAAAGAATTACAGACAGCTGGGAGACGGGAAGGCTGGCACAGCGACATTGTGTGCTCCAACTGTAGAGCCTCCCAAAACAGATACAGGGGAGACAGAGGCAAGAAGCCCGCTCTACAGAGAACTGGGGCAAGAGAATTGGAAAGGACTCATTTGAGACACTCTGCTCCCAAATGTTAACTCCTTCATGGCCAAACATAAAGGAACATTAAACAGCAAAGTCAAAGGTGAAGCCTGGAGCAGGCTTTGGAGAGGACGAAGTTAAAGTATTGGGCAACTGATTAAAACTCCATTTCATCACTGAAGTCCAGTCTACTGACCTATCCACCATCTCCCAGAGCAGCCACCACCCTCCACTTCAGGGCTTCTGTTATTTGGACTGGACTCCTGTGCCAGGCAGGGGTAAGAGCTATGTCTCAGGAGCCAGAAGACCCTGAGTGCTCCACATAAGACCTTGCCGTGAAACCTGGAGTAGGTGTCCTCATCAACAAAACTTATTCTGAGAATAAATGAGTTAGTGAGTTGTTTGGAATAGTGCCTGGTTCAGAACAAGAACTATGTGTGTGTTTAAATAAAATACTTTCAGAAGGCATCATCCACGTGGTGTTTATTTTATTTCTTAGTATTTGTTTTTGGGGTTGTTTTTTTGAACCCGGATCTCCTTAGGTAGCCCTGGCTGGCCTGAAACTTGCTATGTAGACCAAGCTACCCTCAAACTTACAGCTTATCCTCCTGCCTCTACCTTTTAGATTAGAGGTATGTGCCATTATTATTAACCTTTTTTTTCACTATAGATCTAAAAGATTTTTGATCAACACATTAAATCTGTTTTAATTCATATTCACATTGAGTAGAGCTCAACTCAGGATACTTAGCTTATCCACTGCCTTAGGCTTATCATTTTTATAATGACTGCATTCAATTCCTCTCTACTATTTTAAGATATATAATACATAATTGTTAACTGTATTCAACTTGCTGTGCATAAGACACCAGAACTTTCTTCAGAACATTGTACCCCAAATTTGCATTTTACTTACATTCTTGTTCTTAAAAATGAAACCGGAAGTGAAAGAAAACTTCTTCTGAAAATGGGACGCTAGTCTTTCTTACTGTAAGAGAAGGTAATTAAAAATAAGAACTCTGATAACCAAGTAATGTTACTGAATTCCAGGAGTACTCTGTGGCCTGTGTGAGACCCGGAACCCGGGGACCCTTCTTTGCTGAAAAGTGAGATTACTAAATGTTTGAAATTAAAATATAGCAGTGCCCAATGAAGCACCCTCTGGCATGATTACTAGGCAGGAAGGGGCTGGAGAAAGGGCCTGAGATCATTCGTCTCACTTATGAATCACTCTTAGAAGAACGGCAGAATGTACTCCTGCTGGACCTGCTCATTGAGCAATTGGTGTTAATAAGACACGCAATGTCAGAGCCACAGAGGAACAGCAAGGTATTCTCTGCTGACAATTAGAAATGAGGCGGTCAGGGCCAGCACGATGACTGGGAAGATTGAATCTTGTCCTCAGTGATGCCTGCTTCAAGACCGGGGACAGGATGTCACACACACCACCTAGGCTGTCTTCAGGCCGAGCTCATTGAATCAAGGTCTTGGGATCAAATAAGTAAATGGCTTGTTGTGGGGGAATGGCCTGGGAGAGAGACGGTAAGACATATCCCATGGCATGGTCCCAGAAGGTGGTACATAAATGACACCACTCAGGGGAAAAAGGAGAGTTGGAGGACTATGGGCAACAGAGGAGCCACATTCGGTTCACAGACTTCCTGACCCAGCACTAAGCATGCCCTCACCTTTACGGCTGTTCACGCTTAGTAGAAATTTCAGTTCTTTTAGACGAAAAGTATCTAGGTGGTGCATTCTGCCTCTGGTTCCCTACTGCCAAGCCCGATGAGGCTGAATTCAATCCCCCAGTCGCCACTGAATGGAAGGAGAGAACTGACTCCCAGAAGGTGTCTACGCACATACATGCACACCTGTACACAAACTAAATAAGTCAAAATGTAATGGGAAAGATTGGAAAGGCACAAACTGAGCTATTGCTCAGTGAAATATGTCTGGACAAATTTGCCTTCATGATGACAGCAGCAAAATAGGTAAAAACAATCATTTTTTTAATAGACTGGAAGCTGACACAGTGTTGAGGGGGGCTGAATTTAATGACAACTTTGCCTGCCCAGATGTTCTGTTGACAGCCCAGTCCCATTTCGGTGATGAACGGGCGATGGTAAGACTATATATTCATAGCAGACTATTTATTTACTTGGTAGCATTTATATTTCCTGACTTCTTTGCAGCAGAGTCACTAACTCTATTGAAAGAAGCAGACTTTTCACATAATTTATATTACATTGGCAGGGAGGCAGGAGTTGGCAGAGCTGGAAAGGGCCAGGACGATAAATATTTTAAGCTTTATGGACCAATTCCTCTCTGATGCAAATATTCAACTCGGCTGTGGAAACGGGAGAGAGCTCTAGACAAAATGTGAGAGAATGGCTTGAATCCATTCCAGTATCATTTTCCTGACGAAAACAAGCAAGAAGCTGCATTGGTTCTGCACACTGTACCTCAGATATGTAAAGGATTCAAAAATAGAATATGATATACTCAAGATACTGACATTTAAATGTATCTCAATAGAAACATAATCTAAAGTCAAGTTAAAAGTGTAAAAATCTATTTTTTACACATTTAATAGGTTTTCTTATAAAATATTCAAGATAGTTTAATTAGTACACAGAATTAACAACTATTCTAGTTTTAACTAAAAATGGACTAAAAGTTGAAAATTTAAATTTAGTTTTTTAAAAATATATTATGTCAAATCAAGCATTTGCATAAAAGAAGGGTCTATTTGTGGGGGTAAGAAGAAGATCTTTCAAGGGGGAAGGGCAGCGGGGGTCTAAATAAGAACAAAGATGTGCATATGGAGATGTCACAGTGAAACTTATTTCCTGTGTTATCTAAAATATGAATAGGAGGGACTTGTCAGGAGAGTTAGCACCTGCTGTCTCTCTAACTGCCACCAAAAATAAGCATAATAAATACACCAGGCATGTGAAGTGTCTGTTGACCTACATGCAAAGCAAAGGGTCCAGTGGAGTCCTTCAGTGTTGTAGAATATTCTCTATGAACCATCGCCTCTGTTGGTGATGCTGTGCTGATTCTCAACGCCCCTGGGATGGCAAATTGCAGAACAAAAGGATTGAAGACCATGGTTCTGGGCACTGCTGGGAAGCGATGCTTAGTTATGTAAGAATCTGACGTTCTCCGTTCTCTGAGAGGAGAGATCTGACAACTTAATGAACTTAGCTTTTTCCCTTCCTAAGCACTTCTGCCACTCAGATCCATCTCACACTCCAAAGCAGTGGCCTCCTTTGAGGCTGCCAGGGCAAGCACGGAGGACTCAGAAAGCTCTTAGCTCTGGCTCCGCACACAATGACTGCACAGCAAAGCTAGCCCACACCACACAGCCACGAGCCCTCATCCTCGAACATGGTGTAGGAAGGCGGGTCCTGGGAAAAGCTGATGTTTATGAGAACCACGGGCCACAGGGAGATGCGGGTGGAGTATTCCCAGGGCAAGGGGACAATCAGTCTACCAATGAAACCCATTCCAAATCGTGCCAGTTACTTGGAACATCGATGATGATTTCACACAAGCAAGAACTGTGGAAGCAGTGGGCTCCTTCCTACTATCAGTGCCAAGCAGAAGGTAGACATAAAATTCAAGGTGACCAGGAAAGGAATCTCCCATTGGCCCACAAGGAGATTAAATGGACTCTAAGATCTCTTTCAACTCAGATTTCTAGAATATGAGATGAAACAAGGCAGCAAACAACACAGAAAGACAGAATAGGGCATAGGCAGAGGGGCATGCTGGAGCCAGGTCACATGATTTGCAAGAACAAATCGTCAAGTATTTAGGAAACTTGTGAACTATGGATAAATCATTAGTAGCTTAAAATCTGATACAGTTAGGATATTTACACAATGGAAATTGGCAAACATTGTAACTAAGAACAGCTCTGTTTTGCTTTTTTTTTTTTTTTTTTTTTTTTTTCAAGATAGCTGGTTTCCCCACACATCCTTCAATACCTAGTTGGTTTAGCTGCTGAGTTTCATCTTAGCTAGAATTCATAAAATTAACTCAATTTCACTTACAACAGGAGTATACAGATTCTGGAAGAAGTTTGCTAGATTTAGGCTCCCAGTTACATAGGCAGACAGAACTGGTACTACTTCTGACCTGTGTGGCCTTCAGCAAAGCACTTGACCTTTCTAAGTCGATAAAATGGGAAATTTAATAATAGTTTTGTTGGGCGAGAATGATGACTGCTATGCTGTTGGAACCTGATTAGTAGTGCTATTGTGAATGTTACATGTGATGACACACATACAAAGATTAGCATGGCTCTCATCGAACTATAATCTTTTAATACATGAAGCAATTATGATAATTTTCTTCCTTGTACATTACTAAAAGCAGAAGAATCTTGGGTTTAAACAAGGAAAACAACTTTTGTCACATAAAATGACTGAGAGCGCCCTAAGAAGACGTTGACACTAGTAGAGAGTTTGCTTCAAATGGAAGGTCCTAACTTCAATTCCCAGCACCCAAACCAATTAAATAAATAAATATCCATTTCATCATAATCAGGGACTGAAGTTGTGGCTGTACTGACTCTGGGAAAACTCATAGAGCTATATAATAATGGTTTTCTTCATTTAATATGCTTACTTTCCTATGCATAATAGAATCAACAAAATAGTGTATTGAAAATTAAGTAAAAAATTTAAAGAGGATTTTGCATGTTTGATAAGGTTGGTGGAAACACAGAAAAATTAGAATCAGAAAGGAAACAGAATCCAAAAGAAACAAAGAAGCCACCCCAGACCCAATCATAGCATGAATTTTCTCTCTTTGTATATCACGAGCTTCAGATTCAAAGCCTTGGGCAAATGTGCCCAGTTGGCCAACCCTTGATAGGTGCCAGAACCTTAATTTCCTAGAGTATGGGTAAAAACAAGCATCTAGTCGTTTTAGGATCTATTCTAGAAGATAGTCTCTACCTCCCACCAAAAACCACATCATGGTTCCTAATATAGGATAAATCTGTCTGAGTGACAGGTCCAGTCTGTCTTGTTCATTTAGAAACTCTACAGCTTTCCCCTATGTTTAGTGTTTAATGACAATGTGCACAGAAGATAAAACATGCTCCCATTTAATATGATGAAACTATTCTTCATATGTCTTAACTCCTCCTCCAAAGAGAAACCAATGCCTTCTACTGAGTAAATGCTCAGTTCTAAGTCTTGGGTCTAAGACTGATGCTCGTTTCTCCTTTAGTATTTAGAGACATCGATTGATATTGTGAATCCCCTTGGACTAGAGGAGGGGTTGGCAAAGGGCCGTGTAATGAACATTCTAGGCTTTGCAGTCCATATAGTGTTTGTCTAGACTCTCTGATTCTGCCATTGTAGCATGAACACACCCAGAGACAGTATGTAAATCAACTTGTATGGCTGTATTCCAATAAAGCTTTATTTATAAAAGTCCATAGGGGGCTATATTAGGACTATATTAGCCTACAGATTGTCAACTCTTGGGTTAAGTTATAAATCTTGCTACCACCAGCACACCTCTGCAAAATAATCAGATGACATAAATGAGAAGAAAGGAAGTTATTGTGGTAATACAAATATTACAGAATACAGAAAAGGAAGAGACATGGGTATAGGGGCTCTGGGCATCATTTCACATGGTCATAGCTGCTTCCGCCATTGTTCTTACTCATGGCCTGTGCTGTGCTCTCTCTCTCTCTCTGTCAGTCAGTACTTCAACTTGTTATGGCTCAGTATTTGAGTAGGCAACCCAACTTTTCTTTTGCTAATTCTTCCAGTATGGGTTGGAGTGGTCACATAACAACTGTCTCACAGGGCATAATTGTGTCTTAAGGGCCCCCCTTACATCTTAATCATGTTCTTACTCAGAGAAGGACTAATTCAGAACTGTCTTCTACACTTAGCACATTGAAAGGAAGCTCAGATGATGGCATGGTGTCACAAATGGCCATTCCCTAAACTGAATACAGGGGGACAAATAAGGTTCCATAGTGCACACAAGCCTGCACAGAAAGTGTGGTGGTGAAGATTTTTTTCTGTTTATGTGTACCATTTGACGTCAATTATCCAAATATTTTATTTGTTCCCACGTTAGGCTGAAATCATCCCATGATGAGAATGAAATGCGTTTTGTCTATCCTAGAACTTATCATAGATCCTGATAAAATACTATGTGCTTAAATCAGATCCAGGCTTTGTGTTATAACAGAAGAGAAAATGCAAAGCGATGAGGAAGTAACTCACAAAAAATGTAACCCGAATGTGATAAGAACACAATGGTTCCTATGAGTAAATACTGTGTGTGGAGGAGCAGCCACTGTTTAAACAGACTGGAGTTTGGGACTAGACCACAATGCAGGGCAAGTTAATCCCATGAGGAGGTGGAGAATGCTCTCTCTCTCTCTCTCTCTCTCTCTCTCTCTCTCTCTCTCACTGTCTCTCTCTCTCTCTCTCCCTCCCTCCCTTTCCCCATCTCTCTCTACTCAGGAAGTCTTTGTGGGATACTCTGAGTCTGGTATTGGTTCACAGCCAGAGACAATACACTGCTCTTGCTTCTCCTTGGATGATGATTTTTTTAGGAGCTTAAATCTTACATCAATAGAACTTAGAAAAGTCGTTTGTTTCCTAGCTAGGTAAGGCCCTTCGTGAGAAGCAGGTGCTGTTGGCACTAATGCAGCTCAGCCCAGAAGTGGAGCTGGAGAATACTATCAGAGAGGAACTGAGTTGGAATTTACTAGCAAATTTAACTGTTGATTCGACTGAAATAACTCAAACCCAAGCCAAGATTTTTTTTTATATTTATTAGGGGTAAAGTAGCAATATGGGAGACACAAAGTTGAATTAGAATTAGTCCTAGTTTATGATTTAGTGAGAGGGATGGAGTTGGTAAAGTCTTTAAATTGATACAGGCAGAGGCACCAACTAAAAAGTCTAAAAGAGGGCAGAGAATGAAGAGATTAATTCTAACTTGGAACCAATATAAGTTTCATGGAGAAGACATGATTTGAGACCATCTGTGAATTTAAAAGAAGTCTGTGCGATAGAACATTGCTGGGGATGGGAACACAAGATAAAGGCTACAAGCTCAAGTGTCTGAGGAACCATGCTTATCACAATTATGAGTGAGTCTAGTTGGGTATAAGACAACGAAAATTGTGGGCAGAGAGGGATCTGTACCCACAGAAAAGGGATGATTCATTTCTCAGCTCAGCTGACTGTGCAATTCAACTGCATGAATTCTTCAGGAAAGGCTAGAGAGTTCTTCATTTGTTGTCTCGTTTTGTAGCCCAGCCTGGCCTCATCCAGCAGGCAAGCATCACCACACCAGGTTAGAGATCTTTTAAAACATTTTCAGTAGGTTAGAAGAAACAAAACTCTGATAACAATGTGATCAAAATGCACCTGCAGATAACTCTGGTGTGCAGGCAATGGTTCAGGTAAAGGTTCAGAGGAAGAAGGATGAAAGCCATGCTTGGAGACTAGCCTTACTGGAGTTCTTGTGGAGATGAGTGACTGGGATTTGGAGCTGAAGGTTTTCCTGTGTCCCGCCTGATCCACAGCTGCTCAGACCCAAGTAAACACACAGAGGCTTATATTCATTAAAACTGTTCGACCGTTAGCTCAGGCTTCCTGCTGACTTACTCTTACACTTAAACTCAGCCCATTTCTGTTAATCTATATGTTGCCACATTTTCCATGGCTTTACCTGTGTGCAATTACATGCTGCTCCCTGATGTCTCCTGACTCAGCCTTCCTCTTCTCAGAATTCTCCTTGTCTGCTTATCCTGCCTATACTTCCTGCCTGACTACTGGCCAATCAGCATTTTATTAAACCAGTGTACAAAAGCATTATCCCACAGAAGGGACTGAGTGGTCACACAGGAAGTAGATGGAGCTGGATCTTTCAGGACACTGAGGACACTCTTTATTTTGTGGGAAATGAGGCTTGTAACCATGGAGGGGTCTCGTTGAAAACGGTGCTGGAAAGATTTCTCTGGCATTGATGGGAGGAACAAATATTGCTGTGTGAGGCAGAGAGATGAGTTAGGAGTATGTGTTTCAAGTTTCACATATGGAGGAAATGAGTTGTTTTCAAAAGGACTGTATTCTAAGACTAGTTAGGGCAGCAGCAGTGAGGGAAATGTTGAGTTAATTTGTAAAGTTGATGACAAGCTGTAAGAATCATGAACTTCAGAGTCTGAAGGTTTAACTTGACTTCCTGGTTGGATGGGCAGTGAGGGCTAGGTAAGTGGCTCAGTATGGCCAGGCTCGGGTGCTGTAAAATGGGAAACAGAGATGACAATGACTACGATGATGTTGATGATGATACTGGCAACACTGGAGCTGCTGCTGCTGCTGGAGCCAATGTGACAATGCGTGCAACATTCCTCATCACCCATGTTGTTTGTTGTTAGTGTTAAATAAATAGTTAAAGTGATAGAAACAAATGACTTCAGGTAGAAAATTGAAGAGCAATAGCAATTAGTGTACGGGAGGACAAGGTTGACCAGTTTCAGAAAAAAATTGTTAAGAAAGAGTTGATATTGTTATTGGATGCTTTGTACTTGCTATGTGATAAAAAATGTCTTTTAGGCTTCACCTTTTAGGACCAAAGTAGTAACAATGGCAAGGATGATAATAACAGCTGCAGCCATCACTTACTGAGCATCTGCAGTGGCCCAGGCATGGTGTTGTACTTGGCATTAGCTATTGCAAATCCTCCAACATCCACGCTCCGTATCAGCATGAAAACCAAGGCTCAGAGACGAAGTGACTGAAGTCAAACAGCTCAGGCATCTCTGGAGCTCTGTATTCTGTGCACATTTTCCTGTTGGTTTAATCAGTTCATGCTGGGATGCTGTGACAGAAACAGCTCCAACGATCACTGAATATTAGCTAATCTACTTTTTTTTTTTTTTAAAGGAGAAAGGGACCCTAGAAGCCCAGGGCAAGGCAATGGCCTGCTTAGGGACACATAGCTATGAACGCTAAGAACCCTCCAACTCAGGGCTCCTGGCTCCTGGTGCTGAGAACAGTTGCTGTTGCCTGTACTGGGCTGCTTCTCTGGAGTACAGTTGTTTTGAATTCCCATGGTCTTCTGCAAACAGACTGTTGGTTTCATTCCAGAGAGCCACAGGGCAAATTTACCCTGGTAGAGAGAACAGCTGGCATGTACACTGTGAACTCGCTTTTACCACACACCCTAGGTTTATGGTGGGCTTGCCTCTGGCTTCTATTGGCAGTGGAGAAGCTGTTTGACATGGAGTGAACAAATAAGGGAGTTCACTGAACCTCAGCTCCTAACTTCCTGTTTATTAGTAGCTTCCAGCATAAATATTACACAGTGCTCACCAAGGTGAGAGCTGGGAGGACACATCGACACGCTCACAGTATCTGGCCTTTGTAGAGTGAATATGTCATGCTACACTTCTGGTTTCTCACAAACTTCAAGATGATGGATTAAAGCCATTTAACAGAATCGAAATCTGAGACCCACGCACATCAAGAAACTTGTCAATGTTTGAAAATGGACCTGATAATTCCTGGGGCCAGACCCCAGCCTTTATGCCCGGGTGTATTTTGATGTCAAAGCTGATGACTATCACCATGCACACACACTGCACCTATAGAGCTTTGTCTCCACAAGACTCAGAGAGTGTATGGGAAACACATACAAAACTCTCAAAGAACTGATTTGTGTTCTAAAGTTTAAGCTGGCTTATTTTAAAGAAATGATCTTTGTTTTATTGCTTATTTCTGGGACAATACCCATGGATATGAATAAAACCCACAAAGACCTGGGAAATAATGAAAGCTTTAACATAAAAATCTCAAGTTATTGAATGTCACTAAAACATCAATAGAGCTGGTTCAGTTTCTCATAACCACCCCCCCACCCCCCGCTAATGTTTATGCTAAAGGCTCATTACGCACTTTTATATGTAGAAACTCTGCTCCTTTTATTTCTCCCTAGATCCAACAGAATGAAAGAAAAGGAAATGCTTTTCAGTATAATCATGCCTACCCTTTGTAGATTTGTAGCTGTTTCTTTTCTTTGGCTCTTAGAGTTGGGGTGCCAGGCTGGTACCACTGTTGATTTTCTTGATGTGACATGGGAAGACTCCTCTTTTGTTGGAATTTCTCTTTGTTCCCCCCCCTCCATCCCTCCTTCCTTCCCTCCCTCCCTTACCCTTCCTAAAACCAGAGGTTGGAAGCCCCTGACTTCCATATTGGGCTCTTCCTTTGGGAATGGTCATTAGTGGCTGTGCAGTTATTCTGGAGGCTCTGGGAATCCATGTATTAGAGATATGTGAAGGCAGAGCAAAATCACACAGTATTTGCATCTACTAATGTATGTGCTTCAGGATGCTGTAGTAGTTAATACACTGCAGTTAAAAGTATGGGATTTTTAGTACTTTTATCATCATGCTTTTCCTAATTAAAAGTGTTATGGAATTTTCAGTTCTGATCTCTTTAATTTTAATAACTAAAATGCAATAGAACTTTTGTTAGTTTTAGACATTATAATGTTCTTAATGTGTTCTATTAGAATGAGCAGAGTCTGCATACATCTTTGATGTCAAGAATGAGTTTCACAGGGCTCAGTGGAAGAGAGTTTACTTAGATGCATGAGGCCCTTGGTTTGACTGCAGCACTGGAAAAATATGAAGATCTCACAGCTGCAAAGGTTGAGAATCACAGATCCCAACAAGTTATTAGTTTTTTTTCCCCTGGGAATAACTTTTTGAGATTTTTTTTTTCAAATATGGTCTTTAAAACAGAAACCCATAGTCACATGTGGCTGATTATATTTACATTAAATTATACAAATTTATCCTGTTGTACCAGCCACATTTCAAACATCCAACAGTCATATTCTGAACAGGGCAAGTGATAGGGTATTACATCACCACAAAAGGTTCGTGTCAACATCCTTATACTGGGAGTACTGGGTGATCTTGTTATAGCCAATGCTCTCACTGAGAGGAGATGGTCTTAGCACAATTCTGAGAAGATCATTTGAGGACTGAGGCATTTACTTCTTGGTTCTGTCCCTGAAGGGACCTGAGGAGCACACCAGACACCAGGAGTGGCTGAGAAGCCTGACAGATCGGTCCTTTCTTAGGGAACAGTTTGTCTTTGTACCTTTGATTGCACTGGGGAGCAAGGTGCTCGCAAACAGCCGTGCACAGCCAGCCTTGTTGATTCGGCCACGCCCCCAGATAGCCTCACCCACTAGATTACTCTGAGACTCAAAAGCCTGTGTCCAGGACCTAGATAAAACCAGACACCAGGATTTTGCTAGTTCCCGACCAGAGGAGGCTCTAAGAAAGGGAAGAATGGAGAAGCCATCTAAAGCCAAGTAATGTACTGCTTTCTCTTAATGGATGGTTTCTGGGTGTGGTCATAGCCAGGGGAGCAGGGAATAAGGGGTTTCCTTTTTTTTTTTTCCAGAGCTGAGGACTGAACCCAGGGCCTTACGCTTGCTAGGCAAGCGCTCTACCACTGAGCTAAATCCCCAACCCCAGGGGGTTTCCTTTCTAAATAACTAAGATTTAAAGCTTAGCAGGCAAAGGCCATACAACAGAGGAACAATTGAGACTGATTACGCACTTGAAAGATACACTTCTCACATAATGAGAAAATAAATAGCATTTTAGTAATCACTCATCACTGGAGATAACCATTGTGAATGTTGAAAACAGTTCTTCTCATCCCTTGCCCTGGACTGTAGCCATTATTAAATGATCAGAAAGCAGGGATTTTTCTTAAATTACTGGACTGAACTATTGGCTTACTCAGCATGTCTCTTCCTTTCTCCCCCATGGGATCATTCTCTGCTGCCAAATTTCTTCTCTCAGTCTCTCAGTGGGGGCTGAGATCTTTCCAACCATTCCTCAGGTATATTGTTCACTGGCTTCTCTCACAGACTTGTTTATAGGGCTGTGAAGAGGCTAAAACATTGGCCTGGTAATGACAATGGCCTCACGGGGTAGAGCATATTAGTCTTGTGGCTCAGAGGAGGTCTTGTTGGGGCTGGATGAAAGGAGCTGATTTGTGTATTTTCATCCGCAACATGATATTGAAGAAATATATAGGTATATGAAAGCTTAAGTCAGGGACAGGATCTGAATTCTGGTATAGAATTGAGGTAATGAATGATTTAAAAAATGTAACCAGTTCCTTATTGAATCATTATTGATCATATCATGAGTATAGTGCTTTACTGGGGCCCCAGAAGTCCTTCTCTTAGAATATTTACAGATTGGTGGTGCTGATAAATAGTGAAAGCTTATGCATTATGAATAATATGGTAGAGTTATACAAAGAATAATGTTGGAGCCTGGGCAGGGATACCTCCATTTGGGGGAATGAAGAAAATGTTCTTAGAGAACACATTTGTAAGCTGGAAGGATGACTAGTCGATAATATTCTTGAGCATGGAGATGGAGATTGGAGTGAAGGAGAATGTTCCAGAAGGAAGATCTAGATAGCAAGACGTGCAGAGATGAGACAGAACAAGGTCAGTGAGTATGTACATATGTCCATCCTGCACTTTTTCTCAGTGGATACCTTTAATAACAGTGGTTCTGTGAAGGCTAGCCTGTATTGATGGCTGGGGGTCCATTTTCCTTCCATGCTCCAAGCACCACCTACTCCTGAAGCTCCAGGCCAAGGATACTTTACTCAAACAAAGTCTAGATTTCCTCTTGTGGGAACAAGTCTCCCTCAGACTTCCCAGTGGTTTTGTCTTCTTGAAACTTTCCACTTGTTATAACCTAGTATCTATCACTCAAGGGTAGATTCTCTGCCTTCTTGGATTGTAGTGCATGGAGAATCAGGGACATTCTGATTGCTTTCCAGAATATGTGTTCAGAGAATGCTGGGCTCCCTATGACGGCTGGTCTTGCAGCATTTTGCATATTTCTTGAGGATTGATTGTATTTTGTTTCATTTCCTAAAATGTGCCCCTACCACGTCTCAAGATAATGCTTAGAAGAGGGTAATGGCATTTGATTCCACTTACTCATGCACAGTGGATCCACCTGGATGTAGATGTTTTTAGTGGCTTTGTAAAAACTTTGCAATCCTTCCGTTGTGTGGAGGGATTTTAGCATGGTGCATGCACATGCATGGCTCTTGGCTGCTAAAACAATGAAATACTTCTGCATCAGGAAGCAATTGGCCCCTTCGTTAAGCCCTTAAAGTGCCCTTCTGACACTTAGGGTCCACTTGTATGCAACAGTTGTGAGTTAAGACCTGGCCTAAGCGGAAGCCTTTGAGAGCCTGTACAGTTGCTGGAGCTGATAGTGTTTTGGTAGGTCAATACCTGTGCCATAGGTGTTTTGACTATGGATCTTGTTTAATCAATAGGATCTACAACATTGAGGTATTTCATTCTGAAAAGTAATGGGGTGGGGGTAGCCTTTTGGGTAAAAAAGGATAATGAGTCCAATCTGGTGGTTTTCTGGTTATATCCCCTTAGGAATATTGTTTTAACTCTGCTTCTCAGTTTTCTTGTCAGTAAAAGAGGTGTGCTAATTCATTCTTTTGTTCACTCACTCACTCATTCACTCACTCACTCATTCACTCACTCACTCACTCACTCACTCATTTATCCATCCATCCACCCACCCACCAACCTACTTACCCTTCCATCCATCCATCCATCCATCCATCCATCCATCCATCCATCCATCCATCCATCCATCCATCCATCCAACCAGCCAACCAGCCAGCAAACAGTGGTATCAACCTAGAAATGTTTACTGGTGGTAACCAAAGAACATGGGAAGCAGTCTGGGCAACTAGCTTGCTTGAAGATCAGATGAGACATTGAGAGTAAAAGTCTTTTTAAACTGCAAAGTAATGAGTTGATGCTGCAGTGGTCTTCAGCATTTACTTAGAAAACAGGCAAAGGCATTTTTTATGTGCTGTGACATTTAGCATGGCTCTTCAGATCGTCATTTATTCATGAGATGTATACAAATCATGCAGAGCACAAAAAGGACTCCGGGAAGTTTCCACTTAACTAGTATTTGATGAAAATTTCTTTGCTTCAGGTATTACCCCTTTTGCCAAAACACGAACTTCTACAATATTTTCAGAATGCAAAAGTAATGCACCATCTTTATAAATATGAAAAAGAACACAGGAAAAGACATAAAGACAAAGATAAAAATGAATCTAGTACTATATCCCAGAGAGAAATGCTTTTGATGAAACGTCCCTCCAGGTACCCTTCCATGCATATATTCATTATTTTTACAGAAACTGCATCATATTCTTCACACTGTTCTGTAACCCACTTTTCCTCAGCACATACTAAATGTCTTATCACTGGGGGGATGAACGAAAAGTACTTAACATTAAAGAGTCTATGATCTCTCTGGTTTCTTTTATCTCAGCATTCTAGGACACCGTGAGTGTTAAAGCTTCTTATGTTTTCTTCTTAAACCAATAAAGTGATGGGCACCTTTTCAATTCAACAAACACACGCTTGTACAGCTGTCACCAATGACTGCTTAGTTTTTCAGTCCATACATAACATTACTTTATTTAGATCCTTGTTGCTGGATGTTTGAGTTATTTCTTATGTAACAATTATGTAATAAATATCCTTGTGTGCTCAGATTTGCTTATCTGCCCAGTTGTGCAATGTGGACAGTGTTGGTAGAGGGTTAAGAGTGGATCTCTTTAGATCAGTGGTTCTCAACCTTCCTAATGCTTCCACCCTTTAATACAGTTCCTCATGCTATGGTGACCCCAACCATAAAATTATTTTCGTTGCTACTTCAGAACTGTAATGTTGTTTCTGTTATGAATTGTAATGTAAATATCTGTTTTCTGGTGGTCTTAGGAGACTCCTGTAAAAGCATCATTAGACCCCCAAAGAGGCAGCAACCCACAGGTGGAGAACCATTGCTTTTGATGAAAAGGGACACAGAACACTGGGTGCAGTTTGGGAGCAGATGAATAATCTTGCTTTGGAGTCCTTAAAAATAGCTCTAGTCATGTTAAAGAGGAATCTGTGGGAGGACCTTGCGCGAGGCAGAGAGTAGGGTCAGATTCTCATCAATAAGACACAGACTTTGAGATCTCTCCTTTGACACTGGAAGTGGAATATTGCTAACACATCAGCCCTTGGTTTGTTATTGAGGGGTCCTTAGTCCAGGGGGTTCACGTGGGATCAATTGGAGTTGTAATCAATAGTGGATGGTTGTCAGTAGAGGGAGAGGATCTCTACATGCAAAGCTAAGGTGTAGACACTTGCCTTTCAGGGGACCTGCCATGGCATTGGGAGGAGCCACTTCTGCTGGTGGGTGAGGTCAGGGGGTGTTCTGTAAACCCTTAAGGACTGGGTTCCACATCCCTTGCATACAGCCTTTCTTGTGGCCAGCCTGAAATAAGCCAATTCCTTCCTCCCACCTGTCGTATGCTCTCCATGGCCCTTGCCCTCAGCAATTGCCACCTGGGTACAATGGCTGGCGGCTCATGTGACGTCACCCCTGAGTATAGGAAGTCTTGAGATTCTGGTTCTCTGGCTGATTGCCATTTGAGGGCAGGGACATTTGTTTTGCATGACAGAAGGTGACATCTGTGGCTAGAGAGATAAGCAGGGTTTCTGTCTGAGTCACAGGGAGGCCACAGAGACACGGAGGAAGCAGGAGAAAGCAGAAAATCCCTCCAAGAAGGCTCCTGCAGTTGTAGTAAACACTGCTGGTGCATCAACTTTCTGCCTAAACTTGCTCAGAGACTTCGTTAGGGACAGGAGTCTGCACAGGAGGAACCGGGCAGCTCAGGGAGGTCGCGGCAGAGATCGCTAGATGGAGTAGGAGAATTTGTATTGTGGTTAAGGAGGGGACATTTATATAACAATCTCCAGGAACCCACATAAGTGCCAGGCAAGTGTGGTATCCCACCTACAGCTTCAGCCTCGGAGTGCAGAGCAAGCTGGCTAGCAAGACTAACCACACTGATGAGCAGTGGGCTGGACTGAGAATCCCTCCCTCAGTAAATAAGGTGGAAGGTGGAAGGTGGAAGAGCTGTGGAGGAACACTCCCATCAACAACCCTGGGCCTTCACACCCATGTGCCCATACACACAAAAAAGTGTGAATACACACACTCGTGCACCCTACAAACACATCTGAAAAGTGGGGAAAATAAATAATTAGAAAGGAAACTCATCAGGTGTGGAAGACTCTGGGCGCAAGATAGATGTGGGGCAAGGCAAGTGTTACAGAATATGAGCTGTGACTTAGCCACCACCTGGGCTCACAATCCCCACACACAATTTCTAAATCCATAAATCTCTCTCTAAAAACAAAAAGAGCTTTCTTTAAGCACAGCTAACGTGACTATTTTTGTATTTTACTATAGAAACACTAACACAATTGGTTATAAAATGTTGAACTCTACTAGGGGGTAATTTGATTCTTTATCTTTCTAAAATAAGGCAATTTTGAACTTCCTAATGCATTGTCTCCAAAGACTCTAGGTAAGACATGGGTTTGGGGCCTGGAGTGATGGTTCAATGGTTGAGAATATTTTTCTACTCTCAGAGAGGACCAGAGTTTGACTCCCAGGGCCCACATTCAGCAGTTTACAACCACCTGTAACTCCAGAAGATCCAGTACTCTCTCTGGTCTTCACAGGCGCACGCACGCACACACACATGCACGCACGCACGCACGCATGAAAAATGAAAACCAATGATTAAAAAAATGAAGAGATGCAGTTCCCGCCATATCCCATTATTCTATGGCAACCACTAGTATCACTGCTTTACATTACTATATTTGTTTGGTGTTTGTGATACCTTCTAATACAGATGCCCACATTAGTCCCATTTAACTGAACATAAAACAAGAACCTAGAGGAGTTTTGTAATTTTCCTAGGGTTGGAGACATGACAGACAGTGAAAAAGGTGGAGTTTGGGGGCATAGTAGTGAGTCAAGTTGCTCAAGAGGTCAATGGTCAATCTCATTTTGGGACAAAAACTTCAATATTTGGCTTGACTAAAGCCATTGGCAGGTGAGCAGTTACAATGAATCCAGCTGTTGGGTGGGCTATGGGGCTTCCTGGAGGGGCCTTTATTTTCTCTTCTCTGGGACTCTGATGTTAACATTCACCACCAGCAGAACCTTTACTGACCTGATGGGGAAAACTTGTGACTGCTGAGGGGAAAAAATTCATTGACAATAGTTACACTCCCTTGTCTAAATGTCCAAGGGACAGCTCAGTCTTTCCTGTCCTAAACTGGAATTTTGGCTTCCTGCACTCTGCAATAAATATACTAACTTCTGAAAACCTTCACAGCAGCCTTTGTGACAGCACCATTTGTCAGAGTAGCAATCTTTGTTTAATGCTTTTTCCCCCTCAGAAGTTGTGCTCTGGTTAATGGCTGGGTGGCATGGCTGCTATTGTCTGGCTTTATTGATGGCCACATTATCAGAGTGAAGAATCTTAAACCCTGACAAAAGGAAAATAGATCACATTTATTGCTGCTCCTCAGTGGTCTTCACCCATCTTGGTTAGAGAGCTGGCTTAGATTCCTCTGACAGGATGGGTGCTTCGTGAAGCTGCATCAGCTACCTTCCTGCATCCGTCCATCACAGGACTTCCGGTCAGATGGCTTTTCTCACAGCTTATTTTTTTTTTCTCCATTTTGGAAATGGATATCTTGTGTATATCATGAATAATGATAAGAATTATTTATATAATTGGTACAAAGGCTTATAAGGGTTAGACAGGAATATTTATTTGAGGTGAGCCGTAAGAATATACTACAGAGATTCAGCAGTATATAATAAGCTATACCTTGACTGACCAAGGAGTCCTTCAAGAGGGAAGCCTTTTATCAAGGAATATTTAGTGTTATCCAGCTTTTGATATTTATCAGCTGTCTTCTGTTATGAAATTTTTGTGTGCTCATATACTACTAGGCTATATGGCAAACAGCAGAAACAGCTCAGACCTACTGCTGATCCACTAGGTAACACCCCTGCAGAGCCTAGGAGACAGGCAGACTATAGATGCATAGCTTTGTTTCTTGTGCAAATGAAGCTCAGACCATCCCCTTCCTTCAAGACTAGTAGCATTATAGAGCTATTGACTCAGGACAATAGGGCTTTTTGCATAACCAGGTGCAGTAAAGTCTGGAGTGGAATCCCTGGCTCAAGTGGAGTGGTGTGGCCAGAGAGAAAGGAACAAGGCAGATCTTTGTAGAGAATAAGAATCAGGTCAGGAGAGAAGAAGAGGAAGGAAAAATGGAGGTCAAAGGAACAGGGGACAAAGAGGAGATCAAAAACATAAGGGCTTAGTTATTACTAGGGCTATGAGGGGACAGAAAAAGAAGGGACAGAGAGGAGCTGAATGTGAGGAAGGAGCTGAAGCTGTATAGATAGAATTATGTCTTAGAGAAATAAAGTATATGGATGAAAGAGCATGGTGTACATAGATTCCTTTCCCTCAGGTAACCCGACGTCAGATGTAGTGTCTTCCCTGGGACTCTGGGAAGGAATCTTCTTAGGGCAGGCCCCTGGGAAAACTCCAATATTTATTTTCTCCAAATACTTGAATATAAATCAAAGTTTGCATCGATGTGTAAATTGTCTTTTAATGGGATTTGGAGAAGAGTTTTTCTAATTTTTTTCTACAAAATCTGAATGCTTACTTTTGCATAGGGAAGTAACAGATGAAGATTCCAATATGCTTGTTTTGGGGACCAAATAGAACACTTGGGTGTCAGGTCCACAAGAAATTAGGGACAAATAGTTAACTGTAGTACCTACTATCACATGCTGGCCTCTTGGATTTTTCAGCTTCACAAATACCTGTTACAGAGTCCATGCTGGCATCTTGGCTCTTCTTACCCACCCTGCCCCCTACCTCTGGCCTCCAAGGTGGTGGAGAAGCTTCTATGTCCAATGACAGGGTCTACCCAGGGGCTAGCTGTGGGGAGGTGGGTACAGTTCCTCCTAAACTTGGAAGATTTGAGCCTAGTTTTCTGGGACTCCTTGGGAATCTGAAACTCACCCATTTTCCTACTTAATCAAGCCAGAGAGAGTTTCTATATGTTAGCATTAAGAAATCCAGAGGCTACAACTGGAGTGAGAGGGTATTGACAAACGGACAGAATTGTTTCATATGCGTCCCCTGTCAGCTGTTGAGAGATATCAGTAAGACAAGACTGTCTACCAGATGATTCTTAAAGGATTCACTGTTTACTTAGAGTGACTCATTGTTGATAACATCTCCTGGAGAGAGTGATGCACAGCCAGGCAGACATTTCCAAGGGAAATAGAAAGTGATTTAACACTGGTGTAATAAATGGCTAGGAGTTAGGAATTTACCTATAACCTGGGGACAGGATCTCCTAGCAATTAAAAGGTGAGCTATAAAGAGGACCTGGTTCCAGGAATTCTCCAGGTTCTTGGTTTGAAAGCTGGTTGAAGCACAGAAAACAATCTTACTAGACACACATGATTTGACTCTTTTAGTCACTCATGGATCACCTGTTTATTGTGTGCCCATTGTGCAACACATGAGAGAGGTGGGGAGGGAAGAGAGGGGAAAGGGGAGGGAGAGAGGGAGGTCCTGCTGCTCTTGCTGAGGACCAGGGAGGGAAAGAGATAGAACAAGAGAAAAGAAAGAGAGATAAAGATAGATAGATAGATAGATAGATAGATAGATAGAGAGATAGAGAGATAGATAGATAGATAGATGGATAGAGATGATAGACACAGAGGGTGGAAAGGGAGCAGGAGGGGGAAGGGGAGGGAAAAGGAAAGAGAGAGAGAGAGAGAGAGAGAGAGAGAGAGAGAGAGAGAGAGAGAGAATCCAAGCAGAGCGACTCTGAAGCATTTCCTACACATGTACTGTCAGGATAACAGGTTTTCACTGTTTCTAGTCAGTGAAAATTGGAGAGGTTGTAGGGTTTTTCTACAACAATGTTGTCAGTAAAACTGAGAAGTGAACTTAATTCTGCTTCCAGAATCCTATCTACTTTCCAGGGCACTAGTCCTTACCCGATAGAGCTCATGCCAATGCCAACTGAAAGTTGTTGAAAATATTATTGCCTCAGGGATGGAGAAGTGGCTCAATGGTTAAGGTCACGTGCTGCTCTTGCTGAGGACCAGGGTTTGGTTCCCAGTATCTCCATGGCAATTCATAACTACCTGTAACTCCAGTTTCAGGGGGTCTAATGCCATAGTCTGGCCTCTGAGGGCTCCTGCACACATATGGTATATATGCATATGTTCGTGCACACAAAATAAAGTTAACTAATAGAAGATTACAGCATCTTTCTTTTTATAGGAAGAATTTGAATCAAGGATGGATTAGATCAGTGAATATAGAAGCGAGTGTCCTTTATCCAGGCCTAGTGGCTTTTCTACTACACCATAATTCTACTGTTTAAGTTGGCTTTAACTTATACTTAGACTATAATAGTCTTTAGCATGAAGGGCAGATGTCATGGAATACAGTCAAGTGTGAGAATGAGGGCCAGAGAGAGCAGATGTGGAAGGGACATTGCCTCAGCCTCTGTTCCTAGGGCAATGGAATGCACAACAACCTGGCCTCCGCCCTTACTGATGCTGTGATCTAGAGGGCAGGATATATATATATGCATACAAGCAAACCACTCCCCATCTCAGGCCCAGGCCTCCAGTGTTACATTTTCATGTTTTTACAGCCTCATCCTCTCTTGTTGTATCGTGTGTCTTTGGTATCTAGAAAGATGCTTTATAATTTTATGTTATATGAGTAAGTGAATTAACAGTATCATCACACACAGACACACACACACACACACACACACACACACACACACACACACACTCACTCACTCTTGGAGAGAAGAGGAAAGAACTATTCATATGAGCTTTGCCTTAAAGGCACAGGGAAAGGAGCCAGAATTAATGATGGAGCTGTAGACGCTTGAGCTAGGGGGGCAGTGACTAACCTCATGGTCACAGAGAAACCCTGCCTATGTTGAATTCCCGTGTCCCACCACTCTCTGTCAAAGTGGTCCCAAGCAAGTTATTTTCTAGGCTTCCCCAATTTCTCATTTAAAAAATAGGAGTAAGTTGGTGTGTATATTAGGGGTTTCCATGGGATGAAATAGGATGGAATTTGGGCAACGCGGGCAGAGGGAAGTCATAGCTCAAGAAATGGATGTTACTTTTAATTACTTTGATTTGGATTGTGTGCAAAGGGCTTTGGGGGCTCAGAACAGAGTCGTGACTAAAGCTCTTTGAGAGAGAGCATGGCAGATTTCCTCTTGGAGACAGGATGAGTGACACCACCCCCACCCCACTATTGTTCTACTGTTCTGGACCGTCCTTACTGGGTGTCCCTACAATGGTGGAGGTGATAGCTCTGGACGGCACTTTGAAGTTTTCAGTGTCTTTCACGGTATCTTATAGGGAAGCATGCTTGTGGGTGGTCATATGTCTGGGGATTCATAAAGTCTCAGGAAGCTTTCCCCTGGATTGATCAGGATCAGAATCCCCCAAGATGGAGGGCTCATGCATGACCTGCACCCCAGGGCAGCCGGCATACTTCCCAGGAGCAGACACCATTCTTTCTCTTTGTGGGATGGAGGAAGGTGGTCACTAGGGAGCTACCTGGACCCCCTGACTCCCTCAAATACCCCTTACTGGGTACACACCTGCTGTGAAAATCTTGGGTTCCAAAGACAAGGCCATGAGTAGGGCAGGGTCGGGGCTGGGAAATCCGCACAGTGTTCATCCGATCAAGCCTGAAGAAGCCACAGACCACAGACATAACTGTCCAGTGGGTTGTAGGGACAGCCTGGTTCTTTCTCAAGGGGGTGCCTGAGCAGAGCCTTCATGGATGATTCTGAGGTAATTAATCATCACTAAACATTGTAAAAAGGTGATTTCATTTCTTAAATTATTCCCTCTGTTTTTTTTTTTCAAAGATTTCTCATTTCCTTTCTTCTTCCAGCCACCTCATCCCTTTTTAATATCCATATGTTTGTGGCTTGTTTATATACTGTGTTACCACCCATTCTTGTCATTTTTTTGATATTCAAATTGCTTCTTATTTAGTCACAGATTTGTCTTTTTTTCTTCATATGCTCAGAAAGAGCCTGCCTGGGTTGAAGTCTCTTCCCACCACTTTGTGTCAGAGTGGCCCCAAGCAAGTGGCCGGAAGAATGGATCACTGGTTAAAAACGGGTATGGCTCTTGCCCAGAGTTAGTTCCCAGCACCCACACTGGGTAGTTCACTACTGCCTGTAATTCCAGCTCTGACACTTTCTTCTCGAATGAGACACATATACACAAACACATAAATAAAAGATGTGAGAACAGTTGCTCAGTACATGAGGCAGAGGCTGGATGTCCCAGTTGGTCTTCTGTATATACTGGAATCCCGAAGAAGTAGGCTCCGATGCCAGTGGAGGAATGGATGTGCTGACAAGGTGAGGGCAAGCAGGTGAAGAATGAACCAACCCTTCCTTCTTCCATTGTCCTTCCAGTGGAAGGTGTGGCCCAGATTAAAGTGTGTCATCCAGCCTCAAGGCCTGGATTAAAGGTGTGTGTCTTGCCGCCTCAAGATCCGGATCAAAGGCAGGTTGTCTTCTTACGTCAAGGTCTGGATCACAAGCATCCCCCCACCCCCGCCCCGCCCATTTCTGGATTATAGTTCTTTCCAGATAAAGTCAAGTTGACAACCAAAAATAGTCATCACATTCACACACACACACACACACACACACACACACACACACACACACACACACCATTCCAGAGGCATGGAAATCAATGTCTAAATTCAATCTTTGCAAAAACAATGGGTTCCAGATTATACTTACTAACCACTAATATTTCTAGAAATGGATGTTGTGTTAGTCATTGTTGTCTGTGAGAGGCTTTTGGGGTGCAAACCCTGTTGATGAAGAAAAAATACATGGGCATAGTCTAGGTGATGCTCATAAACACCTGCATAGCACCGCCCTGACAGGTATCCATGGTAACAGGAGACAGAAAGCACATAGTAATTACTACAGGAAGGCAAATGATTTGTCTCAGTCATCCCTGCTCTGCTCCATGAAAAATATGACAGGAGTAACAAATCAATTATAAAACAATCTGTCTGCACTAATTTTAATTTCCACTGCCTTCAAGTCTGTAGAGATGAGAAGTTATAGGAGAGGGAACGCACAAAAGGAAAACAGAGAAGATGATGAGGTTTTTAAAAAATTCTCAAAGTAGAACACACACACACACACACACACACACACACACACACACTTCCAGGACTGGTGATATCTTGATGATTTACATTTACTTGTCAAGAGTCCTTCAAACAGCTGTGTAGCCGAGTGTGTGGATGGAAGTGAAGAAAACGGTCTATTAGAATGGGAGACAGATAATACAGTGAAAATAGCCATTGACCATGTGCCCAGGGAGCTGGTACTACACAGGGGTGAATGCCGACAGGTTGTCCCAATGTGTGCTGTCCACAGAAGCTTTACAATTACTCTAGACTCTCCCCAAAAGGCAGCCCATACTGAGGGGGGGGCAGGAGAACACGAGAATTCCTTTCACTTGAACCTCCCCCACAACACTATTGCATTCATCAAGAAAATCCACATGCTGACGTAAAAGCAGCACTAGAATGATAGGTGGGGCTCTTGGATTGCACTCCAAGTCTGATCCGTATGCCTTGGGGCTAATCTGGTTCATGATCTGCTAAGTGACATAGCTGAATTGAATTACGAAGCTTTCTCCAGCATGCTCTTCATTATTAAAAGCCTGAGCATTGGTTCTATAATATTTATTGGATGTTATGAAGTTGAAGGCAAGGAGAATGGAATACACTGTGTTTCTGTCTTCTAGAAGCTTTCGGTATGCCTGGGAAGGCACCAAGGGTGATGGTAGTGATGGATTTGAATATCTTCTCAGTTGATCAGAATGTGCCAGCACAAGCAATCTCCACCATTCACTGTATACCAATAATTGAGTGAGGATTACAAACACTATATTATTTTATAGAAAGAGATTCACCTTCCTGCCAGTTTCAGTGACAATTTCCCTGGGTTGTGCAGCATAAGTGTGCTTTGGGTTTAGATTGCACAGAAAAACAACACACAAGTCACTGTCCATGGTGGAAGTTTGCTCAATGGATATACTGAATATTAGCAGTAAAATACAGAGGCTAAGAGAGAAGGATTCGGAGTCATGTCTTGACCCCATCATCTAAGGCTGATTGAGTCTGGGCCAGTACCTTGAGCCCTCTGTCTGTCTATTTCCTCTTCTGGAAAATAGAGATTCTTGCTCCTGCTTCATAGAATAGCTTTGGAGACAAAATGAAGTAAGTACGTAAAAGAGTTTGCTGTAGTTTCTAGGCATAAGAGCTCAAAAGTATTACTGCCATTGTTGCTATTTTTCATCATTAATGTAGACTCTACTCCAGTAGCTTTTTGGAGGCCAGAAACCTCATCATAGTGTGCATCTTAGGGATGAGAACATCTCTCAGGAGCTACTGTGCTGTTTGGGGTTACACAAGGGTTTCTGATTATCCTGGGGTCCCCTGGGGCATCAGCTTCCCCTGGCACTTTGTTGCTTGGTACTTATGAAGACCCAGCTACTCCATCTCAGCTTTGCTTACTGTTGCCAATGCCACCGAGCTTCCTACGACTCTTGCTCTACCTGAGGTCTTCGTCAAGCCATAATCAGAACAGGAAGTCGTCCTCTTTCCGTTTTCCCACTGTGGTCTCAGTAGACTGCCTTTCCTTGTGTGAATTTTAAGATTCTATCTCATTACCAGATTCCAATGTCTCTCCAACTTGAATGTGAATTCTCTCACCCACCTGGCTAAATGCTGTCATTATTTTCCCCAGAATGTTAGTTCACCTGTGGTCCAGTCAGCTATGGCCCATGGATGAGGTAATATGTTTTTGGAATGTCCTGACCCTGAAAAGAGAACTTTGGGGGTCACAGACAACCTCAACCTGATCTTTCAGTCCTGTGGGTACAGAGATGAACAGAGGCCCCCATACAAAGTAACTTTAACTCCAGATCCGGAAGCGATCTTGGGCAGCTATAGTTAGATAGAATCCACTTTTATGTATCACACAGCTTCGTTAATTGCTTTTCATTTTCCCATCTGGAATACCAGCAACTTTAGGAGAGAAACTTAATTCTTTCTGACTCTTTATTTAGTAATAAGCTTAAGTTTTCTATTATGATATTTTTCATAATTTCCAAAGTAACAGGCTTCATTGAAAAGTTATAAGGCACAAGAAAGAAATGTCAACAGCAAATTCCATGACCGTCTACCAGCAACTTTATTACCTGAGGCCTGAATTTCTTCATCTAAAAAGGGAGGATAATAGTTTTGATTACTTTGAAGATCATGGAGGCTGAATATCATCTATGTAAGATGTCTGCTCTAGTGAGCAAACAGTGATGGTATTTTAAGTGGCAAACTACAATTAGTCTCCCTACTCCACCAGAGGAAGGGTACCCTTGTTCCATCTCTGTGCCCCCAGGAAGAAAGAGGCAAAAACCTTATGGGATTCAAAGCACCCAAATCCCCGAAGAGATGCATTTTTGGTCCCTGGTTCTCAGAGGTGCCCAGGTGCTCACTCCGTCAGTTGACTCTTACTTAGCTGTGTTTATCCAAGAACACTGCCTAGTAGAAGTGCATCTTCTCATCAAGCTTCCTGCAGGCTTGGCTTTTGCATCCTTGGGTTGTTTACTGAGAGGCTCCAGAATGTCTTGTCTTGTGGCATTTAGTCTCCTTTCATTCAGCTGTTGAGTCGTGACCAGGAATTGAGGTCAAGTGGCTGACTCTTGACATTGAACGCAAATGTTTCTAAGATGAATTCTCTGAGCATGCCCGTCATAATAAGCCCAGGATTAAAATTTGCAGGCAATCTAAATTTATTGTTTGTATCAGTGTCATTTGCAGGAAGCAGATAAATCAAATAAGCTTTACATAATCCAAAGCCATTTCCTAAAATGAGGAAAGCAGCTTCAATGTAAAGAATAATTAATTTATTCTTCTTTGAGAGAAGATTGTATTGCCAGATGGTAGCTTGGATTTCAGCAATTGTATTGCTTTTCAACAACTGTATTGCCTGAGAAAAGAACACACTAAACCATCTCTTTTGAGGTCCCTAGCCAAGCTAAGGATAGGATGAGTGTGTGTGTGTGTGTGTGTGTGTGTGTGTGTGTGTGTGTGTGTGTACTGTCAAGTGGTCTGCAACTGTGGTCCGTGCAGACTGACACTCAATTGTTTTGACACTCCTACTGAATGAACAGCCTGAATAATATTGTTTTGTTGTTACATCAGCTAAGGGATCACTATATTCTAGGGTGTTTTTGGAGACTCTTATACATTAGCTGATTAAATGGAATCCATGGAGTTGATGATATTGGCTTTACCCCAGTTCTCTCCACATGTATTTCAAAATGAAACCTTTTTGGGTGAAAGATGTATTTGTGACTAGCAAGGTCTGGATCAGATACTGGTGGTTTGGGTATTCCAAGAAGGAGGAGGAGGAGGAGGAGGAGGAGGAGAAGGAGGAGGAGGAGGAGACCAGGACAGCATCAGTGTGTGTGTTGAGATCAGTTTGGGAAATGCTTGGGAAGGACAGAGTGGAAAGAATAGACGGCCAGGAGAACATTCAAACCAAGCCTCAGCTCTGACATCTGTGCCTCAAAGGAGGTAGGAAGAGGAGTTGGGGAGGAAACATTTCCTGTTATTATTATTATTATTATTATTATTATTATTATTAAAACTTACAACTGAACAGGGGGTAGCGAGCATGGTTATAGGCCCCAGCATGATGGCTGATGGAGGCAGGCCTCAAGGCTCCCTCACTGTCTGGAGCTAGGCTCTCTTGAGTTTGCTTTGTTTGGTGTTGGGGGTAGGATGTAGGGCCTTGCACATGCTAGCTAGCACTGTTCCACTGAGCTACATCCCCAGCTCTCTTTCAAGCCCTGACCTACCTGTGGTTTCCTGATTCCCCATGAGAACACACAGGCAGCCTCTGCTCTCTGGACCTGTCCTGGGTTTCTGTATTTGCTGATCAGAGCCCTGGGGCTTGGCAGTCAACCTGAGCACAGCAGTTCTAAACAGAGATAGGGCACTGCCAGACAAGTACACACAGAAGGGCATTTCCTGGGCCGAGACCTACCCAGCGGGAGGGGCAGCTGGTACCACATACCTCCGCTGCTGAGCCTCTCAGTTCCCAAGGGGAGCGGTCTTCCTTCCAGGACGAGTGCTGGGTATGGTCCCTCCTCAGGCACACCTGGTTCAGGGAGTCAGTGAGTGTGGGCTTCTTTGCCCTCTCAAGGGCCTGGAGGTCAAGGTGAGACCCAATGCTCTGCTTCTCTTCACAGAGCTCTGCTGTCTTCAGGCTGGGCTGCTGCAGATCCTTGGAGATGCTGTTCCTATGCTTGTCCTTGGAGACTGGGCCAGGGAGGATGGGGCTGCAAATGGAGTAGAGGCGATCTTCGGTGTTAGATTCCTGTGTGGGTACGCTACAGGTTCCTTAACCTCCCTGAGCCGAAGTGCTCTGAGTTTAGTGAGGATTGCATGGTATCTAACTCTTAGTGGATACTTGAAAAAATGGTGGCTCTGATTGACATTTGGGAGTAGGCAGCAGTCGGGGTTAGACAGGATGGGTGGAGTGGGTGCTTTCTGCTGTTGGTGATGATAGGAAGTTAGGCAGATGGCTGGCTTTGTATTTCCTTTTAAATGTTTGCTTACTTATTTCTTCTTCTTCTTCTTCTTCTTCTTCTTCTTCTTCTTCTTCTTCTTCTTCTTCTTCTTCTTCTTCTTCTCTCTCTCTCTCTCTCTCTCTCTCTCTCTCTCTCTCTCTCTCTCCCTCTCTCTCCCTCTCTCTGACAGGGTTTCATTATGTTGCCTAGGCCGGCCTCAAATTTCCGATCCTCCTGCCTCAGCCCCTCAAGTGCTGGGATTATAGGCCTGGGCCACCACACCTGGCCATTTGACCCCTAGCCAGATTTTGCAAGTCAATTTCCTCATGTGAAAGAGAGATCAAACCTTGCTCAATGCTATTGGGAAGACTGGGTGACACGCTCAATTAACCGAGTCTACAATGGCCGTCTCAGAGTGCTTGGAGCCATTAGAATAGAAAGAATAGAAACTACGGACTGAAGTGTGTCCATCACAGAGAACTGCACACGAGCTCAATCTCAGCGTAGCAGCATTCAGGAGGAAAGCATTCAGCCAGCAGCGAGAGGTGCAGCCCTGTCTCCAGTGGCCAGCGTGTAGCTGGGCCACTCGGAACACATCTGTCAGCTCTTCTGAGCCTCAGCACTGTAAGAATATCAGTGGCTGGGTTAGGACCTGCCTGGTGCTCTCCACACAGAAACTCACTTAGTCCTCAGCACTCTGAGATGTACATACCCATCGGTACTGGTACTTAATATCCGTAACAAAATGAAGGTATGAAGAGGTTATGCAGTTTGCTCCAGGTCACACAGTGAATGAGGCCAAAGTCTTACCCAGTACGCTGTGAAATCCTACCAGCCTTCCTGCCTCCTAGGACCCTATACATGGTCATGTACTCGAGTGAGGACAGAGCATCATACAAATAGGACAAATAGGATGTGCAGTTCCTCTTTATATACTCAGGGTCTTGGCTCCATCCTTCTCATTGCTTAATGTATGGCATATGCCACCGTGTAAATTGAGGTTTCAGGCAGGTATAAGTAGTTATGTGTGTTTATGTATAGATACACGTTGGAGTCCTCCTTTATGATTTCACTCCCATCATGCATTGGGAACAAGTGAGGACTTCATCATTGTACAGTTCTGGAGCTGAAAGTCAGTATCAACCATAGATCTTTTCTGAGCCTTCTGGGCTTATGACCTAGGAGTGTGCATGGCTCTAGACCTTTCTCTTTGGTGTTTTTAGGATGAGTCTGGGAAGGCCTATCTGGGACTTGTGGGACTTGTTATATTTTGACCCCGAACTGTGGCTGAAATTCCAAAGACAGTCACTCTTGAAGAAGTGGACAGGCCTGCAAGGGTCTCCTCCTGGACATGGGGCTCAACCCCCAGCTTCTGCTCAACTCAGGTAACAGTAACCTGAGCAGAACCCTCCAGAACTAGGCTGCACTGGGGGGAAGAGGTATGGAAGGGCCCTGTTTCTGGGACCCCGTGAATCTCACAGAAGTCCCACTCAGGAGAAGTGGTCCTAAGTATCCTCCATGCACCTGCAGAGGGCCATTTGATGGGACAGGTGAGCTTCCAGCTTTGTTTTTGTCCTGGCAGTCTGTCCATCCGAATGAAAGCTGGAACACCGAATTTCTAGTTGGGGTTTTTTTTTCCCCTTCTGAGTCATGTCTGGGGAATGGATGACTGGGCACTGTTTGTGAGTAATTGCTTTGAGCTGGCTCTGTTCGAGGGATTTAGAGAGCCATACTTGACTGCACTAATTAAAGCTTTACTCTTGGATCTAATCAGCTCCTTCTGGTCACAGAAGTGATTAGGCAGCCCAGACATGCAAAGGAAGGGAGGTCGTTGGTGAGACACCTTGACTGTTGGCTTTCAGCACTGAACTTGAACAACGTTGTGCTTGGAAAGGATGGGAACTTCTTTTTGCTTTTCTGGAGATATAGGAAAAAGTAACTAGACTCTAATTTTTACCCATCATAGCATTTTACGTAAGGCACAGGATCCCAAAGCAAAGCTCTGAGAAAGGAAAAAGTTAGGTTTTGAGTGAGTGGCATGGAGATGTAAGGAGCAGAGATGGCCTGAACTCAGAGAAAAAGCCCATGGCAGCCATGTTTGCTGGGATCTTAGCATCCTGGCAGAAGAACACAGGTGTGTGGATTCCTCGACATTTCCTCAGGGTAACCTGAGGTCCCTGTGCAAATGCACATCTTCTTTCCCAGCCAGCCTCTGAGACCCGTGTACCCCAGACATGAGAAAGGAGGATTTTGGTCAAGACAAAAAAGACCTCTTCCCCTTAGCCCCACTTGACAAACTTCCTAATTCTTTCAAATAGCACCGCTCTGGGGACCAAGTATTCAAATCTGTGAGCCTATGGGAACCAATCTCATTCAAACCACCACACAAACTAAATGTTTTTATAAGGGAATCCAATTCTCAATTATATGAAAAGGGATTAATGAAACAAGCCCGAACAAGGAGATCCAGGTCCAATTCTGAATGTCCTGCCAGAGAGAAGCCTGCTCATGAGGTCTGTCAAGGATAAGTTCTCTCTCTGGCCTGCACAAGACCTGTTCTTTGTAAATGTTGAGGACACCTCGGCAATGCAGGTGCCGCTAGGTAGACAAGACCCTGACAAGTTCTAACCGGACTTTAGCAGGGCTCACCTGGCCGAGGGCTCAATGTGGAGTACCAGAAGGTGTGATGGCTACCGCATGGAAGGAAGGCAGACTCCCTGCCCCCACTCATCAGTAGCTCCTTCTGTTCTTAAAAGCTAAATCCCGCCTCTTCTGCCTGTTCTCGTTTTTTCCCATCTCTCTGGTTCACAGCCTTCTCGTCCTTCCCTTCACTCTCTGTTTTTAAAGTTTTATTTTTACTATCATTATTAATGCATGTCGATCGCACATATTAATGGGGTTCACTGTGACATTTCTGTAAACACATATATAATATGCTTTGATCTATCCATACTTCCAGCTACCTTATCTTCATCTCTTAACTCTCCCCCTACACAGTCTCCTTCCCTGGTAGTCCCTTTAGTCGTGTCTTTTAAAAATTGGAGAATTTACATATAAAACACGTATATTTTCTCTCTGAACTTGGCTGACGTCGCTCAGTTGGCTACCCAATTCTGTCTACTTTCCTGCAAATGGCATGATTTTGATCTTCTTTATGCCCAAGTAACACTCTATTCTGTGTATACACCACATTTTCTTTATCCACTCATCAGTACATGGGCACTTATGCTGATTCCATGACTTGCTTATTGTAGAGCGTGTTGCAATAGACATGGATGTATACCTCAGTGCTATGCGGACATAGAATCCTTCAGGTACATGCCTGGCAGTGGAATAACTGGATCATGTGGTAGTTTTTATTTTTAAAATAGGGGCTACACTATTACTCTCACCAATGGGACCCAAGAGTTCCCCTTTTCTCGTATCTTTGCTAGCATTTTGGGAGGTTACTTTTTCCATTTTTTCGTGTGTGTGTGTGTGTGTGTGTGTGTGTGTGTGTGTGTGTGTATGTGTGTGTTTCTGAGAAAATGTTTCACTAGGTAGTCATGGTTGGATTTGAATTCATCATCTTTCTGTCCCAGGTTCCTAAGTGTTCAGATCCATGGCTGTGTACCAACACTCCCAGCCTGTACTTTAAAAAAAAAAAAGTTGTAATGGTCCTTCTGAACAGGGTGACATGGAATCCCTCCACTCTACAATCCAGGCATGTGAAGGGGAAATTTTCTTGTATGGCCTATGCTTTTACAAAGAACTCCAGTGTCATAGAAGAGAATCTCTTTGAATGTTAGCTCAGGCTGGGCCCAGGGAATGGCATTGTCCAGGGTCTATGGAAAGAAGAGCAGACTGACTGGAGGCTGGTATGCATCCTCTGTCTGAACATGGTATCGGAGTTTGAGACCTTCCAGAACATGGCGGACTTACATCACTTAGAATGATGCTAACCCCGAGAGTCACTGAGTCCCTTTTAGGCCTGCAGCTGCTGGTGTTCCAAAGCTGCCCATCCCTCAACTCCCCACCACCAACCTCTGCCAAAGGAACCCTGGTGCTGTCTCCTAGAGCTTCAGGCAGCTGCTGAAATGGCAGAGATTGACAAGCATCCAAGTCAAGCCACGTTTGGTCCTTTCTCTACTGTATTACTCACTTGTCTTGTTTTGACAAAATATCTAGCAAATCCAACCCAAGGAAGGGAAGGTTTATTTAATCTCAGAGTTTAGGTGCACAGTCCATCATGGTGGGAAGGGGATGGAGGCCGAAGCTTGAAGCATCATCTGGTCACACTGCATCTACAGTCAGGAAACAGAGAGAAGTGAATGTCGGCACTCAGCTCTCTTTCTCTGAGTCCATGGAATGGAGCTGTCTACAGTTTTAGTGAGCCTTCTCTCCTTAATTAACCTAATCTAGAACTCCTTCCCAGACAAGTCCAGAGATTTGTCTCTTAGGTGATTTTGAATCCTGTCAACTTGACGGTTGGTACTAACCATCCCGTATATGTTGAAGAAAGCAGTGATCCAGATTATCAGGTCATTTGGAAGACAATGAATCCTTTATCCCCAGAGATATGTAAGAAATATGGTTGATTATAGCTATTGGGGACACCAAAAGGGTTCTTTAAGAGTGCCACAGCTCTGAGATGCTATGGATTACCAGGGACTGGCTGTGAAGTTCTTGCCCTTTTATGTGGTATCTTGTCTGAGAGTATATGGAAAGAAACATGCCGATATCTATCACAACTGGAGGAGTTGTTTCTTTAGATCTGACATTGACTGTTTCAATAAAAGTTTGGAGGGGAGGCTTTAAATCTGGGAAATCCCCTTAAAGAAGAAAGCCTTATATTCTGAATGAAGAGACGGAGCTTGGAGGAAGGCTTTCTTTTGACTCCTGTTTATAGCCTGGATAGTATTGGGGGCTGGTACAAGATGCTTTTCTAAGAGATATAGACCTTCCTGAGGACCAGCCAAAGGGAACAGCTTGACTCACAGCTAATTAAGAAGAAAGGGCCTCTCTGACCACTCCAGCCTCCTACAGGAGTCACTGGAGGGTCCTGGTGGCACCAGTGTGTATACTGTTCCTTTTGTCTGGCTTTGGGATCTGAACCCTGTCTGCACCCATGACTTTGGTCAAGTGGCTTAGCCTCTTTAAGTTACTATCTAGGTTTTGAATGTTTTGAGAGTGCCATTGCTTACTCCAATGTTGTGGTCATTATATGAACAATATCATGCAAAGGAATCTGACACATCGTAGGAATCTAGTGCATGTTCATCCTTCCCAGTCACTTCTTTGTGTGCCTTATTCCTCTTCCAGGACCCAATTAGAGCACCACCTCCTTTTAGTGCCTTCCAGGTCCATGTAAGTCATTCTTCATTCTCTGAAAGCACTTAGTCTATATGTGAAAGAGCACTTCTTGCATTGTGCTTTCAGTCACACGGGTTTCTATGTCCTACCCACATCGTGAATGCCCCAGCTAAGGAACTCTGCAGTATTTATCTTTGTAAACCTATGTGTAGCAAAGTACACCAAACAACAAACAAACAAATAAGCAAACACCTCATACACTCTTCCTGAGTGACCATACGGGAGAAAAATTCCCAGCCAATAGAAGACATTTAACCACGATAAAGAGAATGAAAGGGAAGGATGCATTAGTGAAGGGGGTGATGGTAGGAAATGGATGGAGGATTGATGACAGCCAGAACTGATGTCCCATTTAACAGAGCACTAATGGCTTCCCAGGTCCCAGAGTGGACAGTTTACTTTCTCTCCACAGTTCCAGGGTAAGCACTGGGGCAAGGCTCAGACGGCCATTGACATTTTATATGGCTCTCTTCTGCTCTAGTCTCAGACTGCCTTTATCTCTTCTGTGACTCACAGAACACATTTTAAAATGGGGACAAAGAAGTTCTGAATTTGGTAAAGCTTTTCTATCTGCATATTCTACCCACCTCCATCTGTCCATAATCCAACCTTCTGGGTCCTTTATACACAGCAAATACTGTGATTGATAGCTGGGGTTCAGAGAGAAACCAGGCATGGCTGCTGCCTACACATGCTCAGCATATAGCGAAGGTGAGTGATGTCTTTTCAGAAGCTATTATGTCAACATGACAAATGCTGTAACAAAGAAAAAAACAAAGTGCTGATAGAGGCCAGGGGATGCATGACTTGTTCCTCCCCACAAAAGCGAAAAACACATCACATCAAAGCAAGTGGTTGACTTAAGCCCGGAAGAAAGATTTGAACCTTGACAGGCAAAGGTGGAGGAAGTCACCTTAACAGAAGGCCCAGAGTGAGGAAGGTTCAGGGCAGAAGAGAGGGACAAGTTCAGGAGAAGCTGTGCATTGGGATGAAGTGCAGGATCTGAGGGCCAGGTGCTCACTGACGTGCCGAGACCACACAGCAGAGAGTCTGGAAGGAAGCTCAGGCCATGGATCCTGTTTTCTGATTGAACTAGTGCATGTGGGATAGAACATGTCAGTGTTTGCAAACAGTATCCTGCATGTATAATCTCACTGGGTCTTCACAATGGCCCTACAAGAGGGGCATTCATTGTCCTCCATTTTTGCAAATAACAAACTAAGGCACAAAGAAATTGAGGGTTTGCTCAGGGTTGTATGATTAGCAGGTGGCTGAACAAATGCTTAAAGCTGGGGACTTCAATCCAAAATGTATCTCTCCTAAAAACTAAGTGTTTTGTAGAAGTCTCTCTCTCTCTCTCTCTCTCTCTCTCTCTCTCTCTCTCTCTCTCTCATATACACACACCCCACTAATCATTAGTGTATTCTTGTAAATTTTTGCAAAGCCATTTTTTTTGTAAAATAAACATGGCAAATAATATCTTTTTAATATTGTATTTTTCTTTCTTTTTTTTTTTTTTAAATTTTTTTAAATTTATTTTTGAACCATCATTTTCACGAGTTTAAGCTTTAATGGTAAAAATAATGACACACAATTTTTTTCTGCAACATCACACATAAAATTACTAGTACACATTTCATTAGTTTTTTTTAACAAGTGGAAATCCTACTTCAGAAAACATTATGAATCAATTTGTTGAAATACACCACCTATGTACTGATTAAACAGCCACTCAGGATTAAAGAGTTAGCATTCCTATTATTTTTAGGCAATAAAATTAAAAAGGAACTTTGCGTGTTTGCTGTTTTCACTTTATACATTATTATGTGGGCCTTTATTTGGGTATAAAATTTAGAAAGAAAAGCATTCTCAGCTACTCTCATTAGGTTTAAATGGTTCAAAACTACAAATAATGCTAAGCCAAGCCCTGGCATTATTTTTAAAATCTTAAGTTTCTAAAAGTTCTAAGTTTTAGTCAATACTTTTAACTGCCAAAAGACTACTTAAAAAACTAAATATTTTGTTAAAGATATGATTAGAAGATATGCCTTTGATTATTTTTTAAAAAACAAGATGTGAAACACAAAAAAAGGCAAAATTCACAAATGGCAGCTGAAATCCCATCAACTTTCAGCCTAGTGGAACATATAGCCAGTTATTATGCATAAACAATTCAAAATTAAGGTTTCTAATGGAAATGTCAACAAGTCATAACTACTATTCATCCCCTCTGATGTGTTCCACTAACTTCAACCAGGCACAACAGCTGTGTACATCTGAGAGATACTGTTTAGAAAATTACAGCTAGCAGAGCTATAAAAAAGGAATACATAAATAAGAGCACAGCAATGCCATGGAATTGGGGCCATTAACAAGATGGCTGTGATGTAAACATGCCTGCTAGGTCTCCCTTAAACCACTTCCCACTAACTCACACAGCCATGGTTTTAAAATGCTTTTAAAAAGAAAACATTTTCTACGCAGCAAGCAGTAATATCATTGTACATCTTGACTACAATGCAATCTTCAAATTTTCTTTCAGAGCTTGGCATATGTGTTCAGGACTTTCCCGGAAGTCAGCTTGTATTTTCAGCAGCCTTCAGTGCTTCAGTACCCTTGCGAAGCTCCTTAATAACAGACGATAAAGCTTCCGGGTTGATTCCTTGTTCACAAAGTCGTACACAAATAGACAGCGTTTCCATATCTAAACCGGTATTCAAAATTCTTGAAATCTCAAGAAGAACGTCCATGGTCTCCCGCACGGCGTTGAGGTTGGTCGAGGCCGCCGCGCCCGCGCCACCGCCGCTAGCCATGGAGAAGAAGAGCAAGCCCCGGCCGGTGGGAGAGGGCCTGACCCGGAAACGGAGCGCCCGCCGCTCCGCCCCCTAATATTGTATTTTTCAATCCACAAGCATCTAACATTTCTCCATTTATTTTATTTTATAATTTCCAGTGTAGCAGTCTCACACATATTTCTTAGATTTATTTTTTAGTTTTATAATTTTTTATTCTTATAAGCAATGTTTTATTTACGGTTTTAATTTTATTTTTTTTCCTTTGGTACAAAGAGGTGCATTGATTTTTTTTTATTGTCCTTGCTTATAGATATCCTGCTAAATTCAGTTAGTAATTCAATTTGTCAGATTTTATGGTTCTGAGGAATTGAATGAAGCGCATTGAAAAGGTGAGAGCCAGCATTCAGTCTCACTTTATTCCAAGATAACGGGGGAAGGCTCTAACGTGTACTTATGGTAAGATGTTATCTTTAAGGGGTTTTGTAGCTAACATTTATTGAATGAAGAAGGTTCTTTGCTCTTCCAGTTTTCAAATATGGCTTCAGAATGGACTACGCTGCAGGAAGGATAGAGACTGGAGCTAAGTCCTGAGCTAGGCCAGGAGATGTGTGGAGGTAGAGGGGGGAATGCATGGGTGTGGAAAGAACCCTAATATTGCCAACATTCTTTTTCTCTGGAGTCACCAATGACGTTCTTTAGGTCAGTAGTAAACACAGTTATGATAAATGCGTGGTCAAAGCCATCAGGAAAGGCTGAGTACATCATCCACTTGGAGGGTCACAATCCACACTGGCACATAAGGCTCTGAGTCTCTCCCAGCACAGGCAGTTATTTAGAGGCATGCATTTTCCTGCACCTGATGCCCACAAAAACCAAGAGTGTTGTTTGCCAGGATTCCATAGGTCCCATTTCTATTACTTACTTTTCTTGGAAGCAACTATCAAAGGCTTATTTTGAATCGTAGTTCAAGATTGTTAAATTGTCAGTCAAGAAAACGCCCATAGATATACTCAAATCGCCAGTCAAGAAAATGCCCATAGATATGCTCACGGCCAATTTGATGGAGACAATCCTCAGTTCCCTCTTCTCAGGTGGCTCTAGCTGGTGTCAAGTTGACAAAAACTAACCAGAACTTAGACCCTGCACCCAACCAGTGACCTACTGTCACCAGCTAGGCTTCACTTCCTAAATGTCCCACAGCCTTCCAAGACAGTGCCACCAGCTAGGAATTAAATCTTCGAACATATGACCTTGTGGAAAATGTTTCATATTTAAGCCATAAGATCCTTTTTACATAGGATAAAGCTTCATGACTGTCACTTGTTATAGCACTGTTATAAGTTGGTACACTGGTGTTCTTGACGATGTTCCAGGGTTCTAACCATACCCTGTCCCTGCCACCCGCCCACCCGCCCACCCACCCACACCCACACACACAACAGGTCAAAGCCCATTGAGAACTAGACCTAGGCATCAAGTAGGTATCAAAGTATAGTGTCTGGTGCTGGTAGTGTGATGGAAGCAACTGTCAAAGGCTTATTTTGAATCGTAGTTCAGAGTGCACCGTTTCTCATGTTGGCATTATCAACTCTTGTCTGTGGTATGTGAGACCACTGGTCACGTCATGGGGCAGACAGGAGGTAGAGAGGGAACAGGAATACATTCTGAAGTCCTCCTGCTCTAGTTGGTGTCTGTCGCTGTCGTAAACATCATGACCAAAAGCAACTTGGGCACGAAAGGGTTTACCTGGCTTATGCATCTCAATCACAGTCCATCACTGAGGAGGTGGTGGCATGTGCTTATAATCCCTGGGCTGAGGAGGTGGAGACAGACCGCTCTCTAGGCTTCATTGGCTGGCCAGCCTGGTTTAATCACAGAGCTCCAGCACCCAGTGAGACCCTGTCTCAAAAAACGAATTGGGAAAAAAATGAAAAGCTCTTGAGGAATGACACCCAAGGTTAGCCTCTGGCCTGCACACACACACATGCACATGCGTATGCACGCATACACACACGCGCACACACACACACTCATGGGTGTGTCTCTATCTCTCCAGTATTGGGATTACAAGTGTGTGCCACTATGCTTGACCTTATTCTGTTCCTACTCAGGCCCCAGGGACTAAATGCTGGTCTTTGTTCTTATAACACAAGAACTTTACTTGACTGAACCAGCTTTCCAGGCCTTAAATAATATGTGCTCATTGTCCATGGCATGCATTTTATATAGCACGTTTCCCCATCCTTCCCAAGTCCCCGTTGTCACCCCACCCCTCCTGTTAGTCTCCTTTGTTCCACTAGACAGTTTAGATTCTACATTCATGTCATAGATGCATACCTGTGTGCATGTATCGATATAAAGTCCAGGACTCAGAAGGGGGAAAAAAATGTTGTCATGCTGAGGCTGGATTAACTTGTTTGATAAGATCATTTCCAGCAACTAGGACTTTGTTTAAGATTTTGGATAATCTTAGAATGGTGGAAACACTTTGATTTTCATTACGGTTGTCTGTTTTGTTTTGGGAGCAGGGGTCTCATTATGTAGCCCAGGCTGACCCAGAACTTAGCATCCTCCTGCCTCAGCGCTGTGATTACAGATCTGTACCACCATGCCGACACTTGTTTTTAAGACAGACCTGATTGCATACAAATTGATTCTCTTGATAACAAAATTCTAATAAAAATATAATGACATTTAGTTTAACTTTTAAAGGTGTTGGAGATAAATTCGGTGTTTAGCTGCGGGGGTGGGGTGGGGGTTGTCCTTTTCCTATACTGGATGCTGTAGTTGACAGTATGGAAGGTGGGATACCTAAGCAACTTGTATCCTATGGCCTCTTAGATAGAAAGAAAGCAGCATAGACCTGCGCAGTTAGCTCAGTGCTTGGCCATTTGGCCCAAGCTGTTTCTATCCTGCACCAAAGCTGGAAAAGCTCATGCTGGAAGGGAATTTGGAGACTCAATTAAGAAACCACACAACTCTAGTTTTCAGGCAATTTTCTAATTCTGGATCCAAAGAGAAGACATGAAATTAGCTACCTATAGATATGGGTATAGCTCCCTATGAACAGTTCATCAGGAGAATCAGGAAGGTTGTCTGCGTAATGACTCAGTTTGGGAAGCGGAGGTAACTTAGGACTGGCCTCTGAAGACAGAGGAGTTCTACGACCACCATCGATGCAGTAACTAGAGAGAGGATAGAACATGCCTTCACACCAGTCCAGCCCTCCCTCCTCAGTGCCACACTAGCCGTGCCTGGCATTCCACGTGCTTTGCACCAGTGCCACAAGCAAATGGGCAGAAGCCAGTCTAATCCAGGCCGTGTTTAACGTTCTTCTTGTTTGGACACAGATATCGGAGTCACGGTAGCTTTCAGCCCGAGGAGACCAGGTTGGTATGGGTGTGTCTGTGTGTCTCTTAACTTCCCCTGGAAGGGGTGGCTTGGGAGGAGATATCATAGATCCTGCTCTGGAAAGCCTCATCTTCTCGGAGTTTCATGTAAGAATAATCCCCAAACAGGAGAGGGCAGGTGTGAGGGAAGAAACGATGGAGATTTACCTTATCAGTCTTCCCGATTTGGGAATTGGTTCCCATGTATTGGCTAGAAGCCCCAACTCTACTTTATGAGAAATGGTAACAGTAGTCCTTACTCCATGATATGTTGTGGGGATCCTAGGAGATCACATGTAAAATGGTATTTCCATCACATGGCTCATTATAGGTGCAAAATTAAGATTTCTATTGTCTTTCCATTGATACTGTAGTGATTTGTAGCAAGCCTTACACTTCACAAACATACCTCCTATTTTAATGTCATTTTTAATTGAGTAAGAAATGTCTTTGTGTCATCTGGGGGATAAAAGCTCATCTAAGTACCCAGTCCCCAACTCTAGAGCCAGAGTCACGCAGCTGCCTCTGAGGCTTCATCTTCCAGCACCGATTCTGCTTCTTCTGCCCTATCCTCCAGTGCCATGGCCAGTGGAGACAGGCATGCCACACTTCCTCTCTGCCCCTGCATGGCACAGGGTGGTGGGGGAGAAATCAGTTTTCAGAGAGAAACTCTCTCACACCAGGAGCGCCCTGGACAGCTGATACCCTGCATGCTCTTCAAAATGACATCATCATACCAGTGGCGGGGGTAGGGGGGTGGGAGGGGTGGGGGGGGGTGGGGGGGGTGGGGGTGGGGGGGTGCGCAAACTGACTGAAAGGCCTGGGGCATTCTTGAAAGGTTTCTTTAGTTAATCTGCAGGGATTTGAGTTGTAGGCAAGAGATTTTGAGCTCCAGCCCTGCCCTGGATTAAGTAAAACTTTCTACAGGTAGTTCAAGACATCAATATTTTTTAAAGACACAAACCCTTAGGAGACTCCAGTGGAAGCCAAAAGGGAAGAGGTTCCTGTGTCAAAGGATGGGGATCTCTCTCTTCCTCTGCCTTGGTAGCATTCTCAGCTGTGCCCCAATAGCTTAGCCATGGGCGTCTCTGGGAGAAGCCAGGATGCCAGGCCATTCAAGTTGTGTACGCTGGGGCTCCTTCCAGTACCACTGTCATTGTTGACTAGTAGCGACTTCCCTTTAGGAGATGGAAGTAGCTCAGCCTTGACAAGCAGCCAGCAGACACTGGCCAAGTTCCTGGGGATATGAGGTTCTGTCTTCATGAACCAATCATGGCAATGAGCTCTTGGGGAGTATACGTATGGTTTCAGGGTCTGGAAAGTGCCAGGCGTGGGTCCCCAGCTTGGTAGCTACCCTTTGAAAAGAGGCTAATAAAAGCTATTACCAAGAGTGCTCTCTTAAAATTCAGAAAGGGGAGTCCCTCATGTATTTGCTCTCTGGAGCAATCCTAAGAGGATTTAGGGCGAGGACACTCCCTCCCAGAGGGCACTCATATGCCACATCCTGTGTACAGGGACCACTTAAGCCCTCTGTTTACTCTGCTGCATTTTATTCATTCCCACTTGGGCCATGCAGCAGGTACTCTGGTATATCTTCACTACACAAATGAGGGACGTGGGGCTCCGAGAGGCCCTGTGACTTCCCCAAGGAGAGAGGAGTCCAGTCCATGTCTGGGTGCTACCGAAGCCCATTCTTTGCATCTCAGTCTCAACAACCCCCAAATCCCCTAGGTCAGCATTCCATTGTGATGCTTGTCTTCAATACATCATCCTTTACAGCATCCTTGGCTTGTAGACCTTCGGGGAAGTGAACTCTCTCCCTCCTGATAAAGTCCATTCCATTGCTCAGCATTAGTGATCAGGTAACTTCCTTAATTCCTCATCTAAGTCAAAGAAAGACAAAAGCCTGAGAAATAAGTAGATCAATAAAATGGACATTTGTTTCCTCTGTTTGACAGTCTTAATACTATCCCTTAGAACGACAACAATAATAATAATAACTAATACTAACAAAGGCTTATTGAGCAACTTATTGTACTATGACAGTTTCTTACCATTTATTACACTGTGACCCATATGGGGATCCTGAAGTTGGGAGAGCTCAGGGGCTGCTCTAGGTTGAGAAGACACTGCTGAGATGAGAGACGGACAGGCTGACTACGGAGTAGATGACCTTGACCGTGAAACTCACCACCTCAACAGTCCCACATTCAGAAGCACAGGCCCAGGGTCTAGGAAGTGTGCATTTGGGGGAGAAAGCAATGGGGCTGGTACCCTATTCAGGGGTCACTCTGCAGCCCCAAGCAACCTGTGTGAAATGAAAGGCAATCAAAGTCCTCCACTGTGCTCACATTTTGGGCACACACCGTGGACCAGTTAAGCAGTGTGCTGATGGCATGGCCTCAGCAGGTACCAGAGCCTCTTGACCTTAGAAGCAGTGTGAGAGCCAGCTGAAGGGATGACTGCCAAAGAGGACTGGGAGATTCGGGTTTCTCGGTGGTCAGAGTGGCTTGTGAGACTTGGCAGATTTCCAGGAGCTGTGTGGCCTGAGAAACTGTTGCCACCCTCTCTGGCACCTCATCGGTAAGTTGGGCAGGAGACAATTGCTGTCATTAGCAAAGGATGTCATTCTTTAAGAGTCGATCCTAGCACCTGGCACGGGCAAGCCAGAAGACATCAGAGGTTCCAGGCTAGCACGATTACAATCCCCAGCCTGTCTCCCATCATGTGCGGTAGTTTCTGGACAAGAAGGACAACCTGGGGGACTGGTGGTGCTCTCCCAACACCTTCTTTTGACTCCCACCCTGGGTAGATGAGGGGGCTGGCCAGCCAGTAGGACCCACCATCTTTGTGTAATTGCTTCTTCCCAGCAGGGGCGATGATTCATTTCCATGATTGGACTGATGAGTTTTTCTTCTTTGCAGGAAAGGAATGTTTGGGCTGAAGCTGAAAAAGAAGAAGAAAAACAAAGCAGAGAAGGGGTTGATCCTCACCAACAAGGGTGCACAAGGTGAGGTGTGAGGTGGGGCGCTGCCCACTACCCAGGGGACAAAGGGGACTCTCTTTATTTGACAATGTGACTGTCTGTGGTGCAGGGTGACTCTCAGTAATCTGCCCGCTGACTCTCAGGTTCTTCTGAACAGGTGTGGGCCTCAGGGAAATCACCCCAAGGCCCAACATCATCGACAAACAGGAGTGGGGTACATGCCTGCTGGGCCATGGAATGGTCCGTCTGAGACAGTGGCCACAGGTTCAAGCTCAGTTTTTGCCTTTGTTTTCACTGGATAAGTGGCTCAGGAGTCTCCCATTATCAAATGGGCATGGCACGGGTCACCAAGCTGACCTCATGCAGCCCTGGAGAGGATCAAGGACATTTTTCAAAGTAAAAGTCAGGATTCTCAAAGTAAGATGGGAGGGGGATTTCTATACATCATCTCATTTGACCCCTCTTACCAGCAGGAATCGTTACCCCAGTTTTCCCAACAAGATTACAGAGACACAGAGATAATACAATTCATGCATGGCAAAGTCTAGCTGCAGAATTTGTAAGGCGAGGGTGTGTGGGTGAAAATGTAGAGCCATTGTTAAGACATTAAGAGGGATTTCAGGATGGCAACAATAGTGCCTAAACCAAGTGGGACCAGGTCCTTCTAAGAAGGCTCTGTCTGTCTGCATAGAATGCCTGTCAGTCAGCTTGCCCTGAGCCTCAGGGAGCCTGCTGGGAAGCAGCTACTTTGTGAGCTCAGTCCAGGCTGCCTGGCTTTCTGTGCCTTGAACAGGTCACTCCTTCTGCCAAGTGAGGACCAAGGCTTGCACTGGGTAGACACTCAGCATTGATGAAATCACACTGCATCTGTGGTTTCCAAGTGGACAGGTCTGGCTGGGGTGGTCGCCTGGAGACATCTGCATCGTAGCTTTGATAACATCCAGTGAAAGGCAGGCATTCTTGACCATTTCTAGACCCAAAATGGTGCAATGGGTATAGTCCATCTTCACACATCTTGAGGCATCATTCACCATAGCTAGCTGCACTGTAGCCCCACGTCCCACCTCAAGCCATTCTTTGCTCTGAGTAAAACTCAGTCTTAGAGAGAAAGCAATGGACACTCATTCATACTGAGATGTTGGTGGTCATGACTAAGAGTTACCCTTAGATGGGAAGGGATGCAGTGTGTTTTCAGTGGCTACACGGCTTAAAGCTTAAAGGAAGTCTAGGGTGATGGCTCTGTCATTAAACTTGCTATACAAGCATGAGGACCTCAGTTTGATCCTAAGAACCTACTTGAAAAAGCCAGCAGAGTGGTGTGCAATTCCAGTCCTGGGGTGGCGGAGACAGGCAGATCCCCGGGGCTGGCTGAGCCAGCCTTTCTCAATCAGTAAGGTCCAGACCAATAAGAGATGTTGTTTCAAAAGTCAAGCTGATGAATGACTGAGGAAGACACACAAAGTTGACCTCTGGCCTACACACACACAATCAAATTGATAATATGGATGGATGGGAGATTTAAAAGGCTCCGGATCTTTTCCTGGTCCTTGAAATTAAGTCTTGGGGACCTCAGGTTGACTAAGAGATGGTCCCTTCCCTCTGGGACCTTATGAAATTTACACATATGACATATTTAATGAGCTTCTGCCATGTGTTGCTTGACATGCACCATTCATGACCCTGAGCAGTAGATTCTGTTGCCTGTGTTTCAGAACAGAGGTTCTAATGGGTGAGTGGCTTGCCTCAGTGAGCCCACAGCTTGTAAGTAGGAAAGCTGACACGGAGGGAGCCTGGGCTTTCCTGGCTGCTGGATGGCCTTTGGTCAGGAGTTCTCCCTTACTACCCAGCAGGGAGGAGATGAGAGTAGTCAACAACAGGCATGTCAGTCACAGGCTAGCCCTGTGACTAGTTCTTGTTAAGTCTTCAGCCCACAAAACAAACAGGGCAGGCGTCTATCAGCCCCTCCTAGAAAGTAAATGGTATCCATCCTGCTGGGAGGGGCTGGCCCTGCAGGGAAGGGACAAACATGGGTGTCAGAGCAGAATCTTTGGTCCTTCCCTCTTGGTTTTGCTTGGGAAGCTATGGTGTGGTGTGTGTGTGTGTGTGTGTGTGTGTGTGTGTGTGTGTGTGTGTGTGTGATATGTACCCTTAAAATCCATTTTATGTTTAGTTTGAGACATTGCAATTATGTCAAAATTGTTGGTACTCTAACCCCTCTGTTCATTAGTTGCTCAAGTTGTAACTCCTCTGACCATTCATTCATTCATTCATTCATTCATTCACTCACTTCTTCAGTGAAAGTTAGTGGAATACCTGCTATGTGTCTAGCCCCAGGCTAGGTTTGGCGTATAATGTGGGGCCAATATGGAGGGAAGATAACCTTGGGCGCAACTCCTCTGCCTTCCAGATCAGTTCCCACCCTTCTCTCCTGTCCTGTCTCAGGATGTATGTATGACCCAGATCCCTCAGCCTCTGTTCTCAGGTTGGATCTGGCCAGTGGGACCCCAGCAGGAGGCTTGAAGTGGGTTTGAGGGAACTTGGGGTTCAGCTGGCTGTTTCCCTCAGCTGGAAGAACCAGGGTCTGACTCAACCTGACTCCCCCTTTTTTAGGTTCTGGTAAAAGCTCTCTCCTTCTCCCTTTTCCTCTTCCTCCCTCTGCCCTTTCTATCTCTTTCTCTTCATTTGGAAGGATGGGATAGGAGCAGAGTAGCTGCTTTGAGCTCAAACAACTGCATGAACTTTTGTGGAGAAAAAACTAATGGATGAAGAGCAGGTTGGGTCAGAGTTAAGTCAGAAGGAACTGAGGAAGGCCTGGGTAGGCAGAGAGCAGTGAAGGGTGACAAGGTTAGGTTGTCAGGAGGAGCACGTGGAAGCCAGATGGAGGAAGGCATCGGCACTGAGTCGTGCGGACTTCGGATGGTTTTCTAAGCAGGATGGGAAGCCACTGGAAGGCATCAAGAGAAGTCACGTGCTATCCTTCATTTGTGTTTTGTGAAGATCACCCTGCACGTACAGTGAGTGAGAGAGCATCATGAATCAATCGGTGAATGAGTGGCTGCCATAGAGAAGCAGCAGCTGGTGACTTTCCTACCTTGAGATCTCTGGGGGTCTCTCTCGCCGCCCTCCCGAGTATAAGCTCTGGAGGAAGGTGCACATGGTCTGTTAGATGCCTCTCCAGCATCTAACCTTGCACAATGTCTAGCTTTTGTGAGGTACCTAAGGATGCTTACTGCACATTTGCACCCATTCGAGCAGTTCTGCACCCATAAGACTCTGTGGTCTGCAGAAAATGTTTTTTTATATTGTTGCTACAAGGCTGCAAGGTGCTCGGCCAGGCACCAGTGTTAATTCTGAGAACCCTTTTGTCTGGCTTTGGCCCGACTTTCCCAACTGAGACTGCAGTAAATTCAGTTCCTCTTCATCAGCTTTCCTCTCTGTAGCCACTGAGAATCTAATGAGACCACGCCCAGGGACACCAGAGCCCATCTGTCTTCTGATTCAAGGTTGCTGAACATAGATGTCCAGTTAAAACCAGAACCCAAACATGCTAAAGCTGGAAAGTATATTAGAAATAATTCAGTTGATGTATTTATAGTTGAGTCTCATAAGCTCTGTGGCAAGCTTCGTTTCCACCCCACAAAAATGACACCCAGGAAACTTGAAACAAATGAGCTTTTGGTATACTTGTGTCATTTTGAGACCTTTTCCTTCATAATATCTACTGCTTTGATTCATGGAGAGGGTGTCTAGATGATAAGATTATTTAAATCACACACACACACACACACACACACACACACACACGCACACACACACACACACAAAGAAGGAGGATGAGAAAGAGGAAGAGAGAGTTTCAAAATACAATTACATCTGTAAAAAAAGATCCTGGTTACTTTAAAACATTTTGGGGATTCTTTCCTTACTCAGTTCTCATTTTATAGAAGGATAAAAATCAGGAGTTTTTTATGACTCATTTAAGCCACCCTTCTTAGGCTGTGACAGGCACAGGGCTGGGACACTTTATTTTCCTAATGACTTTGGTAATGCAGGCTTCAGCTCTGCAAATAGAGATAAGAAAACCATAGAACCAAGAGAAAGTAAGTAACTTGTATATGTGCAGCAACTTCGATCATCATCTGGGGAACTGAAACCATCTCGGCATCCGGGCAATGTCGCCATGAGTTAAGCCGGAATCTGGGTTAGAAAGGAAGAATCTGGGGATATGACTGCAACCTGCTCACTTGGGTTTGCTAAGTATTCTAACTTTGTTTCCTCGGGCTTCTTAGTAAGCTGTCCTTTCTAGGGCAGATAATTTGGTAACTTAAAACAGCATACATTTATTCTCTCACAGTTATGAAGCCCGGATGCCTGAACTCAGCATCCCTAGGTCAAAGATCTCAAGAACCTTTCCTCCTCCCTCCAACCTCTGGTGCATTTAGTCAGCGTTCCATCACTATGACAGAACACCTGAGGTGATCATCTGATAAGTGAATAATAATAAAAAAATAATAAAAGGGAGAACATGACTGCTCCTAGGTATGGTGGAGGAGAGGTAATTTTGTTGTTGTTGTTGTTTTGTTTTGTTTGTAGATATGAGGGAGAGCATAGCCAGAGGCAGAAACATCTGGGAGGGCCCATATTGAATATGGCCATGAACCAGGCCATATGAGGAGAGTCAGGGAGGGGAGAGCCAGAAGGCCAGGAGGGTAAAATGTAAGAAGGACCATCCTAGCCAAAAATGGCTGGATTATATAGGGCAGCCCAGCCCCTGGGCTGGAGAGTTCAGGGTAGGGAGCTGGGTATGTCAACCATACCCTGTAACAGTTAGGGACTGAGGGATGCTGGGAGAACATGGCAGTCAGGTCTGCTTTAATATGCTAGCTAGGTACTTCAGTTAGTCCTTTGTCCCGGGATTTAGACCTAACAATAGGGAGGAAAGATGTAGTTTAGCTCATGGCTTCAGTTCACGGTTGCTGGGTTCTGCTGTTTTGGGGCCAGTAGCTGGACCAAACATCGTGACAGGGAATTCATGACAGAGAAAAGCTGGGAGAGGTGAGAGGAGACTTATGCCAGGGTCCCAATCTCCACTGCACAGACACACCCCTGGTGACATAACTCCCTTTTACTAGGCCCTACACCTTACAGGTCTACCTCCTCCCAGGTGTGACATAATTTGACCACCAGACTGTCAACACTTGGCCTTGGGGACATCTAAGATCTAAAGCATAACAAAGTGGATGAGGCTGGGCTGTTCCTTGCTTTGTGATATTGGTTAGTCGAATCTTTGCCTCCAGGGTCACATAGCTATCTTGGGTCCTGTTTAAAATCTTTGGAGATCATCTTGTCAAGGTCTTGGATGAACACACACACACACACACACACACACACACACACACACACACGCACACACACACACGCACGCATGCACGCACGCACGCATACACACAATTTTGTGTCTGCTTGCCTGGCTTTTCTGTCAATACAACATCAAATTCAACAGTGGCAGAGCTACGGTGCCTCCTATGGTAGTGGACACAAAGCGGAGGCTTGCTTACCACTTTACTTTGATTGAACAAGATTCCCTTTCTTCATTTGTATCTACAGATGGTCAGAGCGACTCTGAAGCACCACAGGAAGGGCCTTCTCACCAGGAAGGACCAGAAGGAGACGTGATTCATGACGATGCTTCTATCACTCCTGGCCCCGCGGCTCCTCCAAAGAGGAGGTATGGTGTTTTTACAGGTAGTCAGTGCACACACTTTGCACCATGAGTGGCCAGGCTCTCAGAGAACTGGAAAGAAGACATAGTCAGTGTCTATCAGGAGCCAAAGGTCTAAGGAAGGAAGAGAGTTCTGTGTCCACTCAGCTTCTCTCTGAGCGCCAGCCTACAGATGCTGGTCAGCCTTCAGCAGAATTCTGGTCCCACTAGCTTCAGACTTTAAATGACTCTGGTTACATTCCTGAGAATTCAGAGATGAGCCCAAGAGCAGAAGGCAGATTTGGGAGCTGTCCTTTAACCTGCTCTTTAATTTATCAGGATCCCAATTACCCTAGTTTCGTGTTTCTCCCAAACGGGAAGGTACTTCTTAAACGACCAGAGGAGATTCAGAAAAAACTGGCTTCTGCATGCTGTACCAGTTGGCTGTGATGGTGAAACCAAACCAAAACAAAGCCACCCCAATCAGTGGCTTAATGTAAACCTTTATTGTTATCCTTGAGTCTGTGGGTCAGTTAGATGGTTTTAGTGATGCCAAACAGTTATCAAATTGTTATTCACATGTGTGTAGTCACTTGGCAGCTTAGTGGTTTTAGCTCGGGGTTGGTGGGTGGCTGATCTAGGGCCAAGACCACTGTACTCATCACAGGGCAGAGAGTGCGTTTCAACGTTGGCCGTGGCAGGGTTGGGGAGAGTGGAGGCACATGAGGTCTATTGAGACTTAGGCTCAGAACTAGCATAGGTCATTTCTGATGCACTGAGTTGACCAACGCAAGTTACAGGGTCAGCCCGGGTTGGAATGGGAGGGGGACAATAAGATGCAGATCCAGGGGAGAAGCCAGGAATTGGGGTCACCGGTGTTTTCTGTCTACTGCATTTGTTTATGTCAGTATCTGATGAGTAGCAGTTTATCAGGCCCTTCCATTCTCTTTCCGTGCAGATGAGTTACTAACAGGAATACAAATTGGTACCTCTCTGGGGGGTGGATCCTGAGCTGGTCTTTCTAAGCCGTGACATCATGGTAGATGTAGGGGAAGGCTAGAAGGAAGTGGGAGATGGGTAGAAGTCATTGAACAAACACAGAGGTGACACTTAAAAGCAGACGTGACACTTTTGTGTGCACACTGTCACATCGATCTCTCCATCTCCACTACACCTTGACAGCTACCATCTCCTCCCTGTGGCTTTGACTAGGCACTTCAGTTATTCCTAAGCATCTTCGTGATGTCCCAGGTCATTTACAGAAGAGAGGAGAGCAGAAGGAGGAGAAGTAAGGAGTGATGGCCTATTCTTCCTCCCTGGTCAGAGCATTCCCCACGGACTGAAATTCTGCCCTCCCAATACTGGTTCAGACCCCACCTCTGTACTTAGGTCTTTCTTGCCCACTGAGACCCAGGGAATTTCTTCTCTACACCTCTTCCATCACACACATACCCCCACGTGACATTTCACACTTACATATTAGATCTTTCCTTATAGGCCTTGGCCCTCTTTCCCCTGGATAGATTGCTAACTCTACAAGGGCAGAGGTGATGGCCTATTCATCTTTATTTTACTCTCAACTAAGCCGAGCACTAGGTTTCAAATTATGAGTAATTGGACTGAATTTGCCATTTGATTGATGAGCATGTGAATGATATATACATTTTCTTCACCTTCAGCCCTCAGAGTTAACCATTTGTGATAGGAATTATTATTTCAGATAAGGAAATTAAATATAAAGCTAAAATTGAGGAGAAAAATATTCTAACTCAGATCAATCTGATCCAAAAGTCTTGAGAATTATTTTTGTAGCTTACAGCATTTTCTATTGGGCTGAATTACACTCAGCAGATGCAGGATGAAGGCAGGTACACAATGTCACTGTTAGAAGCCAGACGAACAAAATTCAATTCTACTCACTCTCAGCTCATTTTCCACACATTGCCACTTCTGTGGTAACAAGGATCCTTCTCCGCTCGTGATTAGCCAATATCTAAGTGCCCAGGTGTTGCACATCTATTTTCAATTACCTGAGACAGTCCAAATAAATGAATTCCCTGGGACTGTGAAACTCAGTGACATGCATTTTGGTCTTCCTTTCCAATTTCCTCCTTTACCAATCCTTTCAAAAGCAATCACAACACTCAAAATTTTTTATCTTCTAGAAAGGATAAAGAGTTCCCGGGTCTAAAACTAGTCAGGCAAAGGGCCAATCTTTACTTTGACCATCCTTGCCTCCGATTTTCTGAGGAATTATTATTTCTGTAAGGTTATGAACAAACGACCTAGGAAACCTTACATATAAAAACGCTATCGTTTATTCTTGCTAGACACTTGGTTAAATGCCTGTATGCGTTCTATTATTTAATTCTAGCAATTGCTTTGTGGTATAAGTGATATTATTAGCCTCATTACTAGGACAGGGAAACTGAGTCATAGGAAGCTACTTGTCTACTTATATTTATTTCCTAGGAGATGTAGAGAGAATCTGAGATAGAGTGTAAATGAAGGCATTTAGAAACTCTTAGAAAAATGTTACCATGGCTTACACATCTGAAGTATGTTCTTACTTGAGATATATTAATTTGCTGTTACACTGTTTATTTTTTTATTTTATACTTGTGTACAATATTATCAACAAATATAAAACAGTATATTAAACTTTACTTCAATAGAGCGAAACTGCTGACTAAGATCCATGATGGGGAGGTCAAATCTCAAAACTATCAAGTAAGTGATTGATTGGCTCATCCTACCTAGCATCCCCCTCATGAGAATGAAGAGCAATGGCCGGAGAGGCATGAGCGCTGTTTTGTGTTACAGATCGCCATAACCATCACTGAGGCCCGGCAGCTGGTGGGCGAGAACATCGACCCGGTTGTGACCATTGAGATCGGGGAGGAGAAGAAGCAGAGCACAGTGAAGGAAGGGACCAGCAGCCCGTTTTATAATGAGGCAAGTCACAGAGCATCCTCTGGGCCCACATCCCCGTCGGTTACATACAAAGGGTTCCTCAGCCAAGCAGGAAAGCGAGCTCCTCAGGGCTTCTCCTCTGTCTCCCGTCTAAATTCACAGCACAGTCTGAGCTCTTTGCACGCACAGCCCTGAAGTGCTGAGAACAAGACAATGAACAGGAGGCCAGCTTTCTTATTTCTCACGAGCTCATTGCCCTGCTTCTAAGCCTTGGAGTTGCGTTCCATGAACCTTGAATGTTGGTTAGAGACACAGTACAGGAGCCACACTGAAAATTTAATGACTGAATTTGAAATAAGCATACTTTGTTGGAAAGCAAAACACTTGTGTTTTTCTAAGATGCATAGTTTTTTTTTTTTTTTTTGGTTTTTCGAGACAGGGTTTCTCTGTGTAACTTTGCGCCTTTCCTGGAATGTTGCTAGAGAATTTCTCTCCAGCTCCCACCACCAAGTCCCGCCAGTCTCAGAGCCCACTTATAAAATAAACACACAGACTCTTACATTATTTAAACTGCTTGGCCATTAGCTCAGGCCTGTTATTGTCTAGCTCTTACTCTTATATTTAGCCCATTTCTATTAAACTTTACTTTGCCACATGGCTCATGGCTTACTGGTACCTTACATCTTCCTTGTCCTGATGGCGGCTGGCAGTGTCCCTCTCTCAGCCTTCCACTTCCCAGAATTCTTTTCCTTGTCCCGCCTATACTTCCTGCCTAGCCAATGGCCAATCAGTGATTTATTTACTGACCAATCAGCAACACACTTGACATACAGACCATCCCACAGCACTGGAACTCACTCTGTAGACCAGGCTGGCCACGAACTCACAGAGATCCGCCTGGCTCTGCGTCCCAAGTGCTGGGATTAAAGGCGCACGCCACCACTGCCGGGCAATACATAGAAATTTTAAAGGAAGACCCCAAAGAGGGAAGTTTCTAAACAATCTCTTTGTAAATGTTATTTGGTAAAAATAAGGCAGAGTATACAATAATATATATGGTGGAAAACCTCATTTCCCTCTAATGTTTGGGCCCTAGTACCCTAGATTTCGTCCCTGGAAAGATCCATTCTCACAATACTCAAGGATCTTCCAGAGACATCCCAAGCATGTACAGGAATACAAATCAGTGCCCCAGTGACAGACTCAGTAACACTGTGGTAGGCCTTGTTCTTTTTACAGAACAGTGGGCTTTGGGGTAGGGCACAGCTGCTCACACAAGTCAAGCTCACTTTGGCTTCATGGCTGGAGAATTTTCCATTGCTTTCACAGGTCATAATTTACTGTTTAGTCTCTCAGCTACGGACACTAAAACTTTTAGCCTTTGGCTAGTACTTAAAATATACTTATGTGGTCTGACTGAGGGATTTAAACTTGGATATTGCCAAATTGCTTGACAACGTGAATTGCCAAAAAAGTGCTGTGGAGTCATTACTAACCCTAGTGGTAATCTACAAGGAAGGCAGGGACAGCGTGGATAATGACATTAACTGGAAACCCCCAAACCACATTTGAGCTGTTAATTCCTTTCCTCTTTGTCATTATTGTCCCCGAGGCTCCCAGATGTTACTCCCCCGTCTCTGGCCCCCCTCTTCCCTCCCTCTTTCTGGCACGGATGTGATATTTAAGAGTGTGTATGCAAATGCTCTGAAACCTCAAAGCCCCATTTACGTGTCAAATGTTATGATTATGCCTGCAAGTCTTGGCTCTAACTGGCATTAAATTGAGCCCGAGTGCAGCAAGGAGGAAACCAAGAAAAAGAACGGAAGGCAAGCCAAGGACATTTGTCACAACTTCTCACCTTGAAGGCCGAGGTCACCAGGTGTTGGAGGAGGAAGAAGGGATTGGTGAATATTTGCTTGCTAACTAGAACAACGGGTGCAGGTCCAGAAGTCTATAAGGCATTAGAGCACAGCAATGAAACTTAGCTGAAGACAACAAATAGTAGAACTGATTCATCAGTCTAAAGGATCGCTCACATAGCCATCCTTAGTAGAGTGAAGAATTTCACTAAAGTGAAATGTCCATGTATACTTCGAGTTCCAAACATTTAAAAAATATAGTAAAATGTGTACAAAGTATATGTATATGGACATTACATATGAAAAATTTCTTTAAAGGTCATACCTGTTTTCTTACTAAAGGACACATATTTAACATCATCTTTAAATTTATTTATTTATGGTAGCACTGGGGATCAAACCCATAAGCTAGGCAGGAGTTCTACTGTGGGGCCACACCTCAGCCCCAGGGACCACCATTTTGAAGGGCTCCTAGTATAGCACATGGTAGTTTAGTTTTGTTTTTCTCTTTTACTCCAGGAAAGAAAGGTGTTCGTTGTCATTGTTTTTCTCCCCACTGGTGTGTCTTTCCACAATTTATCATTCTTTAATATCTTTGCCTCAGAGCAAAGGGAAGAACCCAGGACACAACAGTGTCCCAATCCTTCCTAGCCCACCCCATTCTTCCTCCTCCATCAGCCAACTCATGTAGACACCTCCCTTTAAGGTCTTCTGTACCTTTAAATTCTACAACCTCATTTGAGAGGAAATTGACTCAACCTCTATGAAACGTCCACTGTCTAGTCCCTTCTTTAAGAGAATCAAAGTGTGGCTTGAGAGCCAGAAGTAACTAGAATTATGAATCTGGTCATCCATCACCTGTTAATCTCTTTAATCATCAGTCTTTCTATATGCAAATTTGGGGATCCATATAGATAATTCTTACACTTCAGTTATCTGTGTGTGAGCATGTGCACACATGTATGCATGTATCATGGTATACATATGGAGGTCAGAGGACAGCTTGCAGGAATCAGTTCTCGCCTTCCACCATGTGGATTCTGGAGAAGTTCCTTTACCCACAGAGCCATATTGCCAGCCCCAAAGTAATTCTTTAACTCTGGAATTTAATAACTTTTCCCATCCTAAAAGTCTCTATCATTCATCTTTTTTTTTTTCATTCCTTCCATGGTTAGTCTTGATAATTTTACAAGAATGTTTGAAATAGAAAAATCCCAAGAAAGATTTCAAATGTGTTCACTCAAAGTTAAAACTGCTCCAAGATACCATTTTCAGCTATCATAAGAAACCAAACAGGTAAAGAACTAGCAATATCAAGGGTTGGAAAAGACACAGCAAAAGCCAGAATGTAAAATGAATGCCTTTTGTGGTGGTTTGAATGAGAATGTCCCCCATAGGCTCAGATATTTGAACACTGCTCCTCGGTTGGTGTCATTGTCTGGGGAGGTTTAGGAGATGCAGCCTTGCTACAGGAAGTATGTCCCTTGAGGTGGGATTTGAGATGAAAAGCCTGGTGCCACTGCCAGTTTTTTTCCTTCTGCTTTGTGTTTGTGGTTGGCATAGGAGCTCTCAGCTTTCTGCTCTAGAGCCAAGCCTCCCCACAACGACAGATCTTGTCCCCCTGAAACTATAAGCCAAAATAGACTCTTTTTTTTTTCATGCCTTGCTCATGGTATTTTACCATAACAATGAAAAAGTAACTAATAGACATAAGTAGAATTTTTGGATAATGGATTAGGTGTATATAAAATTTTAATAGTGTTATTAGTCCTTCAAGGAAGAACTTTGAATACTACTAAAACTTCATACAATACATGATATAAAACTTCTCCTTATGAGCTGGGCGGTGGTGGTGCACGCCTTTAATCCCAGCACTCGGGAGGCAGAGCCAGGTGGATCTCTGTGAGTTCGAGGCCAGCCTGGGCTACCAAGTGAGTTCCAGGAAAGGCGCAAAGCTACACAGAGAAACCCTGTCTCGAAAAACCAAAAAAAAAAAAAAAAGGTGTAAAACTTCTCCTTATGTTTATGTTAGAAGAATAATTATAGTTATCTTATGCAAGAATGTGGTTGGTGGCATTTTAAATATAATATATAAAACAATGGAAAGCAACCTGAATGATCTTCAGTAGGGGACAAGCCAATCAAACGCTGATCTACTGTTGCCAATAAGGACAAAGCAGCAGTGGGTCAGAGTGATGCAGATCTAACCCACTCCAGGAACAAGGTTCTTAGATGTAAACTGGGGGTTTGATGACCAAGATGGACTTCATGTTTTACAGTACTTCGTGTTTGACTTCATTGGACCCCAAGTGCATCTTTTTGACAAGATCATCAAGATCTCAGTAAGTATACCATTGCAGGTGGTGGTACTTGGGGTCAGGAGGAGAGACTCTAGGCACGGGGAACATTTTGGGGCAGCTCAGCATGGTTGGCGATGCCTGGATTCAGGGGGATAAATATGGGTCAGCGACTGGGGAAGAAGCAGGCTAAAGCTTGAAATCCCCAATACGGGGGATTTTAGGAAGGAAAACCATCTCAAGAGAATTTGCTTCTTGGAAGCGAGCAGTAGACTACAGAAAACTTTTGCTAATTGGATGTGGGGATATGAAGCATATGCTGCAAATGACATCTTAATTGACTGCCATTTTTCAGTTATTTTTTTTAAAAATCAAGTTAATGTTATGTTTTTCTATTGGGATGATAGCTACGCTAATTAATCATAACCATCTCTTCTCCTAGTCAGTGATAAATAGAGAAACAGGAGTAGGAACCAGGGAGGGATCACATATGTTCGCCTCATCACGGATAATGCCTAACGAGCAGGGAAATTATTTGCAGCATTCTGGCATTCTTGAAAGTTGCCGCTGAGTGTGGACCTCAGGATCTTTGCAGGGGCAGTTGGATCTGCTGGACAGCTCTTCCTCAGCCCCTCCAGGGAGAGGAAGTTTGTCCGCAAATCCGGACCGAAGAGTAGAAAGAGTGAGCGCTCCCTGGGCTTGCTGGGGGCCTTATCCAGGCTTACATGGATGGCAGGAACAGGAAAGCAAAGTAAGGATGCTGAAGTCATCTTGTCCCAAATGAGAGCAGAAAGGGCCCATTACCAACTGCACACTGTTCAGCAAAGGGACAGAAGACTGGGTGGCAGGTGATGGCATTTATCCTTCAATCTCAGAAAATAGCCACTTCTTCCACGGAGAGGGGTGTGAGCCTGGCTCGGTGTGCCTGAGGGTGATAGGGTGAGGGCTGAAGAGTGAACAGGTGCTATCTTCCAAAGACTTCTCAAAGAACAGAACTCCTACTTTATATGCCAGTAAAAGTGTGTGGAGAACAAGGGAATAGTTCCCTCAACAGTCAAACCATCTCTAGTGGTAATTGCTAGGCTGACATTCATCTTGGAAGTTTTCTTCCCTGTCCTTCTCTTCCTGGCCTGTTTTTATCACTCACTCACACACTAGATCAATGCATAGGTGATATGACCTTTTAACTGCAGCTGAATGCCAACAAAGTCCCCTCGTAAGGCATGGGTTCCAGTGGTATGATACCGTCCTGCCCAGGAGAGCTTGAAGAATGTGACTCTTGAGGAATGGAAAGTCACCAAGAGCCAAACATTCTTAGTACTTGAGTTTCAGATGTGATGACAAGGATGTAGAAGATATTTTGGGAGCTGGGATGGCTCCCAGGGCTTTGTGCCATCACTCCAGCAGTCACCTGATGACACTGGCCTTGATTCAGCTAAGGGACGTGCTAGGTTGCAGATGAAGTTCATCACCAGGCCTCTAAGTCCTATCATAGACAAGAGTCATGACTATATGAGGGACACCTGGAATTTTAGACATAGGACCAAAGCTGATTTGCCTGCCTCCTTCCTTCTTTGGGAGAAGACAGTCTTGCCATTCTTAAAAGACAGCTTGGGGAGAGAGACCAAAAATTTTAATGGAAAACCCTCCCTCTTATGTTTGACACAATTTTTCTGCTGGTTCATAAACTGAAAGCCAGTGTGCCCAGAATGAATTCGGTGTTAAGGAAGGGGAGATGACTTATGGTCATGTGTTTGGAGCACTTCGATGGTTATGAGTCCTTGTTTAACCACTGCCCACTGCAGATTACCTGACCAAGGCAGAGAGCAGCACGGATTTAGATGTGTAAATGTAAGTATTTAGAAGATAGTTTGACAGCATGGCCACCTAGCAAAATAACAGTAGTAGGTTCCCCTCTGGGACCTGTCACTCCCCATCCATGGCCTTTGGACCAGGTTTGTATTCTTAGGCATAAAGTCTCTCCTGGGGAGCAGTCCTCAAATTCAATCAGACAATGTTTGGCTACTCCCATCACAGCCATGAAACTGCTGTGGATGTAAGAGCAAGTCAGCCAAAATTCCAGTGTGAATGGGAGAAAGACTCATGAGGTTCCACCCCCAGCTGAGGAACTATTGGCAGTGGATGGCTTCTGGAGCAGGCAGTGTCCTTATTCTTTGGGAGTATGGTCACTGATAGGTTGCCTATGTTCTAGTGGATGGCCCCCAATCCAAGCATGTATGGGCAGCATTAACTGGATTCAGTGGGAAGTAAAAAATGGGGGGAAACACATGAATTTAGGAGGTAGACATGTTAGAGTGTTCCAGAAAGAATGGGGGGGCGGAAATGGGGGTGGATATGATCAAAACTACATTGTATATTGTGAAATTCTCAAATAACAAATTAAGAATATTATTAGAAAGGGGTGGGGTGAGGGTGACTATAATTAGATGCTCTTGGAATAACCATGGTATAATAATATGCCCTGGTAGTACCATAGACAATTTTCCTTTAACAGTGGGCCAAGGAACCCAGGACCTCAGAGCCTAGTAACCTCATAGCCAACTTCAATAGGCTTGCCTGGCACTCAGCCAGTAGGCAGATACCTTAAAGAGGTCTCCTGTGTGACTGGAAGAATCAGTTGAGGGTCTTGCATTCCATCTTTCACAGAGACATTTACATTGTGAAAGGAACTTGAGACAGGCATCTGATCCTCCTCAGACCTCAGGGAGTCATGTTAGCCACAGAAAATGAGGCAGCTTTTTGTGTGTGGTCCTAAATAGCTCCTCCACTGAAGCCAAGCTGTCCTTGCTTCCCCTCTGTCAACACTAAAAAGTCACAGCCAGAGAGAGAGAGGGAGGGAGGGATGGAGAGAGAGAGAGAGAGAGAGAGAGAGAGAGAGAGAGAGAGAGAGAGAGAGAGAGAGAGAGACGGGAGAGAGGGAGAGAGGGAGAGGGGGAGAGGAGAGAGAGGAGGAAGAAAAAGTAGGGATGGCTGTCATTTCTTGAGGTCAGCTGACTACTTTTTCTTACTGCCTCTGACAAAAAGAGTCACTCAGAAGCTACAAGAACCTACCATTCACCCTTCTTTCAACCATCCATTAACTCACTGAATATTCATTGAAATTCATTATGAATGAGGCACATGGTGGATAGAATCAAAGGAACACTGCCCTTAATCAAAGAAATCGTAGTATTTATAGTTAGCAGGAGTCTCGGAGGTACCTCCAGGATGACATGGAGTTCTTGAGGCCCTTGGGTTCCAGTGACGGGAATGTCACTACTTCTGGAGAATGAACCCTTCATTGCTGAAAGATTCTAACCAGCAAAAGAAATAGCATCCTTAACTGAGTTGAAATCTCAACCTGTTACTCAAGAACCACGCAGGGAACCTGACCCCTTTTCTGGATGCAACATGCCCAAGATTTGAGGGTGCTTCAGTCACACAGTCCTCTTCCCAACAGCTCCCCTTTTCTGGATTAAAGATTAAAGTAGTCTAGCTTTTCCCTTAGCGTCTCATACACTGTGACTTCTAGATACAGCACTCACTATGCCACCTTTCTTCAGGACTTCCTCCTGGTGACACCAGCCTTTCAGCATGCTGCTGTACCCAAGCTAGACACTCTGCTCACTGCCAGTGAGAACACACACACACACACACACACACACACACACACACACACACACACCATACTGTACAGAACTTACTCTGTTGTTCAGTAACAAACATTTGACAACACATGATAAGCTCTCAAGAAAGTTGTGAAAAATGTTTTGGAGGCTGAGGAAAGGAAGAACAGTGGCAGCCAGGGAGATCAAGGACAGACACTTGGAGGAGGTGACATTTGCTCTAGCCACTGAAGGATAGGTCAAGTTTGAGTGGGAAGAGGTGGGTATTGAAGGGTAGCTTACCATGGTTCATTTGATTAAAGAAACCTTTTGGGCACTGAGAGCGTCATGCATCCTTCCAGCAGAGGAACAGAAAAAGCTGCTAGAGAAAGAGGTACCAATGAGACACTTAGGACCCTATGGGTTGATGACCACTGTGCTCCAGACAAGGTCAAATACAGACAAAGGTCAAGTCCTAGGAGTATCGTTGGTGAATTCAGAGTCCGCTTCACAGATACACCTTCAAGGACAAATGAGTCAGGCTTGGTGCTCCATCTTTTATAGGTCTTACACCACAAGCTGATAGGAAGCATCCTGATTGGCTCTTTCCGAGTGGATGTGGGGACGGTGTACAACCAGCCTGGTGAGCCAGCCCCTCCTCCCCATCCTGCTTTCTTACTCTTCCTCAGTTTACTCTCTCATCTGCAAAGCTGGGCATTTACTGTGTGGTTCTCTAGACTGAAGGTCTCCCAAATACCCATGGTCAGTTGGAGAAGAAAGTCAGACAAGAGGGTTGGAAGGAAGGGAAAAGGAGGAAGAAAGAGAAGAGAGTGGGTAGCCTGGGGACTGGGGATATCTGGGAACGGCTACTATGCTGAGCAGCAGAAGGAGAGAACCAGGAGCCTGCGGGTGTGGGAAGGGATGTGGGAGCCACTGGCCTGTGTGCAAAGGATACACTTACAAAGTGTGTTTGTAGGTCACCAATTCTGCGACAAGTGGGCACTGCTTACAGACCCTGGTGACATCAGGACTGGCACCAAGGGCTACCTGAAGTGTGACATCAGTGTGACCGGGAAAGGCGACGTCTTAAAGACCAACCCCAAAACCTTCGACGCTGAGGAGCAAATAGAGAAGTGAGGCCGACCCACTGAGAGCCCTAAAGGAGAACTTACTTGTCCACTTTATGTCTCTCTTCCTCTCTCCACTCCTTTCCCTATGGGTGTGTGAATGCTGCCAAGCTCATGGCTTGTCTGCCAGAGACCCCGCTCTGTCAGCAATCCCTGAATATATCTGCTCAGAGCTGTGGCTCTTTCGGGAGCTCAGATTCTGGGACAAGAACACTGTTTCCCTGTAACAGCTTATTTCAGATAAGCCATTCTATTGTTATCATTATTGCTATCATGAATTCTTCGAGAATTTCATATAATGCATCTTGTTCATATTCACTCCGACTCCTCACTCCCACCCCTCCCAGATCAAACCCCTCTTCCCTATGCCCCTCTTTGTGTCCTTTTGTTGTTGTTTAAAGAAAAGACTATTGTACAGCAGTTTTCCTCTGCTCTGTCTTCCTACCTCCTTTTTCATGTTTCCTGAGCCTTAAGTGTATGCATTATGTGAATAAGCCGTTCTTCAGAGTGTATGATTTATCCACATCTAACTGTTTTGTCTTCAAAAGAATCATACTTTCAACCACTGGTTTATGGCAAAAAAAAAAAGTTAAATTCTAGAAGGAACTAGAAAGAAAACTTGGTTTAGTGATGAATTCCAGCATTTTTCTATAGCCAGATTTTTCTTTCTGCCTCCAACCTGCACCTGCCCTTTCTCTTTACTCTTGAGTGACAGACTTTTTCATTTTAAAAATCTTTTTCCCCTCTAGGAACATTCTGATCCCTCAAGGATTTCCATCAGAGAGACCTTGGGCCAGATTCTATGTGAGGCTGTATAGAGCAGAAGGGTTACCCAAAATGAACTCCAGCATTATGGCAAACGTCACCAAAGCATTTGTGGGTGACAGTAAGGACCTCGTGGATCCCTTTGTGGAGGTGTCCTTCGCTGGGCAGACGGTGAGGAAACTTTGTCACCAGTAGTACAATTATGTCCTGCTCTGCATCCAGAACATTTTTAATCAAATGAAATTAGGTTAAAAGCGTCCCAGAGAAGACCTTGTCACAAGAAGGGGTAGTGTAGAGGAGGCTTGCCCGCTCGTACCTCACTGGACATTGTGGAGAGGAGCTACAGTTGGATTGGTGCAGCTTAGGGTCAGGGAGAAACATACATTTCCTCACCTCTGGCTATTTCTCTAAGCAAGTATCAGGCCCTAGGCCCTGGAGAATTACCACTCTCTCCTGACCTATTTCCCAATGTTCCAGGTAGTCCTTCTCCTATCACTAGACACCTCTGTTCCTTTCTCAAGAGCCATCGGAAGAATCGAGGTCTAGGTTTGTGGCCAAAGCTGGATTCTGCCTTACTGGACTTTGAAACTTTGAACGCATTTTATACTTTCAAAGTATGTCCCTGTCCCTTCCCATCAGTAGGAGTGAATGCTGGGGCATTTCTAACTCGGGTTGAATTCGGAGGGCATACAGGACATGATTCCCATGTATGGCAAGGAAACTGAGGCCCAGGCTGCAACACTGATTCCCTGAAGGTCATATATAACATGCACCCAGGTCTTCATGTAGACCTGAGCTCAGGGTCTAGCTATGTCTGCTGCTTTCCTGGAGCTGTATACAACAGCTCATATTCATGTCACAGGCATTCACCCCAACACTTATCTGTTGAGTAGAAATTTCCAAGAACAACGCCTTTGCCCCAGTGCTCCACATTGCATCTAGGTCACCAGGAATGTTAATGGGGTGCAGTTGGTTTTCAAAGGTGTCCTGGGAAGTAAGCCTGTCTTTGGTAATTCCCTTTCTATCCCCAGGTGGTTTGAAGTGTTTTCTTTAGCCATTTATTTCCATGGCTGACTTCTTCCTGGCTGTACTTGTAGGGGCGAACCTCAGTGCAAAAGAACTGTGCAGACCCTGTGTGGCATGAGCAGGTGGTCTTCAAGGAAATGTTCCCTCCCTTGTGCCGGAGGGTGAAAATTCAGGTGTGGGATGAAGGCAGCATGAATGACGTCGCCCTGGCAACCCACTTCATTGACCTGAAGAAAATCTCCAATGAGCAGGATGGAGACAAAGGTAGAGTTTCCCGTGTCTGACTTGGAAGGAGGTCTCAAAACCATAGTTACCTTTAAAGAGAGTGGGCCATGTAGGCATGTGCTAACACCTTTCATGGTTCTGTGGTCTGTGGCCTGGCTCGGTTAAGCTAGTGGATGGAACTCAAGCTCTGGTCTCAGGTCTTCCATGACCATTGCTTACCTACCTGTGGTGTGTCACAAAATGGAGTTCCAATAAAACCCAAGGTTGGTAAACTAAGATCTATAGGCCAAATCTGTCCTCCTACATGTCTTTGCATGGTTCTGTGCGAGTAGTTTTTGCATATTCCAGTGGTTGATTTTCCCTCCTACATAAAAATTACGTCCCCAGTCACCTGATGGGAACAGGACAGCGTGAGGGTGGCAGGGGCTGTGGGTGATTGTGAACTCAGAGAGCCGCGAGAGCCTCAGGTAATCCGCAGAGTGCTGAAGGAGGCAGGCAGGGGAAGAATCCTTACTCGGTATATGACTCTATTTCCAAAATCACATTGATGTGTAAGAATTCCTAAATTAACCCCCATTTAAATTCATAAAAATCTTTCTCTGCACTGCAAATGTATGTCAGTTGACAAATACACATATATACATACATACCTACATACATATATCACAAATATATACAATTAAATGGTCAAATACAAACACACACATATATGTATATGTTAAGTAGATCTAATCATATGTCATGTAGAGATGACATTAGTTTAACTGCTTTATTTTTTCTTAACTAGATGAGTATTTTCCAAGAGCAGAGACTTGTGTATTTGTGTATTTTTATGTCCTTCACAGATTGACTTTACAGAAAACCCTCAATGAATGTATGTTGTCTATTTCTTGATATTGCAGCAGCACTTACCACTTTATATATAAACACACACACACCCTCACTCATCCATCTACACTTTCTCAACTAGATGTTAACATGTTTTATTCACAGCATTTTAGGAGCCTCTTGATGGTTTTCAGAAAGATAGATGTTTATGTCTTAGAAGTAGACACCAGAGAACCATAAAATCTTTCTATCCTTTTTAACAATAATATTGCTGCTTCTTTAAGTTTACTCAAAGGACAACAGAATCTGAGGGATAGAATCTAGTCTGGAGAAGTCAGGGTGGGAGAAATGAGACGTGTGTGTGTGTGTGTGTGTGTGTAAACATTTACTTGGCAACTATGGGCAAATTGATAAACAAATGATGACTCCCTCTTTATTCATAATAGTAGGGCATGTCCCAAGGGTCCATATGAAACACTTGATAGATATTATCCTGTTAATCTTGATAGGTGAGGTAGGCACTATTAGCTTTTCCTCCAGATGAAGAAACTGAGGCACAAGGAAGTGAAGAAATTTGTCCAAGCTCACACAGCTGCAAAGTCCCAAAGCTGGGATTTGAATCCACCCAGTTGAGTCTTCAGAAACATGCTGTTTTGCCTTTCAGAAAGGAGCATGTGTGGAATTGAAGGTGTAGGTCAGTGGTAAGAGCACTTGCCTACAAGGTGAAAGGCCTTGGGTTTGATTCCCAGTACTGAAAAAATAAAGGGACATTGCATTCACATACGTTCTCATGGATAGCATACATTTTCTCAGATGGTCTATATTAAGAAGAGAAACCCCTTACGACAGAAATAAGTTAAAAATCACCAGGTCTTTTCAGTTCAATGTTTAGGAAATATTTTAGAACATGCATTTCTCACTGTCTCTACCACCCTACCCTTCTAGTCCAAGCTACAGTGCCCTTAGCTTTCATGGTAAAATGGTTCCCAAAGCAGTTTGCCCACATCCATTCTTGCAGGCCTTCACGTGGTAGCCACAATGGTCTTATCAATTTGATGAGAATCCCTTTAACATATTCTTAAGGATACTAAGATAGTGAGAAAAATCCATAACAAGGCCTTAAGGCCTCTCACCTGTCCAAACTCTGCTCACATACCCTTCTCCATGCTCTTTCCAGCTGGTTCACAACCCCTTCACCCCATTCCTCCATAGTTCATCAACCTATCACTTGTTCTTGCAACACCAGGCATATACAATGTTTATAATGTAAATATTAATGTAAACATCTAACGTGCTCATGTTAGGAATAAATAAACATTCGATGACTGAATGGTGAGAAATGGTACACAGTGCCCTCTGTAATGTCACACGGGTGGAAAGTGTAAATGTGTAAAAGAAAGACTAGATGGAAATTGAGCAAAATATCGTCTTTGGAGGGGATGCCTCTTAAATAGTTTCTTTTGTCTGTATATCGTGTATTTTTACATGCAACTTCTATAAACCAAACATGGTAAAGGTGGAAGTTCATTAAGATCCCTAACACTTGGGTTTTCCCCAGGCTTCCTTCCCACCTTCGGACCTGCCTGGATTAACCTGTACGGCTCCCCCAGGAACCAGAGTCTCATGGATGACTACCAGGAGTTGAATGAGGGCTTTGGGGAAGGCGTGGCCTTCAGGGGCCGGATCTTGGTGGAAATTGCTGTGGAAATCCTCTCTGGGGGCGCCCAGGAGTCTAAGTTCTCCAAAGCTCTGAAGGAGCTGAAGCTGTCTTCCAAAGACAAAGACTCCAAATCTTCTAAAGGCTCAAGCAAAGACAAGGCTGACAAAAGCGAGGATGGCCGAGCCCAGCAGGCAGCTGACAAGACCAACTCCACGGAGGTGGAGGTGGAATCTTTCACGGTCCCCCCAGAGGTAGGTGTGAGCACAGCTCCTCTGGGCCTGACAGGAGACGAAGAGAGAGTGGAGACACAGAAGCACCTGGATTGTCCTGTGTCTACCTCCTTCTCCAAAATAGCCCAGTAGCCTTCTCTATACCTTGACTTATAGAAAAGTCCACTCCCTACCCACCTCCCTTGCTTTCTGCTAGAGTATCTTCCTTCAGGAACCCTCTTAGATTATGAAAATCTCCTCATAGCTTCTTTCTTCTTGGATATCCCTATCCAACGTGGCTCACAGCAAGAATGGTTACCAGACAGGCAGATGTAAGACATATATGCTTGAGTGACCACAACACATCACACAGGCTACTCACCACATGCAAAGTCAAGTTTCCCACGTCTTGGTGTCTTGGTGGTGGTAGTTTCTTGTCAGATTCATTAGCCATTTGTTGCTGTACAACAAGTCACCCCAAAGCTTAGTGTCTTGACATTGAATGCTTATTTTCTCTGTGAGCGAGGAGTTTGGGGATACCTCAGTACAAGGGTTCTGGTCCCGACGTTCCTTGGAGGAAAGTTTCATTAAGGTCTTGGTAGAGGCTATGATCCTTTGAAGGTGTCACAGGACTGGAGGACCCATCTCAAGATTATTGGTGAAATTATTAAGGCCACTCCACGTAGTTAAAAGGAGATTTATTTAATGGCTTGGGAGCCTGAGGCGGCCAGTCACACTGCATCCACAGTCAGGAAGCAGAGAGAGATGAATGCTGGTACTCAACTCACTTTGTGAGCTCAGTGAACATTATGTATCATCTCTTCTCCAGTTTAAGGCATGCTTCCGGAAGGGAGGGCCCTTTCAATTTGAGCTTGAAGAACATGGAGAATTAGAAGATATTTCGAACTATTGAACTACTTATTGTAGTTACTGTTTGTAGGGTTTATATGTCTGCTTTTTACCAAGTGTTCCAGGCTCTGTTGGGATACTTTTGTCACAAACAAGGAAAGCAACAGCCAGAGAATGGATGCCACTTGCTTAGTTGGCTGGTTGGCTGTGACGTCTGTCATCCTGGAGGTCACGTGGTCTGCTTTCCCTCTAGTCTCTGTGGTTTTCACCCTCCTCCCAGAGAGTAAACTCAGCCCCTGGACTCCGAGATAAGAGGCTGGTGGATGGACAGTGACTAAGTTCCAGCACTATGTCCCACCCTGCCCTGTAGTTCTGGTCAATAGAAACATTTCCTGCATTCCAATGCTACAGGAAAGGTCACCTCTTATCCAATTACCGTAACTCCTTTGTTCTCTGAGGGGCCTGGTTCAGGACTCTTGTTGGATGGAACCCTACATCTGTGAGGCCACAGTTCTTTAGTTTCCTTAGCTCCGCCTTTCTGTTCTTTCCATGGAGTTTAGTAAATCCAGCTGCAAGGCAAGGGAATCCTGTCTGCATGACTTTACTTTACTTAGAATCTTTACTCAGAAATGTGATGCTGGGTCACTGTGCCTCAGTGACATCTGTTGCCCAAGTTGTCTACACATTCCACATTAGGAAGAGCTACTTGCAAAGAACCGAGTATTACCTCATAGTGCAGTGGTTCTCAGCCTTCCTAATGCTGCAACCCTTTAATACAGTTCCTCATGCTGTGGTGACCCCCAACTATAAAATGATTTTCATTGCTACTTCATAACTGTACTATGAATCATAATGTAAATATTTTTGGAGATGGAGGTTTGCCAAAGGGGTTGTGACCCACAGGCTGAGAACCAATGCATAATGGTTCCTGCCTTATGGCCTGCCATAATCCAGTCTTCCAGACTATCTGTGGGCTCCTTGACCAAAAAGCCTTGGTGAAGGCCATGTCTCAAAAGCCTTAGCTGACTTTAACTTCCCAGTGGGCTTGGAAGCCCCTCAATTTTTCTGGGCCTTATTTTGTTTTGTTTTGTTTTGTTTTTTTCCCTTTTTTTCATTATAAAGAAAGTTTCTATTCACTTTACATACCAACCACAGGTTCCCCCCCTTCCCTCTTCCCAACCCCCAGCATTCCCCCGCAACCCACCCCCCATCCCCACATTTCCCAAGGTAAGGTCTATAGGCCTTATTTTGTAATGGTAGAGGTTGGAGTAGATAACTCTAATGTCCTTTTCAATATAAAAGCATTTGTGATTCACATACAAGTGATTCGCATCCTTGCAACAGCGTTTAGTGTGTATAGCACCCCAGAAACACAGGATCGGTTGGTGCATCTGCCTATGTGTAACACTTTACTCTTTTTATCTGAGTTTCCTGATTATTTGAGGAAGTAAACTTGGACTGTGGGTCCGCACAAGGCCAAAGGTTAGCACATGCTAAGCTCAAAGAACCCGGGGTCTGTGATCAAAATGCCTGGGAAAGTTACTCAACAACACAAGCTTCCATTCCTTCAGTTTCCTTTTCTATAACATGGGAATGGTCCGAGTTCCCAGCTCCAAAATTTGCTATAAGGAACAAATAATAAATGTATGTGAGTACCCCAAACAGTTATGTTGACGTGCAAGCGTTTAGTGCGGGGACTCTCAGCAGCTCATCTATGATTTTCTGGGTCTACAAACCTGTTCCGTGCTGGGTCCTTCCCAGCATCTTTGGAAGACACACAAGCTCATCTCTTGCCATGAAAGGAGACATTTTTTTTTTGTATGTTAAGTTAGCAGTTCATAAGGTAATTCTGTGCCATTTTAGACCAGCAGCTAGCTGGGTTTGAACTTGAGGTTGTTGGCCACGATTGCAGTGGCAAGACGTGACTTTTCCAGCTGGAACAGAGACTCGGGTGTCTATGAATTACACGAGACCAAACAAGTTCCACTAACTTGGCTTTCTAGTGAGAAAAGGAAGCCAGCTCTGTCTAGCAATTTTTTTTCCTCTCTGTAGATTACACCAGAAAAATATGAGGAGTTTTTACTCTTTGGAGCCTTTTTTGAAGCTACCATGATTGACCGGAAGATCGGAGACAAGCCCATCAGCTTTGAAGTTTCTATTGGTAAGGGCAGACACCTGCAGTGTTTGGGGCAAGTTTATTTCTTGAATAAGTGGATTAATGCCTTACATGAAGGTGTGATTATACTCTGGTGGAGATGGCAGGTGGCACCTCAACAAGAAATGATAGTTCCTTGTCTACCCAATGTCACATAAAGAGTAGATTTATTCCTACAGATCTAGTTGCTGTCTATCTGTCTGTTTAACAGTAATCACTATAGGTTTGGGTTCAGGGACTTGGATTACTAATCTTGGTTCTATTATTTTGGGCTGACTTAATTTCTCTGGGTCTTGTTTCCCTCATGTGTAAAATGGGAAAGACAGTAACTCCTGACAGAACGGGAAGGTTTGATGAACTAATAGGAAGCATCACACACTCAGTAGCTGCTATGGCTATAATTCCCACTTCTCCCTCGGCTAGGGAGCAGCTCGACTAAGAGGACTCATTCCAGCCGAGAAGAGTAGATTCACGTTCAGGCAGTTCTGTGGCAACAGGGCAGAAGGAAGTAGAGATGGTACTCAGTCCTTCTGAGCCACACAGCTGGAGACCGGGCACATAAGCCCGTGTCTGCATGTGCATAGGGTGCAGATGTCTGTCAGAACTGTGAAAGTTAGCCATGACAACAGAGGCTTTGTCTGTTCTTCCCTTTTATTGATTTATTGAAAATAGATTTTTTTCTCACATAGTATATCCTGATCATGATTTTCTCTCCCTCCTCTCCTCCCAGTTCCCTCCACCTCTTCTCCCATCTGGATCCACCCTCTTTCTGTCTCTCATTAGAAAACAAACAGGCTTCTAAGGGATTAATAATGTAATATAGTATAATATGATATGATGTGATAAAACAAAAATGAACACGTCAGAATTGGTCCAAACAAACAGAAGGAAAAGAGCCCAAGAGAAGGCACAAAGAAACAGAGACCCATCCATTCTCACACTCAAGAATCCCTAAAAACATTAAACTGCAAGTCATTATATATACACAAAGGACCTGTAGAGTAAAAAGAGAGAAGAAAAGTATATAAATAAAAAAAATAGTGAGGTAAAATTGAAAAAAAGAAAAGAAGAAAAGGACAAGTCCTGTCCTGACACTATGAGATGAAGAGGCTCCAGCCACGCTGTTGAGTTCACCTTCTGTCGGCTCTCTGCTGCTTGGGCATGCAGTACCCTTAAGAAGAGTTTGCTTCCCCACGAAGACTTCCTTGGAGGAAATGAAATGTTCACGTCAAAGTGGCTATCAATTTGAGATTGCTTCTTTCTTAGTAATGGGGACCTGTGTCCACTTCTTTCAGTTCTAGGACCCCCAACTGGAGCAGACCTGTGCAGTCCCTGTAAATGCTGGAGAGACCTTCTCTTACATGAAGATGTGTACAGCACAAAACCTACCCTATTTGAAATATTCCCCCCAACCACCATTCTCTCTTTCAATACCAACTCACTCTTACTTTTTAAAACATGATGCTGCCTTTTGGATACTCAGACAAAAAGTCTTTTCTTATAGAAGAAACAGTTTTGAGAAGGTTCCTAATATTTTGAGTGAAAAAACTTGATTACAAATTAACACATCCACAATGATAGTTTATCAAGTCTCCATGATGAGTTTTGGTAGGACAGACACACTAAGACATTCAAAGTCCAATAGCCCAGAGAGCAAAGGCGCTTGATGCTAAGCCTGATGGACAGCTGGACGCAGAGAACCCAATTCCTGCATGTTGTCCTCTGACCTCCACACTTGCTCATGAGTGTATGTACATACACAAAATAATGTAATAAAATTAAAATAGATAAAAATAACATGGCTATAAAAAAACTTAAAATCTCCAGTGGACTTTCTTTTTCTCAACTATCTTTCTTAATTTGTACCTTGTGTAGCTTTGACAAAGAAGAAAATGAGACTCATTGACTTTGTCAATTGAGTTTTCTGGTTCTCCATCATTAGTTCTTTCTGCCTTTATCTATAACCTGGAATCTTATTTGCTGGTTGGGAGAGGGCATGGGTATGCCAAGCTGATGGATCCCACTTGCTGACACCCAGCCCCTCCCCGCTTGCTATCGTTTCTGAAGGTAACTTTGGGAACCTGATCGATGGAGGGTCTCATCATGGGAGTAAGAAGAAATCAGCTGAGCTGATGGAAGAGGATGTCCTTCCTCTGTTGCATGAAGGAGAAAAAGACGTGGCCCACGACAGTGTCATTTCCATGGCCTCCACCACACACCCGGAGAAGCCTCTGGTGACGGAAGGGAACAGGTAGGAGGAGACAGGGCAAGTGAGAACAAAGTTTCTGCTGGGTGAGAATTTTGCCAGTTCCTGGGACTGTTTCATTCAGCTTTTCAGTAAAATAAGAAACACAAGTTTTATCTCAGTGCTGGGAAGAAGTTGCGAACAGGTGAAGCATGCTAACTATTAAACCTGTAGCCCTCCATGACACACCCAGGGAATCCATCTAAAGGCAGAGCAGCCATGATGGTTACCACACATGAAGTCCCCTTTACTCTTAACTAAGAAGCATGGTAAACTAGGAAGAGGATTTTAAGATTCCGCCCAAACCCCAGGTGATGATTATGCTTCTTGTCAGGGCACCGCCAAGTAACTCGACTTGGTGGGATTATTGAATGTGTAATTTCTGACCTTAAGTTTGCCACAGTAATTGAGAAACTAAAGAATGATGGTGAGGCACTCGAAATGACCATCTTAGAAAATAGCCGGGCATCCATACTCACCCTCACAACTCTTTAATTCATGCAAAATTTCAGCCAATCATACCAGGAAAATTATAGAGTTGGTTTAAAGAAAGCCCCATCAAACAATGCTCGGGAGATTCATGAGAAGAAATAAAAGCAGGCATGCAAGAGTATTGTCTTGCCTAGTCTTGTGCTACATGCGTGAGTAGTCTCTTATGTTGTGGATTCTCATGGTAGCACATTGCTGTCCTCATTTGTTGTGTGAGGAGACCGGAATCTAGAGATGTTGCACAGTGACATGAAGGCCATGCCACTGCTTTTCAGCCCTTTGCTATTTTCAGCCTGGACACTTCCCCTAGGAACCGACTTCCCAGTCCTGTTTCCTCAGACGGTCCTGTTCCGAAAAGGCAGATCAGATGCCCCCATTTGGGTGGTTTATACACTGCTCCCCAGACTTCTTTCTTTTCCCATCTCTAGACAGATCCCTCTACTCAGAGCCTTCCAACCCACAGTTGGTTGTTTTTCTTTTCCACATTTTAAAGATTAATTTTTATTTTTTTTATTTATTTTTTTTTTTTTTGGTTTTTCGAGACAGGGTTTCTCTGTGTAGCTTTGCGCCTTTCCTGGAACTCACTTGGTAGCCCAGGCTGGCCTCGAACTCACTGAGATCCGCCTGGCTCTGCCTCCCGAGTGCTGGGATTAAAGGCGTGTGCCACCACCGCCCGGCAAAGATTAATTTTATTAAATTACGTGCCTTTGTGTGTCTGTGTGTGGGTGTGTGCACACGTGAGTGCAGGTGCTTGCTGAGTATCTGTTACCGGATCCAGAGTGAAGGTTGTGAGGTCCCCCACAAGAGCAGTACACCCACTTAACTGAGACATTGCTCTAGCCCCCAGCTTTGCTTTGCCTATGTGTCCAAGGCCAGTAAATGACAAGCTCTGGTCAGTATAAATCCTAGGGTTCTTTGTGTCCTTAATCCTGGCCATGTATTGGTCATTGCTGTGACAAAAATACCCGTCAAAAGTAACTGCAGCAGAAGCTTATTTTGTCTTATATTTCATGGAGATACAGTCCACCATGATGAAGAAGGACTGACTGCTGGTCACATTATGTTTACCATCAGGAAGTAGAGAGTGGACAGGAAGTGCGGCCAGGCAATACATCCGGTGATCACTTCCTCCAGTGAGGTTCTACTCCAAAAAGGTCTCTAACCTTCCAAAACAGCACAGCATCCGTGACCATCAAGTGCTCACACACACACACGCGCACACACACACACACGCACGCACAGACAGACACACACATACACACACAGACAGACACACACAAATACAGAGACAGACACACACACAGACACACACACACAGAGACAGACATACACACACACACAGAGACAGAGAGACATACATATATACACACACACAGGCGATGGGACAGACAGACATACACACACACAGAGAGACAGAGAGACATACATATATACACACACACAGATGATGGGACAGACAGACGCACACAGAGAGACACAGACAGGCACACACACACACACAGAGACAAACACACACAGAGAGACAGACACAGACAGACACACACACAGAGACAGACACACACACAGACAGACAGACACACACACAGACACAGACAGGCACACACACACAGAGACAAACACACACAGAGAGACAGACACAGACAGACACACACACACAGACACACAGACAGACACACACACACACAGAGAGACACAGACAGGCACACACACACACAGAGACAAACACACACAGAGAGACAGACAGACAGACAGACAGACAGACAGACACACACACACACACACACACACACACAAACACGTCTACCTGGCTTGGGTGGGTCATTCCCCCAGGCACCCCTTTCATCCAGCTGTTCAGTGTTCCTGGAGGATACCCAGCTATACACTGTTCTTTGCTGCTCCCAGGTTTTGAACACACTCTCCACTCTGCCTGGCAATAAGTCCACACCTTGGCTATTGGCTTCCCTTATCCTTCAGGATCCTTTTCCCTGTCCCAAGTCTGATTGAGCTTTCTGTACTCATCAGGGATTTAGCGAGCCCTAATCATAATGGACTGCGGTGGCTTCATTTGTCTCTCTTGCCTGTAAGACTGGCACTTGGAGGGCAGCGACCTCATCTTTGCCCATCTCTGTACCTGACACATTCTATCTGGTTTTCAGTGAGTTAAGGAGTTGCTGTGGACGCAGGGTGCTATGGGAACAGAGAGGAGGAGTGGTTGACTAACTCTAATGTCCTGGCAGGACGTAAAGAGTTGGGACAGTTATAGAGAAGATGAAATCTTACAGGATAAGAGGGGATTTCAGAGATAAAGAAGACCATTTGGGACAAAATAGGGTCAAATAAAAATAATTTTAGTTATTTGTCTTCTCAATATTTAGTGTTCTCTGCATTTTCTGAACCTTGCCCCTTTTCCATGGGTCACCTTTGGAGGGTTCTTTTTAGCTCCAAGGCGGCCATACCTTGTAGCTAGAGTTTTCCTGCCTGGCCCACAGTCAGGACAAATCTCTGTCACCAGCCAGTCCCACAGCCACTCAGACCCAACCAAGTAAACACAGAGACTTATATTGCTTACAAACTGTATGGCCATGGCAGGCTTCTTGCTAACTGTTCTTATAGCTTAAATTAATCCATTCTATAAATCTATACCTTGCCACGTGGCTCGTGGCTCACCGGCATCTTCACATGCTGTTTGTCATCGTGGCGGCTGGCAGTGTCTCTCTGACTCAGCCTTCCACTTCCCAGCTTTATTCTCCTCCTTGTCCCGCCTATATTTACTGCCTAGCCAATGGCCAATCAGTTATTTATTGACCAATCAGCAACACACTTGACATACAGAACATCCCACAGCACTACCTGGTTCCCATCCTAGTTCACATACACCAGAAAGAACCCGAAGCTTCCTTGTGCCTTAACCCCAATTTACAGCTTGAGGGTGTCAGTGAAGAATCCCTGCACCTGGGGTCAGCAGCTCCGGAAGACTTTCTAGGACTATTCAATGGGTATCTGTATCCCCAGATGTCCTCCGCCTGGACGGGCTGTCCCACTGTAGACTGCTAGTGGGATTCCAGGGGCTGTTGTATGGGAAGGATTTAGAGAGCACAGTCTCCAGGTGCCCTTAGATGGGTTCTGTGCTAGTGTTGGGCAACTGGCTGAAGCTGACCAATACGTTATGCTGGGATTTTTGAGTATTTCACACAATTGAGCTTTCTTTTTACTTCTCAGTTCCTGTATCGACACCTTATCCATATAGTAGTGAGCCAGGGAGGCTGCAGATGCATTGGAAGATTTTATATCTGCAGTACTCCTGTGTCTGCATGCACACAGAGACACAGGCGTACATGGACACACACAAACATGAACGCGCAAACGATGTATGTCTATTGCCCCTAACAACATTCCACTGTGCATGTGTTCTGGGATTTCTGGTTTTACAAAGTATGTGCATTTGCACGCAATCTGTGCTGGATAGAGATGAGGAATAAAATCAGCGCAGGTGACATCCAATGGAGGCTCATGATTACATCCCCAGGATTTCAGGCTTATTCTTGCCCCACGTCACAAGCTGCTTGCTGTTCTGTTGGCCAGCCCTTCACTTTCCATGGGCCAACCAGGCACCTTCTCATCTGTGGCTTTTCCATTTGCACTACAGCTTACTCAATGAGCCTCAACTGCCTGGTCCTCAAAGACACAGTCAGGAAACTCTGAAAACCGCAGAGACAAAGGCCCAGAATGCCATTAGCCCAAGCCAACCCAAAACAAAGGACCCCAAGAGGAGGTACAACAGTGTGTGGGCACTTTAGATGTAGGATTCTCAGTGAAATGATTGTAGAGATAAAACAGGGAATAGTCTGGTTTCTGACCTTTTGTCTTTGTTGTTCTCTTGCTGAAATGACAACATCAGTCCCCCTGCCCCCATCCCCTGCCATTCCCCCACCCCATCCCCCCTCCCTGCCAAGAACCTCTTTGACTTACTTTTCTGAATGGACACCTGCTGGTTTATTTATTTTTTACAGAGTAGACCAGGGGGCCCTTTGCTAATTCCATCATCCTTCCGGAGAAATTTAGGTTGGAGAGCTAAAAAAAGAACATCCAATCTTCCAGGCTAAAGAGCTTTTGTTGGAAAGGAAAACATGTTCCCCTCCCCTGCCCTCCCCTTTCCTCTTGCTTTCTTTCCTCCATGGTGCTTTCCTTCCCTCTATCTCACCTCCCTCCCTCTCCTCTCCCACCCCATCCCTCTCCCCTTCTTTCTCCTCTCCTCCTTTCCCGCTCCTTGCTCTTCTTATGGCTCCTCCTCCCTCTCCTTCTTTTATGCCTCTGTCTACCTCATCTCTGTCCCTTTCTCTCCAAACCACCATAAATACATTTCTCTAAACAATGTCCACATTCTCCAAAGTCAGCACCATGCCCATCCCAAGCATTTGCTCCTGCCTCCCATCAATACTTCTCTTTAGGGTCTTGGGAGAAAATTATAGGGGGGGGGGGCTGGGGAAAACCTGACCATTAAAACAATTGTCTGTAGCCGGGGAACTTCACTGGTTGGCTATGCCTCTTCTGCCTGCCCTGCCTCCACACACCCCCAACACCCCCACCCCCACCCCAGCCCCACCTTGGGAACCAAATCTACACATTAGTTCTGTCTTTTCTGACTTCCATTTCATTCTGTTAATGACCTTTTCCTATCAGCATTAGGGAATATTTATTCCTCTGCCACCGTCAGGCAATCCTTGGGGCTCCAGATCTTTGCTGGTTGGCTATGCATCTTATCCCTTCCTAGCCAAGCAAGTCACCTACATTGTTGACACCGGGGCCTGGTAACAATTAGTATGAGATGGATGGATGGATGGATGGACAGACGGACGGACGGACGGATGGATGGATGAACGAATGAAAGAATGATGCTAAGCTACCGAGTACTGGTTTAGATTGGGATGTATGCGTTTATCCCCATTTAGTAACATGATTTACTTTTCTCCAGAAATTTCATTCCTATCAATAAAATCAATACAATGTGCTCAGAATATACATTTTTTAAAAGTAACATTGCTCTTTTCCTTTATTAATTTAAGCCTTCTTTGAGGAAGGTTTGCCCAACATACTCTACACACTAGTGATAATTTCTAAGCTTTACTCTATGTCTAAGAGTAACTTCTTTTGTGTGTTTGGCTTGATTTTGAGAGTTTCATGTAGCCTAGGCTGTGCTTGAACTCACTATGTTGCTGAGGATGGTTTTGAACTATCCCTCCCCCTGCCTCCACATTCCAAGTGCTGGGATTAGATGTGCACCACATTGGTCTGGGGGTAACTCTTGATGTCTTTCATGGTAGCCATATAACTCACCATTCACTGATCACAGGTCTCCAATTATAGTCTAAGGATATCATTAGCAGTTACGTCTCCACCCTTCTGCACCCCTACAGAATACATAACACATATACACCTGGGGTCGCTTGAAAACCACTGATTGCCAGCTGACTTCCACACCTAATGTGCCTTTACAGAAATTACAACTACTTGCCTTTTGGTGCCAAGAAGCCCTGTGTCTCCTTCATCAGTTCCTGGGGAGACCAGACATTCAGACTGCACTGGTCCAACATGCTGGGGAAAATGGCTGACCTCTTGGTAGGTGGCTTCATTGGCATATTGGGAAACTAAGATAAAGATATGCTTTTCTCTTCAACCATGGCCTTGACCTCAGGTCAAACATCACTGAATTGGGGTTGCTGTATTTCAAGGCTTCGATCATGGGAACCCAGAGGAATGAGAATGTTTTGCAAAATTTCCCCAAATTCAAATCAGCCTATCCAAATCAGAACCCCTGCTCTGGCTTTTGCTCTTACAGGACCTAACAAGTGGCTGGATCCTCATCTCCCAAAGGCAGGAGGAGAAGATATCTCACAAAGTTAACAAATCCTGGCTTCAAATGGCCCTTTCCTTACCCTCACATTTCTTCCTAACCGACAGGTCTCATGAGGAGGGGACACCCTCTAATCCTCCACTCACTGTCCACGGCCTCATCATATGACTCTTGTTTCACCTTCCTGGTCCACTAGAAGCCACACTAAGGAGAGAATGTGTATCTCCCTCCTCTTTGCTCCACAACCCGACTTCTGTAAAGCAAAGTGTGTCTTCAACTGTGGGATTCTAGGCGTTGGGGAGCTAGACTCTGAAAATGGCCAGAGAAGCCTAGACTAGGCTCACACGATGTGGAGTCCACAGGCTTTGCAAGACGGGCCTTATTTATTCTTCAGGCAGAATAGATAGAGTTCACCACTAACAACAATGACAAAATAAACCAGAATATCCCTTAGAGGCTGCAATAGTCTTTAGCACTCTTGTCTAATTCCCTGCTCAGTGTCAACAGCCCTTCATGGCTTCCATGACTAAGTGTATTCCCCCTATGGCAGTGAGGTAGATGGTTCCTATTTTATAAATGAGAAACTTTGTATAATGAGATTGATTTACCAGTAAGCGGCAGCCTGGATTTGAACCCAGATCGCCCAAGCCAGAGCCCAAATCCTTAGACTACTTACTCCATTGTGATGCCTCGTCTTTGTGTATTGGAGGTTCAAAGAACAGAACTTGAGTCCCCAGGCACCAGATTTTGGCAGGTGGTAAAAATGCAGCTTTTATAAATTCTAGCAAAGCAGTAGGAATACTGGCATTTCCGTTTAGACCCCATTTTCCTCTGGGATGCTGAGTAGAATCCTGGAATTGAGGCCCAAAGAGAAATGTAAAATTATTAAGTATATCAGCATATAGTCACTGCTATATCCAATCTACCCTGTTCCCTGCCCCAAAACCTGATATACTCAGAATTGATTTTCAATGCCAGTAGGGTTACATTATTTTGTAAAATTGACAAATGTTGACTTTGTAATTTTTTATAATAATATATACATTTTAAAATTAGGAAATATTTCTCATGATATTGGGTTTCCCACAATATGGGTGACACAGAATGATGCTTAGTTAGATAGGAATCGATCTGGGATGCAATGGCTCTGAGTAATACAGGAGAAGATGCTCATCTGGACCTGAGGAAAGTGGGGATCGAAGTAGGAAGGCAGCAGTACTTCCAGGCTAAGTTCAAGAAAGAGGGGGCTCTTCCTGCCTCTCCAAAACCACAGAGACAAAGACAGGCCACTGTTGTTTCTGGAATGTGACAATCAGTGATCTCTACCACAAGTCCCACACTCTGTGGTTTGTCTTCAGGAAGAAGGCATAGAAGAAGTGAGGGAGCTGGTCAAGGTTTCAGAGGAGGCACCGGAAGAGAAGATGAAGACCGTGCTCAGTGACTTCATCAGTCAAAGCAGGTGAGTGACAGCACCAGGCAGCTCAGATGGACTCAGCTTTTAATGACCTTGAGAAATCAGCTGCTCTCACACACATTCGGATGGGCACTTTACAGTACTGTATCCCTTCCTGATACTTAAAGAACTACAGCGTAAGTCAAAGGGGAGAAGGTGAAACTAGACAGACCAACTGCTAAGATTCTTTACGGAACAAGAAAAAGTCCTCATAGCATCAGCACCCAGCAAGGCACTTCTTGTTTGGTAGATACTCAACAACTATATGGCAGTTAGATGCATAATGCTATATCACGGGATACTTAATTGATTTTAAAAAACCCAGTTAAGGACTTCTATTTTAGGTGGCAGACGATATAATGAGAGACTTTGAAAGCAGGGTATACTGACCTATTACTGAGTAACAATTGACCCTCAAACCTCGTGGCTTGTCACTGTTTTTTCACATCGCAGTTTGTGTCTATCAGGAAGGCAGGAGTGGATTTTGAGCACAGGACTCCCTGGGTTACTGGGACTAATGTCATCTCTAGGCCCAGCTAGGAAGGATCCACTTCCCAAATCACTCATCTGGTTACCCACGGGATTCAGTTCTTCCTGGGTAGTTGGGTTGAGGACTTCAGTTCCTTGCTAGCTTTCAGTTTGAGGCCATCCATCCTCAATCCTTTGCTGCACGGGTCTGTCTAAGAAGCTCTTATGATGATGAACAGACAGGAAGAGTCGGAGAGAGTGTCAGTCAGGTGGAAAACACAGTGGGCCTTGACCGAAACCTCATCTGATTGCTCTTGACACATCCTTTTTGAACTAAGTCACTAGTACAACCCGCAGTAACAGCAAGGGACTCCGTAGCAACACAGATGGTAGGCGGAGCTCTCTCGGGGGGCCTTTAGCGGCAACTTGTCCCAAGTAGAAGCAACTTGGACCATCTCTTAAAATTAACTCAGTCAAGACAAGAAAAATGGGAACTTGCTAAAAATGGAATTACTAAAAAGCGGGTAGAGATTAAATTATATCAGAGATAAAAACCAGTAGACCGGCAGTAGATATGACAGACAGTCTGCTGTGTGTGTTCATTCATGTGTATATATTTATCCTCATATATATCCACACACGTAGACAAAGAAATAAATGTGTTGTTTTGCTATCTTTATTTGCTTTCATTTTTCATCACAAAACAATATTAAATACTTTTTATATTAATTACATACATCTTCAATTACACACATATATAATTAAATACATCTTTACAAAGTTTCATCACCTCATCTCTCATCTTGGAAAGTATTGGCATGCAAGTAATAGCTCAATAACTCTTCTACATGAGGGGGTTACTTGAGGATGATAACTAACGATCCCTCTTTTCTTCACGTTTCCAGTCAGCTGACAAACCATCCATGTGTGTCGATGATTAAAATGGTAGATTTATAGTTGGTAACTGCAGATCTGAGAGGGCAGGTCGGACCCGAGGTCAGATTGGAATTCCTGCTTCCTGCTCCTTTCTTGGTTGAGCAGTTGGTCTTCCGATGTCTCCTCCACAGCAAGGATGAGCCGCTCGTCATGTAGGGGTGATGAGATCATGCACAGTCAAAGAGCAGGCTGGGTCTGAAAGATGGAGACTGAATGGAACACATACCTTATCACTCACCCAAATTCTGATACAGAGAAATGTGTTTCCACTGGTCTCTGTGTGACAGGAGAGACCCTAAGGAGGTAACATGTCTACTTGGGCTGATCCATCCTGGAGAGTGGGATAGGATTCCCTGTATTTCTAATAAACACAGGAATGCAACAAGAATACGTCTATCCCCAAATATAGTCCTCTTATTCTTTGTAAAAAGGAACAAAAAAAACCCCTGTGGCTTTAATAGCATCTTCAAAGAGAACCTGGTAGGGTTTCCTATAGGCACCAGGCAGAGCGCAGGTGTGGGGTCTCTCATCCTATTCTTCTCTTCGTAAGTTTCCTTTGTGGTAGTTTTCACATCTATATGCCATATTCCATAGTTCTATTATGGATATAATATTAAAAGAGACATTTTCAATTTTCTCTACATTCCTACTTTCAGAGAAAAGAGATTAATTTGTCCTTCTGGACTGGGTTTTCCTGCCTTTGCAGACACACATCCTCACATACACACACATACTCATAAAACACTTTGCGTCTTCACAATAATAGCAGACACTTGTCCAGCAGGTTGCTTCTACACTCAGCAATATAGCACAGGCATCTTCATACATAGATATACCAAAATAAATTTAATTTGTCTTTAACAATATTTTATTGCTCCTTATTTTATTGCACTTATTTTATTACTAAAGCAAATACTCTATAAATATATTCTTACAAAATCATTCCACTATTTCCAAAGGACAAGAATTCTAGTGTAATTTTTAATCAATTACGCACATGTTAAAATGTCCATAGGTGCTATCAAGTAGTCTGTAAGAAATAACCAGTTACTTCTACAGCAGCATACATTTTCCCATCCTTGCCCATACCACCACTAATTTTGCATAACGTTAATTTTATAAATGAAGTAGCATTGATTTCAATATCATTTAAGTCATCACTAAAGACTGTATGTTACTTCCTTAAGATTTTCAGATCATTTACATTTCTTCTTGAATTGCACTCATAGCCTTTATTATTTTCCTTTTTGACACGTTTAAAATTTCATCTCCAAAAATATTCCTCTTCAAGAAGATGGGCACATATTTCAGTCTTCATTCTAAAATATTTGCTTGATATGAAACATTTTAGAAGAGTCTTGATATGTCTTAAATATGTAAGACAGAGAGCTGTAAGAGAACTGTATCATTTCATGCAAATTTTGCCATGGAATTTGATAGCAGTCGCAATGGGTATGTACTGAAAGAAAATGAAATTCATAAATTCCCCAAATGAACACAGGCACAGGGTCTGGGGATCATTTCCAATTTTTTTTTTTTTTTTTTTTTGTCTATGAGAAATGTTAGCACACCATTGTTTAATCCTAAATTAAAAACCTTGGTTCTGTGGCTCTATCAGCTTTCGACTGTGCCACAGAAAGTAGATATTTTTGCAGATCTCTGGAATCATACAAATGGATTTTCACTAAGTAGGCTGCAAAACGGATATTCTCTTTCAGCTCCTTTATCTCTGAAGCAGAAAAGAAACCGAAGATGTTGAACCAAACTGCGTTAGATAAGAAACGACTCACGCTCTGCTGGCAAGAGCTGGTATGTGAAAACCTATTTATATTTTGAACGGAGTTAAAGCATGTGCTTTAAAAATAAACCTCACGGATGACACATAGGTCACAGGCCAGACAAGGACAAGGTTTAAAGAACACACTTTTCTGTGAGGTAGAGATAGCAGTGGGGAAGAACGTGTGCTGGGTAGGAAAGGCGCTCACGTCTATTGAAGATTCACAAGGGTGAGCTGGAAGCCCCACAGTTCCACTTCCCATTCAGATGGAACCTCCCCTTATTTCTTCTGAAATTTGCATTTTCTTAAAGCTGGTAGACCCAGGCTAGAGAAATGGCCAGGTAGTTAGGAAAAACAGTTGCTCTTCCAGAGGACCCGAGGTTGATTCTCAGCACCCACGTGGAGGCTCACAACTGCAGTTCCAGAAGACCTGATGCCCTCTTCTGGCCTCAGCACACATTGCACATGGTGCACAGACATATGCAGCCAAAATGCCCGTATTCTTTTTTTTTTTCCCTAAGGCTATGTTCTTAGACTCTTCCACCTTCATGTCTCTCTCACAAATCAGAAGCTAAAATGAAGTAGCAATTCTCCCCTCCTCAGGTCCCTATTGAGAATCGTGTTAAGGGTTGCCAGAACTTTTTGAGGACAGGAAGCTACTGATGACCTTCTGTGTCCTGCCCACTAGCACCGTGCCTGTAGATGTTTAAAGTGACCTTACAGATGCTCGGTCCTTGTGGAATGAGTGATGGCTGAGAAATGTCAGCCCAAGTCAGATCCTGAAATACCTGACCTTGAACTTTCAATTCCAGCAATAGCACCAAGGGACATTTGGGTGATGCTGTGATAATTCTGCCAAGAAAAATCTCTCCATATTTGACTCTGTGGGGAACATTTTAAAGATATGAGCAGAATTCGGGAAGATCTTTTTTGTTTGTTTGTTTGTTTAAGAACTCATAACTAGCTAATCCAATTCCAGAGACTAAACATGGGTGCCTAAACTCTTCCTTCACCTTTCTTTTTAGAACACTTCTCTTCTGTCCCCCAAGATGTCCCAGGGGCTGGCTTCCATCATCTGTAAGATCTTTCTGTCTGGTCCTTCCTCTGATCCTCTAGTGACATGCTGTCTGTGTCTTCTCTCCATTGCATATTCTCTGTAGAGTTCTGTCTGCTCATTGTCCATCAGTCCTGGCTGGATCCAACCGGCTATGGCAGCATCTTTTTTTTTTTTTTTTTTTTTGGTTTTTCGAGACAGGGTTTCTCTGTGTAGCTTTGCGCCTCTCCTGGAACTCACTTGGTAGCCCAGGCTGGCCTCGAACTCACAGAGATCCGCCTGGCTCTGCCTCCCGAGTGCTGGGATTAAAGGCATGCACCACCACCGCCCGGCCCATGCTGACTTTTAATCTCTCTCCTCAAACAGTCAATGCCACCCCAGATCCTCTTGATTCTGTCCCTTAAGCATTCTAGAACTTACACCACTTTGCTAGCCTGTGAATTACTAACCTGAACTAGTGCTTAGAACCTCTGGCCTAGACTTTGCAGTAGACTTCCTCTAGCCTATCTTCCATACCACAACTGAAAAGCCTTCAGAAACGAAATTCAACATGATCACTTGTTCATACCACATCATTGGAGTCCATCAATAATGCATAGGACAGAGTCTAAATTCCCTTTGCATGCTGTACAGAGCTGTGCTTGACCTAGCATCCTGGCCTTGTCCTGCAGTACACCTTTACCCTGTATCTGTGCTCCAACTGGCTGGACTCTTGCTGATTGTGTATCTGCATGTGTGAATGCTCCCTTTGTAGGGACTGTCATTTGGTGTGATTGTTCCCTCTGTGGGGACTGTCATTTGGTGTGATTGTTCCTCTGTAGGGACTGTCATTTGGTGTGATTGTTCCCTCTGTGGGGACTTCCATTTGTTTTCTTACTGACTGATGAATTCTATTCACTTATAGCTCAGCTCAGATTCAAAGCCTCCAGGAAGCCTGGCTTCACCCCTGTCTGAAATCATGATGCTCTGTACATTTATTTGCATGTGTTGCTTTTGCTTACATTTCACAAAAATGTCCAAGGAAGCATCATGTCCAACTGCAGTCTTGGTACCCGACAGACAGTAGGTATTAACTTTTGTAGTCAGCATCATCAGAAGGTTTCTTGTGTGTCAGGCATGGACAAAGTGTTAGGAACACAAAACTGACAGTTTGTCTTTGGGGAGTCCATAAACGGACTGACTTACTCATTCCAAATATCCTTACTACGCTCTGTGTGGCAAGGATGTGCTGTATGTCACTGTTGTGTGGTAGTGTCAATGACAACATGAACGGTGCAAGATAAGAACCAGACAGGGGCTCTCTGTCCAACTAGAAGTCAAAATGCAGACAGGAAAACAACCCGTACGTAAAAATAATCATGGGTTATGATTATGAAGGGAAACTCACTAAAGCCACAGTGACCAGGGAAATATGTGGCATCATATAATAAATGGTGATGTTTAAGTTGAAGCCATGTGGAGGCCAGGAAGAACATGTAAGCAATAAGAATGTCCTAGTGTTACAGCCTTAGGGTAGACTGAACTTGGCATGGTCCAGGGCCTCCCGAGGAGCCATGAGCCTGGGGCCCAGTGGGGGAGGAGGGGATGCTATGAGAAGGAAGGAGTAAGCACAGCCAATTCACAGGGCCTTGGAAGGCACTGGAAGAGACTTCTTTCTTTTTCTTTTTAACAAATCCCGTAAGTATAGCTGGAAAGGGTGAATAAAAATAAGTATTTTCTTTGCTTCTTCCTCCCTTCCTCCGCCCCGCCCTGTGATCTCCTCCTCCTTCTTCCTCTTTCCCATCCACTCTTTCTTCCTTTCTTTCTGGTCTCATGTAGCCCGGGCTGAGCTCAGACATGCTATGTAGTTCAGGATGACCTTGAACTACTGATTCTCCTGTTTCCATCCCCATCCCACGTGCCGGGATGCAGAGGTGTGCTGTCATGCCTGGGTTATATGATAATTGTGTTTGGTATTTGAACACTATCCTGACTCCCTTCCTGCTTCTCAGATGGTACCTTGGGCTGGAAGCATCCTTCATATTTCTAAGATGAGAAAGTGATGCTCATTCTGGATTGAGCTGCAAATCAGGACCAGGAGCTGTGTGACTTTTTTCTCGCCTTAAAATGGAAATATTGATACCCATCTCCTAAGGTCACTAAGAGGAGTAATGAAAGAACATTGCACGGCGCAAAGTAATAACTCAACAAAGTTTAGCTGCCATTATTACAGTTGTTATTAAGCACTGGGAAGCTTAGTTCAGATACTGTCTCATACTTCTGTAGCCTGGACAAGTTTCTGCACTTTCTAGGTCTCAGCATCCCATCTATCTACCAAAGGAAATGGTACCTACTATCTCCACATTCCTATGCACAATGCAGGACTCAATACAGTCTTGTATGGAGTTTGCGAACACCTTTAGGACACTCCAGCCATGGGGCAATGTTTGTTCCCCAGACTTCTAGAAAGATCTACACTAACTCTTGTCTTTTTTAGGAGGCAATGGCCAAGGAGGCCAAAGGGGCCATTCAACAACAGAAGAAAAAGTTATCTCTTGATGAGATGATCAATGAAGCCCAGAGCTTTGTGGAGAAGATCCGCTTTCTTGTGGATGAGGTAATCAACCCTACAGACAAAGTTCACTGGGAGGATGGGGAAGAAATCTTCCCAGACAGGGGAGATGAATGAGTTGAATATTTGCTTAGTGATGGGAGGAGAAATTTTAAAAATTAAGTCAAATATAGATCGCTATATTGATTTTTCATAAAGCCAGAGTGTTCAGCAAAATAAAAAGCATGTCCCCTAGCACAAGAAAAGTCCAAATAAGAACGCTGAGGGAGGGGACTTTGATAGGTTTTCAACTATAAGAGAATTTAAACTCAGGTTCAATAAAGATTAAACAGCATCCCGTTTTAAAGTTAGTTGTAAGGAATGTTTTCTGGTATCTTCTAGAATGATCTTTTAAGAGGGATCATATTTGCTTCTGTCAAACACTGAATCTTTCTTGAAGCCTACGGTTGTGGGTACATTTCCTACGTTGGACTTTGTGGGAGATGGTGTTGGAGAGAGATACTTGAACTTTCTGCACTATTGGCTCTTAGACATCATGATTCTTTCTCCTAGTATTTGTTCTCTGGAAGCATATTAATAGTGAGACAGGTAATGTTAAACAGTAGACAAGAGAATTTTATGAAGAACATGGAAGGTTTGAGGGGATAGGGATTGGGTCTTCCTGTCTGTAACTAACCAGACTATCCACTTGAAAGGAAAAGTATCGGCTCAGGGCCTCTAAGAACAAGTTCTCAGCACAGAGAGATCTATTTGCCCCAGAGGGACAGAGGACAGGGAATAAGAGACAAAAGACCATAGGTAGAGGATGAGGGAGGAGGGGAAGGGAACAAGGGAGAGAGGACAGGAATATTTGTCCCAGAGGACAAAGGACTGCCTCTGGGTAGAGAGGAGACAGATATGGCCCATGGGCAAGTGGCAGTTTATAAAGGTAAAAATGGAAACTCTGTATTAGGATGAGGGGTTTAATTTTAATTGGGAATGTTAATTGGGCGAGTCAAAAGGGGCTTTTGATTGCTGGACTTCAATACTTTGATAACTGGACTTCAGTAGTCAACTTCAGAAGGAGGAAGTGGCCAAATAAGGGAATAGCCCTTGGTGGAGAGCTTTAGGGATGTAATCTAATAGTTTTTAGCAAGGCAGAGAGAATGGGGGAGAAGGGCAAGGCCTGCCAGGGCCATGTTTGTGAGCTGGCTAGAATCCCTTACCTTTGCCTTTGGCTGCATATCAGATAGAAGGGGTGGACGCCCCTTTTCAGTATCAAATAGGTATGTCAAAAACGAGCAAGACAGGGCACCTACTTCCAGCTCAAAGCACTATTCCTCCTATTTTTATAGTTTTATTGGTCCATAAATGTACATTTCAAACACAGAATCACGGAACACTTGAAATGAAAACCTGCATTTCCTTGTTGAATCGCTCAATTTTTAAAATTTTTAAATTTCTAAAAAGTTTAGTGGAGTTTCTCCAAATGGCTGAAATGGAAGTCAGCTATTTGGCAGCTAGATCTTAGGCACAAGGCTTCTCTAGATTTGTTTTCTTTTTCCTAAAAGCAACTGGGAAATGATTCAAGGGCATTAGCACACTTTTGTTCTTGTCTTTTCATTTGAACTTTCTGGAAATGATACATGATTCTGAGGAAATCTAATGCTTTGAAGCTAAGTCAATATCTACGTTGAAAAAGAATCAATGGAAATCTGTAGAAAAGCATTTGTTTGACATATCAAGAAATGTAGGCAATCAAAGATGCCCCAACGCAGGTCCAGCAAATACAGGGAAGTCACATGTATTCCTACCTCATGACCAAGATGTTTCCTTCTCAAGCAAGTGGCACTTCACTGGCTTGTTTGTACAGGTGTTTAAATACCTACATTGTCTTCTTCTATCTTCTGCTTGCAGAAGAAGGGTTCTTTGGGGATAGGTAGACTCTAGAAGCACATCCATTAAATACCAACCTATCCGATCATATCCCTCCTCCACACAGCCCCAGCACACTCTCCCAGATGTCTTCATTTGGATGCTCAGTAACAACAAGAGAGTAGCCTATGCCAGAATTGCTGCCAAAGACCTGCTTTACTCCCCCATCAGAGAGCAGATGGGCAAGCACTGCGGGAAGATCAAAACCCACTTTCTCAAGGTAAGTTGGCTTGAGACCAAAAGAAGACCAGTTTCTTTTGACCCTGAGTGGCTTAGAATTTTTAGCATGTGTCCATGTCTAGAACTCCTTCCAGTGTTTTCAGAAACAGAGGACAGCTGGGAGACCTCAGGCTTCTTGATCTAAATTCCAGTTCTGTGCTTTCTTGTAGCTTTCTAATCATTATGTCTTCAGAGACATGTAGATTTCTCTTTCAATCTAATGACCAACCGTCTAGTTTAGATTTTCACTCCTTTGATTACTAGTGAGACTGGACATTTTCTCTATCTGGTTCTCCTGTCACTTTCTCCTGTATAATTTTTCCAAGGCATCTCTTCACAGGAATTAATCTATATTTTTAATGTATTTTTTAAATTAACCTCATCATACATACAATTAATATGTTTGTTTAAATTCAAGCCTGTCTGGTCATGAAGGCCTTCAATCCCAAATACTTGGGAATCTGAGGCATTTCAAGGTCAGCCTTGGCTACAGAGTGAGTTCAAGTCCAGCTTGAACAACTTAGTGAGATACCATCTTAATTTTTTTTTCATTAAAAAAAAAGAGGAATGGACACGTAGGGGAGATGTAGTTCAGTGTAACAAACCTGCTTAACACATGCAAGGTCCTAGGGTCAACCCCCAGTGATGAAAAGAAAAAGAAAAAATGAATGAGTAAAAGAAAGAAAGGAAAAGGAGAGAGAGAGAAAGAGAGAGAGAGAGAGACAGAGACAGAGACAGAGAGAGACAGAGAGAGACAGAGAGACAGAGAGAGAGAGGAGAGAGAGAGAGAGAGAGAGAGAGAGAGGGCATTCTTTTTATAAGGGTATTAGTCATACTAGATTCAGGGACCATCCTATTCCAGTACAGTCATTTAACTAATCACATCTGCAATGACCCTCCTTCCAAATAGGGTAACAGTCTGAGTGCTGGAGATTAAGAACTAAAACAGATGAATCTGGGAGGAACGTAATTCAACCCATAACAGAATTCTGGGCAAATATTTACGGCTGTGTGATCTTGGACAAGTTGTTTAATATTCTCCATCTGTTTGAAGAGTGTTTATTTTACTTTTCATCCACTACATGGATGTGATTGTGAGGCTTAAGTGAGTAAATTCAAGCAAAGAACACATACTTGCGCTTCCTGCGGAGCAATCACTCAATAAACCTCTGTGTTCAACAATGGGCATCCAGCAGTCCCTTCCCAGAGGACGCTGTTAACCCCTTCAGAACTGGTCGGTTGTTTTGGTGGCTGAGTGCTTGATCTGACTGGATTTAGAATGAATATGAGACTCGGCCCAGGTGCATTTGTGATGTGGGAAGGACCACCCTACGTGTGGGTGGCGCCGTCCCACGGCCTGGGGTCTCAGACTGAATAGAAAGGAGGAAATGGGGAAAGAGTTGAGCACAGGCAGGCATCCATCGGTCTCGATTTCTGATTGGCCCTGAAGTGGCCTGATGGACAGACAGCCACTTCACCTCCCACCTCTGTGCCTTCCCCCTACGGTTGACTGTAGCTTCCCTTAAACCACCACCCAAAGTGAACCCTTCTTTCCCGAAGTTACCCTTGTCAGAATTTGACACAGCACTGAAGGCAGGGTTTGCTTATTTCTTTCTTATTAACCCAGTGGCTTTGCTTATCTCTTTCTGTCCGGTATGTAAGTTAACTTTTAAAATCTGCTCCTATAAAACTGTAAGTGAAAAAAAAAAGGCCATTTTTTTAACCCAAGTCATTCATTCCCAAATATGAGAGACTGTATTTAACCTTCTCCATTCAAAGAGTGCTGCAGACGCCAGAAAGATTTGTCTTAAAAATAGCAAATCATTTCCAAAGGCCTCGTGCTAAAAATACTAGAAAACGGTATGAAGTTACCCTCTGCTAAATATTGTGATGTATCCTGGCACCGTACAAAATTAGAGCAAAGAGCATCTGTCACATCCAGCCAGGGCATAGATACAGTTGAGACAGGAGAAACGCTTTTCCCGACGCTTCCGGCCTGTGTGTTATCTTTATCAATGTGTTTATGGCTTTCTTTATCTGCCTTTTCCTTTGCACTGGGATTGCTATGAATGATAACTTCCTAAGTCTCCTTGAATTCAGTTACTTCTACATCTTGAAAGGACGATTCAGCAGAAGTGTTTTTCCTTCCTGTTTCGACTATCACCTTTCATTTCAACTCCCTCCCACCCACCACTTCTTTCTACTTATTTATTTTATTTTTCTCCTTCCTTAAATAGTAAGCCTGAAGAGAAAAAAAAAAAAAAAAACAGCCAAGGCTGTGTCAGGGAAACCCAGTCTCATGCGGGGTCCTTAGTGGAGAATTCAGAAGTGGAAATAAAGACTGTAAATCTCTACAATCTCTAAACCAGAAATTCCTCAGAGTGTATTCTATGGCACAGCCATCTGCTGGGTGGCTTTTGTAGACAGCCTCTGTTCAAAGACCTGTAGGAGTTTGTGGTTGTCTCTCTGGAAAGTCGTGGAGTTTCACAGTGCCTAAGGGTCAGAAGAAGATTGCTAGAAGGTCTATAGTCAGGAAATATCCAAATGTTTGAAAGCCAAGTTTGTCAATATATTGCTCCGGAATATCTACTTACAGCCTGTTAGTCACTCTGCCTGCTACTGTGTTTGAATGCCCGGCAGGCTCAGTGGCGGGGTTGAGTGTTTGTACTTGGATGCACAGTGTTAGGTGACACAGTCCTTCCTGGTGGGGAAGGAATGGTGACAGAGTGGATCTGTGACAAGAGCTTGCAGGAGAGGCTTCCTTTGGGGTAGAGATCAGGAAGCAGAGCTAAGAGGCCAACACAAGGGAGGAGACAGTCTTCACAGGCCCCCATCATTTCTGCCAATTAGACAGCAGACTGGAAGGTTCTACAGCTTCCCAAGCAGTGCCAGGAGCCGGGAAACAAGTGCTCACATGTCCAGGAGGGACATTTTCCTTCCGACTCTAACAAGGACTCTAATGGGCGGACCTTCTAGTCCAGGGCCCAGTTTGGGAGGTGGGAGATAGATGTGGCCTGGGAAAGGCTGAAACTTTAGCGTTTCATCTCACGCAGGATTTTGATGTTGGTTATCAGACTGTTTCTATGCCTCTCCATTCGTTACTGTTTTTAGCTGATCTCCATTCTAGTCTCAAAGGTTGAATAAATCAAATGTGGATGTGTGAGAGCAATTTTGATTTGTGAATGCTTGTGGGCTTTTGTTTGTTTGGAAAATTTGTATATTATTACCTTAGGTAGCAGTGATCCTGTGGAATTCGTTTGCGGTTCACACACACAGGCACACACACACTCGCACACACACACACACACAAACACACACACACATACACAGAGTTTGTTTACCATCAGTAGAAAATAATGATGTTTGCTTTTGTTTTTCATTACTTGGGAGAACTATAGCATAGTATGTTAATCGTATGTTAAGAGCCATGCAACTTAAAAACTTAAAACTAAGGTCTGTGGGTCAGCAGGCCCACACCGACAGAAAGAAGTATAGAAGCTCAAACTCCACCCTGGAACTGCCGAGTCAGAATCTGCACTTTAACTAGATGCTCAGGCCATGTATGTGCACAGACACACACAGCATGTGTGAGGAGCAGAGTGAGACTCTGCACAGATCTGAGTGTGCATTTACTCTAATGCTGTCTTGCTCTGTGACATTAGATAACTGTGTTTTTCCCTGACATTCACCTTATTTCTAAAACATACTCGTTAAAAGTATTGCAGAACCATTGAAAGACTGAATGGAACAGTGCTTGTTATGACATGCAGGTGATAGAACATTCCGCAAGAAGAAATATTAAGCCAGGGCCTAGACCTGTGTAAGTTCTCAACGCGCGTCAGGCGTTATTATCTTGGCAAATCATAATATTTATTCCACAAATATTTGCTGCATTCTTCTGGCACCGAGCACTCTTTTCTAAGACTTGGAAACAGTACTGTGACACACCGGACACAAACCCCTGCCTTTGTGAATTGATGTCCCAGGGATGGCTACAAATAGCATAAGAAATGCTGTTACTACCACAAATAACCTTAAGCTGACACATACTTACTCTGTTTTCTTTGGTTCCATCCCTCTCTCACTCCCTCTCTCTCTCCCTCTCTTCCTCCCTCTTTCCCTCCCTCCCTCTCTCCCTCTCTCTCTTCCTCCCTTCCTTGCTTTCATTCCATGCTGTAAATCAAACCCAGGGCCTTCCAGATGTGAATCAAACAATATAGAACTGAATTAGATTATCAGCCTTCTCAATAAATATTTATTTGCTTGAACAAGTTTTCAAATCATCAGAGAAATGAAGGAAGGTCATTTATCTTATTACAATTTTAAAAATTATAGGTTGTAGAGCCTTTACCCAAAACGAAGTAGACTTGTTTTATTTTTTAGCTGAGTAAATGACAGTATCCTTCTTCCTAAGGATTAAATCCTGACTCCTCTGCACTAGTCTCATGTTCACTGGCGTGAGCTCTTCAGGTCGAAAAGCTTTCTCTACCATTCTTGGCACAGCATAGACACCCACTAAATATGGACTCCTACTACCAGATCTCTGTTTGCATCCCTCCCTCCTTCTGGGATGCTTTCGTGACTGGTCCTACTCTAAGGTACTGTCTGAAGCTCAGCTAAGCACCATAGTGCCCTCCTATCCACTGAGAGAATGTTCCAGACACCCAGGGAGGGGCTGGCATGCAATTACAACACACATACTATTTTCCCTGTAAACACATACCTATAATAAAGTTTAATCGACAAATGGAGGTTTATAACAATAACTAATAGCAAAATGGAACATTTATAATGGTATACTGTAATAAACCTCATCAATGACGTATTTCTGAAATTTCACATTTAATACTTTCAGACCACGAGACATTGAACACGTAGAAGGGGAGAGAGAAGTACGAGGGGCTGTGCATTTGAATCTTAAAGAAAGAATGGAACACAAAGGTTCCTTCCCTTTCCCAAAGATCAGTGGTTCTCAACCTTCCTAATGCTGCGACCCTTTAATACAGTTCCTCACGTTCTGATGACCCCAACCATAACATTATTTTCCTTGCTACTTCATAACTGTAACTTTGCTACTGTTCTGAAACATAATGTAAATATCTGTTAGGCAGGATATCTGATATGTGACCTCCGCAGGGGGTCACGACCCACAGGTTGAGAAACACTGCCTTCTATTTTTCTCACTTGTATTAGCTACTTCCCTTGTGTCTATAACCAAGTACCCGACAAGAAACAACTTGAGAGAGAAGATTTGCTTTTGGCTCCCAATTTGAAGCCGAACAGTCTGCCACAGTCCACTGGGAAGTCTGGGTAGGGGGAGCATGATGTGGCTCGTCACATTCTGTCCACAGGCAGGAAGAAGAGAGATGAGCGCTTCTGTTCAGCTCACTTCCTCCTTTTCCTCTCTTTATTTACTCTGGGATTCCAGCTCACTTCCACTTAATCCTACATCAACACTCTCACGGACACACCCAAAGGTGTATCTCACTAATTCGTTAGATGCTTATTAAGCCAATCACGTTGATAATAAAAGTTACCCATCCATCATTTGAGTGAGTGCCGGTGTCCAGGCTTGAGCTCTTGGAGGACAGGGCTGAGTCCCAGAATCTGTGATGCGCCCTGGCACTACCCATTGGCCGGAGCCCAGGGGTACTTGCGGTCATGGTTTGAGAGAGTCGTTCCAGATCTGCTTTTGGAACCTTCAGAGCAAGCAACAAAGGCAAACAGCCACGCTCAATTTGGAGTCCAAGCCTCCCCGTGGGTGCTTTAGAAGTTGTCAGAACAAGTTATGGCTGTGGTGATAGGACTTTACGATCTTCCGTGGAAAGAACTCAGGGTAGGAGAGAAGAGAAGTTACTGAGAGGCAATCTCAAAACCCGCCATGAAGAGGCACTTAGAAGAGTCAATAGACTCCTGAGAAGCAGCCAGCATGTCTCGAGTGTCATCGGCTCTGCTCAGATCGGCTTAAGTGCCATTGGCTCTGCTCCTCAGAAGTCCTGAACACAGCCGGAGCTGGTGCCTGGAACTTTGCGGATGGGGACAGGGAGATCCCAAACCTGGTGACTAAGAAGCCAAAGAGACACATTGAATTCACCCATCTGTGTCCTTGCGGTCTTGGGGTCTACGAACCCCCACACGTACACTAGCACCCACACACCACTCCATGCTCCTATCTCAACACTGCACACACACGTACCCATCCCCCACCCATATTACATCTGAGGCCATCGCAAGAGAGGAAGCAGAGAATTTGGGGGGGAGGGGGGACATAAAGCCACACTGCCAGAGGAGGAGGAAGGATCTGAGAATGTCTGCTAGGCAAAAGGGCCTGAAAGAGCAGGCAGGATCTCCCCTCGTACAGAGGCATGGGATAGGAGAGTAGGATAGGCAATCCTGAATCAAATGAGGGGACAGAAACTCCGGTGGTAAGCCAGAGTTCTAGGAAGGTAAGGCGAATTGGAAAACATGGTGAAGAGGCAGGCCATGGGCTCAGCCAAGAGTCTACATCTGGACTCATCAGTCCTGAGCTCCAGTCTTGGGTGTGTCAGCTAAGGACTACGGGGACACAGACACTTGTCTATCTGAGCCTAACTCCCCTGTTCTGTGAAACAGGGCAATAAGCACACCTACCTGTTAGACCTAAGTGTTCCCGGACCTGGCCGTGACTAGCAGAGTGCATGCTTAAGGCTAAGGCCTCCAAACTCAGGTCGTCCTCCAGAGTGGTGCGTTGTGGTAACTGGGGACATTATTTTCAGTTTTGTAATATAAACAGAGCCTAGAGGGTGGCCCTCTGTACAGACCTCGAGGTCATGTGTCCAGGAAGGATCCCTTTTCTCAGAATAAGGCCCATGCTTGCTTTCTGGTGCTAAAACAGCCTTCCTTGTCCCCTCTCCCCAGCTTCCTGGGAAACGGCCAGCTGGCTGGACTGTACAGGCAAAAGTTGATATATATCTGTGGCTGGGCTCCACCAAATACTCCAACGCCATTTTGGACAACTTGCCTGTGGGCTATGAAGCAGAAATGCCCTCCAAGGCATCTGGCACCCATCACCCTCCATCAGCCCTGCTATACCAAGGTATGGTGCTCACAGGACAAAGAGGGGCAGGAGACATCTCTAATGGGCTTTGGTGTAAACAGTGGCGGGGACAGCATTCATGCATTTGTGGTGTTTTAGTTGGGACCAACTCCATTGTCTTCTTTAGTACAATTGCCAATTATTCTCTTTTACTTCCTGTCTTCTTTAGTGCAATTCCAAATGGGCTTCCTTCCTAAGTGGAAAGCGATGTCCCATTTATTTATGCATTTCTGTGAGTAGAGCAAGAGCAGTGTGGACTTTCTTCATAGAAGGACTTCATTCCGATGAGTTTGGGTTTTGAGCAGAAAGTTCTTGTGTTGATAAGACTAATGAAAGCAAGGTGTTTTGTTGTTGTTTTTTTTTTTTTTTTTTTTTTTTTTTTTTTTTTTTGTTCCTTTTTACACAGTGTTGAGGTTTGAACCTCGTACATATCCTTACAGTGACCCAGTGCAAACTGGTATTGGTGAGGTCACTTACATTCCTCTAGCCCAGTTCCTGGCTTGGCTGCTTCTTCATAAGAAAGGCAGCATATTTTATGAAGTTATTTAATCCATAGAGTCACTTTTATCAGTGTTACTAAATTTACATATCAACACACATTTAAATTATGTTATTATTAATGCCTTACTTTTGCCTTCTGCTCTGTTTTCAAGTAACTTTAACTTTTGTGCTTTTTTAGCTGCTGGATTCAGACAGAGCAGATTGCAGTTGGCCTTCACTTCTACTGAAGTTGAGTTTAGAGTTGAGCCAAAGCTGTCAACACTGAAGTCAAACACGCCCATGTCTCCACTGTTGTGAGACATCCTTCGGTGTCGGTTGACCTTGACTGCCAGTGTGCTCCAAGTGGCTCCATAGTCAGAGAAGACAGGGTTCTGGAGATTTGTGTACAGTGGGTCAGCTCATAGATTCTGTACTCAATGTCAACACACAAGTGTGTTATCTTTGGGGAAAATACATAATTCGGAGTTCCAAGTACCATGCCGCATACGATACACATAATAGTTCGTTCAACCCTAGGAAGATCCTTTGATTCACAGATGGGGAGAGTACATTTCTGAGAGATCCAGAAATTGCCCAAGATCACTGAGCTGCTGAAGGGTTGAGTAAATCATCTCCAAACTCTACTTTCTTATCTGCCTTTCATTAAGTCATTGAGAGCACCTATCTTTGGGCAAATAACACCCACATCAAGTTATCTCCTTGTAGATACAAACATCTCTACAGATCCAAAGGCCCAGACATGTTCACTGTTTCAGCTACTAATAATCTGAGGGGGTGGGGAGGAGAGGCTTTTCTGGTGCTTTGAGATGCCACGCAGCATGTCATTTTCATGGAGTTACCTAATGACCTTCTGCTGAGCACTGACATTGGTGGCATTGGCTGCCTTCCACACCGACTGGTGAATTTTATGCTCCAGAGGATATCCATTCAGCAAATAATTACCTGGCTTCTATATATGGAAGGCCTGGTGGAAAACCTGGTGGGGGGGGCGATGTAGAGATGAGCAAGAGGTGATCCTAACTTCAAGTAGGGCATCCAGATGTGGCCTTGATAACCACAGGGGGCCCCCACAGCGTGAGGAATCTGGCTAGATTACTCCAACAATCAGAACTGGTAAGATTCAAGGTTCCTAAAGAAACCCCAAATGTAGGCTAAGTAAGTGGCACCCCCTAGACTTGTGCGGTGTTCTATTGGAAGAGCTGTTAAAAAATCTCAGGGTTAGTCATCTCAAGGGCAGCTGCTGGGCATTCTCTCAAGGGAGGGGACCTTCCCAAGTCTTCCTGAGAAATCTGCTGAACTCGGTAGTATGTGAAGTAACACATGGCTGTCTCCCAGCTGACTCCTGTCCCTGTGTCCCTGTGACATCTGCTGTGCGCTGCTTTGTTTACTGCTGCCATTTTAAGGGGCCCTCTTGTCGACAGAGCTCAGCCTGTCAACATTAGAGTTAATTGGTGTCTATGGAGACAGGAAGGGCTTTAGAACTGAGCCCCCAAAATTGCTTCTCTCGTTCCACTGACTTGCTCGGAGTTTGCGGAGCCTTGCACTGTAAGAACTGACGTAGACTTAATTGGGCAATGTGCACAGCTCGAGTTTCCTAATTGCCTGCAGGATTAGAATGGGGATTGAGAAGGTTGCTGCATTTTTAGGCCCCGTGCTAGTCCTCACGTAAGCCAGATGGTGTCATGGGGTGCAGAGACAGAAATGTTCAGGTTTCATAAGTCACCTAAGGAATTACCTTTAACATCCTGCCTTCCCTGTCCCTCCACACCCTGTCTGTCAGAGTCAAGTTCTCTATCATCTGAAGAGAATAGCAAGGTTTTCCCCACCCCTTAATGTGTGGTGATCTGGCCCTTCAAACTTTCACCCACAGGGGACACTGTTGTCTTCTTAGACCTACCCCTTACATCTCTTCTGTCCATTGACAGCTTGACCTACAATGCTATTCTCCTGATATCTTACTCTGATATCATCTGCTCCTGAGTGTACACACACACACACACACACACACACACACACACACACACACACACACACACCCCTACCTCTTCAAGAGTCCCATGTGGCCTCTGGCCCTTTCCAGGGCTTCATGCACATCTCCAAGGTCCGAGGTCATGTGACTACCACTGTCTGTGACCCTTACTTCCACACAAAGTAGCCAAGACTTCTGCTTCCGAATGACCTGCTGTTACTGATTTTTTAAATTGGCTCATCCTATATCCTTGTTACAGCCACTTGAGGTTCGAATCCCAGCCTACCAAACACTACCATCCTGAAGGTCTGTTCGAAAGACTAGCTACCTCCCCTAGAATCAGCTCCCTTGTGTTTGAAAGTGCTTTGGTGACTACGACCTGTTCTCTTATATGTACATCATCTCAATTCACAGGAACAATTTGTCGCGTTTTGTGTTATTTTGCCTTTCCCACTATGTACTAGATTCTCAAGATCCTGCTGTTTTGCTATGTACACTTCAAACGTGTTATTTTTAAATGCTTAAAAGCTGCCTGACATTTCTCCTGTCCGTTCATCTCCAAGGTCTGAGGTCACGTGACTACCACCGTCTGTGACCCTCACTTCCACACACATTTCTCCTGTCCATTCCTGCTGAGGTGATACCCAGGTTGCTTCCAGATGCTCCCCACCATGGGCAACATTGCCACAATCATTAGGAACAGCGCACCAGCACCTTCTTGCTACTTCCCAGTGCCAGGCACTGGCCTCAGCCCTCAGCCTCCTATAATAGCCTTATGAGGAATTATGATTAGCCTCCACTTTACAGATGACTGTGTTCACGTTCCTGTGTGGACATGTGGGACTTATGCCTAGAAGTTGCTGGAGTGGGTGGATGAAGGTTGGGGGGGGTGCTCATAGGATATGTGTGCCCTTCATTTAAGTAAGCTGACCTACTTCAATGAGTACACAAAGGGTTCCTTCATAGTGATCCCCATGGCAACACAAAGACATGGGTTATACTAATATAGTGCCTTTCAGAGATGTGGAAATGGGTGGGTAAGAAGGCAAAAGGGAATAAGGGAACGTGAAAACAAGGAGTGAGTTGGAAGAGCCAGTGGAGGTGAGGTCCCACAGAACAAAGACTGTAAACAGCTGCGCTGTCCTCCACTGAATGCTAACCTCCTCCAACCTGTCTCTCTCTTTGTGTTCCATCCTATCCAACACGTGCTCACTCCTGCTCCTTGTCTTCCAGACCAGACCTCTCACAACCATTCAACCACACCCTCCCGACACTGTGATCTGGGTTCTCATCTAATCTTCAGCCTTCTCTAGGAGCTTCCAAGGGCAAGGACTGTCTCGATACAATCAATTATGCCTTAGAGACTAATACCAAAATCCTACATAGTAGGCACTCAAAATGCCAAAGTAGAAGAATAGCTGGATGGATAACTCAATACATCTATTGAGTTTATGGAAGTAAAAGCTATTTGTAAAGCAGCTTTATATTAACTGTGTATGAGCCTGTACATGCATGTATGTGCCCACATGTGTTCATGTGGACACACACACACACACACACACACACACACACACACACACCACAGAACAAGAGATTCCTAGGGACTTAAGCTTGTTAAAATATGACATTTTGTTGTGGGGAGAATGGATTTTTGGAATTAGGCAGAAGAAAAATCTGGTCTCTGCACACTTGGGAAAGTATGTCGTCCATTTGGGGGTCATTTTCCTCATATATTAATGGGGAGAGAATCGCATATTTCACATGGTTGTGATGATGATTAAGAAACACAGTGTGGTAAAAACTCAGGGGGACTGTGCTTCTAAGGGACTCTGCTCTAGTACCTCTCCACCTGGTCACGGAGGAGGGCAGGATTCGTGTCACTGTGGCCTTTCTGTGGATGCACAGCTACCTGTCACTTGCGGACACACGTTCACACATACTACCCCTAAAAGCCTATTTATGTTTTCCCTTTCCCTAATTCCTCCACAGCCCAGCATGTCTTCCAGCTGAGAGCACACATGTACCAAGCCCGGGGCCTCATCGCAGCTGACAGCAATGGACTTTCAGATCCCTTCGCTAAAGTCACATTCCTGTCCCAGTGCCAGACCACAAAGGTAACCAGAGAGCCCACAGCCTCCTCCCTGCTGCTGTAGCTGATGCACAGCGGAGCTGGGGAAAGAAAGATAGGACTCACACTGCCCGTTGCATCTCCCGGTAGGCCAGTTCTTCAGACTCAGAAGCCAATGTGGGCCAGGAGTGTACAGAAGGTATATTGGTCCCCTTGAACCACTGTCCTAAAGCAGATGGGCAAGTCTTAAAGCTAAGACAAGGACAGGAAGGAAAGGTGGGAAGAGGAGCCTGTTGTTCCCCAGTCACCGGCAGGAGTACCAGGCGTGGAAAGTAGCGAGGGAATGAGAAAGGAGAAGCCAGCATAGACAGCCCTCCCGAGACTTAGAGTCTGTCATTACCTGCTGGGGGAAGGGGGAGGGGGGCGGTCCAGCTTTCCCATCAGGAAGTTCTAAACTTTGCACTTAGCAGCTAGGGTGCTTTTTACCAATACTGTGCTTCAAGCCCTCTCCCCTGGAGAACACCACTTGGTGATAGGTGCTTTGTCACAGGAGATGGGCAGATGGTGGCCTCCTCTGCTTCCTTCCTGTCTCACACACCAAGCACTAGCTCGGAAAAGGGTTCCTAGTCAGCACAAGTCCTGCAGGAGGAGATCTTCTCACTCAGTCGCACTCACCAAAGCTTTACTTGTTCTCTAGTTGTTGGCTGGGGAAGGGTAAGATCATACAGAGTTGGCCATCTCAGAGAGGTAGGAAACAAAGAGACACAAGGTCAGTCTCTGGTTCATCTGTTCTGCACCTGTCTCTAGACAAAGAGCTCCCTAGACCCCAGTTCTGTCATTCCAAAGCAGAGCTTTTGTGAAGACGTGAAAAGTTAAGTGCATAAGCGACTGATGAACGGCGGCCATTACATTGACTGGTGTCAAGAGGGCGCGCATTTTCTCCAGGACAAACCCCATGACCCAGTTGATGGATTCGGCTATATTTTGATTTATCACAGGAGAGTGTGATAGGAACCAGCATCACATCCATTTGGCCAGTGCCTGTTGAGTACTGGTTCTGCATGGGCTCTAGGAGATGGTGGGTTGTAGCCGGACAGTTTTTCTCCAGGTCCACCAAGCCCCTGCAGTTCCGCAGCCCACTTATAAAATCATCACTCAGAAGCTCATATTAATTAAAACTGTTTGGCCTAATGGCTCAGGCTTCTTGCTAGCTAGATCCTACATTTAAATTAGCCCATTTCTATAAATCTCTACCTTGTCACGTGGCTCGTGGCTTACTGGTATCTGTACATTTTGCTTCTCATGGTGGCAGCTGGCAGTGTCTCCTGACTCAGTCTTCCACTTCCCAGAATTCTCCTCTCTGCTTATCCCGCCTATACTATACTTTCTGCCTGGCTACTGGCCAATCAGCGTTTTATTTATCAATCAATCAGAGCAACACATTCGCAGCATACAGAAAGACATCCCCAACACGTCCCCTTTTCTTTTTTTCAAAAAGGAAGGTTTTAACTTTAACATAGTAAAATTACATATAACAAAACAATTATCAAGCAAGAATTATAGTTATAATATCTAGTCTATTTGTATTTGGCAAAATTAGAGAAGAGTGGATGGGGCAGACCCTCCTCCTGCACAATGTATGATGCAGACATGGACGTGGCCCTCCAGACAGATAGGCTTGTTGCACTGTGCTAAGCCCTATGTGCCTGGCTGTGCAAAGGCCTCCAGGAGCCATTTGGAGAGATGGGTCCATTCTGTCTCAGAGAAGTATAGAGAGATCTTGGAAGGAAAGTGTCCCCATCCTCACCCATTGTCTAATGGAGACAAGAAGGCAGAAGACCTTCCTCTTGGCTAGTCTTTGTGGTGATATATTGTTTGTAATCTAGAAAATAAAGCTTGCCTGAACAAGACAAGGACAGAACAAGCCACTAGATTAAACATAGAGGACAGGCAGTGGTGGCACACACCTTTAATCCTAGCACTCAGGAGGCAGAGATCCCTTTGGATCTCTGTGAGTTCAAGGCCACACTGGGCTACACGAGATTAATCCAGTCTAAAAGAGAAACAGAGCCAGGCAGTGGTGGCACACACCTTTAATCCCAGCACTAGGAAGGTTGAGACAGGAAGTGATACAGCTGGGCAGAGAAAGGAATATAAGGCAGGAGGAGACAGGAACTCACGCTCTTCTTCAGGTTGAGGAGTTGGTGAGGTAAGAGGTGGTGGCTGTGGCTTGCTCTGCTTCTCTGATCTTTCAGCTTTCACCATGATATCTGACTCCGGGTTTTTATTATAAGACAATTTAGGATTTGTGCAACAGGTTTTTGAGAGGACACGCACAGCAGTGACTGTCCACATAGGTCCTGGAGAGGGGCCAGGAGGGAGAACACTACCTGTAAAGTGCTTGCCAGGAAAGTATGAGGATCTGATTTTATTGCTAGAACTTAAGTAAAAAGCCAAGTGTGGTGGTGTACACTTTAATCCTATCACTGGGGAATTGAATGGAGATGGGCATATTGCTGGAGCTCACTGTCTACCTAGCCAATTCCTGGGTCAGTGAAAGTACCTGTCTCAAAAAACAAGATAGATGGCTTATGAGGAATGAAACCAGAGGTTACCTTCTGGCCTCCACATACATGTACACATACATGCACCTGCACATATGTGCACTCCCTACAAACATGTATACACACACACACACACACACACACACACACACACACACACACACATCAATACACAACTGTAGAGTTCTGTTGCTCTAGTCCAAATCCAATGTCTCATACTTACTAGATTATATGACATTAAGCAGAATTTCCTTTAGGGCTCAATTTCTTCATCTGTGGTAGACATGATGGCAACATATACATCTCCCTAATAAAGAGATGGAATGAAATGCCAACAGCTTAAAATAGCTTCTGCCTGACTGTTCATAATGGCTGTTCTTGCAACTGCCATCCCCAGACAAGAGCAGTCTCGGAAGGTGGATCCAAGGGCCATCCACTTGCTTCAACCACGCAATTCCAGGCCTTCTGAAGTGACCCTGGGGGAGTCTGAGTGAGCTCATCAGACTGCCACATAACTATCCTGCTGGTTTTCATCTCCATACAGCATGCTGGTCTAATTGAGATTCATATCTCAAAGGCACAGATGGACTTTGTTTATCAAATAATCATCTGAAAGGGAAAATAGGTTCTGTTGAACCCTGGATCTGTCTCTAATTTTGAACCAAGTGCCCAATTTTTGCTAATAATAAAAGATGTCACTTATTCAGAGCTCTCACATGCCACACACAACAATCAGGATTTTGTGTACATTGTTTACCACCCCTCACTGTAACTCCCCATTTTGGAGATAAAAAAAAGTAAGGTTTGGGGATTGTACAGCTTGTAGACAGTGGGCCAAGATGGAGACCCAGGTCTCTCCAATTCCGAGGTCACCTTTGCCTAGCCATTCTGTCTTGGTTTTGTTTAGAAAGCCCCAGGTTTTTCTCTCCTGTCTGGGTGTTGGGCTACATCAGAGGACCTGGTCTGTGACTGAGGGCCTGGTCTATGGCTGGCAGGCCTTCTTCATATTTCTACTGGGGAAAGCTGAGTCTGAAGCCCTGCAAGCCCAGCTAAGCCCAGTGTTCACAAGGTAGCACCCATGTGGCCTGGCACTGGTTCCCAGGAGAACTGAGCACCTGGCGTGCGGAAGAGCCAGCCTCGAAAGGACACTCTGCACATCAGTCCTTTACAGAGTGACTTGGTGGCCGGGGATGTCCAGTTATTGCAGACACTATGGAGAAACAGGATTTGAAGGATAAAGGAAAAGAGGAGGAAACCACAGAGAAAGGGTTTGAGAGCTGATGAGGAGAGGAGCCAGATGTGTGTAAGAAGACGAGACAGAAAGAGAGGGTGGGGTATCTTAGATGGTAGAGATGGTTAAGCCTGAGGGTCCCAACAATGAGACTGACGCTTAGTCCTGAAGTCATGGATGGTTAGACAAGATCACCCAGTGTACCAAGACTGTCATAGAGTAGGCATTTAGGGGAGTGTGTGTGTGTGTGTGTGTGTGTGTGTGTGTGTGTGTGTGTGAGAGAGAGAGAGAGAGAGAGAGAGAGAGAGAGAGAGAGAGAGAGAGAGAAAGAGAGAGAGAGAGATAAGGAATTGGACCCCAGGCTTGACAGATGCTAGACAGGTACTCTAGCCTTGAGCCACTTCCCAGCCCTCAATGTTTACTCACTTATAAACAAATATGGACCGAGATGGAGTATATTTAGGGAGGGTAGCAAGCATTTACTGAGCACCTACTGTATGCCAGGCAGTGACCATTCTTTACCTCCGACAAGATGAGTGTTAGCCCATTTAAAGAGGGGAAACATCAGACATTAAGTCACCTGTACAAGTTGGTCACACAGGTAGTTAATTAAGCCCGAATTCCATTTAGTCTTTACTCCTACTGCCATATTCTATGCAGGACATCTGACTAACTGTTCACAGTGCTAACTAAGTCTTACCCTGAACTTCCAAACGATGCTTGAACCTCAGTTCCGTGCATGGTTCCTTAAGGAAGCCCTTAAGGAACAAGGCTAATCACGGGTAGTTGAGCAAAGTGGGAGACTTTTGTTTGGGTGAGTCGTTCAGGACTGCTCTAAAGTGACCAGGTGACATTTTACACATGGTGGCAACTTGGAGAACAGGTGAGTGCCCTCTCATCCGTCCGTCCATGCAAATGGCTATCAAGCACACGCTTTGCAGAGGATACAGCCCAGCACACTGTTGTAGGTACATGATGGATGAAGAATGAAGAGTGAATGCTGGCCTCTGGAATGCTATGCAACGGCATTTCCAGCCACATAAGGAGGAAGTGATTCAAACACATCTGTAGGGAAGATGCTGTGAAGATCATTGACTGTTTTGACGTTACACTGTCAGTCAGGTGTGTGCTTCAGAGAGCTCACCTGTCTCCTCAAAAGCGACACGGAGCACACATGACAGTGTTGCTCCTGTTTATGGGTTGATTGAACTTTTGTCTTCCTATGTCAAAAAAGCTAGATTTTCCAGAAGCATTTTAAAACCGCATTGTATCTGAGACACGAAATAGTCTAAAATAAAAACCCAAAAAAGGAGGTGAGCTGCAGGCACACAATGCTTTCACGGCTTACATAAAGAGCCATAAAGCTATTCTTCCATAACCACCGTGCAAACAATTTAACTGGAGCTGGCTGGCGCTACAACTGAGCTGGCAGTTTTATGTAAGTCTGAGGGTTAGTGCAGGCCAGTTCTTCCTCCCAGCCCTCCTGAAGTTGATAGTGGTGGGTCAGGCACAGTTCTGAGGTGCTGTGGAAATTTCCCCAGGATCCAGCAGCTGCTGCACACATTCACTTACAAGACCCATTTGACCACACAGCTTGGAAGAGAGCTGTGACCACGGACTCTTTCCAGTATGGGCTCCACATAGTGATGGGCAGTGTCTGCCCAGGTGCAGGACCACCTACTCAGTGAACAACTCAGCCTTTCGTCTGCGAAACTGGCCTCTTTCCAAATGTCTAAATAAACAGAGAAGGGAATTCAAATTTAAATAATATCCTCCCCTCTAAATGTTCCTCTTGAGCGGCCTGGGAAGGAAGCTCTGGGCCAGTTCTGATGAGGCCCTCACGGTTCTAGACCAATTCTTCATACTATCATCCTGCCTTGATTTTTAGTTTCTCCATCTGTATGATGGGTATAGTCCATTACCAATGTCACTATTTGCTGCCGTGGCAACTCCTGTGAAAGAAGAATGTCATGTCAAATGGTGAGGGGAGATTCTGGTCTCTTCAGAGTAGTCAATGAACAGCCACACAGCTGTAGACTTCTACATAAAGTATATGAGATTTGAAAGTCAACATTAAAGCCTTTGGTAACAAGATTATATTTGATCCCCTCCCCCCTTTCTCAGTGGAGGGGATCCCTAAAGTGGAGATGCCAGTGGTATTTACCTGGTAAAAGTGGATGATCCAGATGGAATGTCAGTTTGCCGTCTGAAGACTCTGGACATGTGAACCTGTTTCTTGGTCTTCAACACGCATGCAAATAACTGTACCCAGAACGATTTTGAGGTTTGAATGAGACAGTACATACACAGCGCTATAGGAAGCATATAATAAGCACTCTATAAGGGCAGCTGATGCATCATAGAACCATGGTAAATTAAAGTTGTTTATGCAAATAGGACACTAAGCAGTACTCCACTAACAAGACATTATGAATACGAAGTTTTCCAGAGACTGTGAGTTTATATTCCCTGGCATTGAATAAACAGTTGCCATGGGTTCTCCTCGGCCTCCATGTTTCTGTTGAACAATTCAGCTAAATGGTTCCTTTGTGGTTTTCTTCCAGATCATTTCCCAGACTCTCTCTCCTACCTGGAACCAGATGCTGCTCTTCAATGAATTGGTTTTGCATGGCGAGGAGAGGGAGCTGGCGGAGTCTCCGCCCCTAGTGGTGGTGGAACTCTATGACAGTGATGCGGTGGTAAGTGTCACCGGGCAACAGTGACTGCACGTTCTTCCAAAACCTCTACTGCAGGAACTGACTCAAAAGTCAATGGAGCCGGGCGGTGGTGGCACACGCCTTTAATCCCAGCACTTGGGAGGCAGAGCCAGGCGGATCTCTGTGAGTTCGAGGCCAGCCTGGGCTACCAAGTGAGTTCCAGGAGAGGCGCAAAGCTACACAGAGAAACCCTGTCTCGAAAAACCAAAAAAAAAAAAAAGAGAAAAAGTCAATGGAGTTCTGACACTGTGAGTGTCAGGAGCCAGAGATGGCTTTGACCTCAGCATGCAATGATATACAGAACCACGTTGATGATAGCCACTGCTTTATTTAGGGTTTGTTCTTCAGAATTCTCTTTACATTATAATCAAAATTACATCAAATTAGCAAAATTCAGTCAACGCCCACTTTTCTGTAGGGATGTGATGCTTGCTTAAGCCAACCCACAACTACCATAACCCCCTAGCTGGTCCCAACTCACTGATGTTTACAAAACTTCTCCAAGCCTTTTGCAAACAGGTCTGTGTTGCTCTTACCTAGCAGGAGGGAAATGCATGGGCATCTTTGCTGACTCAGACTTGTAACTGGGTCACTTCTTTTACCTGTGTGTTGCTTGGCCCTGCGACAGCTTATTCATCACGGCCTTCTTTGGTGATGAACCAAACCTCTCCAAAGACATTTGTGATCTGAAACCTTAGGTAACTCCCAAAGCTGACTGGTGAGTTTAAGTGACTATGACAAGCATTCTTCTCTAAGTTAAGAAATCTACAATGAATGACAAAGATTTATTTCTTTTCTTTGACATCTCTATCTCCTCAGGAAGCTCAAATCTGTAAAGTATAAAAGCTGTTCTGAAAAGATTTCCAAAGCCTCCTTACTCCTGGTGTGCTCACAATAGCCCTGGGGTGGGCCAAGGTCAGGGAGGAAACAAGATGTGAGATTCACAAGGGTTTTAGGGACCATTAGGAACGTGAGGGTTTTGTCCTGCCCTTCTTGCTCTCTAGAAAGGAGGACAGTTCTAGAAAGTTCAAGTGCCTTCTTTAAAGTTAGAGCTAGTGAGATGCAGAGTCAGGACAGGAAAACACAACTCTTGGGTCTACTCTTTCATGTACAGTTGGTGGCTGCAAGCATGGCATCCCCTCCCTCGGCCCCTCCATAGTTACTGTCTATTGGGGTTGAATGTATTTAATTTCCCTGTTCAGCACGCAGTACAGATTTTCTGGAGGAAGACCCACAATGTAAATACCCTTTCACTCTTCTTCCTTGGAATGCACATTTCATCATAAGTGTCTGTTTTCTATTTGAAAGGGAATCTCACATCTTTGGAGTCCTTTGCTACCCTAGCTTGCTAGTTCTTGTACTACACACCACTACTCCATTACTTTCTATTTCCTTTCCAGATCCGCACTCAATGATGCCCTTTTCTTCACAGGAAAAAAAAAAATCAAGCTAATGCTTTCAGATATAAAGGAAAAAGGATTGTGGGAAAGACAGACAATACAGAAAGTTTGTGCTTTCCTCCTGGAGAAATATGGAAAGACATGCGTAAGATCATGTCCCTGGGCTGCAGCTAAAATGAACCTAAACTATGATAATCAGATGATTAGAATTGAACTCTTCTGGCCTGTGTTTCCAGTCTAGAACTTTCTCTCGTTCTCCTGCGGCTTGCGGTCCGTGAGGGTTGACGGGCACTGTAAGAAACACATGTACATTTGGCAAATTGTTTCCTCGGGTTTACATTTCCAGGGCTCATTGGAGTTAACCATGCCCAATAAAAATGATTAACAAACTAATTGCTAAGCGGAACAGGCATTTTGTACGAAGCTGTCCTGACTCCATCCGTCCTCCCGAAGGATGCCAATGGGACCCAGCAGCCACTTCTGTTGGTTTTCAAGTGTGGCTGAGCTAAAGCCTTGTTTCCACCTCCTTCCCTGGTGGCAGTGTAAACGCTGGCTTGTGAATCCAAAGGCAGTAGTGTAGCATGACTGCAGAAGCCTGACCTCAAACAAAACAGAAGATGAGTGCTATCCTTGGACTACCCAGATCATGTCTACCAGCTGTCACTTAGCAGATACACGCTCAGCGGGTTCCCAGGCTAGAGGATACAGTGTGAATGAAGCAGGGAATCCTACCCATACGGAACATATATTCTCATGATTCTGGAGATAAATTGCAAAGTAGGATCAGATGCTATAGCTCCTGCCTTTCCTGGAGGAGCATGGGCCTGAGAGCTGGCTTGGGGAAGAGGCAGGTGCCATAAATAGTTCTTAAAGAAACTCGAAGCCCATACATGTACATACATACAAAGGTCATTTCCCCTTTTTACTACCCTCACTTAAACATACTGGCCTCAGTCATCACTGTTACCATGAGCATCAATATTCCATTACTATGGATTAGGCACATAATACAAGTGTTATATAAGATTGCATTACTTCTTATGGTGTTATGAACAGAAATAAGCTTTAGCCGTATTTATGAGCCTCAAAAAGGTTGAGTGCCTAGCTTAGGTCACAAAGCTAGAAAGAGGCAGATTAGAGACCACAGACTCAGGTTTACTTAGGTCTAAAGTTCATGATCCTGTCCACAGTAGCCTTGGAACATCTGTTGTTATCTTGTGTTTTCTTTTCTCCTTCCAGTCCTGGTTGATTACTTTAATTAAGCTCTCTATAGAAGGAGTCTTGGACCAGTGAAGCCCCAAGATTATGTCGTCTTAGCATTTCACTGGGGACCTGAGAGTACCCTCTGTCCCCCAAGTCATGGGTGGGACTGGGCAAGAAGTGCTTGGTAGAAGACAAGAGGAGAAAGCTGATGCTGTCAACTTTGTAAAAACAATTTGCAAAATTGCACTGTTGCTGGTCAGAACTAAGTAGATGCCGATTAAAAGCTCATTTCCTCTCTAGGGGAAGCCAGAATATTTGGGTGCCACGGTGGCTGCTCCGGTTGTGACCCTAGCTGACCAGGACTATGAGCCCCCCAAGCTGTGCTATCACCCCATCTTCTGTGGAAACCTCTCTGGAGGGGACCTTCTTGCTGTGTTTGAGCTGTTGCAGGTAAGAGGTTCAGAGCATCTGTACCAGATGTTTTTTGGCTCTGGTTGGCCAGAGATGTAGCTCCCCTGGATGTGCTATTCAGTGGAGCTATGCCTGGTCCATCCTTGTTATCCTGTGTCTGTGAGTGTCTTCTTTGGGGGACTAGAGCCTGACATTCAAGAACTTTGATAGCATGAGTTAGTCTCAGAACTGCTGCATCACAAATCAGAATCCTAGAATGAAAGACCCTTAAGGGTTGGGTCATCAGTGTTTGAGCTACAGCAGAATCCCTCAATCCCATCAGACCGTGAAAAAAGAAGGCATTGAGCATTTGTGGGGTACTTGCCATGTGCCTGAAGTTACGGTTGTGACATCTCTTATCTTTCAACGTACTAGACCCCCGCTCGAGCCTCTGGAGACACATATTACCATTTGCATTTGAGAGACAGTGAGCTGAGGACCGGTGCACTTAGCCAGCCTCATCTCCTTCTGCAGATAGACAATTAAGCTGAGCTCTGAACCTGGACCCTTAAAGCTTCTACTTCTTATACCGTATCACATTGTTCTCCAAGGTCAACAAACTCCTAGTCCTTCCCTGCAGTCCTAGAGGGAGTGTGTGTGTGTGTGTGTGTGTGTGTGTGTGTGTGTGTGTGTGTCTAGGAAGGGGAGCTGAGTTTCTGAAGTTTGGCTGCCCAGTAGAGAACAAGCAGGACTTGAACCGAGGACAAAGAAAAAGGGAGCATGGGCTCTCCAGAGGTTCCTCTCCTGGACCTGCACAATCTGTGGCACCAGGTGCTGGTGGCTCTTTGCCTTCGGATTGGGTCGGTCATTCATCTTAGCCCATACAGGATGCTGTAACAGAATGCCATTGATTGAACAACCCAAACCACAAACATTGTTTGTTAGATATTCTCACTGTTGAGGCTGGATTCCAGAAAGGCACTGACAGATCTGGTGTTGGATGGAGGCCCACCTCCTGGTTTTTAGACTGCTGCCTTCTCATTGTACCACATGTGGCTGGGAGAATAATGTTCTTCTTGGGTCTTTTTGTTTGTTTGTTTGTTTGTTTGTTTGTTTTTCGAGACAGGGTTTCTCTGTGTAGCTTTGTGCCTTTTCTGGAACTCACTTGGTAGCCCAGGCTGGCCTCCAACTCACAGAGATCCACCTGCCTCTGCCTCCTGAGTGCTGGGATTAAAGGCATGCGCCACCACCACCTGGCTGGGTCTCTTATTGTAAGAGACTCATCACATTCATGGGGACTCTGGATTCTTCTCTGCGGCTGAACCCCCAAAATGTCATAGTGGTGGGGTTACAATTTGAACATACATATTTGACCTTGCATTAATAACATCTTTTATAGGAAAACCTGATTTTCAGAAATCCCAATCCAAAATAAAACAAAACTTAACTCACTTGGTGAGGAAAATGGAAGGCACACGTTCCTAACACACACAGCAAGAATGACCATGAAGTTAGGGGGACTGGATCCCATGGAGATAAATCTCAGACCTACCACTTGTTATAATGTGCCTTTTTCTGTTTAAAAATATAGGCTGTTAATCACTCTACCCAAAGTGTCTTGTACAGAGCAGTCCGTGCATACTATTTTATTATTAATAATATTGCTATGCCACAGGCTACTGAAGCAAGATCTTTGGTCCCAACTACTGATTTTAGAAATCGAAATGGATAGAAAGGCAATGATGTGGTAGGTCAGAATCTAGATTCTGGGTAGACAGATTTCTAACCAAAATGGAGGGCTAGACTGTGTTCATTATTAAGGACAGATTTAGGTTAGACGTACTTGCATTCAAACTTAAATTCTCTTTCTGTCCGTAGCCTGGAAGCTGCAGTTGGCTGCAGTGATGATTCTTAAGTCCATCCTATCAGAGACTTTATCTCCAGTGTTTTGAGTCACCCGAGGAAAAACTTTTTATGGAGAAAATGGCAGCTTTGGAGAAAGAGTAAACTTTGCCAGGGAAGCTGAGTCTGGATAAGTAGGAGCAAGGTAATGGGAATTCAAGGACTGGCTTCATCCAGCTCCAGGCAGTTGGAGTCCAGCAGAGTAGGAAAGTAGAACTAGAAAGACACTAATTCTAGGATGTTAACGTGATAAAACAAGTGGTCTCCAACAAAACCATCTGTAGCTGGATAGCTGTGTGCCACCCCGAAGTGTGGGTATCGGAACAGAAGGCGGCCTTCCAAACCAGCTGTCCAGTCTTTCCTCAAATGAGACTCGTGAGCTGTCAGCACGCTGTTCAGGTTCAAGCCCAGGCAGACACCAAACAACGCTGAACCCATACTAAAGGAGCTCCGCCCTAACCGCTCCCCCCCTCTTCTAGAGGAAGCCTTTGTGTTCTGTTCCTCTATAACATCACATCAACTGACAGCTTCCTTTCCCAAGAGACAGCAGGCTTCCGACTCGGTAGCTCCGGAAGTTCCCACGTCTTCTTGGAACTTCAGTCCCTCCAAATCTAGTAGGTGGGGAAATTTAATAATTGTTTCACATTACATATTCCAATAAGACTTTGGTTTTCACTAGAGTTTTTGTGTGTACATGTGTATATGCCACTGTGTGTCTGTGTACATATTTGTGTGTATCCATATTTGTATGTGGGTGTGCAAGTGCATGTAGAGCCCTGAGGGGGATGTCAGATGTTTTCATCAATCACACTCATGCTCCACTTTATTTGTTTGTTTATTTATCTATCTGTCTATCTATCTATCTATCTATCTATCTATCTATCTATCTATCTATCTATCTATCTATTTGAAAGCAGGGCCTTTCACTGAACCTATAGCTAGTTCACCTAGATTAGCTGTCCAGCAAGCCCCAGGGAGACCCTTGTCCCCCACTCCCGGCTCTGGGGTTACAGGTACACCTGACTTTTTTTTTTTTCTGTGGATGCCGAGAGTCAAACCCGGGTCCTCATGCTTGCGTGGCGGGCACTTTAATGACTGTGCCACGTCGCCCCACTCTGTTTTAAATTTACTTTCCATTGACTTATTCTACCTAGCCACATAAAGTTTCCTCTTAACCAGCACAGTTGTGTCCAGTTTCTTTGTAAGGCTACTAGAGCATGGGACCATTGAGGACTGTGGTGGCTGGCTTGGGAGAACTAGGCCTGGTCTGCCACCCTGCACACAAGAATGCTGAGCTCCAGGTTAGCTGAGCTGAATCTAGGCAGCTGCTCTTCCCAACTCACAACTGTCTTTATAAGTTCCTGGTCCGAGTCTCCAAGTCTCTCCAGAAGTCTTTCAACAAGGGGCTGAACAAGCTGACCCCTAAAGATGCCCCAAGGGCTCTGCCATTTGGTGCCAATGATCCTACCCACCCCGTCTCTCAGAACTAGGCACATTGATGAGACACTTGCTGCTTCCCAGCAGGTGACCTACAGAGGAGCTTTGTCAGAGGTAAGCTTAGGAGATGCAATCCGCCAGGCTTTCATTAGGACTTCTCATTTATGATTTGCTTGTCAGCACGGCTGTCTTAGCAGGTGGAGCTCAGACATGCTGAGCACGCTGAGGCTGGAGATGCCTTCATCTGTCGCAGCCGCCACCTCTTTGGGTCTGTGGATGACTTACTCTCTCACTCCCCTGCTTCCAATGCAGAGACACTCCCCTGACTCAGGAGTTGGCAGCATGGTTCTTCTATGTACTCATCAGATCCATTCTTTCCTTCAGCCGCCCACGCTAGCTGCCCCTCACTCTTCCCAGTCCTAGTCTGTCCCCAGCTGTTAGCCCAGCCCCTCTGACTGAAGTGCTCAAAGCCAGCTTAACTCTATCCGTGGTGTCTATGCCCATGGTATCCAGCCCTGTAGCTGCCTCCATGCCTGTTTCCCATCTTCGCTGTTCCGTGGGCTCTTCTAGATCTTGTGTCAATCATTCTCCTTTTGCATCATTCTCCATGTTCCTTCCAGAACGGGAGGTGAGGGTGTTCTGTCTTCTTCTGCATCTTCAGCTGCTCCCCACTCCCTACCTAGGAGACTACTTACCAAACGTTGCTTTTTTAAAACACCAGCTCCTCCAAATGCAGTGAATAGAGTTTGAGAAGTGCTTCTCTGTAACGTTTCTCTCGGGGATTTGAAATACTTGCTACCATGGTAAAGGCTCTCTGAAGAACATTTAAAAATATTTTTTTCAAAACCTAGTATTTCCAAATGTAATCACAAAACCATTCTGGTTTTATTATAATGGCTGAATTCCATGAAGAGAAAAAAAAATCTAGACTGTACGTGAATATCAAATTCTCAGTCTGGCTTTTAAGCTGTCTCAAAAGTTGTCCTCAAACTCCTTTCTCAGGGTCACACATTAGTTCTACCTACCCTGCAGCCGCTACGGCCTCTTTATGGCCGCCCACTGCAGGGTCTTGGATCTCATTGATTTACTCTTCTGCTCTTAGGCATGGTGAAATAACTCAGCAACTCATTCTGAAATGCCTCCCCACTCTGCCCACCTCAACTCCTGCCGAGCCATTTGCCTGTCTGCGAGAATCATCACAATTCAGAGCCATGGGTGTCTGTTCCAGGAAGCTCGCCCACCCTATTTCAAATGTTCTCTCCTGCGCTTTGCCGCTCTGTCTAGTCCGCTCAGCCCATTGTTTGTAGGCAACTGAAACAGCCCATGCCTCCTTTGTCACTGTGTCAGCATGCTGAAGACAAGGATTACTGTACTCATTGATCCATACACTCAGACATGGATTTATTCAGTGTCTGCTATGTGTGGGTGTGTTCCCGAGGAATGTTCCTAAGTAGACAAAACACAGATCTTGCTGCCATTATCTGTCTACCACACTCTCCAAATTCTAGAAATGCTCTCTTACCTTACTACCAAGTAGGCTCACTACACATCCCAAGAAAGGGCCATTTCTATCTAATGCCATGCGTAGCGCCCCCTGGAGTTGTTCAGTGTACAGTGTTTATAAACCTATGTGGCATATCTGCCTTCCTAGATCCTATGCCACTTCCCAGGAAGCTTTCACTTATCGTCACATGAGCTTTGTCCATATTTTTTTCATTTATTTTTAATCTTTGTCTCTTTGGTACAGATCAAGGAAAAGCGATATTGTCCTTGCCTTTCTCTTAAGTCCCACTTGAGCAAAGTAAGTCTCCTCCTTCATGCTTGATGCTCATTAAAGCATCTCACTAGTGGTCCAAATTAAGTGAATGGATTAGTCTTACATAGCATCTGTGTGTTCTTTCTGTTTTAACGTTATCAATTAGTGATCTACTGACCTGGGTTTTGTAGAAGCCATTCGCCTGAAATATGCTAGTGACGGGGTCAGGGGAACAAGAAGGAAGATTCTGGCATTGTATTAAGGCCTTCCAGAATACTCTGCTCAGGCCCCAGGAGACTTCACCATCAGCTTAATCACAGAGATGATACTTGCCTCCTCCAGTGGCTAACATGTCAGGACATTGACAATGTTGCTCTCACATCTCTTTCCCGGGGAGCATTATCTACTGCAGTGTCACACATGTGACTAAGTTTTGTGTCTAGCCAGGACACACACACACACACACACACACACACACACACACACACACACACACATTTGCTATTTGAACTAGGACCCAATATATTTCCTCTGAGATCTTTTTGTTTGCCAGGGTTGGTGACAATTTCATCCCATGTTTTGAAGATACCATTCTGCCTTTGGGCTTCCCTTCTCTGACGAGAAGTTCTGTGCTATTCTTATTATTGCTCCTTTAAAAAAATGGACTTCTGCAAGGTTTTCTGGTGGCTATACATGTGCTCATAGAATTTCCATTTCTTCCTTTTTACTTTATCTTTCAATTCTTTACTGAAATCCTGCATTGTGTCTTTTATAACAACACAATAAGTATTGCTATTGTAGAGTTTCTGTCTGATGATGGCACTACCCAAATCCCCTGGGATCTGTTTCCTTGGTTGTTGTTTCTCTTGGCATTCGACCACATTACATACCATGTTTTATTGCATGATGGACATTGTATATAACAATATGTAGAGGAATTGGAGCCCAAACTGAAAATGTTTCCCTCTAGAGAACTTAACTTTTTTTTTTAAGTTCTGAGTTATTTTGAAGCACCAGCACCTTATCTTGCACAGCTTTGGAACTGACTTGATTAGGGCAACGGAGAATGAAGAACTGACATGTTTTCCATATCCTTTACATGATTAAACACTTTACACATTACAGGTGAAAAACAAGATGTTCCAAGAACCCACATACACTCATAACCAAGCAACTTGCTATAGATTAACAGAGTGTAAGGAAGCAAGACATTTTCCTCAGCCAGTTCTTTTACTGCTAGGCTGCATTTTGCAGGTTACAAAAGACCAAATATTTTATTATTTATCTCAAAAGGTAATCTTAGAAGAAATCTTAGAAGAATCACAAATCTAAACTTTTATATATGAAAAAGAATCAGTCATCTCTACTTTAAATCCTCAGGGTGCATACCCACCCATCAACAGTTTTTTTATGTCAGGAAGCTGAGGGCAGAAATGGGTACAAGGAATTAATCATCATCTTTGATCACCAAGCCATCCTAGCAAGAAAGGCACATTGGCTGATAATAACCAGGCTGCTTTGTTGTTGTTCCCTGACTTTAATGAGTCCTTCACTCAACTATGTGCCTTTCTAAACTTTTGATTGTTTCCCTGGGTTTTACTTTTAACCTCAAAGCTATTAACAAGAGCATCTTAACCCAAACTTGAGTCATATATAAAGCTTTGTTTCAGCTATGATGCACACTGAAACCTGTGAACACATCTCTCAACAATAAGATTAAAAGAACTTGAGCTAGCCTAGCTTCTGGGACACAATTGTTTTTATTAATCACTAACCTAAGCTACAGGATATACAGCTCCTCAGCTAGAGAAAATAGCTATGTGACACTTCTTTGTTCTTATTTTCTATCCTCTGCGGCCCCTCTTTTATTAGGGGTGAGGGGGCAACACTTTAAACAGTACCGCGTAAGAAGAAATCATCTTCATAATAATCCACAGGTAGAATGGGGTATTTCCAAGAGATAATCACATTACAGTTAAGGGCAGTAAGGATCTCCCCACCACCCCCATTCACACCATGCCAGATACTAGAGAAAAATGGCAGCAGCAAACACGCAAAGACACATAAGTAGCAAGAGACATTCTGGGGCCGAGGCCCTCGGGGCCTTGCCTATCTGAGACTCACCCATCGGTGCCTTGCGTGGTGATGGGACAATCCCCTGAAGTCAATTGCCACCTGCCGCTCCTCTGACATGGCCACCAGCAGCCATGCACTCTGATGGAGACACACTAGGAAGCCAGTGTTTATTGTATACTGCTGAGTGAGGATGTGGGTGAGCTAATCTCAGTAGGGTTCTCGGTAGGCAGCAGTCTCAGGCTCTAGACCCTCAGGAGGAGGCATCTGTGTTTGGAACTTTGTGCATACACTGTCAACATCAGACCAGAGGAAGGCCTTGCCATTCCCATGGGTCTGAGGCATTGGAGTCCTTGACAGGGTGGTGGTCATGTCAACAACACACACTCACTCAGAACTTCACCCACCCTACACAACAGCAGTCCAGAATCAGCTCCGTTTAACTAGAGATGACTTAAAATGGAGCCTTGTTCTTTGCAGGGCCAATGCAGCTTGTCTTCGTTCCTAGGGAATCCTCTGTGGCAGAAAGCATGTGAGTGCTGGACATGCCTCTCAACACTTCTTCACAGTGACTCTGGACTTAAGAGATCATTGTCCCCATTCCGCCAGTGATAGGACTGAGAGTCAGAGATCCAAAGTAACTTTCCCCAGTTCCTGCAGCTCGAGAGCTGAAGCCCGGTCCCTCATCGCTGTGCTGAGTAGGAGAACCTGTTGCAGGCTAGAAGATGAGTGGGGGACGGCAGAGAAAGGAGAAAGGCTTTTGAACATCTGTGATTGTCCAGATGTGCAGGGCTGGGATGAGGGTCATACATGGCCCTGAGAATAAACAGCTCTTTGATTCTCCTGCCAGGTACCCACCTGCCTCAGCTTTGCCCGAGTTGTGCAGCCAGGATCTTTTTTGAGTTTCTCATGTTTCATCTTCCCTGGGATATTAGAGCAATTTGTCCTTCACCACAAGTTACTCCATTTGCCCCAGAGTTGAATTATTTCACCTTCGTAACAGTCCCTCATGTTCCCAGGGCCCCGTGCACTGAGGAAATACACACCATTTCTCCAGGCCACACTGACCCGTTTCATTATGAAGAAATTTAACTGTGATGGTGAGCCATTCCATCTCCATCGTACTATAGGATCCCTTAAGAGCTGGGGGTGAATATTTAAGGTCATAAATGTGTGCCTTTTGGGAGGATTGCCCAGGCTGGTATCTCAGCACTCCCAGGGTAAGGAAACACACTTTCCTTTTAAAAAAGGATTTTTTAAATATGCCTTTTTTATAAAAGAAGATTTTATTTTTATTGTATGTGTGTGAGTGTTTGTCTGCATCCATGGATGTGCATGCCTGGCGCTTTTAGAGGCCAGAAGAGGGCATTCAATCCCCTGGAACTGGAGTTACACATAGTTGTAAGTTCCCATGTGGGTACTAGGAACCAAAGTTGGGTCCTCTGCAAGAGAGGCAAGTGCCTTTAACTGCTGAACCATCTCTGCAGCCCCATGCACGACGCCTTTTAAAAAGCGTAGCCAATGATGTTCTTAGAGCCTGGCAAGTGTGAGAATGGGGGGTGGGGCCTGGAGAAAAGATGATGAATGCTTTTGTTGGGTGGGAGGGAGAATGTCTAGTGACCTGTAGCAGTAGGACAAACACGATTAGCAGAAATCCACCCCCCCACACACACACAAAGAAACAATAGCCACCTGAAGTGACAGGTATGCCAAGTGCCCCCATCTCATCATTCCACGTCATTTAAAAAGCCACTCTACTTTATACATCATAAATATGCATAGCTATTATATGTCAAATTAAAATAGAAACAAAGCATGTCCATAGGCAGCTAGCTCCTTCCCCACCATGGTCTCAGCTGTTTTTTTTTCCTATTCCTTATGCTCGGTACTGGGTTACATAAGGATGCTTTCATACCAGTAGACCGTGTGCCCTCCCTTTCTCCCTGCTCCCCTTCCTGTTAGTCCCCTTTGTTCACCTAGACAGTTCTCACTTCTACTTTCAAGTCTCATGTACACACAAGACTTTCCATAACTATATAAACTCTAAGAAATACAAGTGTGAGAAAGCACATAGTATCTGTCTTTGTGCCTCTTAGTCTTGGTTCTGTGACTGAAGTCAGAGGAGCGGTTGGCCTCCCAGGTGAGGCGATGTTGGCAGAGAGCACCACTCACCTTGGCCCACCAGGCAGCTGGGCACTTGTCCTCCTGGTACCAGCTTCTTTCTCTGGCTCATTCTGCAGCTTCGTGATCTCTGGCCTATTTGGAATTTGTAGCGTCTGCTTGTCTTTTTTCTGGGCTTTCACGTAATTAGCTTAACCACATCTGCCGTGGCCGACTGTATCTGTATCTGTAACGATGAAATGGGGGACGTCTGCGCTTTGCCAGTTTCAATGAGCAATCAGGCACTTTCTAGCATATGGGGCTAATGTGACAGTCAGCTAGTAAACATTTGTCAAGAAGCCACTGTGTGTGCAGTACTGCTTGAGGGTTTGGAGGAGATGAAGTAAGGAAAAACTTCCTCTTGGCCCAGCTCGGTAGATTTTTGCAGGCAGACGAAAGCCATACAGAGGTGAATCACAGACTCCAATGCAGTATTTAATGGAGCATGTGGTCCTGGAGGACTGAAGTGTTGGCCAGCTCGATATCTGAGGCTCAGAGAAAGGAAGTGACTTGTATAGGTCACTCACAAAAGCCTGGTTCCTGCTCTTGGTCACCCAATTCCCATGCTTACTGTGCCTATACAGAAGATGCGGGGCAGTCAATGGGCATAGGGCAGGAAAATGGCCACAATAACTGGGACTCAGTCTGGAAAGGCTCCTTGACAGATGTGGGCAGTGAGATTAGGTCTCGAAGAGATGGCAGCATGGCCTACATGTGGGAAATTCCCGTTCTTTAGTGGAATTCTCTAGGTTCTTTGTGGGGGTATTTCTGCAAAGCCTGCTGGTTGTCCTGTAGTTTCACTGTGCCCAAGGGCACAAAAGTGACCCATTTTCTCCCGAGTTCCACACTCACAAGATTTTACTTTCTGCTTCAGTGATTAGCAGTAAGTCTCTATTCCGTTAAATACGATCTCATTCCGTAGCTGCACTATGGGCCGCCTAGAGCTCTTGACTCTCTGAAGCCAGTGGGTCCTTAAGTATCAGAAGCTCAGGGTGTGATCACGGTCCCCTTTCCATCCATTGCTGCAATTCTGTGTGTTATTTTATCAAGCTGTGAACATCTATACACTTAAGGGGGGTTCCCCTCTCTGTTGTCTACTGTGAGTTTACTGAAAGCTATGTCTTACCAACATCATGGCATACCCTGAGTGCTCACTAAATGCTTGCCAATCAATGTTCTTATCATTAATGATTTGTTGAAGGGGTTATGCCGCAAGGTCTGAAGAAATAAAGATGTCTTGCTGAGAAGGTGCTGCATAGCTTGGTTACACATCCCCACTTCTCCCCCAGCCTCTCACTAATGACTGTTTTGTACGGCAGGTTCCTTCTTCTGGACTACAGGGCCTCCCTCCCATTGACCCACCAGACATCACACAGATCTATCCTGTTCCCTCCAACATCCGGCCAGTGCTGAGTAAATACCGGGTCGAGGTATGGCTCAGGAAGTGGAGAGGCTTGCCCCATAGGACTCATGGGGGGGGAGGGGCGGGGAGGTGGGGAGGTCCCACCTGCATAGTTGGAGAGGTGTGGCAGGATGGGCAGGTGAGCCACGGAAGACCCCACTAGCTGAACTGGACAAGACAGGGTCTACCACTAGCTGTATAGTTTGTAGTTGGAAGACCACATTGTCGCTCCCAGGAGTCACGTGTGGCTTTTCCATTGGTCATGTACCAGGCTTCTCTCTGGCTCTGCCCACCCTCTCCTCAGGTCCTCTTCTGGGGTGTCCGAGAAATGAAGAAGGTACAGCTCCTCTCTGTGGACCGGCCACAGGTTCTCATTGAATGCGGGGGACGAGGCGTGAAGTCTTGCGTGATCCAGAGTTATAAGAACAACCCCAACTTCAGCATACAGGCAGAAGCCTTTGAAGTGGTATGGGCTTCTCCTTCTTCATCTACTCAACCCCCTTTCCAGAGCTAGGCTCCTCACCTTCACCCATGTGGCCTGGGGAGATGCTTCAGGATTCCAGGTGTATACCATCTGCATGAGCAGCCTAATTATGGAAAGCCAGGCTTTCAGAATGAGAAAAAGTAGGTACCCGTTGTTCAAATGTTCAGGTCTAGATCCTACAGTAAATAAAAGAAAACTAGAAAACTTTTGCCTAGACAGGCTTCTTTGAAGCACAGCCCCCAACTCATGCCTACCAGCTTCACCTGTTGCACATGCTCAGCTAGGCATCATGACGTAGGCCTATCATCCTAGCTACTCAGGAAACTGAGGCAGGAGGGACACAAGTTCAAGGCCTGGCCAAGCTGCAAAGAGAGTTCCAGGCTAGCCTGGGCAACTTAGTAAGGCCTTGTCTTAAAAATGAAAAGTAAAGAGAGGGCTGGAGATGTCGCTCAGTGGAAGGATGCTTGCCTAGCATGTTCAATACCCCGTGCCCACCCCCACACACACCAAAGGAGAAAGAAATACATAACATCAGGTCTAGCCCAGTCTACCAAATAAAGAAGTGTTTAGAGTGAGCCACAGACCTCCTTGGTTTGGCAAGCTCTCCAGTTGCTTCTGAGAACAAGATGCTCTATAGAAACTTACTTTGATGGCCACAGTTAAATAATGTCCCTTGTGTTAAGAATGTCAGTGTTTGTCATGTGTAAAGTTAGGTCTTTACACCTGCGCTTTTATTTATTTCAATATGTCAGCATGCATGGTTTTTTTGCTCTGGTTTGGAACTAGGAAAAGTTTTCTTTGTCCAACCCACTCAGTTCCCCAGATACGTGTTCTAAATGCTCAAAGGGGCCACTAAAGTGTGTGCAGCTCTTCACAGTGGATGTCATGGATCCTCTTGGGCACTAGAGGAGACAAGTGTGTAGAGCATGGTCCCCATAGTTCTGTGTCTCGTGGCTTGCTCTCCATCTGTTTCACATATGGGGACTGGCCAAACTGTCTTTTGACATGAGGGGTCTTGTGGTCAATAATAGCAAATAGGAGGACTGAAAACATTGCCATGGAAATACAGGAGTAGCAGATATTTTGCAACTGAAATCTTTCAGGGATTTGTACCTGGGATGACTTGTTATTAGAACATATCCATCAAAGTTTTAGTGCTTATTTCCGGACTTGGGAAGACAGTCCCGCAGAGTTTGGGCAAGCTGCCGAGCTGGTCTGAAGACTAGAATGTCAAGGCAAGGAGAAGAGAGGCAGACATCCGGTCAGAGCAGCCTATAGATGAGTCCACAGGGCCAGAGCAGACAAAGCCACCCAGGTAGTGGCATCCCCCCCCCCCACCTCTTCTGCAGGAGCTGCCTGAGAATGAGCTCCTGCACCCACCGCTCAGCATCTGTGTGGTCGACTGGAGAGCTTTCGGGAGAAGCACCCTCGTGGGCACCTACACCGTCAACTGCTTGAAACAGTTTTTGTGTAAATCCAGAGAGCCCCTTGCCCTAACTTCACAGACGGATGGAGGTAGGAAGAGCATCCTGTCTCCTAGACTGAAAAGGACTGTAGAATCGGGGTGGCTGTGGGTGTGTCCGGTGCTCTCTGCCTCAAAGAGTGCTCACGTGGCTGGCTGGGCCTTTCTAATGAATCTACGCTTTTATTCTCTCACGTCAGAATCGAACCCTCTATTGAGGCATCTTTGAGTATTCCTTAAACTCCTCTCCCCAGCCCCCATTCTCTGCCATTTTCCTTGGCTTTATGCTTGGTGTTATTTTAATCTGTTCCACCTTTGGTTCTCAGGTTTCAGAGTTAATGACACCACTCAGCTCCCTGCTACAGCAGCATCATTGAGCTGTTCAAGTCTTCTCTGTCAGAGCCCCTCTCCTCCTATGCCTGTCTGCCAGACCCCTCCCCAGTGTAGACTTCTCATCAACACTGCTCTAAAATTAAAGATTTAATGAGTGTGTGCGCACGTGTGTGTGTGTGTGTGTGTGTGTGTGTGTGTGTGTGTGTGTGTGGTGTGCAGACAGACACATACAAGTATAACACCCATGGAGGTCAGAAGAAGACATCAGATGCCCTGGAGCTGGAGTTACAGGTGACTGTGAGCCACTTGACGTGGGTGCTGGGAACCTAACTCAGGTCCTCTGCAAACACAGTATGCATTCTGAGCTACTGAGCCATTTTTTTCTGGCCCCTCATAAATTTAAGCACATTTGATCTACATACATGATAGGGTGTTATAACATTTTTTTGGTTCCTTTCACTCAATGCTACATTCTAATATCCATCCATACTACCATGTGCTCATTAGCTTATGACTACCCACTGCTTCCACCGTATTTCCCTTTTCCTTTCCTTTTGAACTGGACTGGACTCTTAAGTTGTTCACAAATCTCTACTTTCACCAACCATCCTGTGATGAAGGTGCCTGTGTGTGTTTCCCACGGGAAGATGCTGTGTGGGGATTTCTCCAGCCTACTTATCCAGGAGTGAGACTACTGGTCTCAGGGAATGTGCACATGAAGTTGTATGGAATCCAGACAGAGGGCGCTCTGGAGCACTGTGCTGTTTAACACCACTCTACATCTCTCCCATTACTGCACTGGAGCCCCTTCTGCCTCTTCTTGCACCCCGCTCTCTAGCCTCCTCCTCTCCACCTCCTACTATCCAATTTTGGAGGGTTAGGTTTTGCTTTGTTTGGTTATCGGGGGTTTGCTATTCAGTGGGTTTCTACTTCAGCTTGGGCATCTGTGTCTAGCACAGAGTAGATACTTATGGGAGTGTGTTGGATGAACTTTGCTGCTGCAAGCAGAGGAATGAGAGCCTCTGAAGGCCTTGGCAACTGTGGAAACTCCAGGCTGAAACACACCCACCAGTGCTGAGCTGTACAACATGAGATGCAGAGGGCATTTGGTAACTCCGGACAAGTGTTATGACCCTTAATGACATCAGCGGCCCAGCTAGAATGTCATAGATTCCAAGGCTGTAACTCGGCTTTCTGTTAAGCGCATGTGATCTTGAGCCCCGTGTACTGCCCTCACTTGGGGGCTTGATGGCTTCTGAAACCTCAAAATCTCTGCAGATTTACACACTGGGAGAGACCATCAATGCAGAGGACCTGTGCCTTAAACCTTGACTTTCGTGATCCTAGTGTCCACAGTTTCTCTAAGAGATAAATAATTAATAGTGCCATTTATGGATTGCCTATTGTACAAAAGATGTCATACATGATGGTCTCATTTTAACCCCCAGGAAAATAGTTACTGTATTCCTAAAAATAAGGAAAACGGGGTTCAGAAATGTCAAGAATTTGTCACTTTGGAAGCTAGTTATAACCGCTGTGTTTCCTGACTAACTGAATGAGCTTTCATTCAGTTGTTTCAGATTCACTAGCAACAATCGAGTCTTCTGAACTCAGCTCCTCCCAGGATCCCCCAACAGATCACGTCTACGTGGATGTTGAGCCACCTCCCACAGTGGTACCTGACTCTGCCCAGGCCCAGACAGCCACTCTGGTCGATATCCCTGACTCCTCTCCGATGCTGGAGCCCGAGCACAAACCTGTATCCCAGGAACCACCAAAAGATGGGAAAGTCAAGGTCAGTCAGTGTAATCCGCTTCCTATTTGCCAGGCTCGGTGGAATTTGCACTGGAAAACACAGCCATTCATTAGCTATGTGACCCTGAGCCAGCAACTTCACATTTCTGGGTATCTGTTTCCTCATTCACAATGAAGATACTGCTGTCCGCCTCAAAGTACTGTTGCAGGGTTGGAAAGTCACTGTGTATGAAATTAAAGAGTTAGTCAGATGTGACAGTAATATTTAACAGGACAGAAACTCTTCGAAATTCATTAGCTTGGAAAGGCAAGGCTTCCTTCACCCAGGACTACTGCACAGACATTTGGAACCTCCTTTGTTCACGGTCAGACATGATCAAGATGTGTCCTTTGAGTTCTAAAGAGGAGGAAGACTCTTCACCCTCAGTTAAGTGGGCTTCGGGAAGGTGTCTACTGCCATAGCAGCCGGAACACACCCAGTCACTGAGCTCAGAACTGAGCACGGTTGGTCCTGGTTAGAATACGGGTGTGAGTTTCTGAGGGTGGAAAGGACCAAAGGCCACAGGACAAAGATGCTGTCGGTCTTCTGCGGTCACAGATTTAATTTCAAACCCTAAGATCATTTTTAACTTTTCCTTGCCAGCTGTAATGGTACCCATTTGTAATCCCAGCACTCAGGAGGCTGAGGCAAGGGGATCACAAACTCAAAGCCATCCTGGGCTACATAGTGAGATCCTGTCTCAAAATTAAGAAAAAAAAAATCCTAAGGAGTTTCTTGCCTGGTAAACAGTAAAAACTGGAATGCAAAAGCAAGTATGACTTGATGATGGGGATGTTTATCAGGCTATACCAATCACATCCTTCCTCAGTGTCCCCTCACCAGGTTTTCTCCATTGTCCTAGCTTTGAACCAGACACTTACGTACATCCTCAGTCTTGGAGTTTGTGAATATCATAAACCGGTTAGCCCAGGTTGGATTTGATTTGTTAACATCGTGTCTTTATATTTCCTGTCCGTGGTAGAATACTTGGCACACAGTAGGTCCACTAGAGATGCTGGGGAGAGAAGGGATGGTGGGTGCATGATGAGTCTCCTGGAGACAGCTGTCTTCCTCAAATGCCTCCTTTCTGAGCTACGCATTGATAGTTATTACGTGTAACTAAATCTCTTCTGCCACCCGCCGCTTATGTTTTAGATGGCACTCACTTGCACTTCTTAAATGAGAAATGATGCTAGCTGTGGAGTTCCTACTTCCCGTCACTAGAACTTTCCCACAGGGAAGTAGGCTGGTGTCATCATCTTTAGTTGAGAAAACCAAGAGTCACACATTTCATATGATTTGCTTAGAGATTGTTGACCCAAGTCTGTCTGCAGCCAACCCCCGTTCTGTCCCATGACATTGTGCCACATGGCCTGGGACGCTATCTCCTCCGCTGCACTTGGAGCTCTCTGGGCTTGTGTGGAAGCTCCACTGCATCTCCAAAGTTGGACAAAGTTGTAATCGTTGGCTGAATTAATTAAAGGATGGTTGAAAATATGATTAAATGTTCATTTATTGAAGCAGCATGGAAAACTGCTACCACAAAACCAACAGATACCTCTGCCCACCTCTCACTGGGCATCTACACACAGTCTTCCTCAGCTAACCAGTTGGATCCTACACGTGACAAGTTTAGTAACCTACCTCTCGTCCCTTAGCCAGATCCCAGGAAGCCTTCTCGGAGATCCACCAAAAGGAGGAAGAGGACCATAGCAGATGAATCCGCTGAGAATGTCATTGATTGGTGGTCTAAGTACGACGCCTCCCTAAAGAAAGCACAGAAGGTAGAGACTCCTGCCTGTGACTGTCGAGGGGTCAGGGAGAACATGGCATCTTCTCCTTCCTCCCTCAAGGCCATAATCTCCCTTTAAATTTCAGTATAAAGAGCCTCAGGGCTTAAATATGACCCTGGCTGGCATTCCACTGTGGTCTGGCCAACTTATCAGGGGCTAAACTCTTAGAGAAAACCGATCCTTCCTCTCCTAACCACTAACAATTGCTCCTCAGTTAGGGGCAGAACTTCAGACGCAAATCCTCTCTCCATGCTGGAATTGGTCTGACTTGGGCTTGCATGGGTCTTGCGGACGCTGTCACAGCTGATGGGAGTCCATATGTGCAGCTGTTGTGTCCGGAAGATGTACTTCTCTTGTGGTAGTCATCTACCACCTCTGGCTGTTACACTCTCTCGGCTCTCTCCTCCACAATGATTCCTGAGCCTTGAAAGGATGGGTGCAGTGTAAATGGTCCCTGGAGAGCTGAGCATCCAAGAACGTTTGGGCATCACACATTGACCTTGATGGGAAAAAGACACAGTGCTGGGTGGGAAGGGAAGGGGGAGTAGATTTGGACAGAGTCACCTGAGGGGGTGAATCAAAACTCATTGTATGAATTATCAAATAACTAAGTTTTAAAAAGATTAACTTTAAAAACTATGTTAAATGCATTAGGGAAAATCCTAGAAGACTGGGGTTCCTGATTACGAGATCCCCACCCTCTGGCTGGAGCTGGTGTAGTATGTAAGCTCTGTTGGAGACCCTCGAAGGATATTCAGTATAGTCAGTATACACAGGCTCTGACCTTGGGAGACTTAGGGAGATCAGCATGGAGAAGAGGGGTCTCAATAGTGAGCAGCAGGGGCAGGGGATCCCCGGGCCACAGAGCATCAGGGCTTCAGCAGGATTCTACTTTTGTAGGGGAAATGATCCAAGCAAAGGATGATCTTGGCATAGCAAATAGCAATAATTGGTAGGTTGTCAGAGGAACCACAGAGCCCCATGTACGTGGACTAAGACAAGCATCAAGTCCCAACACCGGAGAGCCAGGGCCCTGGAAATTCAGGTTAAAGCTCTGAGACCAATTTTTTTAAATTTTATTTTACAATACAATTCAGTCCTACATATCAGCCACAGATTCCCTTGTTCTCCCCCCTCCTGCCCCCCCTTCCCCCAGCCCACCCCCCATTCCCACCTCCTTCAGGGCAAAGCCTCCCCCAAGGACTGAGATCAACCTGGTAGACTCAGTTCAGGCAGGTCCAGTCCCCACCTCCCAGGCCGAGCCAAACGACCCTGCATAAGCCCCAGGTTTCAAACAGCCAACTCGTGCAATGAGCACAGGACCCAGTCCCACTGCCTGGATGCCTCCTAAACATTTATCAACACCAAATTAAAAAGAAAGTAAGAACTGGTCACATGCTACCACAGTTGAGCCTGTTGAGACTCTAGTTTGGGGAGACTACATTTTCATGCAGGACTACTCAAAAACACTGGTGTACAGTGAGTTAACAAATCAAACACTAGCCCCTGCCTCCACCCCCTTCCTTTTGCTGGATGGATGCTTCCACTTCCTACGAATAGTTAACTCTTCACTGTTTCTCTACTACCCTCCTCAAGCCCTGGTACCCACCCAAGGGCCCAACGTGCCAGCAGGAGAAACTCATAGGGCAGGCTGTGGGTTGGTCCAGGGGAGTGTAAAATCGATCTGTCCTCTCTATAGCTTAGAAAAGCCTGTCACAGAGAACAATAGTCTTCCCCTTGGTGACACCATTGTTGGGTGTGCAGAAACCTGTTTTCTAGGCTTAGGACATCCCCACTGCAGCTAGGAGTCATGTCTTCACAGTGAGGCTTCATTCTGGAGACTTCTTGGGGACTATTTTAATATTCTTAAAATGGCATTCCTGGGGATACAGAGAGTTGGGATAATCAAATTAAAGCTGGTAGCACTTGGGCTTAGTAAATTAAATATAGCAGTATCGATAATCTTATTTCCTCTTTTTTTCTTTTTGAGGAAAAGGAGAACAACTCGAAGGAGAAAAGGGCCACAGGTGAGTGGCTATTTGGGGGCTTCTTGGATGTAGAACAGGGCCATCAGAGTAAGAATTACGAGTGGAAGTCATGACAGATGTGTTATAGCTCAGCTCCCTTGTCCACATAAAGAAAATGGCAACACACGTCACAGGTCATCCAGAGGGCTGGAGAATAGAACCCGCCTGGCATGCTTTGGGTCAGTCCCACAGTATCAGAAAAGAAAGGCTCATAGGTATTGGAGCTGAACTGGTCTGTAATTCAAATTAATTACCGGAATTGACTGGCTCGTGCCCCATGCAGAGCTTTCATTTAGAAGAAGCAGGATAAAAATAGGATCAAGCTGGAAGCACAGGCCCAAACCAACAAGATAAATATGAATAGTGCTGAGTGGAAAGATCTGGATTCGGGATCTAAAATTCACTTTGCGAGGATTGGTTAGATCTGATATGGCAGAAGTCCAACAAAAGAAGCTTGGGGAATGACCAAGAGCTCAATTCCAGTTATAGCCTACCTACAGCAGTAACAGCAAGCAGCCAAGAATGGTTCAGACGGCATGGACATTCATGCACACACACACACACACACACACACACACGCACGCACGCACGCACGCACGCACGCACGCACGCACGCACATCCTCGAGAGCCTGGCTCCTAACTAATGTGTTTCATTTCACATTCTTCCTATGTCCAGCCATCTCCAACAGCATTTTCATCACACACACGATGGGACAGAGATACAAAGAGGTCAAGTTACTCATCCAAGGTCACACAGCTAGAAATAGCAGAGCTCAACATCCATCTCTAGTCATTTTTTCTTCACATGATGCTGCTAAAAATATACTAAAAAAATGTTATTAGCATGACCTTGGATAAGACTCTTAACATACTTGAGCCTTATGTTGAACTAGATGACTCTTGAGACCCCGAGGACATTTGAGAAGGAAGGTAACAGAAAGCTTTAGAATTATCCAAAATCAGGGTCTGTTCTCTGCTAGTTGGGGGAAAGAACAAATAATGTACCTTCTCTGGCCTGGCTTAATGCATCTATGCACAGACCTGACCCACTTAACATTTTGCCTGGCCCTAGGGCAGCCACAAACACTGTATTTACATATGCTACAGACTCCAGGGCTGATGTAGTCACCCTGTGGTTAACAATTCGATAAAAATTTCTGCCGAATATCCACAGACGCAAAGCCAGACGAGGTGGTGTTGGATATAGAGGATGGCCCCAAAAAGAAGAAAGACAAAATGCTCAAGAAGAAACTGAAAGATGATGGGAATGGTGGGATCCCGAACTTGGCTGTCTTAAAGGTCTGTGGGCCCAAGGGCCTCCGTGGGTGGGGTGCAGAGCTCAGAACCAGGCTTCTCTTGGTGATTCAGTCAACTGTAGTGATTCCTTTCTTTGAACTGACTCACACTGTCTTCATTATAGTCACTGATGTGAGGAAATAAAGTCTAATGTGCAGGTAAGCCAAGACAAGAAAGCTTGTCCGTTTTCTTGCTCCACAGCCCTATATTCAGAAAGGGTATAATGTACAACCTGGGAGATAATTTACAGTGTAAAAGTTCCCTTCAACCCTTCTTGGGGCACTATTTTATGTGCACGCTCAAAATAGCAGGAGTTTTAACTAAAATCAGCTCCATCAGACCAATTTCCCTATTAGTGAGAGGGCTTTAGCTAGAGATGTATGTACGGATGTGAAAATTTGAAGTCCAACAATTACTTATGTAGATGATCAAGTTGAGTAATTTTGAGAGGAAAGTTGAATAAGCATTTTAATTATATTTCTAAACCTCAAATTGAATTCTACTTTGCATTTCTAAAGTCTATATATTATTTCCCACTTGGAAAATTCATATCTGCATGCATTATAACAAAAATAAACATTCTGTCATTTTAAATGTGTTAAGAATTAATAAATATTAATGATTTCAACTTCCTAAAAGTACTACAGTCTATATTTAATGGCCAATAACATCAATTAAACATAAAAAGGGTTGTTGTGTTTATGCCTGTATATTTAAACCTGTTTTATGGGCTGGAAAGACAGTTCTGTGGTTCAGAGCACTTGCTGCTCTTGCAGAGGATCTAGACTTGGTTCCCAAAATCTACTTGGGAGCTCACAACCACTAGTCTAGGGGTTATGATGCCCTCTTCTGGCCTCCACAGGCACTAGGTATACACATAGCACACATATATGATGGTAAAACATTCACATACATAAAAATAAATAATTCTTTGAAATGTTTTCAGTTGGCTATACTTCTTGGAATTCAAATTTTTATGCAAAGGGCTTTATAAAATTCATAATAGTTAGCTTTAGCAGTGTTTAGCTGAATGTTTTCCTTATCTTGTTAAGGATAAATCAACAAGCAGTCGCTTACGTTTTCCCTGGGGCATATTTCAAGGCCAATTTTTGAGAATTCTGATCTTCCACATTAAACAAATGCTGACCCTTTTCTATTGGACATTTTTGCATCACTCTGATCTGAATACCCGAGGGAACAGCTGTGGGGAGGGGCTTGTAAGGCTCATGGCTTCAGAGGGATCAGGCCATGCGTGCCCAGCCCGTGTGCTTGAACAGGTCATCATGGTGTCCAGAGCATGTGGTAGAGGAGAGCTATTCCCTTCATGGCTAACAGGAAACAGAAATGGATGGTTCTGGTGAAGCTCGGAAGACCAGAATGCTGAAATGTAGTCACTAAAGGCTATCCTCATAAGGTTTCAGATGGGAACAAGGACTCTACTGGGCACTGAGCCACAGGCCACTTCTGCTATATTCTGGTGAAGGATTTGTCTGTTTTCAAACTTTGAATGAGAATGAATTTAAAGGTGATAGAGTAATTAACCTTCTGTCCTCTTAATATAATCTTGCTTCTCTCTAAAGATATATGATGGTGAGCTTGAGAGTGAATTTAACAACTTTGAAGACTGGGTGAAGACCTTCGAACTCTTCAGAGGCAAATCTACAGAAGATGATCATGGTCTAGATGGAGACCGAGTCATAGGAAAGTTCAAGGCAGGTTCCCATGCGGATCTCATTCTTTGTCTCTGTCTGTAAATGCCAGCCTTAACTCATTTCTAACAATGGGGTTGTGATATGTGACATGGGGGTAAAGGCTCCTCAGTGCCCACCCAGTACCTTCTCTGAACCACACAAGGCCCAGCCACAGTCTTGGGAGATATTTTTGATCCATGGCCAGTGGGTTAGACTTACTGTGTATAATATAAGAAGACATAGTCACTACCCATAAGGACCACTGTCCTTTGCTGTCCCATCCATAACACATTAAATACTCGATCTATGCAGACTTACCAATTGAAAAAGCAACATAAACAGTACAAACACTTTTCGGGGGCAGACTTAGGTTTTCAGTATCACAAAGCAGTTGCTAATATCTGTAGTTCATTACTGCATGCTGGGCCTTTAATATGCTGCATGGCATACTGAAATAACCTGAGTGACTCGGTTTGCCAACCTGGATTTAAATCCTGTTTGTTACAGTAGCTAGTAGCTTGAACAATATACGTCACCTCCCTAAGCTTCAGTGGCTGTGTCTGGAAAGAGGAATACCGTACTCAGGACAGGAGGAGACAGTAGGGAAACCTGGGCACAGCATTCCACACACAAAGAGCACTCAGATCCCCTCTGTCACACTCCTCATGCAATGGCCCTGTGATGAGAGCATTAACATACTGACCCCAGGCATTAGTGTACCACAAATAAGTGCTGAGGTAAGCAGCTTGGATAAATTGCCCAAGGACATCCCCCCTCCCTTGTGACAAAGGGCAGCACTAGCCCACTTGGGCTATGTTCATTTTCCCACCACTGGGCTCACTGTGGTTTCTCTTGGGTCACATGACCATTCTGCTTTCTGGCTTATGTTCTGTGGTTCCAGGGCTCCTTCTGCATCTACAAAAGCCCAGAGGATTCTACCTCAGAGGACAGTGGGCAGCTGAGAATCCAGCAAGGAATTCCACCCAATCATCCCATTCAAGTACTGATCAGGGTGTACGTTGTCGCGGTAAGCCATCCTCCTTTGATCTAAGTGGGGGGGTTAGCTTACCCACACTGCCGGAACAAAATACCACAATGTAGAGGCCCACAAAGGTTTCCTAGTAAGATCTGAGCTTGCTTTATCCAGCAGGGCTGCATTAGAGGATTGCTTGACCATGTGCATGGTTTCTAGGTGATTGGAAGAGTGTACATTTGGCTGAGCTAGGGGGAGGTATTTTGCTCCACCTCTTGGCATTCCTATAAATACCCTTTAGAAGAAACGGGGAGGGGGGGTGAATAGGGATCCAGGACCTCCTGAGGTTATCTAGTATTTCTGTTTCTCTCTCCTCTATCCTTCTATTTAAATCTCTTATCCCTCACTCCTCAAGAGTACCCTGGGGTAAAATGTGGGAGCCGATCTCCCAGATGGCCTCCCACACCACAAGTGGGCTTAAACCATGGAAATGTATATCTCACAGTTCTGGGGACTTAGTCCATGATTACCTGGTGGTGTCGGCATCTGGTGGAACCTCTCCTGCTGGCCTGTAGGTATCTGCCTTGCTACTATGTCTTCACGTGGCCATTCCTCTGGGGATGTGAATGTGGAGAGCAAAAGAGCAACGTCTGAAATCTACAGCTCCACTCCTGTGACATCATTTATTTCAGTCACCTGCCTATAGCCAGCCATAGCTCCAATACAGTTAGGCTTCAACATATGCCGTTAGGATCACCCAGATTATAGGGCGTGAAGGTCGTTCAGGAACACGGACATCTCCTGGCTTTTCACTTCCTGGTATACAGGACCTCTCTGAGCAGCTTTATCAGCTCTGTAAGGTTACCTACCAGCAGGAAAGGAAACCAAATCAGAAGTAGAACCCTCAGAGGGAAGACCGTGGAGGAAGAGCTCAGGAACGACACCCAGGACCCAACAGGGCAATGAAACTCCCCCCAATGGCTTTGCTGGTGCACTGCTGCCGTCAGAAGTTTCGTTTTGAATGCATTAAAAGGAAAAAAAAAAAAAAAACCTCAAAACATTACGTTCTCTAGGCTTCCCTTTGGTTTGATAATGGATCACAAAACTTTAATTGTAAAACTTTTTAACTTATAGGGAAAGTGGACAACCAAGCATGACGTTCAGTTGTACACATCCTTATGGGTCATGGATTTGTCTTTAGCTCGTTGCTTGAGTTTCATTTCTGTGATTCTCTTTGATTGCAGTATTCTTATTCAGTGCTCCCTCTCCTCATGTTCCTTATATAACTTATGAGGAGCATTAACAAAACACAAAAGAAAAGCAAAATTGCCGGATGTGGTGGCACAAGCCTTTAGTAAGTACCAGCCCTCAGGAGGGAGAGTTCCAGGCCAACCTGGCCTATGTAGAGAGTTCCAGGCTAGCCAAGCACACAGTGAGACCCTGTCTCAAGAAAAAAAAATAATAATGAGAGGGGAAAATGAACTGTCCTTGCATCGTGCTTCTTGGATGGCCTTCTCTCCTCCACACCATCAGACAGCTGGGGGGCGGGGTGCAGGTTGTGGTGGAGTCTTTGTCCTCAAAAGAGCAGGCTAACTGGGAAGGGTGGCAGTGCTTCTGATAAACCTCAGACCTTGTTGGGTAGCCTATCATGAATTGCTGCCTACAGGGTGCTCTACAATAGCCTTTTCAAAATGGCGTTCAGGATGCTCCTGGCATCCTGGGAGAGAATTAATATACATTCCTCAAGAGATAGAGTGTGTGTTCAAGTAAATTTGAGAAATATTGTGTTCAATAGTTGATTTTTCTTCTCCAACTCGGGAGGCTCTCGAAGTTCATATGAGTGCTAAAGGCCCAGAGAATTCAGGAAACAAACAAATCTATTGAACTGTCATTTGCGCTGTCTCCACTTCCGGCCCCCACCTTTTCCTCTCACTGAATCACAGTACTACGGGACACAACACCTACTGCACTTCTCTTGGTTAGGACTCTCTATACGGAGGTCAGGGCTGCTGTGGACCAGGTTCCTGCCTGGAGCGGGGGTGGGCAGCATGAAGGAAGTCTGGCTTGGGCTGCAGTTGAGGACAGGAGGGACTTGAATGAAAAATGACTGTGCCACATTTCATTAGCAACCAAGTCACTGCAAGATGGAGAGCCAATGTTTGGCATGGACCTTGTTAGCAGTGGTGATTGTGTGTGTTTTCCTATTACTTTTTTTTCTATTTTATTTTATTATTATTATTTTTTTCAGACAGGGTTTCTCTGTGTAGCTTTGGAGCCTGTCCTGGACCTTGCCCTGTAGACCAGGCTGGCCTTGAGCTCACAGAGATCCATCTGCCTCTGCCTCCCAAGTGCTGGGATTAAAGGTGTGCACCACCACTGCCCGGCTCTATTACTTACTAATATACAATTAGCTGGTTATGTAATACACTGATTTTAAAATAACTTAAGAGATACTAAAAAGTTGTTTTAAAAGTAACTAAAAAAAATGCAAACAGAAAGAAATCAAAGTTCTTCACTATGTTCCTCTCACTTCAGAAGTTAGCACAGATTTTTTTTTTCCAAATCAGTATATGATTTCATTCCTTTTAGCAGCCATGTGGTATTTTCTTGAGTAGATATAATAAGACTTGTTCATACAACAAATATTAAGAAGACTATGTTCCATGTCGTTGAGATAAAGTAATGAACAGGACAGTACTCTTGTGGAGATCACATGCTGGTTCTGAGTGGCATAAGAACTAGGAAATATAAAAATAAACGAAGGAACAGCCATGTGCACAGGTTGCATTAGAGTTCACTGCTGTATAGAGAATTAAATACCAGTGATTCGACAAGGAGAAACAGGGGAGTGGCTGATTTGGATTGCGCTTTGGTATGTGATCTGTTTACAAATTTTGACTATTAAGCAATCTCTAGAGAACATTTTTGAATATGTAGCTTCATCTGCGTACCCTGTTCTGTCTGCAGGAGATAGTCTTAAATATGTTTCTCAGCTTTCTTCACAACCGAGTTTCTCAATTTTGATGTCATGTCTTACTGGCCTTCTACCACGGTCTTTCCTTTCACCGTGTTCACTTTTGACAGCCTGAGGTCCAGCCAGTCTGGAATCAGGCTTCATGATCTGAAACATCACCGTTCAGGGAGCCATGGCTAAAGGCAAGACTCATGGGGTAATGCCCATGGGCACCAATGGTGCTGGTCAGGGTCTTTAGGGCCACCCCCATGGTTTTACAAATAGATCCGGAAACAATGTGACTTGTCCACAATGACACAATTACTTAGAACTAGAGCATGGGCTCATGTCTTCTGCATCCTTTTCCGGTGTGTTCCTCACTGCCGTGTGCTAAGGACTGGTTTCCTCTGGGTGGGTGATAGCAGAGAAAGATGAGGCCAGTATGGTTCTTTTTAACACCAAGACTAGGGTGTTAAAGCAGTGGTTCTTCACTTTAGCTGCACTCTAAAACTCTGAGACGCTTTTCAAAGTACCAAAGCTCAGGATCCAGAAAACCTGAACATCTCAAGATAGAACCTGGCACCCAAGTGTCCCCATGTGAAGCCAGGGTTGAGGCCACTGGGTCAAATGTAGTTGTTCTTTACTCTTTGCTCTTTGGAGGCCCTCCACCCAGCTCCCATATAAATACACACACCGAGACTTATTTTTACTTATGAAAGCCGTTCCTTAGCTTGGCTTGTTTCTAGCCAGATTTTCTTAACTTAAATTATTCCATCCATCTTTAGCCTCTGGGCTTTTACCTTTCTCTATTTCTGTATACCTTTCTTTACTTCTTACTCCATGGCTTGCTGTAAAACTGGGTGGCTGGCCCCTGGAGTCCTCCTCTCCTCCTTTTCTCACTCCTCCATCTTCTTCCCAGATTTCTCCTCCTATTTATTCTCTCTGCCTGCCAGCCCCGCCTAGCCTTTCTCCTGCCTTGCTATTGACCACTCAGCTCTTGATTAGACCAATCAGGTGTTTTAGACATGCACAGTAACACAGCTTCACAGAGTTGAACAAATGCAACACAAAAGAATGCAACACATCTTTGCATCATTAAACAAATGTTCTGCAGCATAAACAAATGTAACACATCTTCAACTAATAATTCCACAACAGTCGGAGTCATTTCCTTTTTCCTCTCCAGGCATTTAATCTTAGCCCAGCTGATCCAGATGGCAAATCAGACCCCTACATTGTCCTCAGACTTGGCAAAACAGAAATCAAAGACCGGGACAAGTACATCCCCAAACAACTGAATCCAGTATTTGGAAGGTCAGTGGCCATCCCAATTGGGTTATATCATCTTTCCTGCATTGGCTGCCTCTGTCTTCCTGGAGGGTTAGTAGAAATGGTATGTGGATGTGTGTCTTAAGTAAAATAGTAGCTGAGGATTAAATATTGACTTGTGTTCTTGATAACAGCCAACTAAATGTCCATGAAATGTGGAAAGTTTTCCTGTTTGGGATTTGGCATGTAGTGATCTTCAGACACATAGTTTTGAAACAGCTATTTCCTAGACCTTAAAAGTACCTTGAAGGGTCATGGATACCACCTCCTGGTTCTGTAGAGAGAGTTTTCTTCTTACAATCAAGAAATCTGAGATCCAAAGAGGTTAAGAAAAAATTCACATGCAAATTCATTCCACTCAGAATTAGAGAGGACTAAGCCAGATGGTTGAGTTTTTGGTCTATTAGAGAGAGTTTTTCCATCATATCATTTTGCCAACCACTTGCCGTGACTCCTGAGGTCCAAAAGTTGAACTGACATCCCATAGTTGTGTTTTATTTTCCTGCAAATTGTTAAAATACACTGTATGTGTGGGTGTGCAGTAGAACTAGACACAGGAATTTTCTGCTACATGGCAACAAGTTTTAAAAAGATTTATTTATTTTACTCATGTGTGTATATGTTTGCTTGCATGTATGTATGTGCACTACGTGTGTACAGTGCCCATGGCATCAGATACCCTAGAATCGGACTTACGGATGGTTGTGAGCTACCATGTAGGTGCTAGGAACCAAACCCAGGTCCTCTGCAAGAGCAACAAGTGCTCTTAACCACCGAGCCATCACTCCAGCCACACGCCATTGACCTTATAATGGCATATCATACACGTTTCCTGCTTGAGTTTGTGCTCTGACTACCACTGCCCTTGGAATTGGAACCAGGGTTTCACTGTCATGTGCACTGTGCAACCTCATGAAGCTAACTCCACCTGTTTTGGCGCTTTCCTCATCTATAAAGCAGTTGTGACACCCGACCCTAGCTAAACTCCTTTGACACCCAACCTTAGCTAGACTCATTTGGAAGAACATGCGAGACATCTATAGCACTATCAGTGTTCAATTTGCATCTGCCACCTTTCCCTCCTCCTTGGTGACTTCAGCAATATCTGAAGTATGTTTAATTTGTTTCTCTTGAGGAACTAAGGGCACAGGATGAAATCTCCACCAGACTCATACACATTCATAGATCCATCTGTATTGGCTTCGGACCCCATGGCATTTGACCAGAATCAGCTTCTCAGATTTTATTGCTGCCAAGGAAATAGGCAATAAACGACCTGGCCTGTCTGGATTAATGGGAACGATTAAAATGACATACCAGGGAAGCTTATCCTTGTTTCTCTGATCCAGAGATGACCTTTACTGTGATCTGCCACTTATGTAACCACTGCTGCGTTTTGCCATTACAGTTCCCCAGACATGAGTTAGACTTGGTTTATCAACCTTATTTAAGGGCTCTGGAATATAGGAGGCCAGTGTGATGGATGCACCACACACACACACACACACACACACACACACACACACACACACACACCAACATACAGTCTCCCAGGGCTTCTTTCATAGCCTCTCCAGGGGTAGATGGTTGGTGGGACACATCTTTCATTGTTACTCAGAACATACATTCTTGGCTTAGTCCTACTGTGTTCCAGAAGGATGTGTGCCTAACCTGTGACTTAGGGACCCCCCTCCTGAGGGGAACACCTGCTAGGGTGTTCATGTGAGACTGTCACAGCCCCTTCCACTAACACCCTGGCTCCTTGAGCTGCCTTCCTTTCTCCTTCACAGCTTCTGGCATAGGTTTACTCGTCTGTGTGTTCATTTGCCATCTTCTCTCTACTGGAAGATCAGATCTGTTGGTGCATGAACTCATGTAGGCCGGCACCGCCTCCCCAGCCCTGTGGACAGCGCCCGGCACACACTGAGTACTGACTATGTGTCTTATTGTGAAGGAATGAATGAGTGAGTGAAAGAATAGGTACACAGACCAAACTTCCTTCATGTGGTGGTGACATCCGCTGGGACTCCGCTACTCCACATCGTTCTGAAGTTGAGTATGACCATAGTCTTTGACAGCTCTTTCCATAGCTCTCAAAGTGTCCCATAGTCTTTATTGCCTTGAAAACAATGGGATCCCAAATTACTGAACTTGGGTGACTAAAATAGCTCACTGACTCTGATGGTTCATTCACCTCTGCAGGCCTTGGTCCCAGCCGGGCTCTCATCTGCCCACTTTCCTTGGTTCCCTACACACACACACACACACACACACACACACACACACACACACACCACTCACAGTTATTGGAAATCCATCTTGTACCAGGTTCTCTGCACTCTGTGCTTTTCAGGGATCCTGTGACTACTGAGAGAAAAATGAATGGGGGATTAAGACACTGTGGCAAATCCCATAGAAACAGGGGACGGGCAGGTCTGAGTTCCAGGTCTAGAGCCCAGAGAACTCTCTGCTGTCTAGGTCCAGGTGAAGGGACTTCTCTTTTGCCTATGACTCCATCTCAGCTCCTGCCATCTCCTGCCACTCTTGTGTACACCTCACTTATAGGAAATTATTCTACGCTCAGGACCTGTCACATAGTGGCGGTGTGATAAACACCAGAACAGTAAGTTAGGCAATGAATGAATGAACAAAGGAACAGTGGGGATCTTTGCTTTGAGCCTCTGAACCTCTGCACACTTATGCTGTCTCGGCGTTTGCTCAAGCAATGACATCTAGTGGTGTTATCACCGACATATGACCTGATGTAAGCTTAGGAGTTCCCGGGGAGACCAGGAATCCAATCTTGGGATGGTGGTTTTGCAAACTTTTTGGATGGCAGCTCCAGTAAATTCAGGCAAGGTTAAACCATAAGTGCAGCTTGATGAGACGTGCCAGAGCCATTAAATCCTCTGTCATCGTTACCAGGGTCAGTGAAGCCTTCCTATTAAGCCCTTCCTTGATGGCTACCGTGGTGATAGCAAAACTCAGTGATGGATGTTGGGTGCTTGCTTCTAATGAACCTCCAGAATAGCCATTGCAACCTAGAAGCCAGGATTTGAAGTCAAGGAGGCACTACCATGCGTAACAGATGAAGAGCACATGGATTTCATCCCTGTGCAGCCCCATCTGGGCCGTTCAGAGCCTACCCCATCAGTTATGATCCCTGCTGCTGTAAATTGTCTGTTTTTCTCACTGGAGTGCGGGTGCGGGTGGTAATTGTCTCTTGAATGTGTGGCCGTCTCTGCTACACTAGACTTAGGATCCCATCACATAGTTCAGGAAGTTATGATTCTTCACTTAGGTTCCCCAGAGTTTGTCTTCCTTATCTACAAAATAGAGGTATTGGATATAAAAAAAAAAAATTCTGACATGCTTTGCAGCTCAAAGAAATAGCCTTTAAATATCTATTCTCTGCAGGCCAAGAGCAAGCTCCAGTGATGCAGAAATCCGAGAATGGTATTCTGTTCTCAGGGCCCTTCGTCTTGTGGAGACAGCCTGCGAGTCTTTGTTTCCATCAGCAAGGTTTTCTTTTTGAAAACTCCAGCTGGTGTTCCTCGATAAAGCAGTGACCGAAAAGAATGATAATGTTCTTACCGGGTCTGAGCTGAAAAGCTGGAAGTGAAATGTGTGTTTTATATGATCAACCTTGCATCTAACCGCCACACTATGTTTAAAGGAGTCCTGATTGTTCTCATTTTCATACAAGGAGGGTGAAAGAGATTAAGTCACATCCCCAGTGTTTAACAACCAGGTCCAAAATCAGATTGAAAATCAGACCAAAGTCCCCAGTAAGCAACTCTGAGATATGGCCTGTGAAAAGGCAGATCATTGTCTATTGAAATTTGACGAAGGAATCAGAAGTCCGTTGTACTACACAGATTCCTGTCAGTGCTGACTGAATTGCTGAGCCGGTCAGTCCCTCCACCCGGGCAGGAAGCTAACTGAAAGAAAGCTGGTGAAGCACCATATTGCCAAACACTGCTGACTCCCAGCCCTCTGCTTGCACTCAGGTCATTTGAGATTCAGGCCACTTTCCCAAAGGAGTCCCTGCTCTCCATCCTGATCTATGACCACGACATGATTGGGTCAGATGACCTCATCGGGGAGACCAAGATCGACTTGGAGAACCGTTTCTACAGCAAACACAGAGCCATCTGCGGTTTGCAGAGCCAATACGAGATGTAAGTTGTTCCCTGTTGGTGTCCCAGGGCCACAGTCTTAAGGGGATCTGGACTGCGCATGCGTTTATCCATCCTATCAGCAGAGCTGGATTGGGAGACTGATCCAGGCATTTGAGGGCCAATTGGCCTGGGGAAGCATCTCTGGTTTAAAACCCAGGGCAGGTTCTTCAAGAGTAAAGAGTCAGGCTGTGGTGTGCTTGTGTGTTCACCTGTTTCTGGTGGTCCGGATTCCCTGGCGGACGGTGCTAGAGGAAGACTGGTTAATACAATGGTTTGCGTCAGTGTCTCGGCATTCTGTAAACAACAGCTGCATTTGCTTAGGGCCTGCTGTTTGAAGAGCTTTGCATGGAATAACTCATCAGCTCCCCCCAGAACTCGCTGGGGTATTATTATCCCCACTTTATACGTGCGGGAAGAGTGGATCCAATATTCTTTACAAAGATTTGCAATTCAATTTTATTTTTAAATGTAGGCTACCAGCTTGATTTTCTTTTAATGTATGCTGAATCTTACTATATTTTTTAACAAAATCTTACAAATTACAGCTAGGAAAATATAGACATTCATTGTAGTTCCGTTCTGTAATTCAAAAACTACTTTCCTAAATGGGAAATGGAAACTAATTTACATAGTTTGTCAATATAAATAAATAACTTGCATAAATTACTATTTTGCATAATTAATAAAAATTATTTATATAAAGGTTTTTGCTTATTTCCTTTTAGTATTTTTCTATACTATTTGCTTCTGAACTTGGATTATGCTTTCCACGCTTTGTAACTTGTTTATTGTCCTCACGTTGCAGCTTATGGATTTATAACTACCATTTAATACTGCTGGAGTCTTTGCTTTACTGGGCCTATATAGTATTCCACCATATGAACGTGTTGCAAAGTGGTATAGCCAAGTGACTTTTGACCTGTAGGACAGTTGATAGTGGCAGTTCCTACTGTGGTGGGCCAGGATGCCGGGGATGAGGAGGAACCATAGTCCCCCCCATCCTGTGATCCACTTCCTCCAAGTTAGCTGTTCCTCAAAGGATGAAAGGGTTGGGGAGACCTAGAAGAGCCCACCAGGAAAGTCACTGGTTAGAAAAACACGTCAGAACCTTCTGCCTGAGACATGAGTCTATGAGATGAGTTGTGTGAGGGGAGGGAGAGGAAGGCAGGAGAGACAGTGAGGTCATAAGCCGGGCTTTCCCCTTAAGTAGCACACACATGACCAAACACAGGCTAAACTTGCCTGGACCCCAGAGCAGCAGGAAACCAGACTGACCCAAGCTAATGGAGCGCGGAAGTGGGACTGGAGAGTGCGTGCAGTTTGGATACAGGATCTTCTCTCAGGGTGATGGCAAGAAGTGATTGCATGATATTGTGACTATATACATCACTGTACAAGTCAATTCCAAAATGATGAATTTTGTTATATGAATTTCACTTCAATGTTTCTTTAAGAAGAATTATCACTTCTAAAAAACTCGACATTTCCTGCAAACCATCTTTAGGTCAAGCTGCTTGGAAGTCCTGTCTTCCATGCAAGCTGTACATAGGCAAAGGGGCTTGACCGGTTGACTAGAAAGAGGAGAAAAGGAAACAAAGCCAAAAGCAGTAGCTCAGGTGTAGAGACGGATGAGTGGGTGTGAGGAAAACCCGCACAATGAAAGCGGATCTCAGAGGGTGTTCCCCTAGAGGGCAGCCAGCCTCACCTCATCTGTCTGTCCTTCCTCCACTTCTCAGAGAAGGGTACAATGCCTGGAGGGACACGTCCAAACCCACAGAAATCCTGACCAAGCTCTGCAAAGACAACAAGCTTGACGGGCCACACTTTCGTCCCGGGAAGATACAGATCGGAAGCAAGGTCTTTTCTGGAAAAACAGCCTTTGCCGAGGAAGACTCTGGTAAGCCCCAGCACAGCATTCTGCTGATGCGCTGTTCTTTCTTAAAAGGCTGTATCCAGTGGTGTTTGAGGCTTGGGGACATTAGGTCACCTGATTACAAAAGTAATCGTGCTCCCAGAAGAAAAGACAGAGAATCAAGTAGGCTAATGACAAGACTCACGATCACCAAGTTCTGCTAACTGTGCCTTGTGTGCTTGGTAACTGTTAAGGACTTGTAAGTGTGCAAAGCAAGAAACAGCTTTAAGTGAACACCCCACAGTGCAAAACACTAGGTCCAACCCGCTGCCCCGCAAGTGCTGTGCCAAACTATCTTATCTTAGCATCAAAAGATGGATATTTTCCCATGAGTATCATGAGACACACCCTGGAGATCCCGAAGAAGCTTCCATAAATTTGGGGTAAGGGGATGAAAGTCATTTTTAATGACACAGCACAATTCTGGTATAAATTTTCCACACTTTTGCTACAGAGTCAAACTAAGGTGGTAGAGACCATTTCACACTATGGACTTCCACCAGTTTCATTGATTACTCTTTGCTTCATTATTTTGGACCCAAGAACACACTGTAGGTTCTTGCATGCAGAGTTATTGCTGTTTAGACAGTGTATTGGTGACATGTTGATGCGTATTTCTGTTGAAAAAATTTCTTCTTCACCATATACTCTTAGAGTGATGTAATTATTTGGTCAAAACTCTACATTTGATTAAGTAATGATTAAATAGTTACCATTTTGCCCAACAAAAATCTGAAATTACGTTCATAAGGTCAGTTCCCAAACAATTAAACTCTAAAACAAAGATTTTGTTCATTGATTGTCTAGCTCTATCAGCTCTTACCAATGTAATTATTGCCAACAGGCCATTGTTTCTGTAGTCCCTTTCTATAAAGTCAGGTTTGATTATCTCATAGCAATTTTTCACCATTATAACCTTTGTCAAAAAATATTTTATTCTTTCAATAGTTTTGTCTTGTTTTGTGATATTCTTTTCACCAGTATTTTTATTATTGTTTTTGTTTTTATCTTTTAAGTCATGAATCACCTCCTTTGGTAGAATGAAGTATAGGTGTTTATAGTTGGGAGATCCCTGGGGAAACAAAGATGTCCACAAACACACCTTGGGCTACCACCTTATTTAAGGCCACCTTGATTCTTAGGCCTTCCCAACACAGTGTTAGCAAACATACCCTTTTTAGTGTCTGGCATCCATCTTTCCAATCTGTGGGATCTCCAGGAATCTGGTTGAATGTGTGTGTGTGTGTGTGTGTGTGTGTGTGTGTGTGTGTGTGTGTGTAATCCCCACTCCAGGGTTTGATTGCTGTCTCTGTCTTCTTATCAATTGACTCATCTCAGGTCTCTGTCTTTGCATTTGGTCTCTTTCTCTTTCATACCATGCTACCTCCAGCTCTTCCCATTTTCTATTTTCCTTTGCTCCTACCCCCTAGTGTCTTTAGAATGGATCGTTACAGGAAGAATTTAAGAAGCATCTACAGCACTCACTCTTTGGAGGAACAGCACCTAACAAGTCTCTTTCCTTCTCTTTCCCTGCAGAGGAGATGGTGGAGTCTTACGAACACTTGGCCCTCAAGGTGTTACACTCTTGGGAGGACATACCTGAGGTTGGGTGTAGGCTGGTTCCAGAGCACATAGAAACTCGGCCATTGTACCACAAGGATAAGCCAGGAATGGAGCAGGTAGGGTTGCCAGCATTATTAAGGCCAGAGCGTAAGGGAATTAGGGTTGGCCATTCATCCTCAGTAGGCAACTCAGAGTCTCCATTCACCCTCAGTGGGCAACTCAAAGTCTCCATTCACCCTCAGTGGGCAACTCAAAGTCTCCATTCACTCTCAGTGGGCAACTCAAAGTCTCCATTCACCCTCAGTGGGTAACTCAAAGTCTCCATTCACCCTCAGCAGGCAGCTCAAAGTCACAGTGAAAAGCAAAGAAAGATTTATTAAATGTATCTACATTGAGAAGATGATAAAAGGGGGTCGACTGAACCCTCGAATCTATCTTAAGGACCCTGGCATGACATTTAGGTTTAGTAGACTTCAAGAGGTCTGTATACCTAACTGGGCAGTACTGTTTTTGTTTTGTTTTGTTTTCATTTTTATGATTTGAATTATCAAAGCCCTTTAGAAGAACTTCAACATTTGAGAAACTTTGAAACTTAACTGATATCCAAGAATTTAAGAGACAGTATATATCAAGTGCACAGTGCCATGTCCATTGCATAGTAGAGGCTCAATAAAGGTTTTCTTACCTTTCCTCAGCTCTTAACTTATGCATTAGTAAATTCTTAATAACAATGTAAGTTATCCCTGGCATGGTAGTACATGTAATTCCAGAATTTGGGAGGTAGAAGCAGCTGTATCAAGTGTTCAAGGCCAGCTTTAAGTACATGATGTGTTCAAAGCCAGTGTAGGCTACATAAGAGTCTAGCTCAAAGAAGGAAGGGAGGAAGGAAGAAAAGAAAGAAAGAAAGAAAGAAAGAAAGAAAGAAAGAAAGAAAGAAAGAAAGAAAAGAAAGAAAGGAGGAAGGAAGGAAGGAAGGAAGAAAGGAAGGAAGGAAGGAAGGAAGGAAGGAAGGAAGGAAGGAAGGAAGAGAGAGGGGGACCCCTCTACCATCGTTAACAAATAGGCCACATGTATATAGAGAAACCAAATCATATCTAACATCCATTTCTTTTAAAGGGATGTTTTAACACAATGAATAGTCAATTTTCATGCCCTGCCCTTTCTCAAAGCTAAAGGAAATCTTCTTTTGTTGACAAGGGCCGTCTACAAATGTGGGTGGACATGTTCCCCAAAGATACACCTCAGCTCGGACCTCCTGTTGACATTTCACCAAGGAAACCCAAAGGGTAAGTCTGCCCATCCTAAGTGGGGAGGAGACCATGGTCCTAGAAGAAAAGATTACAGGGTTTGAGGTGAGAGATGACAGGTTAACCAGCATTCACCCCACACTTGCCACCGGGCCGGTGACAGTGGTGCGTGGGTTGTGGTGATGGAGGTGGTTGAAGCGGTGGCTTCTGCATTTCAAGCTCTTCATCTGGACAAGCTGGTCCATGGAAGAAGAAGCTACTCTGCCCCACCCATAGCCTGGTGAATCTGAGATCTCCAGTTGAGCTACATGGTTCCGACAGACTGACTTCCAGTGCTGATGCCAATGGCCTTGACAGACTCAAGGTTTACAGACGGAGTGCAATGCTTTTTGGCCCCCTTTTAAGGTCGTTTACCTAACACTGTGTTTCTTCACCCCAGATATGAGCTGAGGGTGACCATCTGGAATACTGAAGATGTCATTTTAGAAGATGAGAATATCTTCACGGGTCAAAAGTCAAGTGATATTTACGTCAAAGGGTAAGGTCTTCCACAAGTGCCGTTCTTCCTTTCCCATCACCCCTCTTCAGTCTCTAGCCAGTCTGTGCCTTGTGGGAGCTGCTACCCACAATTCCACAGAAGGACCTGTCCTGCTTTGAGTTAGGTAAGGCCACTTTCTGTGTGATAACTTTGTCTTGTTCGTTCATTTTGCTAAGGATTATTTTATGAAAACATTTTCAGTGAGTAAATCTTATATAACTATCTCTCAGTTAAATGTTGGATAACCAACCTTTTAGGCATCCTTAAAAGTACATCTGCCTTTCAACTGAAATAGGCAGGGCAACAAGAGTGTTATGGGGGGAAGAGCTATGTGTTTAGCAGATTATAATGCTGGTGCAAAGGCTGGAATTGAGGCCTTCCCATTTGTTAGTGCTGCTTACTGAAAAGAGATTCCCACCTAGAACCCTGGGGTGAAGCAGTCAATATCTCTCTCATATCTCAGTCCATCTTCCATTCAGGGCCCTCTCAGGGAACAGGTGAGGGCAGAGAGAATCAGGTCTAAGCTCATCAAAGCCTCATGGTGACCATCCTCTGCCGTTCCTGAGCAAGAAGCGCCTTGTGCTCTAAATACACTTGACAGTCGATGCCCAGTAGTTCAAAATTCTCATTTTTTTCCCAGAATGAGAATAAAGGAATGAATTATGACAAAGGAGGAATGGAAGTAGCAGAATAACCTTTGAAGAACAGAATTAAAATCATCTCAAATTGCTTTCCAGTCACATTCAGGAAACATTAATGTGTTCTGCAAAATGGTATTTTTGTCATGACTCACCATATGGAAGGCTTCTGGAAGAGTTCAGCAACTTCCCAGTCCTGGTCATTAAGATGTACAGAAAGATGCTCATGTTCACTGTCTTCTCCCTCACCTCTCATCTGTCTGGCCCCTCCCCAGCACTGCACAAACGCAGGTCTAACCACCCAACTGTAGAGGCGTCAATATAATCTTGTTCCAATACTCTGGAGTGGAGATGACCACCTTTCCACAGAGGACTCCCAGCATGACAGGGGCTCCGATCACGTGTTCACTTCCTACTTTCTATCTTAATTGCACAGAGCTTCTGATCTATAAACAGTCGAAGACACTTACACAGCCTGCTTTGGGATGTCTTCTTTTTGATCCGTTTTTCTCTTTCTCATTTAAAATGGAAACTTCCCTCTGAACCCAGCTACATATAATGGAAGCTACGGCTCGGGTGCCTGAAGCTGGTCATGTCACTCTTGATTCTGCTGATGCCTGAATAGCGCACTCTGAGTGTGAATTTCCTTATCTTTATGCAGGTGGATCAAGGGTTTGGAGGACGACAGGCAGGAGACGGATGTGCACTACAACTCCCTGACTGGAGAAGGGAACTTCAACTGGCGTTTCCTGTTTCCGTTCCAGTATCTGCCAGCTGAAAAGCAAATGGTCATCACCAAACGGGAGCACATCTTTTCCCTAGAGAAGATGGAGTGTAAGACTCCAGCCGTCTTGGTGCTGCAGGTCTGGGACTTTGAAAGACTGTCCTCAGATGACTTCCTGGGTAAGCCAGCGGCCTTCTCAAGCACATATTAATGCTAAGAATGTCACTCTAGCTTTTGGAGAGCTGAGTGCGATTTTGTTACGAGCACAATAATTTTAGTGCTATTTGTGATTACACACACACACACAAAAAAAATACCAACCGTCCAACCAGCTATTACTAGGGAACTGACAAAACTGTAGTCTGTGCATATGATAGGTGCCTAACACATTCAGGCAAGTCGGTCTTTGCTCTATTTAACACTAAGAAACAGTTAAACTTTGAGTTCATCACTGATCTGTTATGAGTAACCAGAAGGGCTGGAGAGGTGCTCAGCAGTCAAGGGCACATGCTGCTCTTACCGAGGACCCTTGGGTTTGGTTCCCAGCACCCACATCAGGAGGCTCACAACCACCTGAAACTCCAGTTCCAGGGGACTGGATGCCCTTGCACAGGCACCTGCATCACCATGGTACACATGCATATATTCAGGCTCACATACAAACATGTAAAACAAAATAGCAGAATAAGAATAAATCTTGAAGAAAAAGAGCCCACCACAAGCCCTCACACATGGGAGCACTCCGTAAACAACAACTCTGCAGCCACAACAATACTGAAACAGTCATGACCATGATAATACGGAAACTGTCAGTGGTCCGGAAAGTTGGAGGAGATGCGCTAAGCAAAACAGAATGTGGGAGGGAAATCTCATTTCTTTAAGATACACGTTTATATGTACAGAAGGGGTGGCAGGCTGGGGCTATGTGCTACTTACTATACAGAGACATGGTCAGTTTGGTGAGACTGGGTAATAGAAGATAGATAGATAGATAGATAGATAGATAGATAGATAGATAGATAGATAGATAGATATAGATAGATAGATATTCACATTTAACAAACATTACTTTATAAGAGGAAAGTTGTCAAAATGAGACACACAACTCCTCCATGACACTATCTTACCCTGAAGCAGCATTGCTGTGAACTGGGTGGCCCTCTTCTGTCCTAGGCAGTAGATGCAAAGGCAGAAGGACTTGGACTGTGACCTGCAAGATGATGTACGGGGGACTCCTACAGGGAGATCAGTACTGAAGTACGACAAACCTGAGGCCCATCATCCAGGGAACAGCATGTAGAGCCGGGAAGATGCCCTGTCATATCAGTACTCCAAACTGAAGCCTGGAGATTCATATAACACTCTGCTCTGCCTTCCACCTGCTACCATATTATTAATTCTTAATGGGACCACGTGTCTCCATCCCATGTATACCTGCTCACATAGCTAGCACATCTCACATGCAGTATAATGCTGACTGAGGGACTGGCCAGCGAGTATGGGAGTCCCTGCTGATCCACAGTGACTGCAAAGCCCCCCATAACTGTTAAGGACATCTCTTCACAGGCTCCCTGGAAATGAATCTTAACAGCTTCCCTCGGGCAGCCAAATCTGCAAAAGCCTGCGATCTGTCCAAGTTTGAAAATGCAAGCGAGGAGAACAAGATCTCCATATTCCAGCAAAAGCGCGTGCGTGGCTGGTGGCCTTTTGCCAAGAGCAAGGAGCTCACGGTAAGTGACAGCTGTAGGAGAGGGGCTGGGGGGGTGGCGCATCAGGGGACATCGTGCTCTCTCAGTGAGTCGTTTTGTGAACTTCACGTTAAGTGCTTTGAAGTAGCTCTTTAGAGCCCTCGAAGCAAAGGTCCTTCCAAGAAGCTAGACTTTCTAAAGCGTTATAAATGCATTAATAATCCTTTCATATTTCAGCCTATTTGGTTTATAAGCTGTCTCCATTGGGGTGATCTTCCCTTATTTTACCTGAACTCATGCCCCTGGCCTTAAAATTTTAAACATTTCTTGAAATCATACATAAAATCGTGGCTAATGCACAAGTTGAGTGTAATTCTCTCATTCCTTAACCTCCAAACATGGGACCCAATTTTAATGACAGCCCATCCTTTCCCAGCTTCCTGAAGAGGGTGATAGCTGGTAGGGACATTTTCCTCTTTCTTCTGCATTTTCAGGTTGATCTATGTTGGTCCATATTGGACCACCTGTGACTGGAGTTACTGATCCTTTAAAGCTATTGGGTGGGGTCTTTCTTTTTAACATTCTTTAAGTGCCCCCGACACCTGCCCCATTGCTCCTCTGTAGGGACGGAGGGCCTATGTAAGTCAGTAGGTTGTACAATGGTACTGAGGCAGGCAGCAGGACTCCTTCCTGTTAGCCTTTCTCTCTGCTCTGGATTCAGTGTGTATGAGGCGAGGAAGCCCCTTGAACGCTGCTGGTCAGATTCCCTGGTATCTACTCTTACTACATTTTCTGCAACATTTTCTTCTCTCTTCCATTCTTAGTTTATTGCTCTGTGGCCTGATGATATTGGGGGGAAACTGAGGCACCAGCCACCCTCAGTCTTCTGGGTCCCTGGAGGACTTACTGAAAGCTGACTGCACTATAACTCTGTGCTGGTTCTGGGTGTAGGGTGAGGAGTTAAGATGGTGGCTTGAGAGGATCAATCCCAGACAAAGAGGCTAAGGAGGGGAAGGTAGAGATGGAGGGAGAAAATGAGAACATGGACTACCACAGAAGCCAAGAGAGGAAATTCTTTAAGAAGGACCGCTTGTCTCAGTTACCGTTCTGTTGCTGGGTTAAAACACCGTGACTAAAAGAAACTTACGGGAGAAAGAGTTTATTCCAGAGGGATGAGAGTCGACCATGGTGGGGTAGGCAGGGCAGCTAGAGCAGGAAGCTAAAAGACCACATCTTCAACCACAGACATGAAATAGAGCATGCACTGGAAGTGAGGCAAGGCTATGCACTCTCAAAGCCCGCCCCCAGTGACGTACTTCCTCCAGCACGGTTGGACCACATCCCTAAACAGTGCCACCTACTGGAGGCCAAGTGCTCCAATGCCAGAGCCTGTAGGGAACATGTCTCACTCAAAACCACCACAATCCCACAGAGAGAGAATTGCTTTACAAATCTAAATACATGCTCTCAAGTCAAGACCTTGCACACTGAACTTAACATCAACCATTGAGTCTCTCTGAGCCCCCATTAAGGAAGTTTAATGTGTGTAAGAATTTCCTAGGAAGCTGTTAAATGGAAGATCCTCACTCAGTGTATGGAGAGGTCCAGCATCCTTGCACTTCCAACAGCAAGATCCAGGTGAGGCCGTTCTTATATGTTCCTGCCAGCCTTAAGTCAGGAAATACCATGCCCTGAAAAGATGGCAGTGGGCCCTGATCCATGGAGCCTGTGCCTGGTACATTATTTAGATGTGTCCATTAGATTTAGCAGCAGAGAGGGTCCCAGTCATCTTTAAAAAATGGAATTGTGAAAGTTTATGACAGCTTTAGTCATAACAGCCTGAAAGTAGAAACACCCGATGTCCATGAGCTAATGAGTGAATAAATAAAGAATGACGCACATACCCAACTGAAAATTGTTATCCAGCCATGGAGAGAAGTGGAGTAATGAGCACAGACCGACCTTGAAAACATCATGACAAGGGGGAAAGAGTCAGGAACAGAAACCACATGGTACCCGATTCTATCTCTATAAAGTGTACAGAAGAGGCAATCCACCCAAATACCTCGGTGGTTGACAGAGATTGAAGGGAAGAGGAATGCCTGCTAACTGGATGCAGGGACTTCAAACAGGAGGTTCATGGCCAACTCCTGTGCAGAGCCTGGCTCCATTATTAACCCACAGTGTGATCTCGGGCAACTTCATCCCCCAGCCTCAGCGTCCGTACCTGCAAAAACAGAGATGAACATGAGCACCTCATGAGGCTGTTGTGATGTTGGAAGGGCACGGAATCTGTGTCTGGAATATTCTAAATATTCAACGCATGTCAGAATCTGTGTGTCGCGGCATGGTAATAATGTTTTCACCATCCCCCGCTTCTGCCTCTTTCTGCCATCATAAAGAGCTACATATCTGAGTCTATAAACAATGATGTCCTCTCCTAATGGGTCAAGAAAATAGAGGGGGAAATAGAGCCATTTTCATTATGCTAAAGCACTTATAAACAATACTTCTGGTGAACTGACCAAGATAATGGACTTCGGCAATCTGTCGTCAAGGCTATTTATTAAGTTTAGGAGCTATTAATTAAATGTGGCTCATTTCTGTTCACTGCGGGGTTTCTTTTTTGAGTATAGGTCACCTAGCTGCTCTATCAGCTGTTCATTTTATCTCAGTAGTCGCAGGGAGTGTCCTCCAGACAGGGCTCTCCTAGGGGTATCCCTAACTGTTGAGTAGGAAGCAGACTCCAGTCCCAAGGAGCTTGCTGTTTCTTGGGAAGACAAACTAGAAAAGTTTGCCCAGATCACGGGGACCCCCAAAAGACCACCACGGAGACCAAATCCCATACATAAAAGCAAAGAGCCTTTATTTTCAAGCTCTGAGCTTGGTCTCTCTGTCTGTCACAGCAGTGAGAGAGGAGAGAGCCCAGAGCCCAGGCGGGGTGGGGTTTTTATCACAGCAGAGGTTGGGGTGAGGGGATTTCCAGGGTTCAGGACCCTGATTGGCTGACATTTGTCTATGGGTATAGAGAATGTTTTGAATGTCAGGTATTTCCTCTTAGATGCAGGTCCTACTGGGTGGGGTCAGCTTATAGCTTTTCCTGGGTCTGGGTGTTGCCTGCCAGAAGCTGTGTCTGGGCCTCTAAGCCTGTCATGGCAGCTGTGTGGTCAAGCTGTTTTTGGGCCCCCCAAAAAAAGAAGCCTCTCGCCACCGGCTGACACAGCGGGGTGCGATCTGTCTGCAGCAATGACAGGCATTGCTAACAGCAGTTGACTGAGCCCTGACAGGTTGTGAAGGGCTGAAAGCGCAAACTGACATCGGTGGGATCACATGTTACTGTGGGAGCCTGAGACCCAACCTCTGCTCTCCGACCTCTGCAGCACCAATCTCTGAAAACCAAACCCCAGCCTCTGCAGACACCAGCCTCAAATGGTCATATTTGGTCAAGGGTACCAGCTCTGCAACTAACCACACAGCTAGCCTGCTTCTTCTTTCCCCAGCAGCGCACTTTAACCACAAGAACTTCCCTTTGACCACGCTCCTTTCTCTGCAGCCTGCCTGTCTTGGAGTCTCTGTCACGTACAAGTGACGAGACTGACAAATGATGGAGCTCTGGGTCATTAGTCTCTGTTTAGTGTCACTTGTGTGGGCTTCAATGTTTCCACAGTACTAAACTCTTAATGGTTATGAATTCATTCATCTGCTAAAGCCCTATGATCTATATTACACACACACACACACACACACACACACACACACACACACACACACACATATATATATATAAAATCAATCCCTAGTTTATTATTTTGTAGATAAGAAAGACAGGCATAGTGAGGTCGTCACACATCTCCAACATGGCTGGTCAAGGAAGGACGTGGTTTAAACCCAAGCAGTCCACTCCTAAATTCCTTGGTTTTAACCATTGGACAACATTTCCCTTTCTGGAAGAAACCCATGCAAATGGAGGGCCATCAAGCCTAGTGCTAACCAACCTGGTCCTGAAATTATTAGCCATCTTCTCCATGGAAGATGATATCTGTAAAAGAAAGCCTATTCCTGAACTATAAAACCTATCTACAAAGAAAATAGAGATGAAAAGTTTGGTTACTGTCGTAGATAGGGTTTCTATTGTTGTAGGGAAAAAAACACAGCAAAACAAACAAACAAATGTAGCTAGAGTTTTCCTGCCTGGCCCACAGTCAGGACAAATCTCTGACACCCGCCAGTCCCACAGCCGCTCAGACCCAACAAAGTAAACACAGAGACTTATATTGCTTACAAACTGTATGGCCGTGGCAGGCTTCTTGCTATCTAGTTCTTATATCTTAAATTAATCTATTTCCATAAATCTATACCTTGCCACGTGGCTTGTGGCTTACCAGCATCTTCACATGCTGCTTGTCATCTCGGCGGCTGGCAGTGTCTCTGACTCAGCCTTCCACTTCCCAGCTTTATCTCCTCCTTGTCCCGCCTCTACTTCCTCCTGCCTTACTACTGGCCAATCAGTGTTTTATTTACCAAGCAATCAGAGCAACACATTTGCCATACAGAACATCCCACAGCAAACAAACAAACAAAAAATACCATGACCAAAAGCAACTTTGGAAGGAAAGGGTTTATTTCACCTTCTGGCTTATAAAGCCATCACTGAGGGAAGCCATGGCAGGAACTTAGGGCAGGAATTTGGAGGCAAGAACTGGAGCAGAGGTCATGAAGAAATGCTACTTACTGGCCCGCTCAACTTGCTTTCTTACAGCAACCAGGACCACCAGCCCAGGGACTGGCACCACCCAGTGAACTGGACCCTTCCACATCAATAATCAATCAAGAAAATGTAACACAGGCTTGCCCACAGACCAGTCTTGGGGGTGTATTTTCTCAGTTCATGATCCCTCTTTCAAAATGCCTCTAGCTTGTATCAAGTTGACATAAAACTAGCCAACATGCTAAGCGATTGCTAACCTGGGATGTGACATGCATCACAAGTAAGAGGTTACAAAGACAGAAACACTCCCCACCCCACCCTTGTTACAGGGCCAAGCAGTTACAGCCCACTCCATACCTAGTTTCCAGGTAAATGATAACTAGTCCAAATTCATTCTAGATTAATCCAGTGATTGGAGTGACCAACTGAGTTAGAGAATTGCTTTGTTGTGATGGGTGGGGTTGGGGCTGGGGTGGGGGATACTTGTAAATTTTCATGACAAGAGACATTTTGTGACTTGGAATGAGGTAAATGCCAGAGTTGGGCCACCTCCCCTCAGAAGTAGCAGCAGATTTATTTATATCCCCCCCCCACTCCTCTTTCTCTGATTTATTTATATACACACAAAGTCTCCAGTCTCCCCAAATAGTCCGTGCTGGCTTCCCTGTCCTTTAACTTTCTCCTCGGGAGCTGGACTTGCCTGTATGCAGTCCCAGGCTAGGATGCTAACTTTCTTGATATTTGCATTGCAAAAAAAGAGTGGTTCCTAAGCCCCTGACAAAGATAAGCCTGGATATTTTAAAGGATAAAGCCTACCCAGTTTTCAAAGGCGTTTATATACATTTCAAAGAGAAGAGAAAGTGCTTGTAATTATAGTTCTTCCAAAGTAAACTGCTCTAAGAGAAAGGAAGAGAGGGAATCCTGTTTACGGGTTTATATGGTTTGTTTGTTGTTGATAGGGTCTCTCTCTGTGGCCCAGGCAGGCCCTGAACTCCTGACCCTCTAGGCTTACGGTTCTATGCCTGGTCTTCTTCCCTTGTTATCAACAGAAAGAATTAAGTCTTTTTCAATCTCTATTTTCCCTTATGCATCTGAAAGGCAGCATGTGAATGACGTCATTCTAAACTCATGCTGAGTCCGTCAGGTCCTGAAAGTCCTGCAGTGATTGCAGAAGGAAGTAGACCCCGGCTTCCCCTTGTCCCCTTTGCTCTGTAACCAATCAACGCACATATCCAGGAAGGCACCCAGCACTTTTCTCTTAAAGTAACAGAAAGTTGGATCGTCCAAGAGCGACCCCTCAGGTCACCTTCTGTCTCTTGAGTCTCAACTTCCAGTCTCTAAGCTGCAAGTGCTGAACTAGATGCCTGAGGAGTGTTTTTGTGGCACAGTCTCAAATCCCATGGGTCTTGTGATTTGATATTACTCATAGAGTTGGGAATGATGGCTCAACCTATTCTCCCAGCACCTGGGAAGCTGAGGCAGGAGGACTGCTCCGAATTTGAAACTGATATAGGCTACATTGTAAGTTGCGGACTAGTTTGAGTTACAGCGAAGACTCCCCCACTGCACCCCATCTCAAAAGTATATATATGTATATATCACCCACAAAGTGTTGGGAATGTTTGATGTTTGGTTGTTTTTTGTTTTTTTTTTTTTTGTTTTTTTTTTTGCCCGGTCACTGACAGGTGTGACGGGATTTGTTTACAGTCTCCGACATCTGCCAGACTTATTTTTAAAGCTGCTTATCAGTAGCCCAAGCTGTATAATTTAGACACTTGGGTTCACACAGCTCCTCATGTGCAGTGTGCTGTCCTTGGCATCAAGGCAAGCTGGCTGCAGGGAGGGCTCAGGGTGGGTGCCCTTGGCAGAGCAGAAGGGCATATGCACACATTGCACCCTGTGTTAGATACTTCTTGCACCAACTAGTCCTCCTAAAGGCCAAGCAGGGCTCACAGGGGCTCACAGAGACTGAAGCAACAAACACGGGCCCTCTCCAGGTCTGAGCTGGGTCCTCTGCATATATGTTGTGGTTGTGTAGCTTGGTGTTCTTGCTGGACTCCCACTAGTGGGAGTGGGGGCTGTCTCTGACTCTTTGGCCTGCACTTGGGACTTTTTTCCTCCTGCTGGGCTGCCCCATTCAGCCTTGATGTGAGAGCTTGTGCCCAGTCTTATGGTAACTTGTTAGGCCACGTTCAGTGAATATCCCTGTAAAGCATGATCTTTTTTTTTTTTTAAAGGGAAATGGAGGAGGAGTGAATCTGGGGGAGAGGGGAGGTGGCAGGAGAGACTGGGGGGTGCAGACTGCAGTTGGAATGTAATGTATGAGAAAGAATAAAAGAAAAAATTTCAAAATAAATAAATATTAAATATTGTAAGTATATGAAGCAAAGCAAACTTATAGGTTTCAGTTGTATAATTTTGTAAAGCTGACAGCTTTTCCTAGACTTTAGTAAATTTATATCCTGGAGACAGGGGAGGGAGCGCATGGCTATGCACACCTTTAATCCCAACACACAGAAGGCAGAGGCAGGCAGATCTCTGTGAGTTCAAGGCCAGCCCGGTCTACAAATTGAGTTCCAGGGTAGCCAGGGCTGTTACACAGAGAAACTCTATCTCCAAAAAACATAACTAAATAAATAAGTAGATTTATAGCTGGTGGCTCTGAAAATTAACCCCTAGTAAATCTAAGCATGCATGGACATAAATAGATATGGCCAAGAATGTTGATACGCAGTTGGAATCATGCTAAAGTCTAATATAGAAACTGCAAAATCTATAAAGACTATCACAATAAAATATGAACTAAGGGGAAAAGACCACCTTTAAATAAATCACTCCTTTAAGATGTGGAGGTCAGAGAGTTTCTTCTCCAGGCAAATCCTACAAATTAACATGTACCCTAGGTTAGGTCCCAGGGCGGTCAAGCCCTAAGTTAAAAAGGAGGCTGCTGGTCTCAGAGATGCCAGGAATTCACCCTCTTCATCACTGAACCCTTAGCTCTTAGACACTGAGGATGCTATCAGCTGATTTCACAGCTTGGCTGAGGAGGTTGCTCGGCACACAGGTCATGATGCATGGGCAGATTCCCATTCTCTAAGACCAGAGGGGGTATGTTTGTATGTAAAGGCTGTTTTCAAGGTTGAGCTTGTATAGTATATGTTCACAGGAAAAGCCCAACGGGTGGAGAGAACTCACACCCCCTCGTGTGCATATCATCTCATGAACACTATGACTTAGGCACTGGTATGTGCATAGTTTCTGTGTGTCTGAGTCACCTTTCACTGGACTAGAATACCTGGCAAGCAGTTCAAGGAAAGAAAGCTTTATTTCACTGAGGGTCTGAGGGATGCCGGTCAGCATGGCAGAAAAGGCATGGTGGCCATAGCCGGTCACACGGCATCCACAGTCATGAAGCAGAGGGAGGGCAGTGTGCCGCTGAACTTCTCCCCTTCCTTACTCAGCACAGGACTCCAGCCCATGGTGGGGAGCCCCCCAGATCCAGAGGAAAGCTTCTCTCCTAATTAAACCTCCCTGGAAACACTCTCTCACAGACACACCCATGAGTGTAGCTCTTAAGTGTCTCTAAATCCCTTCAAGTTAGCAAGATTAACCATGACACTTTTTGTCCAGACTCTGATAGGAGCTATCACTCATATTTCCAACTGCACTTTTGTCTCATTTTTGCCTGTGTTGCAATGAGCATTTCTCTGCACCATGCTACCTCTATTATTGTTATTAACTCTTTATACTCCCAACTTGCAAATGCCAGCTGAAGCGCGCGTTTTTCTTTGACCTCCATTTATTTTAAAGTCTTAAAATCGTGGACAAATTGAAAGAATGGGAAACAGGGATCAGCCCCAGATACACTACCAGGATTTGACACCACTGTGTTGCCATATTTGGTTTTGGCTCTATATGTGGGTGTATGGATGTGAGACACAGTCTTTTTAACTGCGACATTTAAGACACATCAACCTTAAGTACTCAGTCTGTCTCTTGAGAACATGGACATCCTCCTAATGGTGTTACCATCACATTAAAGAGTTAGTAACTGTTGAGTCAGGGCTGGAATTGTATAGCTCAGGGACAGAGTACTTCCCCAACATACATGGGATTCGATACCCAGTACCTCAGAAAGGAAGGCATATTCCCAATAATGATAGCCTAATGTAATCAGATATTCACACTATATTAATTTTTCTACCTATAAAATATTTTGCCATTACTACCCTGACCCCCCCCCCCAGTGTGTTTTACAGCTGTTTCTTTTTTCATGAAAAAAGAAATCCTAGTCCATGTGTTGCTCTTGGTGGCTCTATCTCCTTTGGCTTGTTTAATTTTAGCACAGACATCCCTACCCCACCCCACCCCCCTGAATTTTCTGGTTGCTTTCTCATGATATTGCTTATCTTAATCTCTATTTCCTATATTTTCTCTGGATGAGGTTAGGTGCAAAAGCTACTGTGTTGAGAATTTGAAGTCAGTCTATTTGATACAGGGTACTGTTTACTTCCTAGAGAACCAATGATCCTGCTGTAGGTGATGCTGGGTTGCTAGGCTGGTTAGGTTGGCAAGTGTAAGATCTCTTCCTTGCAAAGCTGTTTTCCCCTTTGCACGAGCTGGTCAGGCAACACTGGCATTTTGAACTCTGCTGCCGCCAACTTTTACCTACTGCTTTTTTATAACCACCGAAGATCTTGTTCTCTCTCTCTCTCTCTCTCTCTCTCTCTCTCTCTCTCTCTCTCTCTCTCTCCATCTAAGACCTTTCCTTCATAAAGCAGAAATATGATTGCCCTACTTTCCTGCCCCCAAAATGATGGAATAGCTACTTAATCATATCTGCTAATCACCAAAGATTAGAATCAAGAGTTATTGTAAGAATCATCATGAAACTTGTCCTCCTTGACTTATTCTTAACTGTGTTACTGCAGACTAATAATAGAATTTTTGGAAAATACATGTCTAACTGTACCCTCTGGAAGGACCTAGGATCAAAATCACCCGGTAGCAAATAAAACTTTTAGTGCGTGAATTGTATTTTCTAGATATCATCTTCTACCAAAAGCAGTGACCTCAGACCTATCACCAAAATAATCCAGGAAGAGTCTGAGACACCTAGTTAAAGCAATGGGACAACTTGAACAGGTGTTTCAAGAATGACCATGCTTAGGACAAAAGCCTTTACTGAGTTCTGAATCATTATGTAAGTCGGATACTCAGAAGTGAAGTCCCTAGGTTGAGAACATAGGTATATACAATGGACACACATGTCTGGACATCTGGATGAAGCAGCTCCTTTGACATGGCTGTGACAAACAGTATGAGGAGAAAGGATTTGCCTCACAGTTTCAGAAGGTTTCAGTCCATCTTCAGGGAAGACATGGAGGTGAAAGTGTGTGGCAAAGGTCAGTCCCTTCATGGTGGACCAGAAAGCTGAGAATGAGGCTGATGGAGCCTCACACAACTTTCAAAGACCCATCCTTAGTGACCTACTTTCAATCATCTGGATCTCACCTCCTGAAGGTTCCACAGTCCCTGAAAAATAATATAACCAGCTAAGGGACAAGCATGAAAACGTGGGTCTGTAGATTCAAACTACAACTCTCCATGTATATTTTTTTCCTTAAATTATTTTACCAATGCACAGTCCATCATGAATTTTTTGCAAATGACTCTTTTAATACCAGTGAGGTCGCATTTTAATGAGCAATAATAATCAATTATTGGTGAAAAAGGTGTGTCCGCTCTGAACACAGTCTCTTCTCAGCTTACCTGATAGCCATTCCCGGGGTGTTGAAGTTTGCAGTTCATAAACAGTAACTGAGGTAGAGAACATCCACACTCTCTTCACAGACCTTTCCTTATCATTTTCCCCCATCCACAGATGTCATGAGGTTAATGGGTAGTCTCTCAAACTGTCTGTGTGGGTTTTTTTTTTTCCTTCTAGCCCTGCTTTTAAATTACATTTGGAGGATATTATTAGCTTAAGACCTCTGTTTGGTGTGAGGCTGAATACTGATGATAGAGTGGGAAGTGAAGCCCTCTGGGTACAGAGATAGGCAATGAGGAACAGTGTTTATCAGAATTCGACAGTCACACCTTCCCCCTTTGGCTTCCCGAGGCTAGAATAAGCAGGGCTCTCCATAATTACAACTGATGACTTCTAGTCTATGCTGAGGTCAGAATTTATGTGCTCAGCCTTCTTTTTATGATTTCCTGTTTCACTCTGGACCCGTGGGACTCATCTATGTGTGTCTGAAAGCAACCTTTTGCTGGGGGAGGCGGATGGGGTATGTCTATACTATAAACATCCTTAGGACAGTGAGTCTCAGAGAGGACAGACCACTCACTCAAGGTCACATTGCTTCAATACAGATCACTAAGTTATGCTCATTCAATTATTGTCTATACTGAGTTACACTGTTCTATGCCATCTTCAAGAGATCCATTTCCTGTCCATAAACTGGAATCAAATACATATACTAATGCCAGAATGATGGCAAAGATTGTGGAATCCCTTCAGAACTTTTCAAAAAAGGCACAGTTATTTGTTGTTATTAAAGATGGCTCAGTGGGTAAGGGAGCTTGCTGCAGAGTCTGAGGGACGGTGCGCAATTCCCAAGACCCAAATGGGATGAAGAAGAGAACTGACTACAGCAAGGTGTTCTCTGACTCACACACACACACACACACACACACACACACACACACACACACACACGTGCACACACGCACAAAACATACAAAGAACATTTCTGAATCCTAGGGCATCTAATGTTGCTTTGGGTTGTCCAACATTTTAAACAAATTCTTTGAGCTCTAACTATGTCATTAGCACAACCTAGATGTTACAGTCAGCTCATTCTAGAGCAGCTGACAGATGGGGACATCAAGACTCAAGGTGGTATCATGAAGGCATCATGGAATCATCTGAGAAGAACATTTTAAACCTTCTAATCCAATATCTAACAAATGAATGGATAAGTTGCCAGACAGTTTGTTACCATGGAAATATTAGGAGCCTCTATGTTTTTCAGACCAAGATTCAAATTCTAGTTGGATGGCTTATTGTGTGTATATCCTTGGAAACATTGATCTCTGGCTTCAGTTCTCCATCTCTAAAGAGAATAGCTACCAGCTGGGTGGTGGTGGCACATGCTTTTAATCCCAGTACTCAGGAGGCAGAGCCAGGTGGATCTCTGTGAGTTCGAGGCCAGCCTGGTCTACAGAGCGAGATCCAGATCCAGGACAGGCACCAAAACTACACGGAGGAACCCTGTCTCAAAAAACAAAACAAAACAAAATGAAAAAGGATAGCTACCTTGCTTGATTTTTGAGACAGACTGAGAGATAATAGAATAAATGAGCCAGAGACAAGATGTATAACTGCAATTTGAATTACTTGGTAGAATTATTATATGCTGATAATTGTGTAAAGGAATAACTGTAAACTACAGAATCTATATATTACTTATTTCTTGCAGTTTTAAAATATCTTCTGAGAACTTCGCAGGTAGGTCATTGACTACCATAATTTCTCAATGAGAATGAGAGACTACACATATTCATGTATTTAAGAGACATCTCTAAATCACAGGATATGGTTGAGTGGAACAGGAAATCAACCAAATAGTCATATAATCTCTAATTCACAGGTAACCCAAAGAGAGAAGCCCCCCTCCCCCCTCCCGCCCACTTGCCTCTGCCTCCTCACTACTGGACTTATACATGCTGCCACCTCAGGCTTCTATGTGAGTGATAAGGATCTGAACTCAGGTCTTCACACTTTCACAACAAGCCCTCTCTCCAGCCCCACCCTGGGGAATTTTATGATTCCCCACAAGATGGTTTCTCCCAGGACCAAAAAAAAAAATTTTTTTTTTTTTGATACTTCTCAAAAGAAACCAACAGACTAGTCAAAATACTTCCTGGTAATCTCCGAGACGATGGCACATTTAGAGAGTTGGGTTTTCCCCCAACAGGTCTGTGGGATTAGAAACTGACGTTTCTGTCTGATGCAGGGCAAGGTTGAAGCTGAGTTCCACTTGGTCACAGCAGAAGAAGCTGAGAAAAACCCTGTTGGGAAAGCCCGAAAGGAGCCTGAGCCCTTGGCCAAGCCCAAGTGAGTATGGCTGGGCTGTAGTTGGGAACCTGGGGCAAGGGCAGGGCCTCTGCAGCCCCCAGGGTTTTCTGGGGTCCTGGCGTTCCTGTTACCTCCCAGAGAACTCAGGAGTCAGGGGTCAGGAGGTTAGTGTCATCCAACCTGTGTAGTTGACTGTTTTTATAATTGAAAAAATGCCTTGAAGATCTCCGACTGTCTGCAGATGGAGCAGGAATGTGCACCTGTAGTATGCCTCACCAGCCTTCCCGGAGTGCTTCACCCATCTTTAACTCACATTATGCATTCTCTAACCACACTTAGAGAATTGACTTAAACCCTTCACACTTTATTGAAAAGTTAGACTTCATTGTCCTAGTTGTTCTAATCAGCACAATATTCCATATTAACTTGTGCCCATCATCAATTTGGTCACCACCCCACAGTCAGTTAATCAACTTCATTTTGCCATTTTTCTTCCTTTTTATTTTTTTGACATGATGAAAACATTTTCTTTTTGATACACCATTACTTTAAAAACTAAATCCACAGAATCACCCTTATTAGGGAAATAATGGTGCCTGATTGTACTTGATTCTTGATTACAAAGTCATTAAAAATGAAATGTACCTGAAATGTAAAAATGACTTTTGGAGTTATGTTTGCCCTATCTCTCCCCAGACCCAGGGTACATGGTATTTTCTCTACCCATGTTCCACCTCTCATAATGTTAGAAGCACAATGGGTACTTAGTTACTCATTAGCTCAAAGCTGTTTATTAAAGCATCCATTCAGACATACTTTGCTCACGGAGACTATGACAGCACACACAGGGTCTGCACAAGTTCAAGTAAAAATGGGTTCCGGTGATGAGAGGGGGAAGCAGACACATGTTCCCATCCCAAACCAAGAAGCTATCTATAACTGATGGCTGTTTGCAGAAGAAAAAGTTGTTTTCTCCAATACAGTCTCACTGGGTATATAAACCACACTTAAGGGTAGTAGATGGCCAACACAAAACAACCTCAATGGGATTCTTAGACTTTTTGTCTCACATTGCTTTGTTTGGGCTTTTTTTGTTGTTGTTGTTTTACTGGTCTCTTGTTGTATATTACAGTTTCCAGTTTTGTGTTTCTATAGATTTTAGGTCTGTCTGTCTTTCTGTGTGTATCTTTCTTTCTTTCTTTCTTTCTTTCTTTCTTTCTTTCTTTCTTTCTTTCTTTCTTTTTTCTTTCTTTCTTTTATTTATTTCTCCCTCTGTTTTTGTTCTGGTTTACTTTTTGTTTGTTTTCTAAATAGAGAAAGAAAGGGCATGGAGTTAGGTGGGTGGGGAGGTGGGGAGGATCTGGGAGAAGTTGGGGGAGGCGAAACTGTGATCATAATATTTGTATGAAAAACCTTTTTCAATATAAAAATACTTTGGAGGGCACAAAAGAAATATAAGGCCTAAGCTCTGCCTCCCAGAAGCTTTCCATTTATTTGGGAGACACAGCGTGGAGACTCATAACATAGTAATGAGTACAGAAGACAAACGTGCTGTAGTCAGAAAGGGGGCCAGTCAAGGGGAGGCAGGATTCCTGATGGACCGAGGTAGTCAGCGCAGATTTCATGCAGAAGGAGGGCTTGAGCTGGTCATAGAGAGACAGACGAAGGGATGGAGGGTATGGGCTTCTGGCTGGGTTCTAACAGGGTTCTGCTTCTATTCAGAGTAAACTTTAACACCAGGAAGGAGTCGTTATGGTAAACTTGGTAAACTGTTCTATTCCTGTTGCTTCAGGCAGAATGGTCTTTCACCCCTATACTTAGACGTTGCCTATGGGTCCCCAGAAAGACGGTATAAGAAGTGTTTCCTGTGGGCTTGGGACTCCTGGGTATTGAACATGACCCTCCTCCCTCATTTCTTCCCTAGCCGCCCAGACACCTCCTTCTCGTGGTTCGTGAGCCCCTTCAAGTGCCTGTACCACCTCATCTGGAAGAACTACAAGAAGTACATCATCATTGCTTTCATTCTGATCATCCTCATCATCTTCCTGGTCCTCTTCATCTACACCCTGCCAGGAGCCATCAGCAGGAGGATTGTCGTGGGAAGCTCATAAGGGCAGCGGAGAACACAGACCTCTTTTCGAGAATGTTCTCCTCCATTTCCTGTGTGAACCTCTAAGATTGTGTGCTGTGGGAGGTGCTATGGTGAATGCTAAAGGAATAGACTCAGAGGACCCAATAACCATGCCTGGGTCTCAGTGCAAACCAGGTTTCTCCAGGAAGACAGAGCTCTGGCAGTCTCTCTGCTCCAATCCCTGCTACCATCCTTCAAATTCCTAAATCCCAGATCTTGTTATTGCCCACAAGTAACCTAGAGCAACAACTCTTTTACTCCAGGCTAATCAACAGTGACCTCACATGGACCTCAGTGAAACTTTTCTTAGATTCTCTTCAAAAAGATTAAACTCTGAGTCTATGATTTTATTAGAAGCATTGTATTTCAAATAAAATGTCTTAGTAAATAGTCTAGAAGTATTTAGCAAATTACCAGCTGTTTAACATGCCCTAAATATCACTTGGTTTAATCTTCACAGTTACAGGACACATTCACTTTCAGGCTGTCAAATTGGTTTGATAAAAGAGTGTATAGATTATCTAAAATATTTTATTGTTGAAGTTCCCCCAGAGAGACAAAATGCAGCCGGGTTACCCTGAAAGTCAACTGAACATGGGCAGTAGCAGTAGTGAGCAATGAGAAATTCACTTGAATTTGCTCTGTGGCAATTTCCAAGTGGAGTGTTCACAATTTGTCATAAGACATATGAGCTATAACTCTGTGTATGTGGGGGGTCAGGGCAGGCTCCTGCCACCCAGTGGGCATTCTCATTTGCTAGATAGACAGCCTCCCACCAAGTGTTGTGTCCCCATGGATCATTTGACTGTGATGTGAATGGCCAGGGCTGCCTCTGCTCATCCCTTACCCGACCAGCAGGAGAGCTGGGTTCATTATAATGTGAGTCTCAAGCACAGAATGTAAAAACCAGTCCAGGAACAACAGCTTATCCACTTGACAAATGCATCAGCGTGTCTTGAAAGGAAACTTCTGCTCTCCAAAGCACAGTCCCTATATCCCTTGCTCTCTACAGTGGGGGTTGAAATGAGGGCCCTCTTTTCTCAGTGAGGAAATGGAATGTTTGACCTCAATCCCCTTGCAGGACTTTTGGCCCCATAAATTTTTCTTCTTCCTATCACCAAAGGTCATTTAGGGTCGTAATGGGGAAACTAAGTTGGGGTTCCCCTCTTAACCTTAGAAGCATCAAGACCACGGATTTTATTTTATCTGTTTTTTTGTTTGTTTTGTTTTGTTTTGTTTTGTTTTATGAGATGGGGTCTGGTATAGTCCATTTGGATCTCAAACTTCCCAAATAGCCAAGAATACCTTTGATTCCTGATCTCCCTGCTTCCATTCCCTAAATGTTAGGATTACAGGCATACCCCACCATGCTTGGCTTCTCCTGTATATTATAATACCATTGCATAGTTGTAACTTTTCTAAAGGCAAAAGTGCTTATGTCTACACAGAAAATCATTCTAGGATTTCCAGGATCCATCAAAAACAGAAAGATTAAAAAATACAAACTTACAGTGCTGGTATTGGAACCCAAAGCCTGGCCCACCTGGACAAGCATCCCTCTGTTGATTTACAGGCCCTGTGATTTTTATACTTAAGCACTGTTTGCTCAGTTCTGGATGTGGATTCTCTGTCTCTGGCAACTGTACCATCACATTTTCCTGAAGTGCTGAGAGATAGAAGCTTCTGCCTTGGCAATGTTTCCTAGTAAGATCAGCTCCATCAGTGGTGGCTCATTTTCACTGTGCAGTAATGTACATCCATCCTTAATGAGGAGGTCAGAATGTTTGATGCCATGAGGCATATGTACTAAATTCATTATAAGTATTTGTATATGTATTAGAAAACTATGTACAGCATGCTGTAAAAATAAATAAATATATATATATATATATATATATATATATATATATATATATATATATATACAACAATAGAAAAAATGTCTAGAGAAATATACCAACATGAACAGTAGTTATCTAGCAGTACAAGCTTTTCTTTGCCTTCTTATTTTTCTATTTCTCCCAAAACTTCTGTAATAAACATGTAGTATTTTAATGTAAAAAATTTAATAAACATAAACTTACCTCTGTTCACTTGAAAACATTTATTGTCTCCCATAAACTGGGTAGTGGAGATACAGCAGAAAGCAGTATGCATGGTCAGATTACCACAGAATTTGCATTCTAAAAGCTCCCCCCAAAATTATTGTTTTATCTTCAAATAGTGAGTCTTCCAAGAAAGGCAGTGAACAACAAATGTGTTTCTCAAATGAGGCTTTGAAAAAAATGCATACATTTCTAGTGTGGTTGGAAGGAGGACTATTATTTTTAGATAAATTTGGATGAAAGGGCAGGTGCTTTCTGGTGAATTCTGGAAGGTAAACTCTTGACAAAACTATACAAATTGTTGAAACAGCTAATAAAAGCAAACAAGAAAGTTATCTGGAAATCCTTCTAAGTGAAACAGAGTCCATCAACTTCCCCTTGATATCAAAAGATGTCCAGATGCTAAAAAGCCTGGTGGCAGAAGCCTTAGAAACATTTTAGAAATGTGTGAGATGGAGTTGGTAAGCAAGGATAATTTTGGCGTCAGCCATGGCTGGTGTTCTATACATAGGATATCACATATGGCCTGTCCTGCAAAGAAAAATTAAACAAAATAATGTCTTGCCTAATTATGCAGCCCTGGTCCTAAAGATAAGCAGTTTTTTAAAAAAGAATACCCACTTTCCAAGTTGTCATGAGTCCTCACCTTTGTTTTGTTTTTTTTTTCTTATGGCTTAAATACATTTCAGAATGCTTTTTTATCTTTTTAAACAACGTTTCAATTCTTTCCCCCCAAATAATGCGAGACAAAATTCACCCCAGCAACAACCACAACATCCTATAGGATTGGAAAGCTAATGCGGGATCACACCCTGGAACCATTTGGTTCTTTGTTCTTTTCTTCTGTTGTAGACACCCTGGCCAGAGAGAAAACCTTTCATTTACTTTTTAAAATTGGTGTGTTTGGAGAGAGAGAGAGAGAGAGAGAGAGAGAGAGAGAGAGAGAGAGAGTGATCATGTACATGCAGGTGTGTGTGGAAGGGCAGGAATCACAAATGCCAAAGGTAGGTCTCTGATGACTTACTCTAGCTGTCTCCATTTTTATTTTTTGAGACAGAGCCTCTTTCTGAACCCAAAGCTCACCAATTACATTAGGATGGCTCACCAGTGAATGAGCTCTGGAGATCTGCCTGTCTCTGCTCCCCAAGGACTGGGATTACAGATGTGCACTACTATGCCTGAGCATCCAATTTCCCAGCCTAGAGAAAAGATATTTTAAAGAGAGACACTTGTGATCTCAGACTGCTAAAATAATGGTCCCCAAAGAGCTGGAGTTTCTCCAGGAATCTCCAGCTGGGGCCAGCCAGAGGGAGATTTTGATTCCCAGCAAGAAATGATATGGGCCGGGTGGTGGTGGCCCAGCACTCAGGAGGCAGAGGCAGGCGGATCTCTGTGAGTTCGAGGCCAGCCTGGGCTACAGAGTGAGTTCCAGGACAGGCTCCAAAGCTACACAGAGAAAACCGTGTCTCAAAAGAAGAAGGAGGAGGAAGAGGAGGAGGAGGAGAGGAAGAGGAAGAAGAGGAAGAAGAGGAAGAGGAAGAGGAAGAAGAAGAAGAAGAAGAAGAAGAAGAAGAAGAAGAAGAAGAAGAAGAAGAAGAAGTAGAAGAAGAAGAAAGAAGAAGAAGAAGAAGAAGAAGAAGAAGAAGAAGAAGAAGAAGAAGAAGAAGAAGAAGAGTGCAGGAGAGAGCTGGCAATGGTGGAAGGCAGACCATACACTGACTGTGAGTCACAGACGCCTCTTGCTCTCTGCTTAAACCTATGTCAAGACCGTGAAACCAGACATGGAGTTACTAGACATTTTTATTTGTTCCTCTTCCCAACATGGTCATGTTGAGTAAGACTCCTTTCTCTGCTTTCCACTATTACTTATCGCTTTAATTGGCAGATTGAGGGTGGGTGGCCAACTCTAGCTAGTTAAAGCTGCCAGGGCCTGGGTTTTGATCCTAACAACCCCAGTAATCCATGACACACAAATGGACATAATAAGGTCCACCTCACAGTGGGGGCCACCTGACTTTCTCACTCAGGAGATAATTATTGAGTCTTGTCCTCATGTTAGCTGCATGACAGCATTGGGGACACCAATGTACACAAATAAAGTCCCTGGGCAAACACATGGGGCATGGAAAGGAGACAAACCAAATAATCACACCTTCCAAGTTACAGATGGACTACTAAACAAGGGCAAAGTATTGAGAACAGCGACAGAGCCTCACAGAGGGACCTCCACCCAGCCCAGACACCAGGTAGACATGCCAGGGAAGCAATAGCCAAGGAGGATGTGATCAGGAAAAGAGAACATTCCAGATGGAAGACAGCACATCCAAAGGTCCTGTGGAAGGAGTACTCGAGGCCGGCCGTGGAGGAGAACGAAGGAGACTGAAGTGAGAGTGAGGGGCAGAGGGTCTAAGGTGGGGCTGCAGCGTCAAGCTGGGGCCACATCCTTACAGGTTCTTATAGCGAGAAATCCAAGGGAATCTGTTTAATCCACGGGAGTTATAAGGAATTTATTAACATAAATTGGAAAAGACAACTCACTAAACAGAAGAGATAAGGTTCTGGAAGGCTGAGGTCCTGTCCCACGCTGCTCTCGCCGCTTGAATCAGTCCCACCATCCAAGCCCACAGGGAGCAAAGAAGGCAGTCTATGAGCATCTCAGGTCTTAAGGGTAGCCCCGAGGCCACGCCCCAGGGGCTAGTACTTCAAGGAAGGTAGAACAGGTATCCGCTACAGGCTCTAGTCTGTGTTTGAAGAGTAACCGACAGAGAAGTGTGATTAGTTTTACAGTGTATGTGGGGAACAGATGGCAGCCACCGTAGTCCTTCCCTTAGGAGCCTGACTTCACTTGGTAGCAGCAGCAGAGGTGGACAATAAACAACAGAGATTGGATTTCTAAAGTTCGAGTGCTCCGAGGGAGAATGTAGGGTCTGGTGTTGCCTTGTTGACTGCCTTGTGACCCAGGGCAGCAGCCCGCACATCAGAAACTGTGTTGGGTCAGGACTGTGGGATGAGATCATAAGCCTGATTCTAGAGGGACTGGTAAACTCATCCTAGAGCCCCCTAGAAGAGAGGGCATGGAGGTTGGAATCCTAACGCCTCCATCTCTACAGTCCATTCACGTCTCTGAGCCTTAATCTCTCCTTCTAATAGATGGGAGCCAATGCCTAGTGGGTAAGAATCACTGTAAAGAGGGAGGGAAGCTTTGAGGATCCAACAGGTGCTGACATGAAGCCAGGCCTCGGAAGAAGACAGCTATTATCCCTGGTATGATTTCTAAGGATGGATTTGGCATGTAAAGTTGGCTTGGACATGGGGGTTGAGGAAAGAAGACTGTGTTCTGACAGAGAAGCTAACAAAGCTTTCAACCCATAACACTCCTCACTTGTTGCTGTCTGTCACTGCAGAAACAAACCTCAGTGACCTCAGCTGAGGAGACAACACAGATGTACCCAGCATGGATGCCGTGAAGCTGAACCCTTTCTGGAGGCTCTGGGAGTGTCTCACATGCCTTGGCTTGTGGCCCCTGGCTCCTGTATAGAGGGCATCTCTCTGTCCCTTTCTCCTGTTCTCACATCTCCGCCATCCACTGCTCGAAAGTTCTGGCTTTATGGCCTTAGGTGACGTCACACATGTAATCCAGGACAACCTTCTTATTCCAGGGTCTCTGCTAATCACATTTACAGACCCAAAGACCCTTCGTCATGTGAAGCCACACAGTCCAGGAACTGGAGCCTAGGACCTGGGCTGTTTGGGGTAGAGGGAGGCATCACACCATCAGCCACGCCCACCATCACCTGACACTGTAACTTATTGCCGTGAGGAAATCACTTCAGCAGAGACCTGCATGCCAGCTGGGTGGTTCTCTGTGTGAAATGGAGCGGGATGGTTGTCTTGGTTAGGGTTTCTACTGCTGTGATACAACACGGTTACCAAAAGGAAACACTTGAGGATGAAAGGGGTTTTTCCAGCTTACAATCTTCGGGTTACGTTCTATCTCTGAGGACAGGGACTCAGGTCAGGCATCTGGAGGCAGAAACTGAAGCAGAAGCCCTGAAGGAACACCGGCTTACTTGGTCCTCATGATTTGCTTAGCCTGCTTTCTTAGGCACTCGGGAACACCTGCCTGGGGGTGGCCCCACCCACAGTGGCCTGGGTCCGCCCACATCAGTTATTAATCAAGAAAATGCCCCCACAGGGCTGCCCACAGGGCAATCTGGTGGTAACATTTTTCCCAAATGAGTCTAGCTTCTGTCAAGGTGATTAAAAAACAAACAAACAAACAAGTAGGACAGTGGAGCTCGCTGCCACAGACATTTTTCTTTCTGGAACAAGATGTTTTCTTCTCTCTTCAGACTCAAGTGCAATTAGCTCCAAAAAAAAAAAAAAAAAAAAAAGGTAAAAGTGGAAGTGGAGCCATCTCTTCTCCCTGCCTGATTCGAACCCTCAGGAGCTGAACAGATGGGATTCTGCCCTTCCTCCCGCCCCTCTGCTACCCAGATCCAGCACTGCCACTCCAGGAACTGTAAATGCCTTCCGTCACGGCAGAGGGTCCTTTGCAATCAGGAGAAAGATGGATCTCTGCCCACCGGGTTCATGACAAGCAGTTGAGAAAAGCACTCTGTTTTTCTGAAGCATCACAGTCCGCGGATCTTTGAGAGGAAAGAAAATGGACTTTGCAAACGGAGAGAGTACATGGGAACTCGGGCATAGGCACCTTTTTCACAGTGTGGCCTTCAGCCGCTAACTCAACAACAGTTCTGAAGCATGTGTTCTTACTACATAGACCATGGCGACTGTGAGTCTCAGTGGTGACTAAGGAGAGAGGTGGAGACACCTTCCTAAAGTTTAGTTAGCACAGTGTCTTCTGTCTCTCGGGGGGGTTCACATAATGCTCAGTTACTATAGAAATCAAACCAGTCTCAAGGACCATGGTCACAAATGACAGAGCAGTGCACACGTTTTTGCCGAAATTCTCCCACAATCCAATTCTGTATACCAAGAAACAGCTTGAGCTGTTTAACCACTCATTTCAGACAGACAGGGCTGCCTCTACTGGAAAATTCTTGTGTTTAATTTTAAGTTCCAATCATGAGTCAGGGCCAGCTGCTAAGGACAGATATTCAGAACTCTGCAAGGTGTGAATTTTGAGCCCTTATAGTTTATCTGATAAAAGAAATAACGCTTTGTCTTTCTCCCTGAATCCTAGTTGAAATGTTGATGTGATGGTTGGAGGTACAGCAGCCACTTCTCAGCATGAGGATAAAACCAAGGCTGATAAGAGCATGTCGCAAGGTGACACAGCCCTAGCTTGGACTGCTCTCCTCAGACTCCCAGGGCTGTTAGTGGGGTTTCCTGTGGCTTGCAGCTAACCGTGACCCTAACAGTTACAGACTGGCAAGCGCATGTCTTTAACGTACAGTTAACAGACAGAATGCTTTTAAGGAAAAAAATGCCGGGTTTTGTCAAAATGGTGGAAGAAGGGCAGAGCAAGGAGGGAGAACTGGTCAGATTTAGTGGTGGGGGACAGAACAGCAATCCAGAAAAACATAGACTGCGGAGCCCCCATTTAAGAACCATACACACACACACACACACACACACACACACACACACACACACACACACACATCTGAAGTCCCCCACGTATAACCTGCCGTACACAGACCCATGAGCTAAGACAGGCACAAGAACGAAACTGAAACTCATCTCAGCTTCTCAATAATTCAATGTGGTCATTTGGAGAACGGCTTTTAGTAAATTAGCTTTCAGAAAATTGACTTTTTAGGACACAGGAGGCTTAGCTACCCCTGGAGGCCCGGTGACTTGGAAATGGCCGTGGTTCCACAGGCAAAGGCTTTCAGCTAGCTCTGTGTTCAGTCTCCAGGTCATATCACAGAGCATCCTCGGGAGCTGATAATCAGGTCTGGGCTGTGGTGGGTGCTGGTGTGGTTTTCCTTCTGTGTATATCTGTCCACTTTCCTCTTTGTATAAGAGTAGCTTTCAGAGTGGATTAGCCCCATGGTAGCTGGGCAACTTCTCTAAAGATCCTACATTCAAATATGTTCACATTCTGAGGACTAGGACTAAGGCATCCAACATGGTAATGCAGTTCAAGCTGCCGACATCCCAGAGGCCCAGCGTAATCCAGGTTCAAACATTTACATTTCTTCTGAGATCGAAAATGATTTCATCTGGAAAATAACACAAGCAGCTATTATTGAAATCCACACATAGTCTTCCAGTGTGGGTTGCTACTTGGTGTAATACATTCTTCTTAGCCCTGTGAAGGTGGCAGAATTCCTAACTTAGAGACCACAAAGTTTACTCAGTGAATGGCTGAGGCAGAACTTGAACCTTGAGCTTTTGGGCTTCAAAGTTGACGCTCCTTCCGTCCGATCACCTTCCTCCAACCAGGCTGGTGTGAAGAGACACTCTGGGTGTGAGATGGCTGTCTGCACCCAGAGAGGCATGCTGGATGATGCGGGCTGGTGTGAACAGGCACTCTAGGTGTGCGATGGATTTCTGCACTGCAGAAAGGCATGCTAAATGGTGCAGGCTGGTGTGAACAGGCACTCTAGGTGTGAGATGGCTGTCTGCACCACAGAGAGACAGGCTGAAGAGTGGTTCTTATTTCTTTCACAGGTTGGTTTGTCCTCTGCCACCCTCAGTACCTATCTCTCAACACACATCATCCTGAGTAGGACAGTTTCCCCCTTCTGGACCTGGCTAGTTGCCTTGGGAACAAAACGAACTCCTAGCTCTCTGCTCTGAAGATAAATCTTCAGTAAGGCATCCCGGATGGGACTGTTCTGGGTCCTGTGGTACCAGGTGCTATTGGCCATACTGGCAGACTGGGTAGAAGTAAAGAGTGGAAAACAAAATCCTCACAGAAATATGAAAAAGACTAAACTCCATGTAAGGATACTATCCAATTCGACCCTGACTTAAAGTTTCCAGAGAGGAAACCAGGCAGGACTGGATATGCGAGGACCAGGAAGAAACAGAAGAGCTCATGTAGAGATAGATGGGAGACAGAGGAAACTCCTCTCAGAGTGTGGGAACTGGGGTTCCTAGAGACAGATAGGACCTTTGTCCTTCTCTGTTGGTGGGCAGCAAGAGGAGACAGAATTAAGTTCATTGTCCCAGGTTGCCTGAGATGGAGAGTGTGCAGTGTTAAAACCAGATAGTCTCTGACAGATCACAGTGAAGTGGCCACCATCACCCCCAAGTCTTAGCAATGTGTCTCCTGTAAAGACAGAGACATCTTATAGGAGAGGACAGAAGGCTTACACACACACACACACACACACACACACACACACACTAACACTAACACTAGCACATGCATGCACACGTGCACACACGTGCACACACACTCAGTGCTTCAGCAGCACTATAAATGGATAACATCTGGGGTGCTTAGAGGGTGGGGCTCAGAAAGGGGATAAAGCAGGGGCAAATATACCACCACTTTAACAGCAAGCACCAATGTGTGTGACCTACTAGTGATTTTGTGTCCTGTACACTTTCCTGTTTTTTCCAGACTTTCCTCAATAAACATCTTTCATAGTAATCATAAAAAGGAATTGCTATATTTGACTAATAGTGATAATAAAATGGATCACGAATTTAAATAATTAAACCACTTTTAAAATGTGATCCTTTGATCCTTTTTCTATGCCACAGGTAGAGTGAGAAGCAATGTCATATTTATTAACAAGTACAGAAAAAATTCATAAGGAGAATAAGAAATGTTTTCCGAATGCCTGTTGCCTTTACATAGATTACCCAGTGGTAGTAACAACAACAACAAAAAAATTCTGAAGTGTCTATTCTGCTTGTCCCTTCTCTGTCACAACCGATTGCAGATATTTCATATAGACTTTCCCCAAATCTAGGTTATATTATCCTATTCCCCCCCCAAAAAAAAAATACCTTCATTGCATTGTGGTTACGATTTAATTCTGTGCCTCAATTGAAGTACTATGTCACAAATTTGGAGAAAACTCGGTGGAAATAATTGTTCTACTAATTGTAGGACCTGGGAGAATCTACTGTAGTGGATTTGGTGCCTCAATGTGGCTACTCCTTGGATGTACAGTTCTAAGTGTTCCATAGACTCCCATTCTAGACCCAAAAGCTGAAGCCAGTGGCATTTTTTCCTCTGAGTCTCAGTGTGTGTTCATAAAGCTTCAGTCAAACACAGTGAGCACGGGGCTGTAGAGCACTTACTTGACATGTGTGAGGCCATAAGTTCACTCTTCAGTACCACACAACAAAGACTAGAAAGTGTGGGAGTGCTCTACACTCCAGGGAGTGCCAGCCAAAGACTCAACAGAAGTTACTGAAGGATTGATCATTTTGTCTTTGGTGCCTCCGGAGAAACCAACTCAACTACAAAACAAGCATTCATCCAAAAACCACTCTCTGGTGGGCAGGTGCAGATAAGCCACACTCCAGTCATTAGCAGCAGCAAAGAAAGAGCCAGAATTCAGAATACAGAAGCACTCTCTGCAATGCCCAGCCAAAGAATGATGTAGCCCAGGGGTCTCCAAACTCAGTGTCCCAGAGTCACCTAGAGAGCTTCTTAGACACAAGCTTGGCTAGATCTGGAATTTTAGGGTCAAAGGTACATGTCCACAGCACTTTGAGGCCAGCCCTCCATCATCCCCAGGTACCGCACATTGCATTTTTTTTTCATGAAAAGTTGATGCCACAGAGTCTACCTTATTGGAGGCAGTCTGATTTTCCTCTGTGGATTTTGCTAAGTTTTACTATCTACATGAGTTATTTTCTCATTGCCGTGACAAAGTACCTGACATTGACATTTATTCGGCTCATGGTTTGAGTGTGAAATCCATCACAGTGGGAAGTCACAGCAGCAGGAACATGAGGCAGATGTTCACATTGCAGCTGCAGTCAGAAAGCATAAAGACAAATGCTGATGCCCCACTCATTTTCTCCATTTGCGTTCAATCCAGGAACCCAACCCAAGGGATGGTGCTGCCCACATACTGTTTGTGTCCTCCAACATCAGTTAAAACTCCCTGGAAATGCTCCCAAAGGCATGTACAGAGGTGTGCCTCCTAGGTGATTTTAAGTGCAGTGAGTTAACAACGAAGATTAACTGTTGTGTTGTTTGTTAACTTACTGCTCTGTAGCAGTGTTGTGAGTGTCTGGGTTTCACTCAGTCTGATGAATGTTTGTTCTTGATTCTGGTGGTAGATTTGAGGGATGGGGAGGTGGGTTCTGAATGCTTATGTCTTAGTAGATTCCCAGGAATTTCTCAGGCAACAAATCTTCAGATGTCACCTTTCGGGCCCCTAATTTTACCCTGTTGTCCTCGCTTGTCTTTGCATTCCTCCATCTTCCCTACCTCTTCGTTTTTAACCACAAAGGCCACTGCTCTGCCTGCATTCAGTCTCCAAAGAAAGATGAACAGCTGGTCCCTTCTTGGTAATCACCGATCTGGTGCCCCAATCAATGCATTTTCACTCATTCTTTTGGAATATTAAGAAAATTCATCCACATGCCTCCAACTCACACACAATGCTAATGGATCAACATTCTCCTTGAGATCTTCTTTTTTTTTTTTTTTTTCAACTTTGGCCTATAGAGATGCCCTGTCTTACTTTAGAACGCTGATATACATGAACGATGTAGCTATTATTTCTATGTGTTTTGAAATTATGCCATTTTATCCCACACTCAAGCCATTATCTTGAGTCAGAAGTCAGAGTGGATGTCTCACTTCTTTTCATTTCCAAGCAGCTGCCTCCAGGATACTGACATAAGCATCTCCATCTCCCAGGGAGCAATTCACAGAATGCACACAGACCTCCTCCAGAGAAATCTCATAGTTGCATTTTCTATAGTTGTTCAATATTCATAAAGCACTGTGTACGCCAGGGCTGTCTAGATGCTTCCTGATTCCCTGGGTTCATCCATCTATAAAGGAGAGGAGGAGAGAGTAAAGCCATTTCCATTTATTCAGGCTCCCATCTGAGATGAATATGTGTCTGTGCTGGCTAGTATTTATGTCAACTTGACACAAGCTAGTCTTTTGGGAAGGTAGACTCTCAACAGAGAAAATGTCCCACAAGTTTGGCCTGTGGTGCAATTTCTTGGTTGATGATTGATATGGGAGGACCCATCTCACTGTGAGCCATGCCCCACCCCACCCCATCCCCCCACCCCCCGGCCAGGCTTTTGATTCTGGGTGCTATAAGAAGTCAGGCTGAGCAAGCCTTGAGAAACAAGCTAATAAGCAGCACTTCTCCATGGCTTCTGCATCAGCTCCTGCCTCCAAGCTCCTGCCCTGACTGCCTTCAATGATGAACTGTGGTAGGAAGTGTAAACAAAGTAAACCTTTTCCTCCTCACCTTGTTTTTGGTCACAGTGTTTCATCACAGCGATAGAAACCCTAGCTAAGACAGTGTTGTTTACTTTTCAATTCTGCTATAGCATATTTACCATGGGAAAAAAGATCAGTCCTATAGCTTATCATGTTTTCTCACTGTTATCATCAAATCTAGACAAAACAAATCAAGAGAAGACAATTAAGAGGTTTCTATTCATCATTGTTGGCCTCCCCGAGTAGGGTAGCTCACTTCATGGTGGCCAAGAAGCGGAATGAAGTAGCAGCAAGAAAAGAACAAGGCAATTAGACCCACCAAGGACATGCCCTCAGTGACCTACTTTCTCCAACGAGTCTCACTTTAACAGTGAGTTAGCAACTCCATTAACTGGATCAAGTCCATCAGCTCCCAATAGTCTCTCCAATGTTGACTCCTCAGTGGATGAATCATTCATGTGTCAGAGCCTCACGATCTAATTGTCTCTGAAACTTCACACACACACACACACACACATACACACACACACACACACACACACACACACACACACACACACGGATGTGTTTTACTAATCTCCCAGATGTCTCTCCATCCTGTCACATTGACCCACAAGATTAACAGTCACAACTACCAACTAGTCTATATGTTCCAGACTAAGATAATTCATGGATGGCTCTCTCATATCCAACATAGCTGTGTGTGATGTGAATGAACAATCTCAAGCACTAAGAAGATACATTTTCTTAGTGTATCTTCTGTTTGGGAGTTGAGGAAATTGGGGGTGAGTGTCACACCAGGTACTATAAGAACTATAACCAGGATCCCATGTTGACTCAATTCAACCCATCCCGAGAGACTCAACTTCCCTTAGGCTGACAGGTGACTGATTTGCCCATTTCTCAAAGGCACAGCCTGCCTCTTACTCTTCCATATGTTCATGTAACACACAGAAAGATCAAATAAGATGCTGTAAAATTAGCATAATCACATTTGTTACTATGGTTAAATTAATTATTCTCTGTCTCTTGATAATTTTTTTCAGTCTTAGAGTGTCGTAGAATGTAACAAAGCATGAAGGACCATTTCCCCAGAGAAATGCACACTGGCATACACACATGCAGCAGACCATCCTGTATCAACATCAAAGGGTTTTTAAATGCCTAATGCCAGGTTAAGCCTCAAAAATCCCTTCCAAAATCTTGAAATTTGGGGGCTTAGATGGTTGGTTTTAATTTCTCCATTTTAGAAATACTGAGACAGAAGGCTGCAGGTGTACAGTGGCCCGAGAGTCCATTTAAAGGCGGCATGGCACAGCTGCCGCTTTCCACACCCTGAGTCACCTGGGAAAGAGATCTCCCACCTACCTCCCTTGGCCATGGCCTCACTCAGACTCATTCCCTTTCCTGTTCTTTCCTTGCGGCACCTCTGACTGGCAGGTGAAACCCGTCCACAAGCTCCCAGCAGAGCGAAGTCCTGAGGTTCATCTCAGCTCTACTAGACTCCAGCCCCTTTGACTTTTCCTGTCAGTTTGGTCTCCCAAAGTCTCTCACCTTCCTCTTCCGCCCTCCCCACCTGCTTCCTGTCCCTCCTAGGTTTAGTTCCCTCTAGATGCTTTTTTGAATTATATTCTCTATTTTCAACTAAAAATGAGTCAGAATTCCAGTCTACAGAGTGATAAACAGTTGGTTGCAGATGCATAAAACTTAATTTGCTTCTATATTTCCACATGTTCTCAAAGCCAACTGGATTTAAGATCAATAAATAACTCACCACATACCTCTCCTTCCAACTCCGAAACAACAACAACAACATAAATAAGACAAACTGATGAGCCTGGATGACAGGTGATGATTCAGATCCTATCCTTAAAATGTCACTGGGGGCTTTTGTAAATCTATATTATGCTAAGCTAAATTAAAGTACAAACAGATGATGTTTAAAGAGAGAGAGGCAGAGACAAATTAAGTTTGCTGTTGATTACACGTTGTGATTAAACCAAATGAGTTGAAGCCTTGATAATAAAAATGGTTGATGGATTCAGAAGCCTTCTTACAGAATGACTGAGGAAGCAGATTTATCCCACAGAGTTGAAGTAATATCAGAAAAAAAAGCTATTTAAACCGTAGCTGATGTGCTGGTACTGACCTGTAACCCCAGCACTTGTGAGTGGGAAGCAGAACAATGGAGATTTCAAGGGCATTCTGGGTAAGATGAGACTCAGCCTCCCCACTTCAGTGTTTATGGGGTTCATTCTTGCAATGCCCCCCCAACACATAAAGAAGAAAATATTTCTGATTTTCAGGCCAATAAAAGAGCTTGAGTCTTAGGGCGAGCCAGGAACTTAGCCATGTTGTATAACGTTGAGTTACTCTGACTGGGTTTCATGGGGGAGCTGCGGGCATGCCATGTGTGGATTGGTCTTTTTCTGTGACAATGGTAAGTTTTACTGTCAGTGGTTGTTGACTGGACTGTGTTGGACCAATCGTCCTGCTGAATAACAAAAGAAAATCCTGACAAAATGTAAAAGGTCCTGATTTGATTCAGTTGGCCTGCCTTTAGCTTAGTTTTGGAAAGACCCAAAGGGACCAAAAACGAATCTGACAAATGGAATAGAAATAGCAAAATATAGGCAGGGGCAGGTGGATCTCAGTGAGTTCAAGGCCAGCCCAGTCTACAAGTGAGTTCCAGGACAGCCAAGGCTGTTACACAGAGAAACCCTGTCTCGGGGAAAAAAAAAAAAAAGAAAAAAAGAAAGAAAGAAAGAAATAGCAAAATAATAGACTTAAACTCAGCTCTGCACATAATTATATTAAATAAAAATAGACTAAATACTCCAATCAAAAGACAGAGATGTCAAATTGTATTTTAAACAAACCAAAAGTCCAATTAGGTTGTCTCTACAAATGTGTGTGTTGAAAGCAGAACTATAGAAAACATCGGCATAAGAGAACTGGTATGCTCGTACTAAGTCAAAGTACCAAAATACATAGCATTTCTAGAGACAAAGTGGCCATTTCTAAACATCAAGTGCTCAGAGTAGGAGTGGGGAGATGGCTCCAGGGTTAAGAGCACTTGCTGCACAAGCATGTGGATCTGAGCTCCAAACTTTAGTCCTAAGAAAATCGGGGTGTGCATTGCACATGACCCTGTCGCCTCTGTGGCGAACAGGGACAGGGATCACCAGAGCTTACTCACTACCAGCCTGGCTCCAGGTTTAGTGAGAGACCCTGTCTCAAGGAAATAAGATGGAGAATGATAGAACACGGCACTTGATGTCCTCCTCTGTTCTCTGTGTGAGTACGTGGGTACGCGCACACATGTGTGTGAGCACACACACATGCATATATCCTAAATACTAACAAGAGGATTAATTAACAAGAAAGCATAATAAGCATATAATATATATGTGTGTGTGTGTGTGTGTATATATATATATATATATATATATATATATCACAAAGATTTGTGAGGAATTATTGTCCAAAATGAGTAGAAGGTGACAGTCATAGTTGGAGATTTTAACATTCTTCTCTCGGTAAATAAGAGAAGAATTTAGCACTGTCAAACCAATTTGAACTAATTGACATTCATGTAACTCAAACCCAACTGACAGTAATAGCAGACTACATGCTCTTTGAAAATGTTCAAGAAATAATAACAATAAAGTAAGTCCAAATATGTAATGAACGATCTAAATCTTACAGAAAATGCTCTTGGACAAATTGGAATTAGTGATAAGCCTTTTTTTTTTTAATTCCACGAGTATTGGGCAAGAAATAACATGCTTCTAAATCCATTTGTTCATAGCTAAATTAGAAAATCCTTCAGTTGAATGATGAAAAGAGCATAAACATGTCAGAAAATATCAGGAGTGTTTAAAACTTGAAATGTCGCAAGAAGAAAAGCGACAGAATACACAGGGAAGGAAGTAAAGCAGGCTCTCACTGGGCCTGGGATATAGTCCTGTAATGCTAGCTTCCAGAGGCAGGAAGAGTGTAAGTCAAGGCCTGCCTGGGCTACCGAGCAAGTTCAAATCTAGCTTGGGCAACTAAGCAAGACCACATCTCACAAAGGGCCTAGAGATACAACCCAGTAGCAGTACTTGCCGGGTATGCACAGGACTGAGAGTCAACCCTGAGTACTGAACAGGAAAAACTAGAAAGGCTTACAAGGCAAAAAAAAAAAAAAAAAATTAAAAGCACATAAGAAACAACATGTTTAATATTCGGGGCCAAAGAGGGTACCTAAGTACAGATTCTACAGACATCAAAAGGAGAATTTTGTAATTAAAAAATAATATAAATGACCTCAAATCAATTATCTACCAACTATACAATGTTCTGAAAACACAACTGATCAAAGCCCACAAGAAGAAAAAACGGGTGACGCAGACAGCCTGTCCGACAAACAAATTAAATTCATTGTCACCAGCCAGCACACTGTGAACTAGTGTGTTCACCGGTGAAGTCCATCAGACGTCTAATGCAAGAGCAGCAGTAGTCCTTACACAGCTCCTTCACTCGATGAGCCTGTGTTTATCCCAAAAGAGGGGTGTGACTTCAAGAAAAGTGACCTTTTCATTGTGTACCTGGATTCTGGGGGAAGAATGTGAAGCAAACAATAACATTGCTCTTAACTGTGTCTCCCTGGGGAAGAATTCCTCCAATGATAAACCACCTTTATTAGGAGATTTAGTCCTAATGGAAAGTTCTTCCAACTTGAACACATCTCTGGTGGTTGCCTTTTGGGGAGAAGGAGCGGGTGGTGTTTGACAAGGGACGTGAAGAGGGGTTACCGGGGTCTGCAGATAGCCTCTTCCTTGACCGGCTGGTGGTTGTGCAGTATGTTTGGTGAAACTGTATCCATCTCTCACGTATGACGTGTGCTGTGTGGCCTGCATGTTAGTTGCATTTCTGTTGCTGGGACAGAATACCCTGACAAAAAGCAATTCAGAGGGGAAAAGAGTTTAATTTAGCTCACAGATCCAGAGAACATACAGTCTAATATGACGGGGAAGGCAGAGGAGCAGGAGCATGAGGCTGGCCCAGCAGTCAGGAAAGAGAGAGACAGAGACAGAGAGAGACAAAGAGACAGAGAGAGAATGGGAGCCTCCCCTCCCTTCCCCCAGCAAGGCTCCACCTCCTAAAGGAGTGATTCTCAACCTGTGGGTCACAACCCCTTTGGCAAACCTCTATCTCCTAAAATATTTGCATTATGATTCACAGCAGTAGCAAAATGACAGTTCTGAAGCAGCAACAAAAATAATTTTATGGTTGGGGGTCACCACAACATGAGGAACTGTATTAAAGGGTCACAGCATTAGGAAGGTTGAGAACCATTGTCCTAAGGTTCCATAACCTCCCCAAATATTGCCAGCAGCTGAAGGACAAGAGTTCAAATGAACGAGCCTGTGGGGAATATTTCTTATTCAAATCACAACAGCTTTCTTCATGTGCATACACCACTAAGATCTCATCAATGTACAAAGCATCAAAGATTAACAGTAACATATGCTATGATTCCTATAGTACTCAGGGCCCTTATAGGGGCTTTTGCTTGATTTCTGAGGTAAAACAACACAAAGTGAGTCATTGAAAATATGAGGATGGGATATCAAGCCATTTAGCTGATGATTACATGATACTAAAAAACTGTGATTGCTATTGAATGAAGACAGTGAGGTAAAAATTGGCTTCCGTCCTGCAACTGTATAACACAATGATTTTCACATATTAAAATAGCAACTTACTCTGGAGGGAGAGAATGTGACTGTATTTGCTCTAAATTTATTTCCCTGATTTATTTTTGTTTTTTCCTTGACTAGGTAATTTTGAATTGATATATAATATAATAAAATCATATACACAAGTCTTTTTTGCTCTTGTTTAACGGGGAATTGAACCCAGGGCACCACACACGTTAGGCAGGTGCCACCACTGAACCCTGGCCCCTTTTTCCTTTTTGTTTTGAGACAATCTTGTTGAGCTGTCCACACACTGAGCTTGCACACCTCCTGCTTCAACTACTGAGGAGCTGTGAGTACATTCCTGCATCATCAGGTCTGGCCAATGTGCACGGCTCTCGAGCACATAGCTTGCTGGCGTTTTATAATCCAGACATGCCTGTATAACTAGCACTGAAGAGAAGGTTCCGAACATTATCAGCACCCCCAGAAACTTCTCTTCATGCCTCTTTCCATCTCTCTGTACCCCCTTGTCAAAGATGACTAATCTAATGTTTATCACCACAGTTAAGTTTTATTAGTTTGAAAACTCGATCCATACACTCCATGTCTTCGTGTCTGGCCTTCACTCAACATTTTGCCCATGGGCTCAATTCTTGGTTTTAGTACTACCGTCAACACTGTCATTACATCATCATCATCCAACAAGCCTCAGGGGCTTTGCAAACTGATTGAGCAGGGCCTGAGTCTTAGCTCTCCTGGTCTTGGGATAGATTTTTGAACCTCTCTGACTTCAGTATTGGAAATATTATAAATAATCTCACTAACGGGATAGCTTTGTTTGACATGGTATAATCCCAGAACTTGGAAGGTAGAAGTGAGAGGGTCAATGAGTTCAAGGTTATCTTTGCCTACATAGCAAGCTCTAGGGTAGTGGTTCTCAACCTTCCTAATGCTGTGACCCTATAATAAATACAGTTCCTCACGTTGTGGTGACCCTCAACCATAAATGTATTTCATTGCTACTTCATGACTATAGTTTTGCTACCGTTATGAATCATAATGTAAATGTTTTTTGGGGATAGAAGTTTGCCAAAGGGGTCACCATCCACAGGTTGAGAACCACTGCTCTAGGGCGACCTGAACTAAATGAGACTATGAGAAGAAGAGGAGAAGGAGGATGAAGAGGAGAGAGAGGAAGACAGAGACTAAGGAAAAGGAAGAGAAGGAAGGAGGAGAAGAGGAGGGGGGAGGAGAAGAGGAGGGGGGAAGGAGAGGAGGAAGAGGAGAGAGGTAAGAGGAGGAGAAGGAGGGGCAAGGTATATTTTACTGAACAGCCACTGTGTGTCCGAGGCTTAGGGAGGCTCAGGACCATTTCATTGGCCTTCATAGTCAGTACACCGTGTGTGTGAGCCTTGCCCTCTGCTCCTCTCTTCCAAATTCCAGATCACAGAAGGTTAGGCCAATGATCTCAGCATTCAGGTCTGGAAAAACTGAACTAACAAGCTGGAGAGGGGAGGTAGGCATAGGCATCGTTCCTAGAGAATCATTCCATGCAGTTCCACAAGAGAACCTGCACAGCCCCCAGGAAACTCAGCAGGGAAGCATGTAGCCCTGCAACTAGACACACGTGATCCAGGAAGAAAAGACTAGAAAGCACATTCGTCACGCATAGACAGTCACAGGAACAACTGGCCCCAGTCCCCTTGAAGTTTAACGAACAACGAAAGAGGTCATGGTGACATGGTGGCCTAGTAACACATGAAGGTCAAGCAAATACTAAGCCCAGAGAACACAACTTAAAATGAGGACACTGGTCCTTGGTCCTTGGTCAGTTCGGCTGGAATCACCATCATACTGTCATAACCATGTCCCCAAGGTCACACAGTCCCAACACAGACCAGCTGCACATAAAATGAATGAACAAAATAATCACGGCGACATCACCAGAGCACAGTGTGTTACTCGTCCCATTTCCACGTGGGAAAGTTCAGTTAGAAAGGGACAGGGGCCTGAGCCATCCCCAGGTAGTTCATAAAAAATATTATGTTGGGGGAAAACATATTGTAAAAATAAAACCCTTTACCAATGTAAAATAAAAATTTGTTTTAAAAAAAAAACCTTTCTGTGATCGGATAATTATCTTTAAAATATACAGAAGGAAGATTTCTGCTCAGCATCAATTTCTCTCCCATCCAGGAAGTAAAGACTAGATGGTGACTGTAATACTCCATTATTATGAATTATTATTATGAAATATTATTATGAATCGGATATCTGTTTACATGTCAGTTTAATAAAACTGATAACTGTTTAAAAAAAGAAAAAGAAAAAGAAAAGGAAAGAAAAAAGAAAAAAGAAATGGGCCGAGGCCTAAGCCATCTTCCTTAGATTGTGATGTCTTAGGATGTGTGAGTTCGGCCTGTATAGCTTTACTACTTTAAAATATCATTTTAAACAGTGTTCAGGTGGTCTAATTCACGTGTCCCCTGGATGAGGAGGCAGTGGGGTCTGGTCATCTGTAAGGAGGTTCCTATTTCCTCTGGCTCACCCCAGCTCCTCTGACTTAGCCCGTACTGCTGTATCCACCTTTTCTTTTGCTGAAATTATTTCAGTGTCTACCACATTGAAATAAGAGCAAAATTCACAATGCAGAACTGCTGAACTGCTACTCAGCTCACAGATGATAGAGAGCGGCAGGAACATGTACTTAGGAGGCTCAGGGTTTTTTTTAGTTGAAAGATTATTTCCTCTTAGAATAAAATTGTGTAAACTCGTTTGCTTCAAGAATTGGGTTAGGTGCCTGTGGGGGAGTGGAGTTACATTAATTTTAGCCCAATTTGCATTTTAGTACAATAACATTTTCAGTTTGGAATGTGGAGGAGAGGGAAGCCGTCTGGATTACATGTCTTAAAAGGGGACACAGTAGAGCCATGTCTCCTGTTACCCATGTTGGCATTACTGGGGCTCAGAGAGATGAGAACCCTCCCAACCTTTTATGCCCATCTTTCCATTTCTTCTTCTTCCATGGGATAGGCCCTACTTCCCAAAAGGTCTGCAACCTTGCAAAACAGGTCCACCAGCCAAGGACCAAATGTTCAAACACATTAACCCATGGGAGACATTTCACATCCAAACCATAACTCATTCAAGGTGATTAATATGCTAACTGCTTTGACCTGCTTTGACCATTACAATGCATGTGTGTAGTCAAAAATCATGCCGCATCCCGTGAATAAATGCATCTATTATGTGTCAATCCAACATACAGTGAAGCCAAAACCAACATGAGAATGAGACTCCGAACTCAAGTCATCCCCCTCTGCGCTCAGGCGTGTTCGCTGAAGGGACGCTGGGGATGCTGGTCTTCCCATTCTGTGTGCCTTCTGATCTACAGCTGCCACCATGCTAGGTCAGCTGGATCAGAGTCACAGCAGGAGAGCTGGGTGGAGGGAAAGGGAAGGCCAGTCCTTGCTTAGCCTGTGACTGTGCTCCCTGGACCAGGTCAGTGAGTAAGGCTGCACAAAAAACATTCCACTGGAGAGGAGGCTAGAAGGGAGCAGACCCATTCTCCGTAAATAGTTTTGTCTCAGCTTTTCAGATTTCAAACCAGGTAAGGAGAGCCACACACAAGGCGAGCTCTTCTTCGTTATGGTTATGCCATGCTTGTGGGTGCCTCTTCCAATAGCCAGCACACTAGTGCCTTAGTAAAACCCAGTCACAAAAGGCCTCCTCTAAAACCACAGAAGACAGAATGACCAATCTCAAGTGTGTGGCATCCAGCAGGTGTTCAATAAATTGCTGCCATATAACACTATCATTCCCCTCTCTTTTCCCACCTGGCAGGGGAGAGGACGCTACGGGAAGTCCCAGCAGACCCCTGTTCAAAAAGGCATCAGAATTCTTTCCTTACAGATGCTCTGCGATCAACCCATTTACATTTCCCAAAACCCAATTCTTGTACATTATTCAACATTTTTAATGATGTCACAAGTAAAACCACAGGCTGTAGGACTAACGACTCTTCAAAAATATCCCAGGGTTGGCACATCCACCAGCTTTGGTGATGTTCCAATGTGAAAATTAAAACAAGAGAGTCCATTGTGGGGTTAGGATTCCTTTACTTTCCCAAAAGTGAACACAACTGTTCTGCAGATCCTCGTGAAAAGTCTAAAACACAAACTGAAAGTTGGATTGGAAATTCCTCCTGAAAATCTGTTTATACTAGTTCTTTGGAAAAATACAGAATTAGCTGGCTAATTCTGTTCCACCACCCCTCGGCTTGGCGAAGAATGATTTAGACTATTTCCTGTCAACCCACCAAATCGAAAAGTGTGTGCTTTCCAGGAAACCTGAAACTACTAATTACCCAGACTGTGTTTGCATATATGCCTTGTACGTGTGGTGTGCGCGTGTCCTGCCCCTCTGTGACGTCGGGGGCGTTGAGGTTTCCCTGCACAAAGAGCTGAACGTTTTGTTTTGTTCCTGGAAACGTCTTGGAAGCACAGCTGTTGTCAACCCCATTGTAATTTGGCTGACGCCCATGGAAAACACCACCTCTCTAAAGCCGGGGTGGCTTTAGGACATCAGAGGGCCCCACAGAGCAGGTGTTTCTGTTCATCTCCTCCTAAGGGCTTGGGCGATTCCTTTATTTGCTGAAGATACTCACTTTCTTGTTGTTAGTTCAACTTCAGCCCCTCATCCCTGTCACTGAGCTCCAGGGGTGCTTACTGCTCCTCGCTTTGCTAGAGAGAGACTTTCTATCCTCCCTTGATCCCATGTTCTGTCCAGGGGCTCCACCACCAATACTAGAGCTCCTTCAGGGAACTCCTGTGGAGGAGTTCGGTACTGCCTCTAACCTTAAGTCCAGAGCCACACACAAAAGGCATCACAAAGCCTTTGTGCTTTGAGAGAAGAATGCCAGCTCAATGAGGTAAGAGAGGTGAATTAACATCCTAAAGCAGGTGTTTAGGGACATCTCTCAGACCCCAGCATCCTTCACTCACAGCCTCACCAAGTCTAAAGCTCTGAAGCCAAGTATACCCCACTCCTGGAGGATGAGCTCTTTCTCTCTGGCTGTATCATCCATCACTGCGGTGAGATTTCCCAGCATGACTTGGTGTCCCTAAATCCTTCTATTAAATATGCAGAGAAGAGTGTCCCTAAAAAGGTTGAGTGAAGAAAAGTAAGGCACAGAAAAATGTGCAGTGAGCCTGCTCCAACCTGCCTGCAGATGCGCAGTGGGTCCCTCACAATGGCTGCCCTCCAGAAGCGGTGCTGTGAGATGCAAGAGGGATAGTGCTTAGTTCTTACTTCGTGCCGTTCTATTGTTTAACATTTTGCAATGTTGACCCAATACTTTTCAAAGTGAGTCTATTCTCTGCATCCCCTTTCAGCTTACACTATGTCACCTCCTAGGCATTATAGGCACCTTTTAAAAATGTTGAGCTTGTGTGGAGGGGTATGTTTGTGCCACCACACATATGCAGAGGTCAGAAGACAGCTTTGTGAAGTCCATGCTCTCCTTCCACTTTACGTGGGTTTGGGGGATTGAATTCGGGTTCTGAGGCTTGTGTGCCAAGGACTTTACATACTGAGTCACCTCACTGGCCCCCATAGATATCTTATTATAGAGGTGTTTTTTTTTCCATTTTATTTGCCCATTTCTTATGATACAATTGCTATTCATTTTTCTTATTCATATGCTATAGTCACCCTATATACTGTTGCTGTTATTTCTTTAAACAAGCAGTTATTTCAAGATAAATTAAAAATAAGGAAAATAAATTGCTTTCTTTGGAGGAGCTTGAGAGATGCCTTAGTGATTTAAAAAAAAAAAAAAAAAAGAGCATGTACTGCTCTTTCAGAGGACCCATGTTTGGTCCCCAGGAGCTACACCAGGTGCCTCACAACTGCCTGTAACTGCAGCTCTGGGGGATCCAGTGCCCTCTTCTGGCCTCCTCCAGTACTGCACTCATGTGCACATACCCACATACAGACATACACATATCCACATAACTAAGACTAAAATTTAAATGCCAGTAATTATTTCCTTTTACCTTTACTTTTTCTTTCTCTGGTGCTCTTCCTTTCTAGTCATCATTTTTTCAACTTTTTGTAAGATCTGTTTTAGTGTTTCTTGCAGGAAAGTTTTATTGAATTTCATAAATTTTTGTTTGACTTGCTGAGAAAGTCTATGCACCCCCAAACTCTTTTGCTGGGTAAGGATTCTGCATTGGTGGGTTTTTGTCTTACAGCACTTTCAGTGTATAACTCTGTTCTTTTCTGGTTTGCAAGGGTTCTGATGAGAACTTTGCTGCAGTTTTTATTTATGCAAATATTTTAATATTTATTTCCTAATACTTCATATACAAGGTATATTTTTACATTCTCAGGTTTGGTCCAAAGATCTTGGTCTTTAATTCTCTGTAGCTTGAGGGTGATAAGCTACATGGAGCTTTCACACTTCACTTGGCTTGCTGTTCTTGAAACTTCCTGGATCTGTGATTTGGTGTCTGTCAGCAGCACTGGAAAACCCCACTATCACTGGTTCAGTTATCCCCCCTGTTCCCTTGTCTAATTCTGATTTTCTGAAGATTTAATCCTAATTTTCTGTTCTGCTCTGTTCTTTAGTTTCTCATTTTTCCTTTTTGTATTTAAGCTTGCAAAGTTTTAACTAACCTATCTTCATTGATTTTTCCCACACTGTGTCCAATCTACAGATGAGTAGATCCACCAAAGCAACTTCATTTCTATTAGGGTGTAGTTTCTTACATTTTATTTTTCCCCTTTTTTTGAAATTACAGTGTAATTACACAATGTCTCCCCTCCCTTTCCTCCTCCCCGTGTATTCCTTTTATTCCTGATCAAGTCGTCTTGTCTACAGCATCTGTTAATTCTCCTGTGCTGTCTTATTCTCCCATCAGCATCCACAGCATTACTCTTACTTACCCTTCTGCTGTTGGCCTGATGGGTCCAGCATCTGAACCATAGCTGAGTCTGGTTCTAAAGTTCATCTCATCGGGCTGCTTTTTTCTTGACTTTTGACATGTCTCACAGTGCTTTGCTGAAGGCTAAACATGATGCATTGAGTAGTAGGGCCTTCAGTGGGATGTTTTGTGTCAACTAGGAATTGGCCTAACGATTAGTATTTGTCAAATTTTTAATACTTTGTGACATTCATTCCTGGTAATTCTAATAAAAGACACTGATGCTCAGTTTGGCTGCTTGGTTGTCAGAGTTTGAGTTATGACTTCTAAGATCTGACATTTCTAATTTAGTACATTGGAAATCCATTGTTTAATTTTTAATGAAGAGTTTTATTGTATTCACTGAAATAAAAACTTTTTTTAATGGAGTTATCTCTCATAGGTGTCTATCTTTAGCTCTTAGGTGAATGGGCTTAAAAAGAATTAAGATTCTTACTTGGCAAGGAGTTACACCTGTAAATTTAGCAGGAATTACCAACACAGTCAATCTCTCCCTGAAGGGAGTAGGATTTCCTCCTTGCTAAGTCTGGACCAGCTCTCTTTCCTCCCAACATGATAACCTTCTGTATTCAGTTGGCAGCTAGTCTCTTGGACCCAGACAACCTAGAAACAAGAGCTTCTACAAGCTCAAAAATCACCACCTCCTTCCGCCTGTCTCTCGATAGATGGAGTGCATAGCCATCTCTGACACAAGAGAACACCTATGGCTTCATTTGCAAAGGTCACATGTAACACGAATCTTAAAAGGTCTTATTAATAAAATCAAACCTGAAGCCAGGTATTGGGGTGAATGCTGGAAGATCAAAGAGACAGAACAAGCCACAGCTTCCTCAAGCCACAGCTTCCTCACCTCGACAGTTCCTCAGCTGATCCTTTTTCCTCAGATTGGAAACCTCTGAGTCCTTATCCAAATGAATCTCAGCTGAGATTCCTGGTCCTCACGCCTTATAGACCTTTCTGCTTCCTGCCATCACTTACTGGGATTAAAGGTTCTTGTTACCATGCCTGGCTGTTTCCGGTGTGGCTTTTGAACTCACAGAGATCCAGAGGATCTCTGCCAATGGAATGCTAGGATTAAAGGCGTGTGTGCCACCATTTTCTGGCGTCTATATCTAGTGGCTGTTCTGTTCTCTGACCCCAGATAAGTTTATTAGGGTGCACAATATATTGGGGAACACAATATCACCACAGCCATAGATGAGTGACCTCAGTGGCAAATACACAGCAAGGGTAGGGGGTTGATGATGGCTGTCTGTCTGATAGCAGTCCCTTCTTAATGCAGAACTCTGTGCATGTGAAGGGACCCTCTGTTTATGCTGCCAGGGAGCTATGGACACAGGAAAGGCCTTTCTCCAGCCCCACCCTGTGGCCAGTACTGAGGATTTTCCCCCTCTCCCTTAAATAACTCAGAACAAAACTAGTAGTAATAATGGAGGCTTCTCTGAAGTGTACTGAATCAAGCAGTTGAGCAGTACAGAAACTGTACTAGCCACAAGATTACGGGAAACCCCTTCATGTTCTGGGGGTTTTAACATCCTCAAGTATAAAATGGGAACAAAATCTTGTGGTGATATATTGTGTACCATAATAAAATTTGCCTGAAGATCAGAGAGACAAAACAAGCCACTAGATTAAACCTAGAGGCCAGGCAGTGTTGCACGCCTTTAATCCCAGCACTCGGGAGGCAGAGGCAGGCGGATCTCTGTGAGTTTGAGGCCAGCCTGGGCTACAGAGCGAGTTCCAGGAAAGGTGCCAAAGCTACACAGAGAAACCCTGTCTTGAAAAACCAAAAAAAAAAAAAAAAAAAAAAAGCCATGAGATTAAACATAGATGCCAGGCAGTGGTGGCACACACCTTTAATCCCAGCACTAAGAAAGAAGTGATATGGCTGGGCAGAGAAAGGTATATAAGGTGTGAGGAGACAGGAACTAAAGGCTTTTTGGAGACAGGAACTAAAGGTTTTTCAGGAGAGCTTTCAGCTGAGGACTCAGAGGCATTCAGTCAGAGGATTCGTGGAGTTGCCAAGGTGAAACATGGCAGTGGATTGTTCCTTTGTCTCTGATCTTTCAGCATTTACCACAATATCTGGCTCTAGGTTTTTTATTAATAAGACCATTTTAAGATTCAAGCAACAAAATCTCCTCCTTGACTTTTTCTGACACTGTCCTTGGGGGGTTGTTGGGCAACTGAACAGAACTGGGGGGTGTGGCTCCAGGCTCCCCCCTTGCTTTTACAGTTTATGCTGTGGAGCTTGGTCATGGTGTGAAAGTGTTCTGGCTTGCTGGGATGCCTGTGTAGATAGAAAGGTTTTCTTGTGGTTTTGGTATCTACGCCTGTGGGGTTTCTGGGTTTCTGGCTTCATTACCTCAGTTTTGACATATATGAGGAAAAACCAAATCAACATCCAAACTACACAAGAAAAACAGCAGGGGCCTCACGACAAAGCCATTGTTGAAGTCCTGAGTCCATGTGCAGTCTGTCAGCTCTCCATTCAAGTCTCCTCGCATTGACCTTGGTACCACGGGTAGGGTCTCGGAGAGTAGGGGGAAAAAAAAGCAACAATAATAATTTTAAAAGTTCACATCCGTGCCATCTTCCCAGATACAAAACTCTACCATCTTGTTTCATAATCTGCTTTCAAAGGAATGTCCTTCTCTTGTAAATAAATACAGACTACATTCGTTTTTAATGGCTACATAGTATTCCATCACACCGATATTCACTGCCTTGACTAAATCAATTATCTGTGGTTAGAGGAACAAGAGCATCCCAGTACCTTCCTACAGATTTCTCCTATGAACACATGGGATTAACTAGCTAAGTAGCTAAGTATTTCTCACAGTCTCCTTTTCCAGCGCAGAGGAGCGAATCCAAGGCCTTGAACGTGCCAGGCAGGCTCTACCGCTGAATTACACCCCCAGTCCCTGCGATAGTCTTTGTATAATCTGTGTGTGAACACATGTGTAGAGCTTAGAGGGCAACTTCAGATGTCAGGCCTCACATTCCCTCCCCCTTGTCTGAGACTGGTTTTTACCTGCATGTACCAGGCTGCCTAAGCCACGAGCTTCCAGGGAGCCTCCCATGTCTGGTTCCCCATCTTGCCGTGCAAACAATGGGATTACAGACACACGACCATGCGCAGTTTTCTGTGGGTTCTGGGGAGTCACACTGAGATCTGCATGCTCGCACAGCAAGCGCCTTCACCCACGATCCATCTCCCCCAGCCTTTGTCGTCTTCTCATTTCTTTAGGCTCCGTTTCCAGACATACACAGCTACTATAAAGGGTAGATTTATCAAGGCTTCTAAAAATGCAGCCAGCTGCTTCCCAGAGATCCTGAAATGTTATAGAAAATTATGCAATGCTAGTAGCAATCCGTACCTTCAACGACAGTGGGATTTTTTCCAGTTGATAGTCTAGTGTATCATTTTCAAAAATGACCTTTGCTTGGTTACTTGTAAGAATCATCATTGAGAAGTGATTGACTTTATTATGGTCCTGAGTGTCCTGGAGGAAGAAGGAAGACAGCAAAGGCTGATACCCAAGGTTTGGAGGAGCACCTTAGGTGAGCTAGAGATGTGGTGGGACTTCACTCCATGTGACAGACAGTGACCGGGGCTTGGAGTGCCAGGTCTGACAGATACAGGCAGAGGTGAGGCAGGAGGTGAGCACGCCTCATGTCTCTCTGCAACCAGGGTTCTGCTCCTATTCATGAAGCCTTCTCATTTTTCTCTGGATTTGTGGGGGCTTTTTACTAACAAAGTGTCTCTTAGTCATCAAGAATGGATACCGGTCACCACAGTGAGTGAAAAAGCACCATTATAGTTGCCCTCTAACTAATGCCTTAAACACAAAATCAAGTGCACCTGCACGTGCAAACAGACGCAGACGTGCACACTCACACAGAGCTCTAGTCTGTTTTCACTCCGGTCTTCCGTTCCTTGCTATAATTAGTCACTAGGAAATTATAATTAGCTTGCATTGCAGTTGGGTCCTAGGGACGGTCATGTAGGGTGAGTGCATGATGATGAGGATTGAACCTAAGAGGGAGGATGGGAGAAGAACGGAGGAAATAAGAGAGAGAGAGAGAGAGAGAGAGAGAGAGAGAGAGAGAGAGAGAGAGAGAGAGAATTCTTCCCAGCACTTTATCCTCCCTCTTATACATAACCCTTGGCTTTGGACATTTTCTTCACAACTACTGGCAAGGTCACAATAATACTACTGCTTTGCATTCATCTCCAAAGCGAATTTTATTCCAGTCCTTAAGTCAGAGTCTCTTCAGACATCCAACTCCTTAAATCCGACCTTTATAGTGACCACTTCACATTGCTGCTGTGTTTCCCCTTGCTGACTGATGTATACTAGTTTCTATTTTATTAACTTCAGCTATCTAGGCTTTGGAGTAAAGGGATACCTATGCTGTAGACAGGGGACATCTCAGGATAGCTAGGGCCCTGTGTCTTTGGTGTGCACTGTTTTCTTCAGGCTACGACACCTGGAGTCCTTAGATTTCATCAGAATATGCTGTGTCACAGACACTGGGGGCCAGTCTGATCCCCTGAGATGCATAAACCATGAGCTATCACAGGCACTGCTCCCTTAGCTTTGAAAAACACCAATTTTCACGAATTGTTGATTTGTCCGATTTTCATAAAAAGGGACAGTTTTGCATTTGTAATTGTATACGTGAACTAAAGGATTCAGTCCTGACAGGAGAGCTCTTCCATTTTGTTTGGGTGTGACGAAAGCAACCCACCCTTCCAATGCTGTAATGCTGGCGTCTGCAGCAGCCTTACACACAGCAGCTTCCAGCTGTTTCAAATCCTAACTCTGCTCCACTGTTGACAAGCCTTCAGTACCACCCTGGAGAAGATGTGATCACGTGACGATGACCTCCAGCAGCTCTTCACGTTGCTGTCACAGTGGACAGTAGGGGTTTCCAGACATCAGCACCATTAGCTGACCACATCAGGTGTCCGGTTATGGCGAGAGTTCCCGCTTCCTGCTTTGGCAAGGCCAGCCATTTAGCGGCTCCTCCTGTGGCTGGTGCGTCCTGAAGCTGCCCAGCCCTGGAATGGTCATTTCTGGAAGAGAGGTGTTCAGCTTCACCACACTCTCAAACCCACCAGTTTCCAGAGAAAAGCTTTACACTGGGGTCTAGATCAGTGGCCAGTGGATAGTTCTGGATCCTTGTCTGGTTCTTGGACTGCACTTTCATGGCTAGAACCTGGCTATAGGAAGGAGATGGGATACAGAGGTGGGAAGAGAATATAGACAGATACTCAGAAGGAAAGCAGCAGGAGCTGAAAAATGGGGTGGTCCCAGGATGAGAAGAACTTCAGGGAGGTATGTTTTAGAGGGTTTAAAACCTTCCTCATACTGCCTGGCTTAATCCTGTTGTCCTTCTGGGGGACTTCAGAAAGTCTAACAGATCTCATCAAGAGTTTTGACACAGCGTCATACTGTGTTTCCTACCACTGCAACTGAATAGCGTATTTATCAGTTTATAAAGAAAGAAGGTTCATTTGGCTCATGGTTCTGAAGGATGGAAAATTCAAGGTCAGATAAAGACTCTGTGGGACTCAAGGTGGCAGGGGGCATCACATGCCAAGACAGAATGGCTTGTGTCTCTTCCTAACTTCCCTCCCCAAAGGTCCTACCTCCAAATGCTGTGGTTAGATGAAGTCTTTGAGCTCTCAACACCCACAGTGAGGATTATAATTTTTAACACGGATTTTCCTTTCTTATTACATTTTATGTACTTGCGTGTAAGAGAGAGCATGCCCTGGCCGTATCACATGGGTAGAGATCAAAGGAGAGCTTGTACGAGTCAGTTCTCTCCTTCCACCATGTGGGTCCCAGGGATTGAACTCAGATTGTCAGGCTCCGAGGCAAGCACCTTTACCCACCGAGCCATATCACCAGCCCTAGTTTTTTTTTGGCGGGGCGGGGGGGGGGGATTCAAACCATGGTGTATAGATTTGTTTGTTGTAAATATTACCCTGCTGGAGCCAGCCTTAAGAAAAGAGTAAATGCTTTATCAATGAGATTTTTGCATTCCTAAATGGTATATACTGTTACAATCACCATCTTTCTGTTTAAGAAGCTGAGGCTGTGAGAGGTCAGAGGTCTGAGGTTACTCGGGTCACACAACAGGTAGTAAGGCCAGGCTCTGAGCCCAGACAGACAAAATACCAAGACACGTGATGAAACAGCACATGACCCACCCTGCCCTCACCCTGGGTAGTCACATGGGCTATGAAATCCCCGAGCATCTATGGAGCTCTGCCAAGGTCAGACTCTTTTCCAAAGGCTTTAGAGGACAGAAAACACTTGGTAGCTTTCAAGTCCCATAATGATGATGGAAAGGGAGCGAGGATGCAATGTCCAAAACTGGAACCAAGCGCTAACCTGAATACTTTCAGCTGTGTGGGCCCCCTTGTCTGCTTTCCAACACGAGGTACATGCGTATGAACTTGTGAAACTTCAATGACCATGTGGCTGCTTCTGTCCACACAGTCCAGAGCATAACAATGCGGATGGAAAGACGCCATGGCGGAACAATTCTAGCCTAGTGTGCTGGCACTGCCCCCGGGAGGAACTCATCGCTCTTCAACGACCCAGACAAAACCAGTTCCGATTGGCTAGGAAGAGCAGAAAACCCCACATCCCTGTGTCTCAGAAGACCTCCTTCCCTCCACTGGCTAAACAAGAAACTATCCCAAGGACCACTGTGAAGCCAGGAGATTGCCTAGGACTGGACTCTTTTGAAATGGTCTCCAGGGATGATTTCAACCCTGGCTCATATCAGAATTACTGGGCTTTAATTTTTTTTTAATATTCAATTTAAATTGTACTTCCTTTATAAAGGCATGTAATGCCCCACTTGCATAAAAACCATGAAAAGTGGTACTCTGTGAAAAGTCCCCATCTCATCTGTGGTCACTAAATGCCATCCCGCCTCCCACACGCAACCAAAGTGATTCATTTCTTGTGGATCCTTCCAGACATACAGAGATTTTTAGGTGCCCTTTCTTGGGCCCTAAGCCAGACTTTCTGAGAAGAGTTTCCAGGAGAGAATCTAGAAGCGTGGCTATTAAGCCTCGGTGCTGTCGAGATTTAAACAACCGCAGTAGTCCATCAGTCATTTGCTCAATTCCATTTCTCAGTGTGCTCCCGAGTGCCAGGCACTGTGCAGGGTGCCAGAGACTCAGCAGCAAACCAAACAAATTGCTAGTCACGAGCTTGGATCATGGTGTGGGGCGGGGGAAAGGCAGAAAACAAACTGTAATTATCCAGAAAGAAGTTCTATGATGAAATCTAAAGTGAGATAATAGAAAGTCTTTCAGCTGCTCTTATCACAGCATGAGCCTCCCTCTTCCTCGCTTCCTATTCTTTCCTAGGCCGAGCACTGGAGAGCATGTGGGAGCTGGAAAGAAAAAGGGGGCAAATGGTTTTGGGGATTCGATTGTTCCCAAAGCCCGAGATCGGGATGAGCCAAAAGCTGGTGCCTAGTGTCATTTACATGTGGTATCATTTCTCTTCATGAGTGCAGGTCACTGCGCCATTCAAAGTGGTGTAGGAATAATGTTAAAAAATGACCGTGCATGGTACTGTAGTACTGGGGGTGTCTCTTTCAAAGCTAGGGTCACACTGAATATCTCCCCACCCTCACCCCCCCCCAAAAAAAGAAAAACATCGGAAGGTCTCTTGGCTGCTGGCACTGTGAATATTTGGTTCTACAGAAGGCTGGTGTCATTGACGAGCTGGGCACTGTGGTAGATCCCATCATCATCACGTCTATAAAGGGAAGGAAGGTTAAGCTGGTAAGTGACTTCACCGAACAGCTTAGTGTTCTGGGTTTGCTTGTATCAGAGCTGGCTTAACCTTCAAGGGTTTGCCCCCAAACTGAAATGGGGTCTTCTGTGCATGGTACTTAACACAGTACTTCACAAACTGCTAAGTTCTCTAGAACAGAAGGTGCCTTGTTCTCAGTGGTGTTTGGTCGAGGGGTGATGTATAAAATCTGGCTATTACAGGCCCTTGTCCCCTTTCTTTCCAACCAAATACTGAGAAAGACTTGGACTCTTTTGGACTCTTTTGAAATAAATGGTCTCCAGGGATGATTTCAACCCTGGCTCATATCAGAATTACTGGGCTTTAATTTTTTTAATATTCAATTTAAATTGTACTTCCTTTGTGGGCATGTAATGCCCCATTCACAATAAAAACCATAAAAATGGTACCAAATGCTGAGAAAGAAAGAGGCTGCAGTATGGCATCATGTGGTGGGGGCTGGGCTTACCCTGTGAGGCTGGGAGTGTGACGTCATGTGATGGGGGCTGGACTTAGCTGCTGCTTTGGGCGCATTCTTTAGGGAACAGCTGCCACTTGGGATTCTAATTTTTGCATCAAACAAATCCAAATCTGGGAGTTTAAGCATGATCTTGCAGACCCAGGACTTGCCGCGTACAGTGAGCTTGTGCTCTGTGCCGTATATTTTACCATGCAAATTCACATGAGGACAGTGTTGAAACAGAAACATAGATCCCAATGCACTCCTGAGATGCTCCCCAAACAAGTCCCCTCCCAATCTGGGTAGCATGGAGGCCCTGATCCTCCTACGGCTAGAGCTTAGGGACAAATTTGTTCTGTTCTTCACTGGTGAATTGTGTCTCCCATGAAAGGCAGGTTGAGGTCCTAACCTGCCTGAAGTCACTTGCTCTTACTTGGCAATACAGTCGTTAGAGATATAATTGGCTAAACTGATCTGAGTCCATCCTGGAATTGCGTGTGCCATTAATCCAAAAGAACCATGTCCTTACAGGAAGACCTTCAGGTAAAGAGACAAGCACAGAAAGAGCATGTCAAGATAGAGACCAAGGTGCTGAGCTCAGTGGTGGGGTGCTTGCCTAGGCTCTGGGTTCAGTCCCCACCACAGCAAAAACCGGCATGAGAACAAATGCCTAACTCCCCCCCACACACACACACACACTCAGGATGTAGAAACAGAAAGGTCAGAAAGTCAAGTTGGACCTGACTACAGAGTGAGTTCCAGGCCAGCCTGAATGTCACCAGACCCCATCTCAAAAAAAAAAAAAAATGATGATGATAGTGATGGTGATGATGATGGTGATGATGATGGTGATGGTGATGACTATGATGGTGATGGTGATGGTGATGACTATGATGATGATGATGGTGATGGTGATGATGATGGTGATGATGATGGTGATGGTGATGATGATGGTGATGGCCAACTTAAGTAATGTGTCTACAAGCCAAGCAACATCAAGAGCCATGGGCAGAAAGCAAAATCTAGAAGAGAGGCAGACCTAGACCCTTACTCAGAGCCCTCAGCAGGTTTTGGATCCTGGCTTCTAGAACTGTAAAACTCTCCATTTTCCCTTTTTAAGACATCCATTTGTTACAGAAATCACAGACAGGTAGAACACTCATGAACCCCAAGAAAATGAAACTTTGTCTTAAATTCAGAGAAAGCAAAAATTTTCCTGGCCCTTCATCATGCCAGACAGACAAGTAGATAAGACAGATGGCCGGCATGGAGGACTGCAGTGACTCCCGGGGCAGGAGGCTGAGATGAGTCGCAGGACCACACACACCCTTCACTATGAAGGCTGCTTTCCCACTTACTGAGAGACTCAAGAACAACCATCTGAAATGAGACCAGGAAGATTGAAATAGATGTCTCTCACCTGGGAGCTCTAAATCACGTTGACTTCAAAGAGGCAATCTGGATGTCCAGCCTAGTGATAGTTCCAGACAAAGGATTCCTAGACACCACATTCCTCATCTACCTCAATCTGTGGTTTCCACGGAAACTGGTGTCTGCATCTACTTGCCATCTAGAGCTGATACATGTCCCATTGTACACAGATCATCAAAACTCTGCTTTAGCTAATGCCAGCTGAGCTCCATACTCTCCCACTAGCCCTGCACTACCTCGTCTCCATTTGGTAAACCCAATTCTGCCTGCTACAGGACAGTGCCTGGTGGCCTAAGGCTGACTGGACCAAGAACACTTTATTGGATGCAGCAGTAGACCTCCAAGGCTTAGAGTACAGGAAACCCTAGTGGTTAATGTGCCTGTAATTTTCTCTCTTGTTTCTTCCCTTCTCACCCATCATTTTTCTTCTTCACTCTATAAGGTTGGGGGGCCGCAAGAGTCTCTGAAGCCAAGTCACCAGGTCACATGACACCAACAGTCCACCATTCTCCGATCTTCCACCCAAACCATATGGACTGATTTCAGCAGGAACACAGCCCTGTGTATGCCATGATAGGGCAGGGGTTATCTTCCTAGGATTCATAGCCCATCAGAGGACAGAAAGCAGTAAGCAGATAAAATACAAGATGCCCAAAATAGTGTGCAAGGAGAAAAAAAAAAAAAGCAAGGATATGGGAAATCTCACGATGGGGATTGCTGCACTTCCTGGAGGAAGGAGTATCCAATCAGAATCCTGAGACATATTCTAGAGTTAGAGTTATGAAGACAGTGGAAGGAAGCAGTCCAGGCAGTGGAAACAGTCTATGCAAAAAGCCAGGGAAAAGGAACAGGTTTGAAGAATTGCATATGGCTGTGTATGGGGACCCCAGGGAGGTGATCCACACAGATACCAAGCATTCAGGGTCAGATCACCCAGGACCTAGAGACCAAGGCAGATCAAAAGTTGGAGCTTTACTCTGTAGAGATGCTCTCCTTAAAAAGGAGAAAGCTGATCCTGATCTGATTTGCATTTTCAAAGGGTCACCTGGGTACTGTATGGGAGATGGACTGGGGGAAGGGGAGCAATCGTGGTTCTTTGGAAGGGGTGTAAGGATGGCAGGCTTCACTAAGGTGATGCCAGTGGGGATGGAACAGAAAATGCAGACTTCTGAATTCTGGTTCCCTGTAGCTAGAGTCTTCCTGCCTGGCCCACGGTCAGGGCAAATCTCTCTCACCTGCCAGTCCCACAGCCGCTTAGACCCGACCAAATAAACACAGAGACTTATTGGTTACAAACTGTATGGCCATGGCAGGCTTCTTGCTAACTGTTCTTACAGCTTAAATTAATCCATTTCCTTTAATCTATACCTTGCCACATGGCTCGTGGCTTACCGGCATCTTCACATGCTGTTTCTCATCATGGTGGCTGGCAGTGTCTCTCTGACTCAGCCTTCCACTTCCCAGCTTTATTCTCCTCCTTGTCCCACCTATACTTCCTGCCTAGCCACTGGCCAATCAGTGATTTATTTATTGACCAATCAGCAACACACTTGACATACAGACCATCCCACAGGAGTTCCCCATCCCCTCTCTGTGGTAGTTTGAACATATTTGGCTCCCATAAGTACATGGGAATAGCATTATTAAGAGGTATGGTCTTGTTGGAGGATGTGTGTTGCTACTGTGGTGGGCTTTAAGGTCTCCTATGCTCAGGCTACACCCAGTGTCTCAGATCACTTCCTGCTGCCTGTGGATCAAGATGTAGCTCCTTCTCCACTCTCAGCTCCTTCTCCAGCACCATGTCTGCCTGCATGCCGCCATGTCTCACCAGGGTGATAATGGACTAAACCTTGAAACTGTAAGTCAACTAATTAAATGTTTTCCTTTATAAGAGTTACCATAGTCATGGTGTCTCTTCACAGCAATGGAAACACTAAGACACTCACCCTCTTTCCTTCCTCCACCACACACACACACACACACACACACACACACACACACACACACACACACTGCCATGTGTGTGGTGTTAGGGTAATGATGCTAAGGGCAAACGCATGAAGGCTGAGTTCAGAAAGTGTTCATAGCAGCCCTAAAAGATTGTTTTGTAGCCCCATTTTGCTCATTGGTTAAAGGAAGACCATTCCTCCTTTGCCCTAGATCACATGGCTAACAGTGTCAAAGCCAGGACTGGAGATAGCTTAGCTCCCAAGACCATGACTCAGTTCATCTTTAACATGCACATGCTAGCACTGTGAGGGCAGCCTGCTAACTCCCAACAAGAACTTTAAGACCCCCCTGTCAAGATTTATCAAGGTTGGCTACAGTCATTCTCACGACCTCTCCATTGCATCTCATAATACCTAAATGCCTGTGTTCTCTGAGCCAAGAACATGGCCCAGCCCTCTTCCCACTGATGGACTACTGCAATTCAAGGAAGGTCTTCAGCAATTCAGTCCAGTGACACAGCCCCATAGACTCTTGTTTCCTGAGCAGATTCTGAGCACTGCAGGTCAGCCTCCTGTACCAAACCCGGAGATAACAGCTGTGTAATGGTCAGCCCTGCTCAACAATTGCTCTGGACCCTCATGAAGATGGCTGAGGATCAAAGAGAGGAAAGCTCAGGCCAGGGATGTGGGGAAGACTTCTAAGAGAAGGTCACTTTGAGGCCAATCAACTGATGAAGAAATGAATGAGGCCATCAGTTCACTAACAGGATTGTCCTTGACGGTGAAGAGAGAAGGGGGTACTGGGTAACCCATGTCTTCCTCCAAATTTGCTGGCCTGCTTCTTTTGCTCACTCTGTACCCCAGGAAACTGACCCCTAAATGCTGCTTTAGGTAGCTGTCTGTCCTTGAGCATCTACTTAAGTGTGGCCTGTGGGAGGTTATCAAGTGGAAAAAGGATGTCCTTGGGTATTCACTCCCGGGTGAATATGGCCCCAGAGGATCGTCTAGGGTTGATTCATGCCATCTTCCCGCTTTTCTTGCTCCACATGTTAATGGGAAAATGTAGAGTTTGGGCAAAAATCAGTAGAAAGAAGAACTTCTCAACACTAACAGTATTGACTTTTAGAGCTAGAATGTTCTGTGTGGCGAGGGCCATCTTGTACAGGGTGGCTGCTTAGCAGTTCCCTTCCCACACACATTTGTCTGGGGGATGTGATACTCTCAGAGTACATAGACTCGCAGTAAAGGCAAGGGGTAGGCCTTGAAAGTCCAGCAGAGGGTGTGAGCACTAGAGAAGCTCCCTGCTCTGTGATCCAGGGGTCTGCTTGATCCAGAGGGCTGGATGAAGGTCCACTGATGGGAAAGTCAGAAGCCTTAAGCCCCATCGTGGACACTTTGTTCAAATGTTCTAGAACACCCTGCCTTGTGATGAAGATGAGGGGGAATTGGGAAGAAATGCAAAGGCCAAGAAGAGACTGAGGAGAGCTGATACTCCCATCATGCAGCTGTGTTGTCCCCTTACAACAACCCGATGATCCAGAAAGTAAGAAAATCCTCAAAGAACAAGGGACCCAGGAGCCAGCTTGAAGGTGTTACCGCAAGCCAAATCTGAGACAGTGTCAGCATCACAACACAGAGTGACATCCATGGCTCTAATGCACTGATACAAACAAATAAATTGGGCAGAAAAAAATCATTCTTAAATTGCAAAATCAACTAATGAATGATGGAACTATAAGACTACCATCTGCAACTCTCATAACTGCCCTAAACATCTATTGATTTGAATGTTAAACCTAGTGAGCAAAAAATAAAAAAAATAAAAAATGATGAGTAAGAACGTTCTGGTATAGTCTCAAAGAGTTCTCCGCTGAAAAAAATCATGAATTACAAAGGGAAAATGTACTTTCTAATGGGGAAGGAAAGTGGTCTACCTTGACCAAGGTTAGCATCACAGAAACACAAGAGACATGATGTACCTCACAAGCTCATTCACCAACGAGAACACAACGTACTTCTGTTGTATTTCTGCCAGAAATCTATAACCTGAATCTAATCATGGGGAAATGCCAGCCAAACCAATTTCACAATGAGGCATTATGCTAAATGACCCATACTCTTCAAAAATGTCAATGTCGTGAATGGCAAAGGACTAGGGCTATTCAAAATTCAAGGAGCTTTGGGCCGTGGTGGCACATGCCTTTAAGCACTCGGGAGGCAGAGGCAGGTGGATCTTTGAGTTCAAGGCCAGTCTGGTCTACAGAGCAAGTTCCAGGACAGCCAGGGATACACAGAGAAACCCTGTCTCAAAAATAATGCATTAAAAATTCAAGGAATCTGAAGACATGAGACAACTGAATGCAACAAATGGCCCAAGATTTACTCTTTCTATTAAGGAAGTGTTAGTAGAATTAGTGGAAATATGATAGGTGATAGAATAGATAGATGATAGACAGATAGATGACAGCTGATAGAAGATAAATACAAAAGTATATAAATAATTATATATTTTTTAATTTTCACAGATTAATAACATGGAATGATTCTGTAAGAGAATTGTCTTTGTCTTAGAAAGTATATGCTGAAAGGTGTGGGATAAGAGAGCATGGTTTCTACAATTTATTCTTAGACTTTTTAGAAATAAAATAATGTGTGTGCATGGATGAAAAATGATGGGAGCTGGAGCAATGGCTAAGAAACTAAGATCACCTGCTGCTCTTGCTGAGGACATGGCTTCAGATCCTGGCATCCACATGGCAGCTTACAACCTTCAGAACACCAGTTCCAGGGGATCCAAAGCCGTCTTGTGGCCTCTATAGGCACCCACACATACATACAGACATGCATGCAAGCACTCAAATACACATAAAGTAAACCTTTAAAAAATGATCCTTGATGCCAAGAAATTTGTACAAGTGTTCACTAGGATGTAAACAAAAAAATAACTTGTCTACAAATACCACATAGCTCTGGGAAGCAGTTATACAGTTTTTGACCCAGCAAATCTATTTCTCAGTCTATCCTAGTAAAAATATTTTCAATTATTTGACTAAAAGAACATTTAAGATGCTGAAACAAAATGATTTCCAAGAATAACACTTTGGTTACACAAAACGCTGTGCATTCTTATGATGAAAAATTAGATCGTGGTCCAAAATGCCTCCCTGACAACAAATGCCATATAACAATTCAAAGTTTAGTCCTTCTTGTTGGAAAGGATGCTCTTGGTGTCATACAAAAAAAGGCACAAGGGGCTGAAAAGATAGCTCAGTGGATAAGAGCACTGGCTGCTCTTCCAGAGGACCCAGGTTCAATTCCCAACACCCACATGGCAGCTCACAACTGTCTGTATCTCCAGTTCCAGGGGTTCTGACACCCCCACACAGACATGCAGGCAAAACACCAATGTACATAAAATGAAAATAAATAAAATTAAAAAAAAAAAACAGAAATGCACAAACAAAGAACCCGGAAAGGTGATTTCTTTTTGCAAAAAGGGTGTGCCACTACCCAAATTGAGCCAGCAGGCAGGATGTATTTAGTTTTTATTGTAACACAGGTGGTAACTGTCTCATCCCATTGGTGGGAGCCCAACTTCATGATCTGACACTAATCCACAGTTGGTATGAAAGGGTGGGTGCAACAGAGTCAAGTCTCAGAAATACTGAGGGGTTGGGCACATAGACGCGTACACAAGCGTTTTGAGATGGAGGAGGTTTATGGAATATTGACTTTTGGGGGCTAACAACCTTTGGTAGAAAAGGCATGTATATCTGTCCAAGTTTTGTCTCTGAGATTCCTCCTTCCCTTATTGTTTATTATTACTATTGTTATTATTATCGCTATTATTATTATTGTAGCAGGAGTAGGACTCCCATGACACCAAGGCCACTGGATCTTGCTTTCCTCCTGAGCTGCCCTCTGGATAACAGTTAGTTTAATGTAACTCACAACAAACAAATCATTGCTTGTGCCTACATGCAGACTCCTTCCCATGGAATGAAGTACGAATGTGGTCCTGTAACATATAATACAAAGTGCCCCTTTCAAATCCAGCTCCAGCCAATGCTTGGATCAGGATTCCGATCCACTTCTGGCTCTGGATAAATAGCTTTATTGGGGCTGAGACTGTAGCTCAGCTGGTGGAGTGTTTGCACAGAGCCCTGCGGTTCAGTCCTGAGCACTGCATAAACCAAGCATGATGGTGCACTCCTAAAGTCCTAGTGCTCTGGCAGAGGAGACAGGAGGATCAAAACTTCAGTGTATCCTTGAGACCCTACTCACCATCCCCTCTCACCCCCCACACACAGAGCCTTGGTCATGAACACTGTCCTTGTCTGTGTGAGCAGCAGGGTTATTAGGTGCCAAGCCAAGTCATGCGTGCGAACAGGTGTTACAATATCTGGCTGACTCTGGCCTCTGCTGTTGGTTCTCCTGCATGAATTAAGCAAGTTAATCTCCCGAGTTTCTTTCCATTATCCATAAAATAACCAACTTCCACCACTGCCTGCCTTGTCTGCCTCCCAGGGTGAGGACAAAAAGAATAATAATAAAACAGGAACAGTAAGAAATTAGCATTTACGTAATGCTCCATATGCCTCGGGCCCTATTCTAAGTGCTTTTCATAGATGTGAGCTAATGTCACAAAAAAAAAAAAAAAGGCCAGAAAATGTTTTTTATTGACCTCAAGTTTTTATAACCTAACTGAAAGGCCATAGGCCATGGCTGGCTGCTCCATTTTTCTGAGGCTGTGTTTACAGGGGAGCCTGCACACTCAGTTCTTCAAGCAAAACTTAGGTTCTACAGGATCGCCTATCTTCCTGAACAACATCAAAGGCTCCAGCAAGAGACCATGACTGTCGCTATCAATACAAATTCCTGATGTCTACGTCTCTTTTAGGAGGATCCCTGAGTCCCATTCTTCAATACTTGGACATATAGACCTGCAATTGTTTGTTTTGTTTTGCTTTTTGAGACAGGGTTTCTCTGTGTAGTTTTGGTTCCTGTGCTGGATCTCACTCTGTAGACCAGGCTGGCCTGGAACTCAGAGATCCTCCTGGCTCTGCCTCCCGAGTGCCGGGATTAAAGGCATGTGCCACCACCGCTTGGCTAGATCTGCAATTTTACCCATAACAATTCCAGAGCAGAACCCATCACTAGCCTATTCTGCCTCCTCCCAGAAAGGCAATAAACACAACACAGGTCCAGGGGTGCTGGCTAGGCTGGGGCTCCCCAGAGTCTCCGCAGAGGTGCACTGTGGGTAATCCCTCTCCTCTGCAGGCTGCTTTCTCCACGCATTGCAGTGCCGCAGACTCTCCTCTCTGTTTCCAGAGTACCAGTAGACACTTCAGATTAGTGTCTCTTTCCCTCTCCAGGCAATGAAAGCTTACCCCAGCAAACATCATTATCTTCTTGATAAACCAGTTCGGGAGACCAAGGTCAGCAAAAAGCAGCTTTCCTCAGCAGGAAGCATTCAGAGCTCAGAGTTTGTGCCTCACTCTGTCCCCTTCCTCTCCTCTTCCTCTTCAGTCCCTCTGTTCACATCTCCAGATGTTTGTCATGTTTGTGTACTGAATTAGTATAGTGTGTCTAATTTATAGTATAGTCCACTATATGGATCAGATCCGTTCGAAAGGGACTTTGCCCACAGACTACCACAGATGGAAAGCAAGTAGTAGAGAGAATTTTTCCTGTTGCTGCAAATCTCACAGCCACTGAAAGGAATCTAATTATATGAAAATGGAGCAATACTTTCAGGTTCTAATTAGCAAGAGCTGTTTGCTGAGGATCCTGTACCCACGGCCTTCTTTTTCTAACTAAAACTGGAAACCATCCCCTAAACAGAAATCTAACGTCAGTCCATTTCCATTTCTTCTTCCTCTGCCACACAGGCTCTTTGTCCCGCGATGTCAGCCCGGCTCTGGGGATGCCTGTCTTCGCTTCTCAAAGCCAGGAAGCCACCTTTGATTCTTTCCCTACCTCATCGGTCCCTAGAGTCCTACGGGGCACAACTCTGACATTTCTGTCAAGTCCCTCTCGCACTTGTGGTCTCCTCTCCCCACTCCATTGCCAGCCATTGTACCACAGCTTCCTGCTGACCTTTCTCCCTGTTTCCAGTACGAACAAAAAGGTCTCAGTGCTCTCCACCTGTCACTCAGACATGCCCTGCTTTCTTGTCCATCAGCTTTTAGCTCAGGTCAGTCCCCTCCTCTTCCTTGCGGCTGTTGCCCTAACTTGATATTTCTTGGTGTTAAGCCTCTGGTCTGCAATCTGTCCTGCCTACAAACTATGCCTGTGCAATGGTGGCACAAAGCTCGTGGGAGTTAACCAAATGATGTCTGATTTGACTTAAGGCCCACTCGGTGAGATGGAGCCCAAACCTGACATTGCTTGGTGACCAAGAACCAGAGACCAGATAGCCCACAGACATAGGGTAAAACCAAATACTACTAGTTTAAAAAAAAAAAGTAACAATAAAATGACTCTTAATGATATTTTGCCACACTTATAGATTGGTGCCTTATTCAGTCATGACCAAAAAGTTGTCCTCCTACAGCAGATGGAAATAAATACAGAGATCCACAGCTAGATGTTACACGAAGAGAGAGAGAGAGAGATCTTGGAACACACAACTCTAAATGAGATGTCTCCATTAAATCCCTCCCCCCGGAGCTTGGGGAACCTCAGAAGAGGAGGCGAAGGGGGTGAGGGAGACAGGAGATGGAGGAGACCAGGAGAACAGGTCCCTCTAAAACACCTGAGCAAAGCTCACATGAACCCACAGAGACTGAAGCCGCAGTCACAGGGCCTGTGTGGGTCAGCACCAGGCCCTCTGCATACATACATATAGCCATCAGTTGGGTACTTTTATGGGACTTCTGAGTGTGTAAATGAGTGGGTCTCTGATTCTCGTGCCTTCTCTTGGGGCTTTTTTATTTTTTTGTTGGCTTGTCTTAGCTGACTTTGGTATGATGGTTTTTGTTTTATCTTACTGTATTTTATTTCGTTAAAATACTTTTTAAAAAAAGAAATATGTTTAAGCTACATTTAGAATCAGGAAAAGCAATCTCACAGCTTACTTTCCCTCATTTTTTGATTCAGCTAAGCTTTCAAGCTGAATAAATTAAAGTCTCTAAGATGAAAAAAGAAAAAGGAAAATATTTCTTTGTGTTTTTACGTTGTGTTTATCCAAAGCCCAACTTGAAGGCTAGGATGACCTCTCTCTTGATGTACCTCAGTGACAGCGTGTGTCACTTGCTAGCTCTGTGACCTTAAGCAGCTTATACACCATCACTCACTTTTTACGTAGAAAAGGTGCTTCCTGACCCTACCTCACAGGTCGCTTTCAGAATGAAGTCGAGTTACACGCAAGGTGCCTAGAATACTGTTTGATCCATACCCACAGTAGGAATTCAATGCAAGTTTCATCCCCTTTATACCCTGGGAGAGGAGAGCATAGAAGTCCAGGCATCGGCTGTAAGCACCAGGAGAGAGCAGAGGCAGACAACACGGACTCTGCAGCTCTCAGTGGTGGGTGTGTGTGTGTGTGTGTGTGTGTGTGTGTGTGTGTGTGTGTGTGTGTGGTTTCTTCCTCTCACTAGCTGCCACTCTTATCCCTCTCAACTGCCTGTCTTTCTGAGTCAAAAAAACGGTCTTTCCTTCATAGCTCCCATGGAGGAATCCCAGGGAGACACTCTGACTGCTGTGACTTTGGAGATGGCCCGTTAGGGAAACAGACATTTCATCTCCAGAGTGGGATTGGGATCGAAAACAATACATCCAAAAGAAGGATGATAAGTTCTCAAGGAGGAATGGAAGAGGTCTTGGGTGGAGAAACCGTGTGCATTCATGGGGTGGGGGGAAGCATAATACAATACAAAACAGCTTGTGATATGGTGCATAATACTGTGAGCAATGTGTGTCTTCCTCCCTGGTTAGAGAGATGGAGCCTTAATTACGGTTGTGTCCCCAACACTTAGTCCAGAGTCAGGTGCATATGGGGCATGGCGTTAGCATGCTGGCTGGATAGAGACTGAACCAAAGTGGGCAGCAAAGCTTGTCTTCCCTCTTCTTGACGCTTCTCTCTGTAGCTTCTGTCTGTCTGACTCTCCCAGCCTAATCTGGAGAAGCGGTTACATAATGGCCCTCCAAGAAATCTGGCTTCTCTTTCCTTAGCTGTTTGCATCTCAGAATGGTCTCTCGGAGACTTCCCCATTCTCCTTTGCCTTGCTTGGCTTCTCCCCCAAGTTTCCACGTTCCTATTTATAAATCTCTCTTATGTCACGCTCCCGGGTCCTGCCTACCCCAACTCCTCCCTCCCTCCCTCCCTCCTAGGGGCAGAATGTTCTAGTTAACCTGTGCCTGGAACGGCTTTCAGAGGAGACACAGCTATTCACGCTGCTGTGTTCCAGTCCGGTCCAGCTCCACCAAATAGATGGCAGCCTTTCCTGCTTGTCCATTTGGCTACCACCTCAAGGACAGAGGGTCATTTCACTGCTTCCCCATTTAATGCCTAGAAGTCAAGTGGCCAACAGAGGAAGCGGCAGGGCCAGAGCCTCAGACTCACAAGCTAACCCAGTTGTGCACCCCCTGAAAAATTTATTTCTCTGAGCTGTGGATAAACCCTGGACACCTTTCCTCAAACCTTGGGAGTAGAGTCCACCATCTTCACATGGGAGGCCCCGTACAGGGTGCTGGGACGCTGGGACTCAGGTCAGTGCCTGCCCTTGAAAGGTTAAAGAAATCCATCCCACCATGCAACAGCAGTGCACTGGTGTCTCATGCTATGAATTACTACATGGAGATCAGAATGCATTATACCTGGAATGACCTTGGTCGGGCTCCAGAAGTTCTTCCAGGGCTAATTTCCAAAGTACCAGCTCATAGAAGCAACGAAAGAAGAGTCCCGAGAGTCATTTGCAATCACAGAGATTTTTTTGAGCTGAGGTCTGGGAATGCAGCTTAGTGACTGAGCACTTTCATTGTCTGCACAGGGCCCTGGGTTTTATTCCTAGTCATGCAAACAGACAAAATTTTAGAGCTGGAGAAACCTTGAAGGTCATCTAATGCCAAACCTTTAACTCCCAGGGAAAGAAAACAGATCTGTACAGCCAAATCACCTCTGTGATATTCAAAGTGCCTCCAAAAATGGCCATCGAAATAACCCACAGAATTTACTGTTGGGAATAGGAAAGATATTGAGCATGAGTATATGAGGCCCTGAGCCACATGCCATGACCACATGCAACCTCCCAACAGTGCCATGGATGTTTCCATTCCATTTTACATGTAAGGAAACTGAATCACAAAAATTCTAAGGGGTGCCCAAGACCTCACAGCAGGTAATAATGGATCTGGGCATTTTAACTCATCTAGTGTCCACAGCTTCTCTTCCGAAGAGGCTGAAAATGTATTGAAATAATAATGTTGGACAATCTGAGTTCTGCTCTTACATTTACTACCAACAGGTTGTTTCATCTGACAAGGGCCTTTTTTTCTTTACCAGGACTTAATTCCCAGACTGTAAACAAAAACGAGTAACCATGACATGGCCACCAAAGGCCACTCTGCCAGCCTATGCCCCACAGACACAATTCCAAGATCAGGCCTGTTTACTTTCTCTGACTTCAAAGTGTACTTTTGACCCTGAAACTTCACTTAGCTGCCCGATCCATAGCAATTGACACGAACTCAAACTTATTTGTCTCCTACGCTGTTTAGTCCTTGCAGACGCTGGCCCCGGTTTCTGGCACCAATCTGCAGCTCTTAAGAAAAATGAGAGCAGCTTATCTGTGATTGTACAGAACAGAATCCTGCCAGATGTGCAGCCCTGCATCCTCCGGATTGATCATAGGCTCCGTGCAGGACTCCAGGGGGTCCGCCTCAAGTTAGAGGGTATTTTCTCCCACAGCTCTGCTTCATGCGGATGGAAATCTCCCTCACCCCTGGCATGACTGGCACATCACACAGCTCTTCTTCAGCTGTCTCCGAAGTGCATTAATATGGACAATGAGGCCCAGAAGAGGTTTATGGAAAAACACCACAGCTCTTCGAAGCTGATTAGCTCACAGGCCCAAAGGGTGGGTGGATGAGGGAGGGGGTGTGCTAGCCAGACAGTCTCTGTTATCTCGATGGGGAATACCCAGAAATGACAAGCTAGCCTGTGATCAGCCTGGGGCCAGAGGTCACAAAGGCATGGAAAATCATAACAGCATTGTAATCTGACGCTGAGCTGACAGGCGTCTGTCAGATGCTGTACAAGGAAGACTGTCACCCAGAGGGAACCGAGGACCTTCCAGTGGCCACGCTGCTGGTGGCCCAGACCTCAGCAGTCCCTGGCCCTTCACATAATAAGCAAAGGCCACTTTGTCCTGCCCGTAGCCACCCTGGGAGACAGGTTTGTTCTTCCAAGTGTCAACTTGAGACCAGTGTCAAGTTACCCCAGAATGTCAGCAAGTACTGTGGCCTTGACTACCTTGGAAGGTATTTGAGCAGAACTACAAGGTGACTCTGCCTGATCCTGAGAGGGCAGAAGGTGACAGCCATGGATAAGGCTCTGCTTCCCCAACAAAACTGGAACTGTTTCTAAGTGTATCTTACAGCCATCTTCAACTTACATCACTTAGCAGTAAGGTTCAGCAGCAGAGGCTACAAAGCGCGTATATGACGGAAATAACAAATACTCTCTTTAAAAGGAGAAGTCACTAGCAGGGTCCAGATAGGTCCAGTTATATCCTTCTCATTTCTCCAACTCAATGGTTCTCAAAATATACCCCTCAGGCTGACAGCATCAATATTTTCTCCTATGCCATCCCTGCGTGAATGTTGACCCAGTGTGTTTCCACTCTTATTGGGTCCACAGAGCCTCGGGAGAATGTTGCAAATGCCCTATCCCATACACCTGAAGCAGAAATACTGTAGTGGGCCCAACAACACATATCCTAACCTGCCTTCCAGGTCACCCTGATGCATGCCAGAAGACTGGTCTTCTCAGCTGAACAAGATACAATATTTGGGGGCAATTCCACTGGAGCCAATCCCAGGATGATCCAGTCAGCACTCTGGTCCTCCTTCCCAGCAAGCAGGCATGATGGGATACAGCTTTAGGACTGGGCCTTTCCTGTGACACCTCCCTGTGACCTGTAGCATACCTAGTTGGGTTTAGAATGACACATAGTTTCATATTTTGGTAACCAACGAGAGAGGGTGAGCAATGAGAGAAAATAAGTCCCCTCCAGGATCTCCGTCATGGCCAGCCACTAGAGACTCATCATCACCACTAATAATAGCTACTGTTTATTAGCCGTTACTGTGAGCCAGGCACTGTGGAGAACCCCTGATCCCTTCATTACTCAGTGAATGGGGGGGGGGGGGTAAACACTCCTACTTTACAGAAGAAGCAGATAAGACTCGGTGAGGTTAGACATCTTGTCAGAAGGTGTTCAGCTCCTCATGAACATGTATGTACTACACATACTATACATATACACACATATACACCACATACACTCAAAACAGCAAAAGCACATAAAGAATAACCTGCCTGTTTTTGTTATCCAGGGATCATCAGACAGGTACCTCTAACTTTGCAAAGACTGATGATCCAGTTAGAACAGTGTCCTTCAATGGAAGCTATTGGCATTTTCAATGGGACAGCTCTGGTGGCAATATCAGGAGGACTGTCCCCACCTATGGAGTGCCAGAGGCTCCCTTATCACACTGGAAGAGACCAAAGTGACTTACCAGCGCTTTCTCAGGAGGTGGAAAGATCAGCCCCAGAAGACTGTAGAAACAGACATCTATCAACATCTTTCTCCTTACCTTTTCACTATCCCACTTCAGCCCAAGGATTAAGAGAAATCAGAATCCAAGGACAGACAGCTGCGTAAGAACAAACACAGCAGAGGTCCAAATTAGCAGGAGTGACAGGAAGCCTAGGAGTAGGGGGGACCCTGCCTAAGAGTGGGGCAGGGGCTGCTCTATGGTGAGTCTGGACATAGGAGCGGAAGAGGAGGCCAGGTAGAGGAGGAAGTGAACCCCAGATGGTCCACCTCACTCCCATGAAGCCATTCTGTTAGCTGAGAAGCCTATGGCAAAAGTGTGGCCTAAAAGAGGGATTCAGGAACAGAAATTGGGGTGTCTGACCAAGAAGAGCTATGTCTTCATGATACAGGCATTTACCCTCAGTTGCCCCAGGAGACAGTGTGATACTCCCAGTAGCTAAAGTCAAAAGCAACTGACTCCAAGAAGGTAAGGGTACCTGAAACAATACATGTCACCGTATGCTTGTTTGTGTCTCAAGGCAGAGTTAGCATTGACTGACTGGTTTCTTTGGGATGTCTGTGGCCATTCATAGAAGCAGGAACTGTTTGCCAGGCTCATATCCACTGAGTCGTTTGTCCTTAAGACAACAAAAGCCCTTCCTTCCCAGGACAATCTCTGCCAAGTGCCCAAATCCTTGATGGTGGTAATTGAGGCGTCCATCACAAGGAGGACGTGTGTCAACCAGGCTTAAGGCAGGCAGAGGTATGGAAACCAGACTCTTGAGGCTTTACTGCCTCTGTCGCTGGCTGGGGTGTCTGGAAGCATCATTTAAGGGCACCATGGTCTAGAGCACAAGTGTGGGAGTTCTGCATTAGTAATTGCTTGTTTATAAGAATGAACAGAGAACACTATAGGAATTGTTCAGTATGTGTCAGATACTGAGCTAAATTTGTGAGGTCTATTTGCTTCAAGTAATTCTTATCTCACTTCATGAACTGACCTCTATTGTTCCTACCTTACAAAAGAAGTGCTTAAGGATTAAGGAGTTAAGTAATTTACCTAAAGTAATACACCTATTTGGTGCACGTGGTAAGCAAGATAATGCCAACCTCAGATGACCCAAGTCCCTAGAACCTACGAACCTGTGTTCGATTCCATGGCAAGGGGAATATTACAGAGAGGAATAAAGCTGCTAATCACCTGACCACACAATCAGGAGAATGTTCCAGACAATCTTAGTGCATCCAGGGTAAGCAACAATGTCCTTACAGGAAGAAGAGGGAGCTGTAGATGTGAAGGAATAGTCCAGTAGATGCAGCGATGCTGCCTTTGATGGTGGGAAAGGGCTGCGATGACAGGGGAGTGGGTGTCAGGTACAAAGGAGACTCCATTTTTCCAAGTTTGGGCTGTTGGACAAAAGGCAGTATTCCCAAGGACCTTGTGAAGCTGGTTCCCCTCTACCAAAAGAGCCATTTCCCTTGTCACTGGCAGAAGGGACAAGTGGGTCTCTGAGGTGTCTATTAGATACCAAAGCACATGCTGGCCTCCAGGGTCTCTCAGTATCACAAGTACCTGTTACACATTTCAGAGTCTGCGCTGGCGTCCTGGAGCTGCTCAGCTCTTATCACCACCCCAGATTTCCTCCAGCACGGCAGGAAAATCCCCCCCACCAGCGACCCATTTCCCCTTATAACCCTGCTATTCCAGCTATGCTCTCTCTGTGTTCTCTTGGCCCTCTCTCCGTCTTTATCCACCACCATGCCCCTCCGTCTCTCCTGGCCAGGCCCGGTCTGCTGCAGGCCACGTTCAGTCCACTACTTTCTCTCTCTTCTCTGGACTCTTCCAGACGTCCCCAGATGTATTCTTCCTATATCTACAATGAAAACCATCCCTTAATCACACCATGGAGCGGTCATGTTGTCAGTTTACACAGTGGACAGCATCTTGAAGCTGGTGAGGCCAAGAAATGAAGCTCCCCTGGAGTCTCCCCAAGGAACAGTGTCCTGCCAACACTTGGAGTCCAGCCCAATGAGATCAATTATGTACTGTTAAGCTATAGAGTGGGAATGATAATAATAACAATAATAATTGATTTGTATTGTCTTAAGCCAAGTTGGTTAGTAGCTTGTTATGGCGGCAATAGAGAGCTAATATAGTGCCCTATCCTGATTTGAACTTGAATCCCTCTTGCTGCAAATAGGAGCTCCTAACCATCACACCAAAATGCTTCTTCTCTTTGCTAGGAATACTGAAGGCAAGTTAACATTGATAGAGAAAGTGGCTTTGGATTATGATATTTGAGCTCCCCAGATTTATTCATCTGGTGGTCTAAAAGTCCACCCAGATTAGATGATACTTAGAAAAGATGGCCCAGCACGGCTTAAGCAGCTCTGGCTGTCAGCTCTTCTAACAAGTTCCTACACACTCCCATGTATTAAACCAATGCTAGAAAGCTCTTAGAAACCACACCGAGTCTGATAGGACAGTCATACCAGGGACACACAGGCCTCAGCTTAAGCCATGTGTTTTAGACAAACAACAGCCCTTGGTTTGTCCCTGGGCCATAGGAGAAGCTTGGGTCATACAGGCTCTTGCTGTATACACAGATTACTTAGGTGTCAGGACCCTCTGATGCTGCTTATCAAGGCATAAGTGTGTAGATTCCTCTACTCTCCAGACTATCCAACATGCCATCTATGTGACAAACCAAAATCAAATCCCTTGAGATAGTCAAGTCTCCGATGTGCTAAGTCCTGGCAGAGAAGAGCACTGGACATAACTTTGTAATGCCGCAGTGAAGGTGGACAGCCTGTTGTGTCTTGTAGGTCAAAGCAAACTGCTTTGCGATCAGTCTATTCACTGGGGTAGATTAACATGCATTTTCCCAATAAGTAGCTGCCCCTGTGAGACCAGAGTCTGTGCCGATCTGTTGCAGTAAGTAAATCAAATCAGTGCAATAGGAACCTCTTCCTGATTAAGCTTGTGATAGTCTGTGCCAAGACGGTGATAGAAGTACAACCATCCTTGTGTATTTCCAGTCTCTGATAATGCCACAAATCCTTGTATTTCCCCCAGGAATGTGTTTCTGCTTTCGATGGACTCTTCTGGCAGGGAGGGCAGCTCTGGGAGCTTCCATTTGGTTTTTTCCTGCAATAACATCCTTGTGTTATGAGTCCTCAGTCCTCTCCCGGGGGCTGAGCCCATCTATTCCATTATATACTACAGTACTAAGGAAATAACAGAGGGTAAGTGCGAGCCACAGGGAGACAACCTTCAGTAAAAATGGAATTGATTGGCCCACGGTAGTGTGTTTTGCTCCTGGGGAATTGCTGACAACCTCAAAGCCAGTGTCAAAGCCCTAAAACCTGGGGTGAAATTTTTCCTCTCAGAATAAGCTGACCCCTGCAAACGGCTGCAGAAAGGGAAGCAAGGTTCTCTTAAATATTTATTACGGTATCACAGGCTCTTCCTCGGGGCACCTAAGCTCCTATTTAGTCAAAGAACTGTGGGTTCTCAAGCTCTGGGAGCAGTTTGTTCTCTGCCGTGTGAGTGACTTAAAGTATGTGTGTCTCCTTGGAAAGTAGACTTCTATTTCAGTTTCACAAATCAAATCGTTTCCTAGTAGCCAGGTATGGGGGCACATGTCTTTAATCCTAGCACTTGGGAGGTAGAGGCAGGCAGATCTCTGTGAGTTTGAGGCCAACCTATTCTTTTTTTTTTTTTTTTTTTTTTTGGTTTTTCGAAACAGGGTTTCTCTGTGTAGCTTTGCGCCTTTCCTGGAACTCGCTTTGGAGACCAGGCTGGCCTTAAACTCACAGAGATCCGCCTGGCTCTGCCTCCCGAGTGCTGGGATTAAAGGCGTGCGCCGCCGCCACCACCACCCGGCGAGGCCAACCTACTCTACATGGTCAGTTCCAGGACAGCCAGGGCTGCATAAAGAGACCTTCTATCAAAAAATAAATAAATAAATAAATAAAGGCAACCTCTTAGTTATCAGTCCATCTGTTGGACCCTTGGACCTCTATGATCCATGAATCACCATCAAAGACATCCTGGGGGCTGCCATCCTTACAAAGGCATAGACTCTGGTGGCCACATCCGTCTCCTCCAGGGGTTAAGTGGAGCTCAGGATCCAGGCCCCCCAAATCCTCAAAGGCTTCAGGAGGAACAGTCTATTTCAGGACCACCTATCTCTACCCTGGCTCTTTACAAATGGTACTCAAGCAGTTTTCAGAGGATCTGATTCTCTCTTTGCCGTGTAGGTCAAGACTTAGTGGAGGGGTTCTCTTTGGCTCGCCTGGAGAATGCTTAAAAAATAGTTACCTTTCAAACATTAACTGTACCCCAACATCTGTGCATCTGAAATTTCAGTTTTTCTCTCAGTTGTAACATGAGATTGCTAGTGTCTGACCATTGTTTCCTATGGACTACCTTCGACACAGGTTTCAGTCCGCCACCCAACTGACCACTTAGCATCAGTTCACGGCACACTGAATCAAGACCAGTGTTTCTGACTGGTGTACTGCCATTGCTGTCCCAGGAAACAAGCAATAGAAAACGGAAGGACACAGAGTCCCTGGAATCAGACACAACCTCTGCTCTGTTTCTTTCGGTTCTGGGAGAGGTCTCGGGATAGTTACTCAACCTGCAATTTAAGCAGCCTCAACTGGACTAACCAGACAATAAATTAGCTGCTTTCTAAAGATCCTTCCAACTGTTAAAAAAATAGACATTTCAGCCTGGTTCTCCCGTGTGCATTCTGATTCTCCCGTGTGCATCCTGATTCTCCCGTGTACATCCTGATTCTCCTGTGTACATCCTGATTCTCCCGCATACATCCTGATTCTCCTGTGTACATCCTGATTCTCCTGTGTACATCCTGATTCTCCCGTGTACATCCTGATTCTCCTGTGTACATCTTGATTCTCCTGTGTGCATCCTGATTCTCCTGTGTGCATCCTGATTCTCCTGTGTACATCCTGATTCTCCCGTGTACATCCTGATTCTCCTGTGTGCATCCTGAGTCTCCTGTGTGCATCCTGATTCTCCTGTGTATATCCTGGTTCTCCCGTGTACATCCTGATTCTCCTGTGTGCATCCTGATTCTCCTGTGTGTATCCTGATTCTCCTGTGTACATCTGATTCTCCCGTGTACATCTTGATTCTCCTGTGTGCATCCTGATTCTCCTGTGTACATCCTGATCCTCCTGTGTGCATCCTGATTCTCCTGTGTACATCCCGATTCTCCCGTGTGCAGCCTGGTTCTCCTGTGTGCAGCCTAATTCTCCTATTGCATCCCGATTCTCCTGTGTGCAGCCTGATTCTCCTATTGCATCCCGATTCTCCTGTGTGCATCCTGATTCTCCTATTGCAGCCTGATTCTCCTGTGTGCAGCCTGATTCTCCTGTGTGCATCCTGATTCTCCTATTGCATCCTGATTCTCCCATGTGCAGCCTGATTCTCCTGCATGTCATGTTCTAATAAGCTGCTTTCCTTCTGTTTCTTTGTTAGAATTATAATATTCTTCCTCAAGTTCAGTATCTTAGCTAGTTAGCCATTTCCAACACAGTGCATAATATATTTCTCTACCACATTTAAGCACAGATAAACCAGAGCTTCCTGCTTCCTAGGGAGTCTAAGATACTCCAGAGAACAGTATTTTCATCAAAAGTGGGGAAGAAATTATAGAAAAGCAATACATACACTAAGATCCTATATTAATATTTCCTAGTATTTTGAGCATCCATTATATGTTATGTTACTGGACACTTCATCTCACTTATTTTTCACTGGAAGGTTCTGGTGATAACATGATTTTCTGTGTCACAGATGGGGAAACTAAGGCATAGAGAAGTTATGCTGCCTTTTCCAAGATAAGCACATTAGTGGATGATATAGCCAGTCCACTTGACTCCAAAGCTGAAATCTGTCACTCTATTGTTGTTTATGCTACAGCACTGCTCCTTGTGGTTGTGGCTGGTCACCGCCCACGGCGGCCATGCCGGCGGAGGAGCGTGCTGATTGAAAGAATCACAGCCATGGTTACCTTTTTTGAACTTTATTGGGAGAGAGGGGGCAGAGGGGGCAGAGAGAGAGGGAGAGAGGGGGGCCGACGGGAGGAAGGAGCAGAAAGGAGGGAAGACAGAGAGCGCACAGAGGGCCCACCCGCTTTTTAGGCTGGGACGCCATCAAAGGCTGATGACGTAATTAAGGACCGAATCCTTACACCTATACTACATGACATATGAAGTTTGACCATCTTTTGTTCACACTAGTTATTTAAGGTTCCACTATCTACTCCCTATATCATATTGCTTTTCTCTGGATCTGCCTCAACTAATGACTTGTCAATTAAATCCCTGATCTTTTCCCAGGCACTTACCATATCTCACTTATCTCTGTCCCCTTCTCTTCCAGAACCAGATGCTAAAGGGTGTGTGATATATGTGAGGTGATCAGCATTCATCAGCATTCTTCACACGTCCTCTGCAGTGAATGTGATGCTAATGAATTCTGATGAGATAAGCTATATAAACACCATTTTAGGAGGTAAAATCAGCATCTGTCATGCTGTCCGTTCTAAGTATCATCAGCTGAGCCTGCTCCAATTTAAACAGTAAAACCTGACCTTCTAGAGTGGCTGACGTTTTGAAGTCGCTACCGCTAGAATTGTGGGCAAATGAAGCCCAGGAAGGCAGAGTGTGCGTGGCACCCAGGTTCCCCTGCTGTAGGCCTGCTCATTAGTGAGTGACTCCATCACAGTGGCATGGAATGCAGACCAGGAAAGTTCAGTATGTGTCGGCTCTGGAGCCCTGCTCATTCAAATCTAGACTTCCCTAGACTCCAAGAAGTTCTGGAACACTGGGAGGAACACAGGAGCAAAGAAGTGGGGACCCTGGCTGCATGCCCTTTCTATGCAGAGACCTGCTACTTTGTCTTCTGTGGGGCTCTGTTTGGTCCAAGTAGTATAGAACTGTAAAGTGCAATAGGGCTTCCTGTTAGCACAGCAGCCAACAGAGTATAAGGATAGAATGTGTTCATTTTTCCTCAAGAGATATGAATAAATACCTACTCAGACCAGACAAGGCACCAGTGACAGACAGAAGCAGTTATTCTACCAGATTCCAATTTGAAAAACCAATGTATTTGCTGAGGTTACTTACAGGAGTGTGGGTAAAGGGTTACTGACAGGAACATGGGTGACTCAAAAGTAGTTGTGTTACTGAAAAACCCACCCCAGCATGGGTGATGATTCATGAGAGCTGCAACCATGGAGCTCTCCTGCATGACTTGTAGGCAGATAGGCAGATAAGAGAAATTCCTTCTCCAGAAGTCCTTACTGCTTATATAACCTTGAGGAGGGGCCCTGTGAATCTAGTTCCAGGAGCTTCCTGAAACATATGAAGCTTGTTTCCTGAGTCTTAACCCCCATCCAGGATGGGATGTGTTTCTCTTGAGAGAAAATGCTATACAAGTAGGCAGAATCTGGAATTGGGCATGGGGGTTTATCTTGCATTTATAATCAGGATCTGCTTCTACCAAGAATGTCCAACATTGGTTTTCTCTGGCCAAGGGGCTGTGCTGAATCAAAATTTGTCTGGAGATGCGGTTTCCAGTGCCTCCATTCTTGCCAGCCCAGAGACAGACTTCGCTGTTTCCTAGTGGAGATTGCCCACTGGAGAAGACATTTTTTATATGGACCATTTGATAAGCCTCAGATTGAGAGTTGAGAAGAACATCTCAACATGGTACAGTATCATGTGATATATACGTTACTGCATGTTACAGGATCAATGTCTCTCAAGTCATCTCCACTTCTGTGAAAATTCTACAATATAACCCAAATCCTTGCCTTTCTCTCCTCTGGTGCTGCCACCCCCAGTCCAGGCCACTCTCACCTGAGGCACTGTCATGATCTCTCACATGGTGCTTCAGTTTTGCCCCATCCTATTGACCAGAATGGCGTTGGTAGCATATAAGCCAGACTGTATTGCTCCTTTGCTTAATTCTTCCTGTACATTCCTACTGTGTTGAAAATTAAAACCCTTGTTGCAATGGCCTACAAAATCCCACCCTGCCTTGGGTCTCCTTCTCCGGCTTTATTTCCAGTCACTCTTATTTACCCAGCTCCCCATTCATCAACCATCTCTGAAACAAACTTATGGATTCCTACCTGAGCCTTGGCTTTCTTGCCCTTCCTCTGCCGAGGACACAGTTGTCCTTGTTTTTACAATATCTGGTTTCTCGCCCTTCAAGCACATGCCTCTGTGGCATCCTTGATCCCTCCACTTCATCAGCTCTCTCCAATTCCACGCAGCTTCCTCCCACATCTCTGATCTCTTTCCTTCCCGGTGCTCACCACCACCTGGAATGATCGTCTGTTGGTTGGTTAGTTTTAGTCTCTTTCTTTGAAATGTGGGCTCATTTGGTGTTTTAGGTCATGGCCCTTTCTCCAGTGCCTAGCACAGGAGCTAGTCTCGAACTTGATATGCTGCCAAAGGTGACCATAAATTTCTGATCATCGTGTTTCCACCTCCCAAGTGCTGTGGTTACCACTCTGTTTAGTTTTAATATGGTGCCAGGGATCAAACCCAGGGCTTCATGCATGCTAGGAAAGCACTCTGTCAGCTGAACTACACTCCCAGCCTTAGTAGGGTGATCAGTAATTTCATGTTACAAACACATTGCATATGGTCAATGTATAACGAGAAAAAGGCCGTGGAGGGAGTAGCAAACTGTGGTGTGGGCATGCAGCACGGGCAAGCCTTGAAGCCGATGAGTCGTAAAGCATGATGCTTTCAGGTCAGGTACCCAGGATGAGAGTGGATACATGGTGCTCCCACCAAAGCCGTGTGTATAAAGTGCTATGAGAACAGAACGAGGGGAAGGAAGCCTTCAACAGGAAATGGCACTTGAGCTGAGGCTTGAAGGCCGACGAAAGAGTGCACCGGGCAAAGACAAGAGGTACTTTAGCATCACAAACATTCCAGGCAAGATGGACTTGTAGAAGAAAAATAGGAAGAGGAGGCTGGAGGGAGACGTCAGGACTAGACCATCTAGGGCCTGACTTGACTGCGTTTATTTCCTAAGAAAACGTAGAAAATAGATACATCAACACAATGCTGAACAGTTTACATGTACAGTTAAGATGAATCTGGGACCCTGAAGAGGTAGGTCTAAATGGAACCCACATCACAGGCTTACACATGTGAATCCAGAGTACAGGTTAAAGGTCTGTAGGCTGCGTGGATGACCCGCATCCTAATGCTCATTCTGATGCGCTAACGTGATCTTCTCAAACTGTCTGTCACAGACGCTTTCATTTCCAGTCTGCTGTAACTGCTGTTTCATAGACGGTAATGAAAACTGCCGCAGCCATTGTATTTTGCTGTAGAGGTTCGCAAATACTTATTATTGGTTTCCAGCTCCACCTCTTCCCAGCCTTGTAAGAACCATCTAGTGGATGAGCCTCAAACTAGAACCCACACTGTGAACTTGACTGCGCTAAAAGCACAGGATGGGCAAGGGTAGGGGTTGTGCAAGAGTGTCTGTGAGCGTCTAGACAGCCATATTGTTGTTGCCCATTATTCTCCACTAAGGCCTTCCTGCCCACTGCGGGCCTCTACTTCTGCATGACCTTTCTGCCATAAGCGTGTAGAGTTATCAACAAACTCACTGAAAACTCATGTGTTTGACTCAGGTTGGCTACTCCCTGAGGAGGGACTCTGCAGAAATGTGCGCTGTTTTCCAGGGGCACTGCCAGCTAACTCTCCAATAGATGAACGAACGTTACTTTGTTAATATTAGGCTTGGAGCTCTTTACCTACTTAAAATAACACAGAAAAATATTTCTTAGATTTACACACCCAACTGTACAAACTGTGTTTCCTTCAGATAGTTTCAACACATCCTTTTGATATACTTGAAGGTCATATTGTTGTTTAATAGCAGTGTTAGTTTATTGTGGTCGGTTTAGAAAAAGCACTAACTGTGGTCCCTCAGTCCCATCATTTTACCAGCCCCATTTGGTGGGTAAAAATGACTGAGCAACTTCTAGGAGCTCTGAAGAAAAGATCAAGAAATAAAATTCAGTTCCAAGGTTATTTTGAAGTCTGAGTTAAAGAACTTGTGTGAGACACCCAGTATGGAGAAAACACTCAGCAAGTGTTAGCCCAACAGTTTTGTCATTTTATCCCTTATCAGTAAGTCATGGTCTACAGGAAACAGTGGCTGTCTTTGACTGGTCTTTTAATACTCAGAATAAGAACTAAAAGTTGACACTCAGGAGGCAGAAGCAGGTAGATCTCTGTGAGTTTGAGGGCAGCCTGGTTTACAGAGCGAGTTCCAGGATGGCCAGGGCTACACAGAGAAACTCCATCTCAAAAAACCAATAATAATAATAATAATAATAATAATAATAATAATAACAATAATACTTAAAGGTTGTCTGTCAACCTGTTTCTTCCACATCTAATACAAGTTCTTCATTTCTTCATCCTTTGAACTTACTTGCAAACACCTCACCTCCCCTGGAGCCCAGGCCTGGTATAACTAGTGACATGGAATCAAAGCTCTGAAATCTCTTGAAGCTTCCAACTGCCCGCTGCAGTGCATAAATTAAGCTTAGCGTAGAAGTGACTTCTCCTTGGTCCTTCCTTTGACCTTGTGTTAGCTACCAGAATTTAGTTTATAGACCTTCGTGGATGTATACGATTGAAGGGAAACTGAGCCTCTAGTAGGGAAATGGATATTACGTCTGATCCCAGCACCTACTCATGAAACTTCGATGAGGGAACTTCAATGCCCCCCAAAATGCTGGCCTCTCTCTGCCAGCTGCTGCTCTGGCCTCCTTTTCTCTGGCTACTCCTCCCAATGGAATGGGCTGCCTTTGCAGTCCTGTTGGAGATTACTGCTGATTCACAAGAAGAATCAGAAATACCCTCCCATCACTAGCTGTACAGACCAGGCTCAAAGCCTCACCTCCCTCCCCTACAGCAATGCCAGTCTAATGAAGTCTCCATGCGGTTGATTAAGATTACGGATTAGGCCGGGCGGTGGTGGCGCACGCCTTTAATCCCAGCACTCGGGAGGCAGAGCCAGGCGGATCTCTGTGAGTTCGAGGCCAGCCTGGGCTACCAAGTGAGTTCCAGGAAAAGGCGCAAAGCTACACAGAGAAACCCTGTCTCGAAAAACCAAAAAAAAAAAAAAAAAAAAAAAGATTACGGATTAGCACGATGAGTGTGGCGCTTAGCAAAGAGTGCATGTTCCGTAAGTACTAGCTTTTATTACAGCAGTTGTTACGTTATTATTAACAAGTGGCTGCTATGCCCATCTCAACCCGTCAAAGGCAAATTTATTCCCTGGGTGTACTGTAACATTATTACCGACTGAATGGCTTCCCGCTGTGATATTTTTTTTTTCCTTTGACAGTCCCAGAAGCCAGAAGTCTAAAGTCAAATGTCAGCATGGCCTCTCTCCCTCCAAAGGCTCCTAGAAGAATGGTTCTTAACTGCTGACACTCCTTGGCATCCCTTGGTTTGTAGCATCATTACTCAAATCCATGCCTCTGACTTGATGTCCGTCTTTTCCATACTTCTCTGCCCTCTGCTTTTCTGTCTCACATCCTCTACCTCATATAAGAACATTTGTGGAGGCATTTTGGATCCACTTGGATAATCACAGTCTCCTGGGACCCTTAATTCAGTCACATCTGTCACTATAGAAGGTAACATCCGCTCCATTGCCATTAAGGTAATATTCTCTGGTTCTGAGGATCAGGACGTGGTCTATGATTTTGGAGGCCACCATTACACCCACTGTAGATAACATTCTTTCTTGAGAAGTTTAGTTTGAAGAATAGTAAGGTAATGGTTAATCTCGACTGTCACCTTGATGAGGCCTTGATGAGGAATCAGGTAGAGACAGGCCTCTGGACAGGCCTGTGAAGGCATTTCCTGGCGGCTTTCACTGAAGGGGAGAGACCCTGCCTCAAAGCCAGAGCAGCATTTCATTTAATACATACAAACCTCTCTTTGCTTTTTTATTCTTCCAAGGGCTATTTCTGGTGCATCCTGTCAGAGCTCAGCAGACAGCACCCCAAAGTCAAAGTCTTCATGGAGCCATGTTACATACCCAGTCTGAGTGAGCTTGAAAGTTAGCATGATGGAATCAAATAGGCCACAGTGGCAAGAAAGGGGCACCTGGAACCAAGAGACTCTCAGAAGAGTAGAGTATCAAGTGTTGGCTCATCTGGAGCCATGATGTATAGTCGCGAGAGTACAACAGGGAGGCCAAGCTGTGGCCCATTTGGTCATATGTTATGGGTCTGTTTGTGAACTAAACCATTATTAATAATTAGTCTTTCCATTAAGGGCTTTGATGCCTTCAAAAACTACAGAGATAGAACTATTATTATCAATACCTAGTCACTAGAAGACCAAGAAGCCATATCACATAATTCATGAATACTGTGTAGAATGAGATCAACAATGTCTTGAGTACAGAGAACACTGTACTTGTACACAGGGGTAATTTTGTTACAAGTCCACAGAAGAAAAGACCCTGCCCAGGTCAGAGGCCTCTAGAGTTCCAAACTATGGGCTGGTGGGAGATGAGAGGGGAGCCTGTCTTTCCTCACCCTTGATCAACCCTGATACCTTCTCTGTAAATGTCGTCTCCTCTTATGGGAAGATAAGATGAAGAGTATTTTAATAACTCTCCCAAAGACATCCATGCCTGAAACCTGGAGCCTGAGAAGGCACAAAAACTTTGCAGGCATGAGAAAATCAAGGCTCTAGAGGTGACAAACTATTCTGAATTAACTGCATGGCCGGAAGTATAATCATGGTGTGCTTATAAGGAGGAGGGACAGGAGAAGAGGAGGAGGAGGGAGAGGAGGGGGAAGAGGAAAGGGAGGAGGAGGGAGAGGAGGAGGAGAGGGAGAAGGAGATATTGGCCAGAAGAGTAATCAGTGTGGTGGCTGAAGCAGGGAATGGAGGATGTGGCCACAGCTGAGGAAGGCCAGCAGCCAGCAGAAGTGTGGAGTGTGAAGGAAGAAGTAAGAAATAGGTTCTCTCCTGGAGCCACCAAAAAGAATCCAGTCCTGACAGCACATCGATGTTAACTGTGAGCACATCTTAGGCCCTCTGGATGCCAAAACTGTAATAAAAAAAATAGAATGAAAGAAACAAAGAAAGAAAAGAAAAGGAAAAGAAAATACTGCTGCTCTGGAGCTCCCAACTTTGTGGTACTGTGTTCCAGCAGCTGTGGGAAGCTAACGTAAGGGTTAGGCTGTGTATGTGCTATGATGACAACTTTATTAATGCCCCCGCCATTCTGAAGCGGGCATCCTATCCACTCACTCTTGAGTTCTGACTTCCACCTGGAGAGGTAAATACTACAAGTTCAGAGAATGGGAGTTGGAGAGGTTAATTAGCTTTCATGTGATTGAACAAACAAGTACAGAGCTGAAAAATCCCCGGCTCAGCTTCCCTAAGTCCAGGAGGGTTCAGGCTCAATATGAGTAGAGGTGTTGTGTTGTGTTGTGTTTTTCTTCATTTTTTTTACTTTGTCCTCTCTTCCTTCAAGAGTTGGGGGGGTCTCCTTAAGCTCCTCAACTGAGCTCAAGCCATCTTCCTGCCTCAGTACCTGAGCACACAGTCCAATGTGCAAGCCTATCCTAACACTTAGATTTCTCAATCGAGTTTGTTACTTTTAATTCATGAAGACCTAATTTTAGCAATACAAGATTCATTCAATATACAACTAATACCTGTCCATGATATTTAATAAAAGTAAAAGCATTTTCAGGTGTGGTGGCACACACCTTTAATCCCAGCACTCAGGAGGCAGCAGAGGCAGGCAAACCTCTGTGAGTTCAAGTCCATCCTGGTCTACATAGCAAGCTTGAGGACAGGTGAAACTATACAGAAAGACTCTATCTCAAAAGCCCAAAATAATAGTAATATAAAATCAAAAAAATAAAAGCATTAAAAATGTACCAAAATTTTGAAAATATAGCAAAGGACAATACAGAATGTCCCTTCAAAAACATAATAAAGTACCGCTTGGCAGACCACTCAGAGATGGTTTAATTTTCTTGGTTCACAAAATTTTGGTCTCAGGATTTCTTTATACTATTAAAAATTAGCGAAGATCTTGCATTCTTTTCAACAGCATGGATATATTTATTGATATTGACCCATACCAGAATTGAAAACTAAAAAATAATCAAAATATAATTTAATTCATCTAAAGCAACAATGGAAACTAGTGTTCCATATGAACGTAAGTAACATGTTCTGAAAATACACATACACTTACTTACCTGTACAAAACATCTAGGCAAGAAGAGGAGCATTACTTTATGCTTCTCGCAAATTTCTGAAATGTTGGGTTCAACAGAAGACAGCTAGCTTCTTGTGTATGCTTCTGGGCTCGCCGCAGTCTGGCATACACGTTTGGATGGAGTTTGTGAGGGAAATCCTCAGATACACAGTTTGGAAAGGGTGGGCATTAATAATAGCCTTTCCAGAGAAGTAAAGATCTTCTTTGATACTGCATCTAACTGGATGGATAAGTAGTAGCTTCTGAAACATTAGCATAGAATATAACACTGTTCAGACTCAGAGAATGAACTTTATGATTTCTGTTACACTGTGGGCTGTTGAGTCATTTCACATTTCTTTTACTACAGATAGATTGCTGTGCCATCATATTAATGATCACTCGGGAAATACTCATTCATTTAGTTCTGCAGGTCCTCCCTATGTAAGCAACAGCTCACCACACAGTAACAGAGACAGTCACATTGTTTTTAGAACGTCTATATGACCCAGTCATAGACTCCACTTCTGGGTACCTATGCCAAATAATCAAAGTCAACTTACTATAGAAATACCTCCATGTCCACACTCATTGCCTATGCCCCTAGTTACAGAACCTGACCAGACTCCCATCAATACAGAAATGGTTAAAGACAATGTGATGTGGGGTGGTGTGTGTGTGTGTGTGTGTGTGTGTGTGTGTGTGTGTGTGTGTGAGAGAGAGAGAGAGAGAGAGAGAGAGAGAGAGAGAGAGAGAGAGAGTTGAGTTTTACTCATCTATATAGAAGAATAAAATGATTTTTTCCTTTGTAGGAAAATGGCTGGAACACAAAGATAAGCAATCTCAAGCTTTCCTCATATGTGGAAGTTGAGATGGGGGAAATTGGTTATGAAATTAAAAGGGAGCCTACTAGGGATGTGGGAAGGGAAGGGAAATGGACAATGAGGTAAGAAAGTATAATAGAAGGGTGGGTGTGGTCAAAGTCTATTATAGGTATGAATGGAAATGGCCCAATGAAACTCCCTTGGGATTAATACACACTAGCTTCAAATATCTAGCATTTACTATATGAATTAAGTTCAATTGTTGAAAGATAAAAAAAAATTCTTTTAGGAGGCAAAGATTCTCCCATTTGTAAATACTCCCATCAATCTCAGGAAAGTGTTCCTATCTGGAGGCTGTCCAGGCTCAGTGACTGCAGAGGGTCCAGCCTTCTGCAGCTCAGAGAGACTGTGAACAAGATGCAGAGTCAGCAAGAAAACACACAGGCTTCTTTTCCGAGGGATAAAAGCATCTTCTTCATTTCGTTATTCTTTCTGTTGCTCTATTCTTTCTCTGTTGTCTTCCACCCCGATGTTCCCCTTCTTTCGATTTCCTGGTGACTTCCTTCTCTACGGTCTCCTGATGTCTTTATTCTACCTCTTTCCTGGTGTTTTCCCTCTACTGTGTCTTTATTTTTTCCTTTACAGCTTATGTACCCCAGCAGAATCCTTCAAGCAATATAAAAATTCAAGCATTCTATTTTTAAGTGAATGATTACAATGAATACAACCAAAAATCAACATGTTGTCCATATCCCTTACATGATTAAACATTTTACGTATTACAGGTGAAAAACAAATTATCCCCCAAGAACCTACATACAGTTAAACATTTATCTTTTAGACTTTTCACAGATCAGGAGCCTTTCAGCCATAACCGTTTACATAGGCAGTAGTTTTTATAATTGCCAGAAAAACAGCTTACTTGATCTACTTTTTGTATTTTAGAAGCCTGTCCAATTATCTTAACTAACCATTGAATTCTTTGGTTTTTCGTTACATGAAGTTAATTGTTTAAAGCTTTGTTTTAGCTGTGATGCACACCAAAACCTATGAACACATTTCCCAATATCAGAAAGAACTTGAGCTAACTCCTGGGACTCAATTGTTTTCCTAATCATTAATCTAAACCATAGTTTATATAGCCACTCATAGAAACTCATAAGTTGGGTTGGAGAGATAGCTTAGTGGTTAAGAACACCAGCTGCTCTTCCGAAGGACCTGGGTTCAATTCCCAGCACCCACGTGGCCGTTGACAACTGTCTATAACTCCAGTTCCAGGGGATCTGGCACCCTCAGACATACATACAGGCGAAACCCCAGTGTACACAAAGAATAAGTAAATCTTAACATAAAAAAAAAGAATCTCATAAGTCCTGGCTGTGTGATACATCCTTGTTCCTATTTTCTATCCTTTGCAGCTCCTGCTTTATCAGGGGCAGGGGTAACACTTTAAATAGTAAAGCTTAAGAGGAAATCATCTTCATAATAGTCCACAGGTAAAAATGCCCAGTAGAATGGAATATTTCCATGAGATAATCACACTACATTAAAGGCAGTGGGGGTCTCCCCACCACACCCATTCACACCATGCCAGATACCAGAGAAAAATGGCAGTGTCAAACACATAAAGGCCCAGCAGTAGCCAGAGACACTTTGGAGCCTAAGCCCTCAGGGCCTTGCCCATCCAAGATTCGCCCATCGGTGCCTTGTACTCTGGTGGGTCAAACTCCTAAGTTCAAGTGCCACCTGCTGCTCCTCTGACATGGCCACCAGCAAGTGACAGATAACAGCTTCCAGGTTATAATTTCCACTTGAAATTGCAGGTTTTGTCATTACAACAGATGCTGTCAGTAAGCTTCCTTGAAGTAATAGCTTCACTTCACGTCTGAGAGGCTGTCTGCCAAATACTAGAGACTGGGTAACCACAGTGTGTCAGTCATTTTCTTAATGTACAACTACTGTTCCCTGAGAATGCTAGTCAGTGCAGCCATAAATCACACCACAGCCAGCCAGTGCAGCCATAAATCACACCACAGCCAGCCAGTGCAGCCATGACTCACACCACATCACAGCTAGTCAGTGCAGCCATGACTCATACCACACCACAGCCAGCCAGTGCAGCCATGAATCACACCATACCACAGCCAGCCAGTGCAGCCATCAATCACACCACAGCCAGCCAGTGCAGCCATCAATCACACCACACCACAGCCAGCCAGTGCAGCCATCAATCACACCACAGCCAGCCAGTGCAGCCATCAATCACACCACAGCCAGCCAGTGCAGCCATCAATCACACCACAGCCAGCCAGTGCAGCCATCAATCACACCACATCACAGCCAGCCAGTGCAGCCATAAATCACACCACAGCCAGCCAGTGCAGCCAGGAATCACCACATCACAGCCAGCCAGTGCAGCCATAAATCACACCACAGCCAGCCAGTGCAGCCATGAATCACCACATCACAGCCAGCCAGTGCAGCCATAAATCACACCACAGCCAGCCAGTGCAGCCATGAATCACCACATCACAGCTAGCCAGTGCAGCCATAAATCACACCACAGCCAGCCAATGCAGCCATGAATCACACCACAGCCAGCCAGTGCAGCCATAGGTCACACCACACCACAGTGGCTCTTCTCCACAACTGCTGTGTTTACTGTGCAGCAGAAGGAGGTATTTTATGGCCTGGTGCTCTCCATTTCATCGTATTTTGAAATGCCACAAAGAGGTCAAAGGTCAGGTTTTAATGAAATTCATAGTTTATTCTTTTTCCTTTGGAGGCAAAAATTTTATTTTTGAGGAGATTGTTACTGCACATTTCAGAGAGATATATAAGAAAGAAAAATGCTCTCCTACCCTCATTTGAGGAGAAATTAATACATTTTAAAGCTTCATTAGGGACTCTCTTAAGTGACACAGGAATTATTTTTGTGATGAGGACACAAGCTACCAGGCAGGTTGGCATCACTGATTTGTGCTGAGGTGACAATGGTCCCACTCTTGTATCCCTGGGCTGATGTTAAACTGGAAAAATATTAAGTTAAAAGGGAAGAAAAATAAGTCCTACTGTTGTGAAAACAAAATTAAATAAAAATCTGGATGACTTCAAACCATAACCAGGTATCTCAAAAGAAGTAAGAGCAGCCTCAATTTCCTGTTACCATGTCTCCACCAAGACTCCTAGTGAAGAACTGTGGTGGGCTGAGATCATACTTGGGAAAAAGTGAGCATCCACCAGACACTGGCCCCACATCTCATGCTAACCTCGATTGGGAAAACAGAGTGGAAGCCCCCACCCCTGATCCCGGTTCCCACAGCACCCTCAGGCACGTACGAGATTTTCCCAGACAGAGTTTCCAGAAAACAGCTTCCTTCCTGTGGGTTTTTTTCTCTCTTCCCAATTAATTCCTCCTATCGTCTACCACTAGGCACATAAGCAGTGATAGTCCAGGGCAGCCATTCAGTGACTGTTTATAACCCTGCAAGAATCCATTACTTTTTCATTTCAAGATGACTGATTTCTTTCAAAGCTAATTATGGAAGTTCATAGAAACAAAATTTCAAAAGGTGGCTTGGGAACAGAGTGACTTGATAAATAATTATTTTCTCTTGCCCTGAGCTCTTCAGGCATGTAGCAGCCTTTATCCCACAATCCTCATGGCTGATTAGTGGCTCTTAAGAATCATCAAGATTCAGACCTGGGTAAGGCAGGAGGGGCATGAGATTTGCATCAGGACACAAGATTCCTGGCATGTTAATCTAAAGTGTCCCACTGGGGCTGGCAGAATGGTGGCAGAGCCCACAGCGATGTTTCAAAAAGATCTTAAAAAGAGTCTGAAATGAACCTAGGGAAGAGACTGTTCCAGGTCTGCTATCAGGTTGAAATTGATACAATTTCACCACAGTGAAAATAGGTAAACACAATCAACCTCAGCAGCTGCCTGAGCCTCAAGAGTCACCAGGACCGCCTTCCCTGTGACCTTGAAGACTGAATCAATCTACAGAAAGGGTACAGAAATTTCCCCCCGAAAGAAAGCCATGTAACCAATTTCTGCACAAATTATAATGTCCCCAGTTCATCCCTTAGCGAGTTTTCTTGTTTTAACTTTAAGCTGGGCTTGTTTTATAAGAAATTGGGAGTAAAATAGCAATTACTGGTATAAAGGTATATCCACAATTGTCCACTTTTTTGAGGGATATGAGAATTATACCAGCTCAATAACAACAACAGCTATGAGATCAATAAATGTAATGATTGAGAACAGGGCTCTTTCACTTCCTGTGTGACATTAGAAAAGATGTTCCTCGTTTCTAAGCCTCAGTTTCTCCTTATAAGGAAGTGGTGGCCCTAGTCCCTCTCCCACAGGCTTGTTTTGGACAATAAATAAAACGAGGTCATACCAAGTACATATGCTGCATTCAGAGCATCTAAACCTATTATAGTAAGTATTATTTGGGGGAGGGGGGGTCCTAAAGTAGGGCTTTCCATCCTCTTTGTTACCAGGGAGGTAACATGAGTCTCAACCAGTCAGGGAACCTGATGCTCAGAAGAGTGAGGCAGGTTGGCCGCCACGGCGGGGAGCATCAGGAAGGCAGGAAGGCTCAGGTACTCAGGGTCTGCTGAAGACAGGCCCGGGCGGGAGAACCAAGAGGTGCTTCCTAGAGCCTGGCTCCAACAAGCAATAGGAATCAGGTGTAGGGCAGAGGCAAAGGCATGCAGAGAAGCATCCTCTGTGGTGGAGGTGTTCTCCCTGCAGCAGGAATCCGAGAAAATCTGTTCCGCCCTTAGCCCTTCACTGAGTATTGAGCGGTGGTGGCTACCGTAGAGGAAGCAGAGTGTGTGGAAACCTGTAGGACTGACAGCATCAGAATCCCTAAATCACCTCAGAATCCCTAAATCACCTCAGTGACCCGCCAGATTGGCCCTACGCTCCACATTGACAGGCTGACAGAAGAGATTCATCTATTCCTAGACATCAGCATCTTTCACTCCAGTCTCTGTCCCTTTACATACTATGGCCTGCCTTCAGTGACAACAGCAAAGTATACACAAGAAAGCACACACACACACAACAGGTGTATCAGTTACTCTTATATTGCCATGACCAAAATACCCGAGAGAAACATAGTTTCTGGCTGGTATAAACTGGCTCATAGTTTCACATGGCATCGTCCATCATGGTTGGGAAGGCAGAGTGGTAGGGAGGGTTCCATCTGTGCTGATGGAAGCATCGGGATTAGCTGTTCTCCTGGAGTCCTCCAGGAAGCAGCAAGCGCAGGGGCAGCACCAGGAGGAAGATCACATCCCACTCCAGACCTCCATCTCCATCTCCGCTGTCTGGTTTGGGTTGCCAGCTGCCTGCTGCAAGGATCGCTGTGATGACAATGACTGGAATCTTCAGAGCCACACCGGTTGGAATAAGAAGGCAAGTGACAAGGAAGGCCAGGGCACTTGAGGACAGATGGTGTCATTGGTATCGAGGACAGATGGTGTCATCTTCTGGCCCTCCTGTCCATTGATTAGATATGCTTTCTTTGGTGCCCCCTCTTTGAGGTTCAGGGAAATTCACACACACATACACACACACACACACACACACACACACACACAGAGTGAGAAAGCTAAGCAAAATGAGGATGGAGACAACAAATTAAGGTAATGAATTTCTAAGAAACAAGGACATACCTCGCATGATATAATGACTTCCCGCTAAGCCCCGCCCTCAGCATGTGAGAGTCTTGGAGCAGATGCCTGCACAGCCCTGGAGCAACAGCTTTGCAGTAAGGCCACCCACAGCTGGAGGTGATGAGAGAAAGATGCCCATGTGGTTCTAACTCATCTTTGGGGGTCCCCCATCATCCTCACTCTTCCTCTACTCCACATCCACCTCTTCTTCTCAGCATCGAGCCACACTTCCCTGGGGCAACTTCAGGCCCAGCATCGGCAGTAGAAGCAACAAGCTTGCTCGGACTTCTTCACCACCTCCAGCCATTGCACAAGGCCCAGCCTCCATGTTGCATCCCTTAGCCACGCCATTCACGCTCCCTTAATAGAGCCACATCTGGTAGAGAATGGATCGGCATAGACAAGCAAAAGGAAGGTTCTGGGTTCTTTTAAAAGATTGGGTTTTTCAACCATCGACTTGTTAACAGTTTCTTATGCTGCTTTCCAAACTTCACTTACCCATGCTGTAGGGTGGATTTTTGTTTCAGGCCAAAATTTTCATCTTAGTTCATATCAATTCCCAAAGTGTCTTTCTCAACCAGTCTCAGGCAGCCATTTGCCAACCCTCTTATTATTGAGACTTGGTAGAAAAAAAAAAAAAGATAAAAGTCTGCAGTGATTATATTTGTATGGTTTAATACAATCGGAGGGTGAAGTGTTGGCTTTGGGGTCATAATTGAGAATGGACCCTGGCCCCCTGCATCTTCCTCACGTGGCTTTAGTCACAGAATTCATTCTTCCAAATCTGTTTTCTCCTCAATAAAATGAGAGGATAACCTCTTTATTCTTTGGTTTCTGTAAAAATCAAATAAGAGAATATATATATATATATATATATAATATTTTCTCTAGTGGTTTTTAAGCATTTAATAACATACCAAATATATGTGTCTATGTACACACACACACATACACACACACACACACACACATACACACACATTCATATATGCATCGAGGAGCTGTGTGTGCCTTTCACACTAGAGGCCATTATTTGGGAATACTGATTTTAGCCAGAAACCAGGATAACATGCATGTTTAACACACAGTGAAAACCTAAATGGGTGGATGGATAGATGGATGCATCGGCAGATGGTCTCCAGAACAGAAGGGCCAGTGGAGGGAAAAACGGACCTGGAGAGCATGACTTTGAAGCAGAAGGGTGTCAAGGACACACCCGCAGAGAAATCGCTCAGAATTTCTGCAGCGTTGGGTTCTGCCAGATTTTTGCCCTTGGTTACCCAGGGTTTGATCTTCAGGCACCATGCCTTATGGACTTCCTTCACAGGGTTTTATTCTTCAAATCCTTCAGCGTCAGATGTTTACAGTAGCTTTGCAAGGCTAAAATCATGATGATTGGTGTCCTCACTTTGCAGACAGGGAGGATGAGAGTCAGGGAGGGCTCAGCTCTGTCTGTCATGCGGCCTGATGGAGGGACTCACAGGCCACGGGGGAGAAACTGCTTCTCTAAGCCGGCAAATTTACAGAGACTGTAATGTGGTCTTTCGAAACACCCATACTGCTTCTAGAAGGGAGGCTGGGATTCTAACTCTGGGGTGTTTTTGTCAGCCATCTTTTGGTGCAAAGAAAGGGGCATATATTGACTTTACAACCAGGCGTCTGAGCTGGAATCACACAGCTCTGCCACTGGCCATCTTTGCCCACAGGCAAGTTACTTAATCTCTGAGTTATAGTTTCACAATAATTATAAAACTGGGATAATGTCCCATTTCCATTCTTCAATGAGGTGACCCAGCAGTGTTTGGAACCTAGTCAGGATTCAGTCAACAAAAACCCCTCACTGCCTGTTTCCTCTTCAGAACAGGGAGAAACAGTAAGCCTAAATTTAAGAGCATGGACTTCAGGGCCAGAATGCCTGGGTTTAAATTCCAGTTTTGCTGTTTATTGGTGGTGTGATCTTGGGCAAATTGCTTAGCTTCTCCACACGCCAGTTTGCTCTTCTGTAAAATCTTACAGATAATGAACTAAGGTATCTTCCTCACACTGTTATTTTATGATAAAGGGAGTTAATGTGTGTAACACACTTAGGACACCTACCTGTCTATAGTGGGTTTTATTGCTTTCGATAAACTTCCATAAATATTGCAGGAAGATAGACAGTGATGGCCTCATCCAGGTGAGACACAAATGTGGTTTTAACTTTCCTCTCCCTCCCTACTGTTTAAGACTGTCCCGGCATTTGGCCACTCTTGATTTAAAAACAAATCAACTAACTAGAAAAATAAAGCATCTAAAGAGCCCTTGGGTCTGAGCTGCAGCCCGGTGGTGAAGTCCCACAGCACACAGAGGACAGACATGTCAGGCTGTTTAATCTGCTCAATTCAGACAGGGCTGGGTGACACTGACTGAGCTGAGTTCTAATGGGAAGCAGACAGACCTGAGAGCGCCCGTGGATGGGAGGTGGGAGGGCTCTCATCTGCTGGCCAAGCAGAGATCTGTTAGACAGACGTACGTACCTACACAGGAAAGCAGTGAACAGTAGGTTTGTACTTCCATCTCGGGGGTTTTGGTTGTTTTTATTTGGTATGCTGCTTTGTTTTGTTTTGTTCCTGGTGCTGGGAGGTCCGTGCACATGCCAATCAAGTGCTCTGCCACTGAGCTACATTCCCCTGCAAGGTCCCAATACAAATTTCTGACATGCCTAATAATTTCTAAATTATTAAAGGAGATCTCTGAAGTCTCACCCCTTGCGCCTCCTGCCAATCATACTCAGAAGGACTAGCCTAGGATTTGGCTCAGAGCTGAGCACTCACAAAACCCAGAGGGGCAAAAAGTGATGACTCAGAAACTGGTCCCAGCTTGTCAAGTTCAGTGCTCACTGGAATGCAAGAGAAGATGATGTCAGTGAATATGGACAGAGAAATCAATGTAGCCTGAGCCGGATCGGCCCTTGTGTGCACGCTCCGTTAGCTCACTACCCCCGAGTTCTGTAGCCATCAAAATAAAGCGTTATGTTAGAAAAGTGGAACAGTGGAGGACGGAACAGCAGCCTTTATGGTCCTTCCAACCTCTGCTGTGAGATGCTCAGTCTACACGAACACATTCTCTAGAATTTTACAGGAAGAATACCAAGTAAGAAAACACAGAAAAACTTTGGGTCTTACCTGGTTTTACTGCATACCACTCAATTAAAAAAAAAAAAGCCACCATCTGTATCATTCTTATCCCCCTACCAGGTTTAGTTCTCTCACAGTACTTATCACGGCTTAAGATGATTTATTCATTGTCACAGTTTGTCTTCCCCATATGAATATATGAACTCCATGAAGCAAAGGACTTGATCCAAATTCTTCCCCAGCTTATCTCTCCCTCCTGTCATTTGCATTTGATAAATATTTGCTGAATAGATAAGTGAGTGAACGTTCCCATAGCTCAAGGCAGCCCATGCATAAGAACAGCTCTGTGACCACATCTCAAGAATCAGTACCAGTAAAGAAAAAAATCCGAACAGCCTCGATTAGCCTAATGCTGGGCAGTGTCCGTAGCACGAAGCATATGTCATCTGATCCTGTCTTCACACGCGTTAAGTATTATTGTTTCAGCTTTACAGGTGAGACAAATCAAACCTCAGAGACATCCAATAATATGCTCGTGATCACGTGACTGGTAAATAGCAGAACTCAAGGAGCAAAGCTTAAGATTGGTATTTGGCCCCCATGCTTGAGGAACGTTTTAAAGGGACATAGCCTCCTTACCATTGAAAGTCTGGCTAACATGTGTGCCTGCCTCACCTAAGATGGCATCCACTGTCATCTCTGCTCTAGAGAGGGTGTGGCCAGTGAGGAGTGCTTGGGCTGGAGGCCAGGCGGAGCTGCAGGAATCAGCTGTCTATGAGTTTGGACATGTCTCAGCACCGCTCGTCCGGAACCTGTTTCTTCTCTCAAGCTCGTGTCTGCTGCGCTGTGCGCTGTGAGCTCTAAAAAGGGGACCAGGGGGGAGACACAGTGGTGTAAGCTGGACATTCCAGCAGATGCCTGGTCCCTTGGGCCCTGTCCTCCCTGTTTGGAAATCTGATCGTGAAGGGCCCTTAGCTTTCCCACTCACTTCATGTCCATCTCATACTGGGGCCTTGGTTTTCCCAAATCAGGTCCTCCCTTCAGAACTGGATAGGGAGAATCGTTGCATGATTTGAGAAAACAGGAGAAGCCACTGGGTCATAATATTTAAGTGTGGCCTGTGATTCTCTCTTGTTTAAAAAAACCAGAACCGTTCCTTACATTCACCCTCAGTCAGTTGCCTGTACGTCGTAAGGTTGGGAATAGTTCAGAAAACCTCAGAGTCACGTGTTTGACAGCAGGTGGGTCAAGGCTGGCAGATTTGGAGGGTCCTCAGCCAAAGGGCCAGAAGGTACCAGAATCCTCCCCTACACCTCCCTGTCAGATTATTTACACTGACCAGCAAAGGGTGTTGGGTGCATGAAGCCTCAGGTCACAACTCAGGAAACCAAAGGATGATGTAACCTCAGGGATCCTAAGCTATGTGTGAAGAAAAGAGCTCACTGTGGGCTGCTGCTTTTCCTCTAACTCTCTTGATGTTAAGTCACACCATGATGTCAGAGATGCCAGTGAGGCTGAGGGAACAGACTTCAGAGCTACAGGAAATCAAATTTGTGCTGCCCCGTGTCTCGGTGTTCTCCTCGGCCTTTGATGAAAAGCTATCAGTGTGTCCACTTGACCATTTTGACACCTGAACATCTTGCCTAGGCAGGCACACGGCATCCAGTTCTCCACCAAAGTGGAGAGAGCTTTCCTTTCTCCTGACACCAGCTCATCTCACTCCCACATTCCAAGGAGGAATGCCCACTCTCATTCGGCCTTTCCCCTTCCTAGAAGCATCCAATCAGTTCCCAGCTTGTGTAGACACATCCAAACTAGTGTGGCACCTCACTAATCGCCAAAGTCATGACTCTGAAGAATCCCTGTGGTTCCACCCAACACCATGAGGGTCGTGTGGTATGCGTAGGTAACTGTGACCACTAGAGCCGGATTGACCACATTCAGTTAGTAACTTTAACACTTGTTATCTTTGTGACTTTGGATGGCTCACACAGACACTCAGATTCATTCCATCTTCCAAAAAACCAGGCTGAGAATTTGCATGATAGAGCCGCGTTGTGTGTGGGTTCCTTCAGAATCTAAATATTCCCTCCCAGGGGAGGAAGGGGACTCTCAGAAGCTCAACAGGAAGTTGTAAGATGTGTAAAAATCATGATGCTCTGTATTGAGGTATAGAAACAGTGGCTGGGGGACACAAGACTCTGGTGGAGTGATTGGCTGTCTACAAGTTGCAGGGACTCCACTGATGCAGATTTTGTGAGTGGTCACTCATGCTGGGGTCGGCTTTATGGGGATGCAGCTGCTCAAGTTACCCAGGCTTCTGTAAGTCACCCCAATAAACCCACTGGACTGGGGTGAAATGGTTTCTTTGGTTCGTTGTTGCTCTTTCTTAAAAAACAGAAATAGTATCTTACCCAACACAGTCATGAGGTTGAAGACAGTGAGTACCTGGCTACCGATGCAGGAGCACTAGAAAGCACATCACATGAGTCGCTGAAACTTCGGGGTGTTCCAATGGTACTACCAGCACTTAACGCTTTCTGAGTCCACCCTTGCTTGTGTGGCTCTTAGAGATGAAGAACCGGGCCGCTCAGCACTGGGTGAGTCAGTCTTTGCACAGCGCTGGGCCAGACATCCTTCCAATGCTGACTGTGAGGGGACGAGCCGAAACCCTACCCCAGGGCTGAGTGGAGGAAGGATGCCTTGTACACCGTTGGGGTTAAAGCAAACCCTGGGTTTAGGGCAGGCAGACACTAGAAACGAGGGAAGCAATGGTCCCAGAAAGTCTTCCAGCACTCCCCGCAGCAGGAGAGAAGTATTTACACCTCCACCATCCCTCCCCATGCACGGAGAGTGATCAATGACTCATCTCAGAGGAAACAGGCTTTCTTTACCAGGGCGCAATGCATCTGCGTCAGGGAGATTAGAAATCGTTCCTTGTCAACTTAATGAGCGCGATGTTAGAGAGCCTGGACCGCCACAGCTGAGATGTTGTGGAAGCTGATACCCAGTGTCCCAGCCCCGGCTCTGCCTCTCACTACCTCTGTGACCTTGGGAAAGTCGCTTGCTTCTCTAGCTCTGTGACCTTGTCTATCCACGGAGTTAATGATTTTCACTCCGCTGGCCACCGTCGAGTGTCAAATGAGATGCTGCCGTGTGCACTGCTGTGCACGGTGCGGCAGACTGAGAGGAAGCAGACAAGACAGTGACCAGAAGTCTGTCCCTTCCCTTCCTTGGTGGCGACTTACTATGTCTGGGTGCACACAGTCTTTGTTGTTGTTGCTATTTATCTTATTTGGGGGGATAATAATTACACATTTCTCCCTTCCCCCATTCTTGCTTCAACACCCACTCCCCCCACCCCCACACCCCCACACCCCCACCCCCTCGCATATACCCCTCCATGGTCTCTTTCAGATTCATGACCTCTTTTTTCACTAATTGTTACATACACACACATATATATATGTGTGTGTGTGTGTGTGTGTGTGTGTGTGTGTGTGTGTATATACATATGTATGTATGTGTGTATATATATTTATATGTATGTATATTCCTAAATACATAAATACAACTTGCTCAGTCTGTATGAAGTTACTTTTATGCATATATTTACTAAACCAACATAATCCCTAACTACCTTCTAATATTTCTTCTTACCCACAGATAAGTGTAGTCCTCACTGCTCACTAAGGAGATGTCTTTTGCAACAGACACAGAAACAAAGACCATCACAGAAAACCATAGCCAACTAAAATGCAGAGTTGTGGAGCCCAGTGGATAAATGGATAAATCTAGAAACAAATTCCGTACCTAAGTTTCAGAGATCACTGAGGAAGAGTACTGTGCAGAGATTGTAAGAACCAGAGAATCCGGGAGTTTGCTGTGAGATTGTGTCTCCTAGGAGTGTCAGAAGAAACACCCACAAAAGTCTTACCAACATGACTTCCTAAGCATTATCCGAACAAGGACAACAACAATAGACAGGCTAATATGATCAGGGGTGAGGAGTAAGGCCTCACTTAACCTTACACAAAGAATTACGGGCAGCTAAAGTATGAGGAGATAGGAAGAATCAGTCTTCTCCAGGGAAGAGCACATCAGTTGGTTATCCAACACTAAGTGATCAGCACAGAGCTTCTAATGGCTGGTCAGCTGTCCACTCCATCCATCCCAGATGTCTTCAAAATTCACAGAATTGAACCAGAGTGACTTCAAACGTAGCATAACTCTGGGGTCTTGCTTTGTAAAGTTTACATGTGTGTTGTGCCATAATTTCGGTTTGGGATTTATCGATTTAACCATGAAAGGATCACTCATCACTTTAAAAAAAATTTTAAATAAGTGTGCTGTCTCAGGGAGCAGTGGGCACTTGGACTAGAGCTAGTTAATTAGTTCCCTAAATTCAGAACCTTATGTAGATTTTTTATTTTTTATTTTTATTTTTTATTTATTTATTTATTTTCTTTTTTTGCTGAAGTTGCTACATTTGTGGTTATTTTCATGACAGTGGCCCCAGTTGAGATGGTTGGTGGAGGGGATCATGGATTACTGATCTGTGTATTGTAGTTCTTAATTTAGTATTTAATGCCTAGGCATTGCTAGATAAGGGTCTGAGGATCAAACCCAGGGTCTTGGTGGTGCTAGGCAAGTATTATACCACTGAGCTACATCCACAACCCCACTAAGTCTTTTGAAAATGTGTTGGGGGCTGGGCATGTAGCCTAGCTAGTAGAGTGCTTGCTTACAGGCACAAAGCCCTGGATTCAATTCTCAGCATCATATAAACCAAGCATGGAATTTCATACCTGTAATCACATGACTCTAGAGGTGGAGTCAGGAGGGTCAGGTGTTCAAGGTTATCCTCAGCTTCATGGAGAGTTTGAGGCCAGCCTGGGATACATGAGACCCTGTCTCAATAAAACAAAATAAAATAAAGCTGAAGTATGGTTAGAGTTGAGCTGTTCTTTCTACCTAAAGTCTCTAGTCAGTTATAACAGTCAGCTCAACTCTCCTCCAATACACACGATACACAATGCACCACATGGTTTACTATAGATGAATGATGTTGTACCTTGTAAGCACCAAGAAAAGTGTCTGTCAGTATCAACGTCTCATCATTAATAAAATATGCTCATAAGGGACGTCATGACCTAGGTATTTCCAAGGTAGATTCTGGTGCCATCTGCCTTCCTTTCCTATACATCTCAAGGTCACTTGTCACGGATGCCACTGTGTAACAGTAACTAGAGTAACAGAAGAGTTCTTATCTGTTCTCGTGTACTGATTGCTTTCCACACCACTGTAAAAAGAGCATTATGGGAGTTTGTTGAGTCTTCGTTGTAGTTTCCTGACAGAGTCAGAGAAAAGGTGTTGGATGTGCTCTGGTGTCCACTGGGGCAGCTGCTCAGGTTAGTCAGCTAATGAATCCAAGTTCAAATCCCTAAGGTCAGACTCCAAAGCTAAGAATCTCTGCTCCTACACCCAAGCACTCAAAGGCTAGAAAGCGGCCTTCTGGGATCCATCCTAAAGATCTCATTGCCTGCTACATGTTTCTGACCCGCTGTCCCTTTTGCTTAGCCAGGAGGAACTTAGTGCTCTTTGACATAATTTCTGCCCCTCTTAGCTGCTCAGGATATGCTTGATGTCCAGATGTTTTTCTCACCCTCTCTGCACATCCAATATTGCCATCTTCCAGACTCAAAATGTCATCTTCCAGAAAATCTTCTGTAATCTCAAAACCACACCTTTGAACCCTCCCTACAATGAGCATGTTTCCTTCTGGCTTCCAGAGTATTTTCTCTGCCTTCCTACACTTTATACTTCATCCCTGGCATTTAAGTTAGGGACACAGAGGTCCCACCTCTCCAGGTTTCTTGGAGAAAGCATCTACACAGGGTCCACATACCATGTGCCAGGCCTTCCCTCAGCACTCAGTCTTGGGAACTGTGGGATAGAAGCCTGTCTGGCCTGCAGCCCCATGACTCAGGTGGCTTTGTCTGCCACACAAATGACAAATTCTCTTCCTGGCTCCTCTCACACCCCTCAGCTTAATTGATGCAGTGGGTCTTTGTGGGACTCACCAGTGAAGCATAAAATGTACCCACATGCTGTTGAGAGCCACCCCATCAATCAAGGACTAAAGAGTGACAAAAACACTTCCTAAGACCAAAATAAATAATTGCCAAATTAATCATCATCTGTGCCTAGTTGTCAGTAGGAGAGCCCACAGTTACCCTCATCCCACTTCTGGCTGCTCACCAGACACAATGAACTCCTAAGAAAAAGGCCTGAAGTCAGATGTGAGAGCCTTTAGGACTCAAGATGGACCCCGAGGTATGGAAGAGTTGATGGAATGAAGTCAACTCAGCTGACACTTATCAGGCATCTGCTGTATAACAGCTGCTGCCTAGTCACTGGAGATGCAGAGAGGACGAGGTCCTCTGTTAGAGAGCTGCGCATATGCATGGGCTCAGAAAGAGATGGACAGAAACAAGATGGACACCTTTGGCTTGGCCTGTGTTCAGCTCTTGCATATAGTGAGAAGCAGGTTGTGGTTACATAAGGAGGAAACAAGATAATATTTACATAAAGACCTAACCAACTGGTGCTGCCTCCTTAATCGCTCCATGGGTAAAAATTCTCCAAACAATGCTAGTGGAATAGGAAGAAGAAATAACCAGTGTGGGGGATCAGATTCATGGTGGGAAGTCATGGAACTGCCTCCAGGAACCAGAACTGAGCTCAAGAAATGCTCCTGGTGTCTCAACATAAATCTACCATACATTCAGCTGTGCCACTGCTAGATATTTACCAAGACTCTAAGTCAACACATCCCAAAGACACTTGCGCATTGATGTTTACTGTAGCGCTATTCAGACCAGCTGCTATGGAACCAACCTGAGTGTCCAGCAAAAGATGAATGGACTAAAACTGTGGACTACGACCTGAATGATTCCAACATCAGTTGACATTCCAACCTAGACGAAGAGCTTCAAGCAATGAACCGCTAAGGGAAGGAGAATTAGTCTTCTCTGGAGAGGAGCCCCCCCCCCATTGGTTCTCCCATACCAAGTGGTCAGTCCTAGAAACGTGCACGTGCAGGCAAGAGTGAGTGCACTCAGCAGGTTGTATTTATGTTCGTTTACTTGTATGTATATGTAACAACAATGGTTAAGGAAGAAGAGGACGCCATGAAGGGAAAACACGAGAGATGTAGGAGGGAAGAAAGGGAGGGGGAAATGATGAAATAATATTTCAATTAAATTTTTTTAAATTAAAAACCTGATAATTAGATTTTTTTTCCAAATTATGGCTTATGGCTTATATACACAATGGCAGTTTTTTCAGCCATAAATAAGGCTTGAAGGGAAATGGATGCAATTAGAAATAATCAATCATATTAAGCAGACTAAGCCAGTCTCAGAAGAACAAATATGCTGTTTTCTTTCATTTGTGGTTCCTAGATTTTTATAGAGACACATAAAATCATGTAGAAACACATGGTATGAAATTATCAGTGAACTGTCTAGGGGACAAAGATAACTCACAGTGAGGGGCAGGGTGAGGGAAGGGAGGCTAGGGAAGGAATATGCTAAGAATACAATATATACTTGAATGGACATTTTAAAAACAAGAATAATAAAAGAAATGCTCCCAGTGAAATGGTTATCTTCAGACCCACTTCCTTCCTCTGAACCTCAGATGGTGGTCCATAAATTAGACTATCTTCAAAAGTATACACAGTCTGAGTCTCAGTTTTCCTATTTGTGAGTGGAAAGGCTCGTCTCCACTCCTGAGTCCTGGTGGGGAGTGGGGGAGATAACTCACAAAGTTATTCAGAGTTTATCGGGTGGCTATGATGTGCCTGCACTGTTCCAGCTGTTGGCATCATGACAGTGAGCAAAACAACGTTTACAACCCCGTCCTCCTAGAGTGGAGAAAGTTGGTGAGTGTCAAGGTGAAATACACAGGAGAGCAGATGGCCTTTCATGTGAGCAATGCATTTGAACAAGATAGGACCTGAAAGAAATGTTCTGTGTGTATGCTAATGGAGAACCCAACTCCTTCAAAGCCATGTTCACAGGCGTAATCTGCATGAAAGAAGCAGAGTGGGGGGCTGTCTCAGACCCCAGGATTCTCTACTAGAGAAAAGTCAGGAGACAATCTGTGCGGTCTCAGTCAACATCATGGCAAAGTGAGCAGTCCTTTGGAGAACAGTGGTGGAGGTGATTTTCCCACACTACTCCATCTCTGATGCACTTTCTCATTGAATTCAGTGGTCCAAACACCTCCAAGACTTCCCGGCATGAGGAATGAAATGAACATAAACAACTTCGGTGTGGGTGCTTGAACTTGGGACCGGGACAGTCATGAACACTGGAACCAAAGCTGAGACATCTACCTTGCAACAAGATCACCAGATTCTAAGTCTGCAATGGAAAAACTAAGTGATGCCCAGAGTTGTCACAAATATTTTCTCAGTGAAAAGCCTCACCCGATGGAAGGAAGGCTGTGTGATCATGACCCAACAGCAAGGAGGAAAGTTCCGTTCCAAAGCTATTGCCAACAGCATCCCGAGAGCCATGGAAGAAGGATGTGGAGTGGTCCTTTGGCAAGTTTGCCCCAGGCAGACAGCTCCCTGGGGTAGAGACAGTTTGTGATATTCATTAAGCCCAACAACCATCAGTGTGAGGAGCAGTGCAGATGTGCTGGTGATCTTCTCCTGTCCCCCACAACACTCCACCCTGCCCTGGGCCCTTCCAGGCTGCCCTCTGTTGTCCCACCACTGGTAGCCCCTTACCCTCCAGCTTCTGGTTGGACTTCACCAACAGTGAGGCATAGGCACCTCCTGCTATGGGTGGTGGTGGGTTGATGGAGTCCCCGTGGAGACTGTGCAAAGGCCTCTTCTGACACCTCACTCTACCAATTCCAAGATGTGTTCTTTTCTGTTGCTTGTCCAGGCCTAGAAATAGTGACAGCTGCTGGCTGGCACTGTGCTCTGAGTGGTGGCACTACCCTTTGGCTGATTAAAAATAATTTTTAAAAAATCCCTATCCTACATTTCAAAAACAACTAATTTATTAAACATTCATCAAACTAATAAGAAATTCCAGGGCCATGACTGACAGAGACAATGACTAATAATGTTGGCAGAATGAACTCAAATTGATTAATGGTCTCAAATTGTATTTTCCTGTTCACATGTCATATCATTATAATCCAAATGAAAGATCCAAAATCTGATTATTAAACTAACCTGTAGGGCATGTTAAACAAATGTGCATAGGTTCATCCCAGCAACATCTAGAGACAGGGTCCTAGACACCTCAGGCTCCAGGTAAACGATGGGCCAGACGGCGTTAACTTCTAACTGAGGTGGCTCCTTTGGACCTCCTGGCTCGTTGGAAACTGTTAAGACTTCTGCTGACCATGTTGACTCCTGGGTAGTTCCCATAATAAGTGAGCCTGGGGGGAAGGAGACCTCACATCTTATGACATTTCTTTCTTCCCTGGGGCAAAGGGTAGAAGAGACAGAGAACTTTCTCCTATCATTGGTGACCACGGCTGATGAAAGCCGTAGAACCAGGAAGGGTGGCTAGAAGTCTTCTATCATGAGTGTGCCCATCACAATGAAGAGTGGACTGCACAGCGAAAGTCTCGGGAGCTGCTTCTGGAGGCCCAGCCAAAACACAGAGAGGCAGTTTGACTGGGAGCCGAGTCCAGATCCGCCATATCTTACCGGCACAGTGGAGATGGAAATGGTGTTCACCTCCTATGAATTAGGACAGCCTGTCACACATAGTAGACGCTTCAAGTGGTCCATCATGATTATACCGTGACGAATTTGACACTACCCCTTATTTCTAATGGCAATCTATTCACTGGAACACACAGAGGGCCTGAACCCCTAGGAAGAACTTGCTCAGGCTTCAGGCTGATCTCTGGCTGCAGGTCATTCTAGGAAGCACTCAGCTTAGAGCCCAAGCCAGTGCTTAGGACCCATGACCCGATCCCTCAGTCCACTTCCTGTCAGCTCCTTTTGCACAGTGAGCCCTGAGGGAAAGGGACGGATGAAGGAGAAAGAGAGCTTTCAACACAAGATATGCCCCTGAATTTACTCTCATGAAAGTCCATCCACTAGCTCAGTGCTGGAGCCATTTGGTCCACACCAAAGACCTGCAGGGACCAGGTTACCACTGACACGGACATGGCTTGGAGTGAGCACTTTCTGAGATAAGAAGGGGCCCATAGTGATAGGAAAGCAGGTCTATAGGCTGAGAAACTCATTCTACTGAGGTCAGGATTGTACCCAAGACAGGCTCCAGATATCCGCCCTGAGCTACCAATCCACCATCAGTAAATAAGCAGCAATAACAACATCACCTAGCATTGGGTAACATCTGTCATATTCAATTCCAAGAATTTATGAATCAGCTAACAGTTATCACTTTTATTTTATAGCCATGAGATTAAGACACTCAAAGGTAAGTAAGTACCTTAGGATCACAAGCGAGTACCTGCCAGGCTGTGTCCGGTGCCCAGGGAGTGATCTTGAGGCCGTAAATCAGCCCCACGGGAGCAATGACTGTACCTCTGCTCTACCCAATTTGCATCCAGCCCCTCACTGAGTCCTCACCAAGGACTCCGGGGTGTTCTGTTCTACAGAGAGACTCAGCAAAGGACACGGAGCCTGAAAGGGGCAGAGCCGGCATGTAATCCTCCTCTCCCTATTCCAGAACTCTCATTATGACCCGGGCGAAGTCACCTCCCATGAAACTATCACCAGGGACTAGTAGTAACAATGTCTGCTACTCACTAAAATCATTAGAAAGTGCCAGGCTCCGGTTCGTGCCTGCGTGACCTCATTTGACTCGGCAGGAAACTGATACAGAAGGCGCCATGAGCCCACAACTGCATTTACCCCTTACATTGGGGTGCTGTGAAATCCATAGCTTCTTAATGAAGAGATCATGTAACTCCCCAGACATACCTTCCCATGGATGCTTACCCTGTCCCTTGATGAAACAGTCCCTCCTAGGATTCTCAAACAAGCGGCTGGGGACCTGTTTCTGGCTGCATCTGTCATCTCTACCTCCAGTTCCCAAGGACACTGGTTCTACAGGGCCCAGAGACCGAGTGAAGTGAAATGCCTAGGCTGATTGGCGTATGTATGTGGGGGGGGGCATGTACGTGCATGTGTGTACATTCCACGAGGCTCAGGCTTCAGGTGGGGCTGTGAATGGCTACCAGCCTTGGATTCGGCTCTGTTTGATCGGCTCCTATCTGCAGGCCAGGCTTCAGCCAGGTAAGGGTGGACGGGCACTGGAGTCTCAGATACTAGCTCCAGGTCTGGGAGCTTTGGTAGAACGAGTTCTCAATAGCCACGGTGTTCTAGTTTCCTTTCTGTGGCTGTAATAAAGCACTCCAACCAAAAGGAACATGGGGAAGGAAGGGTTCATTGGCTTATACTTCAGGTCACAATCTGTCATTGAGGGAAACTGGGACAGAAGCTCAAGGCAGGAATCATAGAGGAGCATTGCTTGCTGGGTCATTCACAGGCTTATGCTTAGCCAGCTTTCCTGTATAACTCAGAAGCCCTTGCCTAGGAAGGGTACTGCCCACAGTGGGCTGGATCCTCCTGCATCCATTAACAATCATGACAACGACTCATAGACATTCCCACAAGTCAGTCTGATCCGGGTAAGTCCTCAGTCAAGGCTTTCCTTTCAGACAATTCTGCACTGCGTCAAGTTGACAGTTAAAGGAAACAAGGACACATAGCTGTCACTTACTGAGCATTTTTGCTGGACCAAGCACTTCTCTAAGTACTTTACACATATACAATAATTTAACTAACACAATGACCCCATGGGATTAATATTATGAAAATGAATTTGACTAACAACAAAGACAGGATACAAAGAGCGTGGGTAGATGGTCCCGTGTACCAGAGTGCCACGTCATTACTGCTATGGGTGCCTGAGATGTCAAACCCAGATGGATTTTCCTTCCCTCCCTTTGCTCTATGAAAAATGGCCAGAAGAGCAGGTCTTGGGAGTCCCTCCGAGGTGCCCGGCACAGGGTCATCATCAGGGCCACCAGCAGAGTCTTGAAGGACACTGAGGAAGTGCACCTCTGTTGTAAGAGCAACGGTGACGCACAGAAGAGTTTCAGCAACAGTGGCTCAGGGTGATTTTGAAGAACACATCCTCGCAGTACCGAGGTTCTGATGAGCAGGGACTGAGCGCCGATGGGAAGATGGGCAGAGAGCACGTGACAGGCTCCTGGGGGACTCATCATTCAGCCACAGATGGAGAGGGCTGGGACAAGGTGAGTGATGGTGTAGGTGTGCCTTTCTCTGCTTTCCATTGACAGACAACACACATGGCCAAGGGGCTCATTCTTAGATGACCTAGGATTAGCCAGCTAGCCAGTCAGCCTCACTTTCCACACCTGTAAATAAACATATTTACACTGCTTTCTCCGCTGACATGATCGGCTGTACCAGATATGACAGATCTATGGACCCCCAGGTAGACGCTGAAGCCCTCTGGCCTTGGTGAATACTTCTTAAGCTTGGTTCTGCCATTAACTCCTTAAAGTAACTTGTCTTCCTCTCTGCCCCTTCGGCCTCCACTTTCATTCACATCAACTCCACTTGAAAATAGTTGACTAATATCAACAGCTCCCCTATCGCATGCCTGTGTCTACTTTTCTTCGAGGTCCTCCTTATTCTGATGCAAATTTACCTTCTTTCAGCCAACATTCTCATCAGCCTTGGCCCTCACTTGGCTGAAGCTTCACTAAGATAATGTTTCTTACAAAAGCCAGGGGACTCCAGGCTTCTGGTCTTTGCTCACATGACCCCTCTGCCTGGAGTCACTTTCTCTCTCTCTCTCTCTCTCTCTTCCTCCTTCCCACCGTCCCTCCCTCCCTTCCTCAGTCTAGGTAATAGAAGGCCATTTTCATGCAAGCATGTAATCCAAAGTAATTCCCCTTAACAGAGGAGAAATGCCTCCATCCTTGAGAGCCCCGTTCTGAATCAGCTTCCCCATTCTCACAAGGAAAATGCTTCTGTTCGTTCCTCGAGGGATCTTGTGACACTTGATTCTTAGCGCTTGGCATTTAATACATTTCCCAGGCATTGGTTTTCTCTTGAATATGAATTTCTTCTTCCAACTTCACTGCCAACATGAAAAGCTCAGAACGCCATGTAGATAGCACTAGCACACAGTTTCCCAGTAACATTTGTACGATTATGGTTGGGTTGTCAAAATGGGACTGTGTTGAATTAGGAGTATCAAGTAGAAGTATAGAATGGGGTGCTTTTTTTTTTTTATTAAGAAATTTTCTATTCACTTTACATACCTACCACAGATTCCCCTTCTTCCCTCATCCCACCCCCCCAGCTTTCCCCCCCCAACCCACCCCACCCCCATCCCCACATTTTCCAAATCAAGGTCTCCCATGGGGAGTCAGCAGAGCCTGGCACACTCAGCTGAGGCAGGTCCAAGCCCCTCCCCCCTGCACCAAGGCTGTGCAAGGTGTCACACCCACGGTAGGCACTGGGCTCCAAAAAGCCTGCCCATGCACTAGGGATGGATCCCAATCCCCCTGCTGGGGTGCCCAAATGGGGTGCTTTATAGAAGCTCCTTCATGCCGGGTGATGGTGGCCCACGCCTTTAATCCCAACACTCTGGAGGCAGAGGCAGGCGGATCTCTGTGAGTTCAAGGCCAGCCTGATCTACAGAGCAAGTTCCAGGACAGCCAAGGTTGTTACACAGAGAAAACCTGTCACGAAAAAACAAACAAACAAATAAATAAACATTTCTTAGGATTTGTACATTGATCTTATTAGATATAAGACAAGAGGATCAGAAATGTAATGGTAAAATTTGTATGTCTCCTTCTCTTAAAGTTACAGAATTTAACTAAACTACCTTGAACCAAAAGCACCTCAGGAACAGTACCCTTGTTGTACAGACAAGACTACAGTTTCGGGGGCTGGACGCTGGGTCAGCAGTTATGAGCCCTTGCTGCTTTTCCAGACGATCTGAGTCCCATTCCCTGCGCCCACATTCCGAGCTCACAACTGCTTGTAACTCCAGCTCCACGGGGACCAGGTGCCTCTGACCTCTGCAGGCATCTACCCTCGTGTGCACATACCACACATAGATACACACATGCAGACATAATTAAACACAAAACAACTCTTTTTGTAAAGACAATAGTTTCAACTGGGTGTTGCAAGCTACCCATTTTGTGACAGGTCTAGCCTCTTCCTTCCACTATGGCCATGATAAGCCTCGGCAGTGGGATTCAAGAGACACCCCAGGGCATTCGACCTGCACAGGTTCCGTCAAACCCCGCATGGGGGAGGCAACCCCTCTCCTCACTTTGCTTCTCTGGGGAAGAAGGAGAACTTCCAACTCTTACAGTCTTGAAATTTTTTCCCTCTTTATCCAGATGAGTCATTTTAAGAAGAAGAGGAAGGAAAACCATGTGTCACTCTTGGGATTAGTCACACATTTGAGCAGTACATCAGGTCACAGCTCAAACAGCTTAAGACTTCTCCCACTGCGGGCTGGATGGAGGGAGAGCTGGTGAGTGTCCACCACAATAACTCTCAGAATGTACAATATGAAGAGTGAGGGAGCTCCTCAACCATTGTGTGTCACCTTGAAGCCGTGAGGGACCACTCTAAAGGGTTATCACCAGTGCTAGAAGCTGTGAATAGAGATTGTCATGGGGGAGATGTAGAGAGACCAAGACTGTTGAATATGGCCTAAATCACAGAAGAATGCCCCGCCCAGCTGGGATATGACAGCGCTCAGATATGACAGGCTCAACCCCGGCAAAGATTTTCAACTGTGGCACTGTCACTGTGGGAAGACACAGCGGAGGTTTTACTCTGTTCTTTCATAGAATGAGACCCAAGATGCAAAGTGAGGCAGCCCTGACTGGCCTCTTGCTTGCTCAGCCTCCATGGCTCTCCTGGAGTCTCACATTAGGAACAGGTCAGGGTAAAAAAAAAAACGCTCACTTAAAGAGTGAGGACACTGATGTGTGACAGCTATAGGTTAGCTTGAGCTAGACAACAGGCAGAGCAAGGCCTCAAACTCAGGCCTACAGACTTTTCTTCAGGAATCTTCTGACTGGAATGACTTCCATGTCCTTTATCCTTCTGGAAGGGGAGACCAAAGTAGGAGCCAGGTCCTATTTCCTCCTCTTCCCACAAGCTCGAGGAAAGCGGTCTCCAAGAAGTATGAAGAGGACCAGCTTGGCCAGAGCCAACCCCACTTCAAGGGACTGCTGGATCCAGGGCACTGAAGTGCTGGATCACCATTCTCTTCTGAGCGGGCTCCCGGTTTGTCTGAGAGAGAACAGGAAGACTCCTCTAGCAAGGGCAGCGGAAAGCCTGCCCCTCCCCCAGAGTAAAGCCACAGAAGGCTCTCTCCCGAGTGGACACAGTTTCTTCTCAATGTCCCCCTTTCTCCTGTTTTTCCTTGTTACCACTCGAATATGACAAACCAGTGTCATTCCCCCTTAAAACTGGTTTATGTGATCATTTTTCTACTCAGTCCCTTGCTTCTGGGCATGACTCATCAGGCTGGCGAGAGGAAACATCTGCCAGATTGTCAACAGAAAAGATAGGTCTTGTGACGACGGTTCAAAGGAAAAGCTGGCCTAGACGCTTCTGGGTCTGTCTCCTGCCCATGCAGCCCTCCAGGGAAGGTAAATACTCCAGTGTATGTCAGATTAATAGAGAAGAGGCTGAGATCCATGCACCGGGTTTACAGGCAGCCGCCTCCCTCCTCCTAAGGTTTGGAGTCCTAAGGCAGAGGATGGCCTGGCTAAGATTTGCTCCCTAGAGGGCTTTTGCCCCTCTACAGGTCTAACCCTGCAGGAGAGACCTCATCTGCCTGCCTCCATCAACTCCAGGGCAAGTGTGTGAGCATCTGCAACAGGGTTGCGCTTGACCTTGATCTCCTCCCACTTGGACCTAGAAAAGGCCCACAGCTGAGCAACATTTGTGAGCTCTTTGAATGAGTGTGGGTGTCAAACATCAAGGTCCAAGGGTTTCACTTCGTTTGGATCTGCATTTTTTTTTTAACAGAATCTCCCAAGAGTCGATCAGGCAATGTTATAATTACATCATATCAGTTCCCATCTTAGACTGTCGGTTGTGTGCAAGGTGGCTTCGGGCATCAATTCTGGAGTCGTCTTGAGAAGCAGGTGTTCCTATCCACTTCACAGATGCCAATACTGAGGCACAGGCTGAGTAACAAGCCTCAGTTACTGACTGGTGAGCTGTAACTTCCCATCCAGCCTCATGCTAAAGACCAACCTACTTACCCCTGCTTAGCTCGCAATGCAACCAGAATCATCCTACTGAGGCCTCTCTTCTCATCTTCTCTTCCTCCATCGCTTCCCCCTCCTCCATTCCCTCTTCTGTCTCTTCCTCCATATCCCTCTAGCCTTCTCCTCTTCTTTCTCTTCTTCCTCCTTCTTCTCCTTCTCCTCTTTCTCCTCCTTCTCCTCCTCCTCCCTAAGACAGTCTCCTGTATCCTAGCTTGATCTCTAACTTGCTCCGTAGCTGAGGATGGCCTTGAACTTCTGATCCTCCTGCCTCCATCTTCCCAGTACTGGGATTATAGGCATGTGTCACTATGCTCAATTTATGCCATGCCAGGGGTCAAACCCAGGGCTTCACCCATGCTAGGAAAGCATTCTACCAACGGAGTCACATCCACAGCTCCTCCAGTATCATTTCTAAAATTCCAGCATTCCACCTGAGTTTGAAGGTGGGGCAAACAGTCCCTGATGGTCAGGGAGGCAAGAGTCAGTTCTCTTTCCTCTGGCTTGTTTTAAGAATTGGGGTGGGAAGCTGGGCAGTGATGGCACACGCCTTTAATCCCAGCATTCCGGAGGCAGAGCCAGGTGGATCTCTGTGAGTTTAAGGCCAGCCTGGTCTACAGAGTGAGATCCAGGATAGGCACCAAAACTACACAGAGAAACCCTGTCTCAAAACAAACAAACAAACAAACAAACAAACAAACAAACAAACAAAAAAGAATTAGGGTGGGTTGTCAAGAAACCTTATAAACCCATCCTATCTATAAACTAGCCTTAAAGACTGTGTCCCCAAGGGCAAAGGACAGTGCATCTGGGTGGCAGAGAAGGAGCTGTCTCTGGAAGCAGTGCCTTGGGTCCTGGACATTTCAGTCACTTCTGCTACTCCCTGGGCTAGGGAGGGCATCTCACTCAGGATCTGGGTTTTCTGTGACTGGTGGGCTGTCAGGAAGGGTTTAGTGGGGAGGAGTCTTTCTATTCCTGTTCTTACATAGGCAAAGTCACCATGAGCACAATTCAGTTGGTACCCTGAGCAACCAGAAAGATGGGCCCTGGCACCCTGGCCCCAGCTTCCTCTTTTCTGAGAAGATTCTGAATCACAGTAAAAGCACTGTGATTCAGATACCGTGCTCAGATATGAAAGGTCACAAGAAAACAGTCATCTCAGGCTTCCTTAGGAACCCTTCTCCTCCATCGCCTCTCCTGGTTGTGATGACCTGGTAACAAACCACAGGCCACAGAACTGAGGGTTTCCCTAGAAGAGGCCTGTCAATTCAGCCTCCCTGACATAGGCTGGGCGTTTGGGGTACACTGGCTTACCACGTAAAGCTGAAACCCAAGGAGACATCAGCTGCAGGAAGCCTGGAATTGAAAAAACATCATTTCTCTTTGAGTCTCAAATTAACACACACATCAGAACATACACACACACACACACACACACACACACACACACACACACACCCAGGGTCTCGTTGAAACAGCTTGCCAGGCTCCCCATCCAGATTTCAAAGTCAGCATGCTCAAGGTATTGCAGTTCCACAAGGCCACCCAGTGATGAGCATGCTGCTGATCCAGGACAGAGTCTAAAAACACCTTCAAGGCCCAGGTTTGGTTTCATAAAACACAGCCATGATGGAAAGAGAGGCCATAGAGACAACATTCTTTGGATGCTATTGGGCATCCCCACCTACTAACATTTCTTGCACAGAGACAAACAGATACACACACACACACACACACACACACACACACACACACACACACAGCTGCTAGCACCTCCTTTCACTGAGCAGATACGCTCTTTAGATATGCTCTGGGGAGAGAACATGAGGTTTCTCCTCTGCTGAAAACCAATCCTACCTGAGCAAACACTAAAGCAGTAGTTCTCAACCTGTGGGGCTCGACCTCCACAGGGTCACCAATCAGACATCCTGCATATCAGAAATTCATACTATGATCCCTAACAGTAGTGAAATTACAGCTATGAAGTAGCAACGAAAATAATTTCATGGTTTGGGTCAGCACAACACGAGGGACTGTATTAAAGGGTTGCAGCATTAGGAAGGTTGAGAACCACTGGACTAGAGCATGATTTCAATTTATGCCATTAACACAAATTGGGCCTCCTGTGACCTCAGAAAGCCCTTTTCTCTGCTGCTTGGTTTCCTAGCAACCTAAACATTAGGGATATAGGTGCGCACAACTGGTTCCAGAAGGTCAACCCCTGCTGGCTGCCCCCACCAGGTGTTGTTGACAGGGCTCCCTGTGCCTTAGAGGAGTCTCAGCTGCTGCATTAAAAAAAAAAAGTCTGTGATCCCATCCACAGCAGTCCACAAAACCACAGGCAAATGACAGCCTTGTCCCCAGCACAAAGAAAACCACAAGAAGCCACAGTTAAATGTGTAACCGAGCCGCCGGCAGGAACACCAGCTCAGCAGGTATAATCAGAAATACAACTAGTGGTTTTTAAACTTCAAGGTTTGGGAAACAGTGCCATTTTTAGAGGCCAATGGTGTCAAGTGACTGTCATATTCCTGGTCATGTGAGATGGAGCAAACTGCCAACTGTGACCCAGTGAGGTTTCCAACCCACCATAGTGACACTTGATGTTTGGAGAGGAAGTGGGAATGTGGGGTTTGGAGACAACCCGGAGTTCAAGGGCCAGCCTGGCTATTTACAAAGCCGAGCAACCTTGGGCATACCTTCCCACATCCAAACCATCACCCGGGCTGGGGTGGAGATAGCACTGGGAGGGGCATTTGTGCAGACCTGACGACCTAAGTTCAATTCCTGATCCCAGGAAGTGGCAAGAAAGAACCAACTCCTGGGAGTTGTCTTCCGACCTCCAGCTATGTGCTGTGGCACACATAATCTCAAATTTACGCAAATTCTGTTCCTTTAGAGGACCCTGGCTAATACAGCCCACCTGCCCACCATTTCATCTCCATCCATCCTCCAGGGACTCACTGGACACTGGACACGGTAACAGTCATTTCTCCCTCAGACACAAAGGTTTCCTTCCATCTTAAGACTTTTTACTTACTGTCCCCATTTCTTGGAACACTACGCCAGGTCTCTGCATGGCCAGCAACTCCTTGCCATTCACCACCTCCAAGCTTCCAACTTTAGATTACTGTAACAACTCGATCATGGTACAAACCTGCTTCCATCGCTGTCACCCAAAAGTCCATGCTCCTAACAGCCACTCTCAAACAAGACAACGACCGTTGTTTGATGCCTAAGATGTCAGAGGTACACATTTATACATCGGGTTATTCTTAGAAGACAATGCTTGGGTTGTTTTATTGATTGCCTAACTCACCCTCCATTTTGATCATATTTTTGGTCTGTAGGATAAACTATAATTTATCACCCAAATCTGAAGGTTCTTCAGGTGAAAGGGTGTGCTAAAAATAACAGGGGTTAATGATCCAGGAACTCATAGTAGCTCTAATCATCCATCTTCTAGACTGGGATGTAGGTTCCATGAGAGCAGGGTCGTGTGTCCCCTGCATCTACCAAGGTATCTGGCACACAGCAGGTGCTCAGTAAACAGTGCTGAGGGAGTATCAAACTTTCTAGTCCCGATTACTTTCGCTATGGAAATGAGAATGGTCAACCTAAGCCAGAATAAATGAGAAATAAATCACAAATGAGTCATCAGGGCCTCAATCAAATAGTGATTTATTTTCTGCTGTTTCCATGGAGACATAAGCTTTAGAAGAGACCATAATCTCTAAAAGTGAAATTCAGACCTGGGATCTAATGTGTTCCTTTAAAAATAACAATATTTTTTTTTCATTTCATTGTGTGTTTGTGTGTGTGTGTGTGTGTGTGTGTGTGTGTGTGTGTGACAGTGTGTATGAGGAGATCAGGGGACAACTTTGGTGAGAGTTGGTTCTTTCCTTCCATCATGTGGATCCCAGGAGTGAAACTCAGGTCATCCATCTTAGTGGCAGGCATTTTACACTCTGAGCCATCTTGCCAGCCCCTGGTACCGTGTTCTCAAACCCAGTTGAATCTGAGAATCACCTGGATGTGAATGAAATCTTCCAGGGTATGGCTCAGGCCAGTCCACAGCATGTAAAGTTTCCTTTGGAATTCTGGTGCACACCAAGGGCTGACGTCCCTGGAGTAAATGAACCTACACTACTTTGTTGCTCATTGCTGTGGTAAAATGCCCAACAAAGCAACTTAAGGAAGGACACTACTTGGCTCATAATGTAAGAGGGAAATGGAGCTGAAGAGATCAGCATTGAAAAGCATGAACTGCAAAGGACCTGAGTTCGGTTCCTAGCGACCATGTCGGGCGACTCACAACCACCTGTCACTCTAGCTCCAGAGCATCTGGTGCTATCTTCTGGTCTCCACTGGTACCTGCACTGTTGTGTGACAAGACTTTTCCTTTTCCACTGCACACACATCTACTCACCCCAGATAAGGAACCCACAACACACCAATATCCAACTTGGTGAACCAATGAGTTTTGAAGTTACTAACAGAAACATGGATGAGGGAGCTACTTACAGGACCAGAAATGACTCGCAGATAGCTGCATCACCAAGGCCCACCTCAGCATGAGTGACAGCTCACAAAAGTTAGGAAACTTAGAGCACACTGCACAGCCTGTGGGCACCTCAACAGGTTGGAGAGTGTCCTTTCCAAGTGACTTTATTCTAAACCTTCCAGGCAGCTAGGCTGGTTTCTTTCTGCTTCTTCCAGTCAGTTTGTCTGGTCTCGAATGTCCTTCGCAGCTTAGCTCTTTTGGTCTGTGAGGGACTCTCTGCTTTTATTGCTTACTTGTCAGGGAGGGGCCTAGTGAGTCTGGTCAATTTCAGGGACTTCCTGAAGCTGTTTTGAGTTGTTGGCCTTCCTGTTTAAGGAGATTCTCTGAATGTTTCATCTCAGAGGAAACTTATACAATATGCAAGCAGACACACATACACACACACACACACACACATTTTAAAAATAAATATTTTTTAAAGGGATACGGTCCATTATAGTGGGGGAAGGCAGGGAAGCAGGACTGGAGTCGGGATGCGGGTGCGGGGGCGCTGGTCATATTGAGTCTGCAGTCAAGAAGCAGAAAGCAGACAGGAAATGGGGCTGGTTAGAAGACCTCAGGCCCACCCTCTGTGACCTACTTCCTCCAGAGAGTCTCCACCTCCTGAAGATTCTACAACCTTCCAACACAGTTTTCTTACAGGAGGTGCTGCCTTCTGGGGTACTGAGCCCAAAGAACAAGAGCAGCTACTTGGTGATCGTTCTTGGGTTTGTTTAGAAACAAGCAAACCATCTTTCAGAAACAGGCTGGAGTCCTGAGCTCCTCAGCCATGCGTCGGTGTCAGGCAGGTGGAAGGAAATTGTTTGAGGATGGCACTGGGAAAGCTGCACACCCAGATGAGAGGCACCCCCTGGACCTCTTTACCCACGCCCTCTGTCTCACCCTCTTGAGTGAGCCAACGGCTGCAGCAGAACCAGACAAGAGACTCCCACAACTCCCAGCTTCCACCACCATCCCAGCGGCGTCCCAGGCTTCACTTAAACTGCTTCAGACGCAATGCTTATGTAGCAGGTACAGCTGTCCTTCTCTGCCAGGGTCCCTTTCCAAAGAGGGAACAGTCAGATTTGGCTCCCTTGGCCCCTGGGATCCCGACCGCTGTACACCATTCTCCAGGGCTTTCTCCGCTAGACAACAGCCCCGGGGTTGTCCCCTTTCTGTTTACATGTCAGGTGTTGGGAGGGAGTTAGAATCCCCTCCTAGGTCATATGATTGAAGAAGGTAGTGCTAGCGGCACAGCCCCTGGTGCTCGCGCATGCAGTTAAGTGATGCACTGGTCAGACATTTCTCCCGTCACTACACACAGACGACAAGGACCACACAGAAGGGGCAATGGACCCGGCAACCATTTCAATGTGCATCACTGACGACGTGTTTTTATTCAGGAGACAGAGCCTTTAAAGAGGTGACTGAGTCAAAACAAGGTCCTTAGGGTGGGGCCCAATGCACTCTGTGGTGGAGAGGTGGATGTGGGGTGCTAGAGATCAACACCAGGTACCTCCTCGGTTGCTTCTCCATCCATGTTAGTTTGAGGCAGAGTCTCTCACTGAACGGGGATCTCACAAGTGTGCTAGCACAGTCCCGAGGATTCTCCTATCTCTGCCTCCACAGCTGCGATACAGCTGGGGTTTTTTGTTTGTTTGTTTGTTTGTTTTGTTTCTTTTTTTTTTCATATGGGTGCTTGAGCATCCAGTGTTTTACCCACTGAGTCATCTCCCCAGTGCCCGACCCTGGTGTCTTTATGAGAAGACCTGTGTGACAATAACGTTTTGCTACTTAAGCCCCTGCTCCATAATTCAGCCGCTGAATCGTTCCATCTGGTCTCATCTAGCCACTGCCCTCTCCAGCTCAGACAAACCACAGGACTCATTCTTAGGGCAGCTTTGGGGAACTGCTTCCAGCTGATGACATCTGAGGACACACTAAACGTAGTAGGGAGAGAAAACTGACGGTAGTGAGCGCTCACATCTTCCCGCCCCTCACTCTGTCAGAAACGCTGCAGGTCCCTGAAACAAGAAAAGAGCAGCCTTCACTCCAGCTTCTTCCCATCCCACACGTTCATGTCCAGGCCCTTCCCTGGGCGAGCTCTCCTCTCAGGAATGTGTGCCGGAACATCCGAGAAAGAAATTCACCTCTAGGCCTGGGACCACCTCCACTAGGCAAAATGTGTCATATCTGAGGCACTGGAGACCTTCCTATCTAAACAATGTTGTTGGTTTTCTCTGTGTGCCAAGGACTCCCATACATCATGTTTTGCACACACAACCTGGGGAGGGGGAGACAGCTGCGTAGACAACAAGAACAGTCCACCCCAGGGTTGTACAGTGCACACACTGCACACCCATACCCAGTGGCTCTGGCAGACACCATGTCTCATACAATTCAAATATTCACAGCATCATGCCAAGCATCCAAACTGCCCTTTAGAGACATGATTGATTCCTTGGCATTTCTAGATGAGGTATTTTTCTTTATAGTGTGGGGGAGGGAGCAAGATTAAACAAGGAGAGAAAAAGACATTACTGGATATTATATAAATACCGCAGCTCCTCAGCTGATATCACATCCACTCTGGGTTCTTGGAACTGCAAAGCCGAATAAAAATGACCTGCCTGACACATTTGTCTCTGAGATGGAGAGAAAATTTTTTGCTACTTGAGAATTTTTATCATCCTTCCCTCAGTCCAGTGTTTGAACGTTACCTGTGATTATCTGTTTTTATTTAATTTTTTTCATACAGTATATTCTGATTATATTCTTTCTCCTCCCCCAACTCCCTGTAGGGGAAATGGACACAAAGTCCCACCCCTAACCAAGAAGCTGTTTGCCATTGATACCTGCTGGGAAAGGGAGAATCGGTTTTCTCCAGTGAAGTGCCACTGGGTACATCAACCACACTCCAGGGCAGGCCGCATGCCAAGGAGCAGTTGGCCAACACATAACAGATTCCGTGTGTGTGTGTGTGTGTGTGTGTGTGTGTGTGTATGCTTTTTGTTTTGATTTTTTTTAAGCCTTGTCATTAAGTATTTCACTCTCTTTCTCCCTCCCTTCCTTCCTCTTTTCCAAGCTCTCTGGGTCACCTCCAACCTCAGGAGTACCTTTTTCTTACTTAACAAGCTTCCTTTCCACCACTACTGACGTGCTTCCCGTCCATTTCTTTACTCCAAGTCATAAGAACCTGGAATTCTCAGTGATGCCCTCTGGACCCCGACCCTTTCCTATAAGAAGAGGGATTGACCACTGATTTAAAATGAGAAATGCAGCCATCAATCCAAGCTAGCTCCCCATGGAAGCTCTCTGATAGTCTTCCCCTAAACACCAAGTGTCTGGACATCAGACCTGGAATCCAAAGCTAGTTAGATGAGGAAGTTGCCCAGCTGGGTGTTTGTAGGATGGACCATAAAAGGGGAGGATGTCCCAAGCCAAGGGTAGGGATGGTGATGCCTAGGGTACAGCAGGTGCTCTTCCGTGGTCACGGCTCAGCTTCTTTCCGGCTCTTAGAGGGTGTCATGATTAGCCTTGATTATGAAGTCGTCACAGCCTAGAATCACCGTAGAGTCTCCTTGAGGGATTATCAACGTTGGGTTGGCCTGGAGACGTGTCTGTGGAAGATTGTCCTAACTCATTGATGTGGGGAGACCCAGACGACTGTGGCTGGCATCATTGTCTAGGCAGAGGTCCTACACTGGGTAAGAGTAGAGATGAGTGTAAGCAAGCAAGCAGTCAAGCATGCATGCATGCGTTCCTCTCTGCTCTTGATTGTGGGTGTCACATGACTAGCTGTTTGAAGTTCCTACCTTGACTTTTCCACCGTGATGGACTGCAACTTCCCCCTCTAAGTAGCCGTCAATCAGGGTATTTCACCTCAACAGAAACAATGCTAGGACACGGGGCTTTCTCTTCCTTTTCTGCAGCCTGCCTCTTGTCTTTGGTTCCGATAACCACCCCATAAACTATCAATGGATAAGTGTCCAATGAGTCCATAGATTCCTGCTTGTCCCCTGGGGATACAGCCTGGGCACCTGGAGTAGTTTCTCAGAGTTCCTAGCTCTCATGTGACTTTTTACGGAATGAACAAGACATGAATGAACATCTCTTCGTCCAAGACAGGGTACCCAGAGGCCATTCCACCCAGGTATAGTTTGGTGAAACAGTGAGTTTATTTGAGTTAGTTGAAAAAGAATGGTGTTACCAGAGCCCACGCCAGCCTAAGTAAAGACTTGCAAAGCTACATCCCATGAGCTCCCTTCACAGCTTGCAGAAAGAGTCAAGGAAGTCTTCCCTCCTCAGCACCACTCACTGCTCATGTAACCTTGGGAAGGAGCCTTGTGACCCTGGTGAACTTTCTGAGCTTCCTGGGGCTCTTTGTTTACTTCTGGAGTCTTAGGAGCCTCCTTCCCCTCCAGGGGGATGTTTCGGTGTGGAGGAAAGTGCGGTGGCCCTCTGGTTTCTCATCCAGAGACAATTGTTCCAGCAGTCAGTGGTATGGATTCTCCTGAGTTGACTTCCTAAAGCTTTACCTCCGAGTACCAGGGAACCATGAAGCTCGTGTCTGCTTCAGTCTCTCCCGCTTCTAAGAGCTGCTAAAGATCTGAGATGATGCCTCCAGCATCCCCCCCACTCAGCAGCTCTGTCCATTCAACCACACTGTCACGGGAAATCTCTGATGAATGACCTCAGGCATCCACACCCTACCCTGACCCCACCTCCTACGTGAGATGGCAACCCTGAGTGAGGGGAAATCTATACGGACACAGAGTAACAGGCAAGTGGCAGGCTTGAATCCCCTGCTGGACTGCCCAGTGCCATTCTGAAGGGGACAGTGGTTTGCTCCCCTATTTAATGCCAAAGCCCTTCACAGATTGCTTTCTAACAAAACCTCTAACTCAGAGTTGCAGAGACGGGGAGCATCTGACATTTTAGCTTAGCGATGAAGCATGCTGCATGATGCAGAACATGTCTGAATAGTTTTCCCTCCTTTACCTTGCGAACAATGAAGTCTTTATGTTCACCACATGGAAACAGATGAGAGGATGTTAAGGGAAAAGAGAAAACAGGCATTTACTTTCAGAGACACAGGAGACTTCAAAGTACACACCTTAGGGTATATTCTGCCCCACATGTGTTCAGGGACCAACAAGGAGGTTGGTAGCCCCGCTTGCTCCTCAGAACTGTAGTCTACTTCCTGTGGACAAGTGGGGTGACTGAGAGACGTTGTTTGATGCTCACAGTCTGCGTAAGATCATCTGATCTTTAAAACAATACAAAAAGGTGTCGCGTCCGCCTCGACCAGCAAGGAAGACACAACGCCAGGCTCTTCTCTAAGCAGTTTATTCAGGAACCTTGAACAATCTTCTGACCCCGGGGAAAGTCATTTTCTTCTTCTCTCTCACTCTCACTCTCCCATTCTCTCTCTCACTCTCACAGTCACTCTCACAGTCACTCTCACAATCACTCTCCTGGGAAAGTCAGCCCACTCCCTTTATAGCCACTGGGCAATCAACCCCGTGGTGCCACGTGGACAATGACGCTAGGGTCAGACATATGCAAGCAAGCCAGATTAGGTCCAGGTGTGCAGAAGCAAGCCAGATCCTAGCCTTAGCCAAATAAGGAGCATCTGCCATCGGGAAGGCAGAAACCAGACGCCGCACCATCTTTGAGGCACGGCCGTGCACGGCTCTCTACAAAAAGGTAACATTTATTATCTCTGTTTTCTGGAGGGAAGTCTAAAGCCAACAGAGTTGAGTAGTGGTTGTCTGAAGGCCACAGGGCTACTCAGTTGTTATAAATAAGATTCTGGATTCCAATGGTCCAGTAACGTCTCCTCACCCCATTGTCAAAACCTGCAGGAAGGGGTCTATGCAGTAAGGATGGTGTAAGATGTTCTGAGCTCTATAACCTCTTCCTTTCCTGCAGCTCCTTCCCTGGACCCAGAAATCCCAAACAGTCCCGAGATTCCAAGAGACATACTGTGCAAGCACAGAGGGATGGTAGGGATTAAGGAGTGGTTACATCCCACAGGCCAGCCAAGCAGATCCAGCTGGAACTCCACGTCTCAGCCAATTCTCTGCAGTGTCTCCCAGTCCTTGAAGATACACTGTGAACAGCCCTAGCTGTGGTGAGGCCTGCTCACAGAATTCTTTCTCCTGACTTCTGATTTCTCGTGGAGGCCACTGACTCAGAAAAATGAAGTAAGAGAAGCACAGGAAGAATGGAAGAGCAGCCCAAAAAAACAAACCCTGAGCTCAGAGCCACCTGTGGGAGCAGCACGCCTCTGTCCAATCATCCTATGTCCACCACTGCAGCTCTCCTGGGGCTACAGGGGGACTGATTGAAAGCAATGGTTCTGGAAAGCAAGTCCAAAGCCACCGCTAAGTGTCCAGTCTCTTTAAAACACAATTCTGGGGCTGGAGAGATAATGTAGGAGGTAAAGGGCTTGCTGTGCAATGCATGGTGGCATGTGCTTGTAATCCAGCACTGGGAGGCAGAGACAGGAGGATCCCCAGGGCTCACTGGCCAGTCAGCTCAGGCAAATTAGTGAGTTCCAGGAATGCAAGGGACTCTGTCTCAAAACAAAACAAAAACAAACAACAACAACAACAACAACAAAAGATAGACTTCTGAAGAATAATGTTGAACTCTGGCCTCCACACACACATACACACATGTGCACATGCACACACACCTCCCCCCATACAAACATACAACACACACACACACACACACACACACACACACACACACACACACTCCTCCAATTTCAACCTTCTATTTCAGCCTCTACCAAGATGGAACTCATAAGGAGAGGTGACTTGTGGGATAGAAGAGGCTTTGGGATCCAATAAGCACAGATCTGAATCCCACCTCTATATTTTAGGAGCTATGACTTTCCTTGAAGGGCTTCTGACAACATTAAAAGAAACAAGGTGTGTTCGAGTGCAGTGCATACAGCGGCTGCTCACGGTAAGGGTCGTAGACCTGAATCCCCGGCACACGTATGCTTGTTTCTAGCTGCCATAGCTGTCCTGCCCTGAAAGTCAACAGTCTCTGGTAGTGACATCCTACCAGTCTTCTGTCATGGTTTAGCTGATACCTACCCCAGGAAGTAGTTCTTGATTTCCAAGACAAATGAGACAACAGACATGGAAATACATCCATGATGCCATCTTATGCAAAAGCATTGTTGGACTCTCTGTTGTCTAGGCAACAGATTCTAATCTTCCCAGGGAGAACAGTGAGGCTCTTCACGTTTGAATCTTTACCTCCAACTCTTTCTTTTGCATCTCAACCTCATGCATCGACTGTGGCTTCCTCCATACAACGAGCAAGCTCCCTCGTGTATTTCCTCCTCCTAGGGACTGCAGCACCAAAATAGAGGTGGATGAAGCAACTTGCACTTGGGACTTTGGAACATGAGTCATGCCACATCCAAGGACTACGTGTTTTCACTCAGCAACAGCTGAGTTAGTGGAAAAAGCATCCATCCCAAGGGCAGTGTGAAACTCTGTCATCGCTCTGTGCAGGATACTGCACAGTGTGGTGCTAAGACACCATCCAAACTGACCCCATTCCTAGCTTGTCACTCTCCAGAAAGATGACCTTTGTCGTGTCTGTGAAGTCCTATTCCTTCACCTAGTGGAGGGGGATGGTAAGAACACTCCAAAGTATCATGAGGAGGGGTTCCTGGTATATCAGGTGCTCAGTGAGCACCTACTGTTAGAATCCCTGGGGTAGGAGTTCCTCTGAAATACCACTGGAACTTATTAAACATTTGGGATGGACTTTGTATAGTGCCTGAGAGACTAATCCGAGCATCGTGGATACATCTGGCACTCAACATTGCAAGGTCAACGTTATGTCCTCCACTCTCACCTTTCCCTTTGAGCCTTTGTAGAAATTATAGAGTTGGTAGACATTTCCTTGGAGGTCATATTTTGCTCTTGGGGAACATGCTTAAGAATTCCTCCGCTAGCACCTTGATTCTTAGGGGCTCATTGTATGGTGTGTGGTATGGGTAAGAAGGTCAAGAGTCAAGCCAAAGGGCCTGGCATCTAGTCAGGGCCCTGGTTATGAGCGAGTGGTTGGTGTTGGCAAAGCCCCTGAGCCTCGCTGTTCCTCGGACTCCTCATCTGAGGACCAGGTACCTCAGAGAGAAGGCAGTGAGAAGGGAAGTGTTTTAAAATCTATGAAGTATGACTCGGGTCTAAGGTTCTGGAATGGGCTGCTTTTTCCTCTTGGCCTACTTTCCTACAAGTTAAAAACGTCTGTTTCTACATTCCAGAATGTACAAACAACTGAAAAGCAGTACTTTTTTTTTTTTTTGTAACTCATCTGCTTGAAAAACCTGACCTGAATTCACATGAGTCTATTAACAAGACTCTCCCTCTACCCCCGTTACATTCATATTCATATTTTGCTGAAGAAATGATGTATTTGAGTGGCCGTCTCCTTCACCCCGGGGGTGTAGGTGATGTGCAGCAGAGTCTATTCTGGAACACATCTAGCCCACCAGTTTTGCTTCAGATGTCTTGGGCTTATCTTTTCACAGTGTATCCCAAGCTGTTCACATTGGACACCACTGGTGTGATTCTGTTCCCTGGGCATTGCTGTAAGCCCCATACATTTTTCATTGAGTCAATTTTTAGACTTCATTCAAGTGAAACTGTTTGATTAAAGTATAATATAATAAATATCTAACTGTTAATAAAATGTTGGTCTATATGACAACCCAGCCGCTCTGCGGATCACTGTGGAATGTACTCCATGAGTTTAGTAAGGGGGTGTGAAGCCTCAGTGACACCAGTGAGGTTTGGGTTCACCCCTGGCATTGCTAGTGACCATGAACAGTTCCACTAATGGCTGTGAACAGAAGACTGTATGCAACCACATCAGATTCAAAATGCTGTTGAAAAGCCGCAGAAGGGCCTGTGTGGATGGAAGGTGCATCCCAGCTTTGGACCAGCCCACTCAGGAAGCATCCCCCGTAGACACGTGTTTGAACACCCGGTTCCCAGCTAGGGGCGCTGTTCTGGGAGGCTGTGGAGGCTGAGGGAGGTAGAGCTTTGCCGGAGGAGTCTGGACACTGGAGACAGGCCTTGAACTGTATAGCCCAGCTCCATTTCTCATTCTGTGGGGATGAGGAATCTCAGCCCCTGAGAATCCCCAGCTTCTGTGGCCCTAACTCCCGACAATGATGGGCTATATCCTCTCAAACCATGACCCAAATAAACCCTTTCTCCTTCAAGTCACCCTGTCAAGTATATGGTCATAGTGACAAGGAAAGTGGCTAATATGTGGTACAGACCTTCACAGCTGTTTGTATCTGCTCCCCGTCTCTACAGATATAGCATCCGTATTCCTGGAGTAACTTTAATATACAAGTTCAGGGTCATGCAGGTTGAGCACTTGCCCTACAGTCTGGAAAGTCACAGGCAAAGCTATGGATAAATTCAGTTCCTGCTGTGCCCAGGGCTCTCTGCCACAGCAACCTCCTCTCTTAACTGCGTGGGCCACTGCTTCAGCCACTGTCCACCTGTGGTCTTCTTCACTTCCGGAGTCAAGAAAACTGGTGGGAACCTGGTATTTCACAAAACCAGCAGGCTCTCAAATGAGAACATGCCCCTGTTAACTGGCTGCTGTCTGTTGCTGTTTTTTGGGAAAAGACTCTTCGGTGGTGGTGTGGGTCTCCCAGGGTTTCTGGAGGTTTTTCAAATCTTTAAGTTGTCTTAAGCATTTCCCCCAAGTCAGGAGAATGGGACTTGGTGAACATGGGGCAGAGAGTAGATCATCTGTCCAATGCCCACCCACAGCACCATAATTCAGCCCTTTTATGAGCACTAAAGATGATTAAAAAAAAAAAAAAAAAAACAGGCTGGAGAGATGGCTCAGCGATAAGAGCACTGACTGCTCTTCCAGAGGTCCTGAGTTCAATTCCCAGCAACCACATGGTGCCTCACAACCATCTGTAATGAGATCTGGCATGCAGGCAGAACACTGTATACATCATAAACAAATAAATCTTAAAAAAAAAAAAAAAAACAAAAAAACATGATTGCTGGAGGAATGGAGAGCTTCAGGATTGCCTGGGCAAGTAAAGAAAATGGGATGGTCAGTTTCGATTCTCAGTGTGACCGCATTTGGAATCTGTGACTTAGAGGGGAGGGCATTTCCAGATCGACTGAGGGAGGCCTCCAGCTCAGCATGGTTGACACCTTCCAACAGAGAGAGGTCTGAGGGGAGAGCAGTGTGGCTTCACTGCCCGCTTCACCGCCTGCTGGCGAGGGCGGCTGTCGGTGGTGGTGTTACCAGACAGAGGTCTGAAGGCTGGTGAGGTGGCTCAGTGGGATGGCTCCGTGGATTCCCAGAGCCAACAAGAGAGTGGAAGGGAAGAACTGACTCCACAGAGCTGTCTTCTGACCTTCATATGCCTGCTGTGCATGCCCAAACATGCACACACACACACCACGAATAAGCTTAAACATTTCCTTTTCAAAAGGTCTAAGGGAAAAGCATTGGTGCCTGCCTGCCTTCACCTCTTGTTGACAGGTGCATCTATTGTTGCTGCCGCCGCCCAGACTCTAGCTCCTTCAAGCCTTCCAACTGTTTTAGGAATCAAGACTCTCCAGGAATCTCCCAGGCCTTCAACACCAGACTGGGACTGCTGAGGCATCCAGCTTCAGGGACTGAGCAGCTACTCGATGCTCAGCCTCTCCAGCTTACTCATAGCCACTGTGGACTTACCCGGCACATGGCGGATAAACCAGTCTGGTACGTCTCCCATCATACACACCCTCTGTAGGTTCTGTCTTCTAGAGAACACTGCCTAATACAGAAGGAGACATCTCGCTGTGATTTTCTCCCCCAGACCCCCTCTTTTTGAAAATCAGACTTGGTCATTTTGGTTTCTATACTGGGTCCTGGCAATATTGTAAAGAAGTCTGAAGGCCTGGTGAGGGGGCTCAGTTGATGCCCAGAACCCACGTAAGGGTTGTCCTGGTTAGGGTTTCTATTGCTGTGATGAAACACCATGACCAAAAGCAACTTGGAGAGGAAAGGAGTTATTTGGCCTACACTTCCACACCACTGTTCATCACTGAAGGAAATCGGGATAGGAACTCAAACCGGGGAGGAACCTGAAAGCTGGAGCTGATGCAGAGGCCATGGAGGGGTGCTGCTTACTGGCTTGCTCCCCATGGCTTGCTCAGCCTGCTTTCATATAGAACCCAAGACTGCCAGCCCAAGGGTGGCCCTCCCCCATCAATCACTAATTAAGGAAATGCCTTACAGGCTTGCCTACAGCCCAATTTTATGGAGGCATTTTCTCAACCAAGGCTCCCTCCTCGGCAGTGACTCTAGCTTGTGTCAAGTTGACCACCTGCAGGAGTCAGATCTCTCCTTATGCGGGTCCCAGTCTGCTCCTCTCTCTTGAAAATCTCTTCTCTCTGAGCCTTCTCTGCTCCCTGCTCACTCTAGTCTCTCCCTCTGATCAGTAAACTCGGTTTTACAGATATTCAAATGTCTTTTGGTGTGTATACTATTAAAAATTGTTATACGTTGTTCTACTTTATTGAAAGGGCTGAGGCTGGAGCTAGAATTGGGCCTTTCCGCCCCAGACCCGAGCACGCTTGTTGAGGTTTCCTCCAAAGTCTCTGTCAAACAAAACATCCCGGAAAATGACATTATATGCTTAAAAACAACTAAAAAGTAAACTGTTCCCAATAGGGATCACTGCTGCCTATGTCCTCCTTTCCTTGGTTTTGTTCACTGTCCTTAAAAATGACAAAGTGTGGTCACAGATGTTTAACTCTCTAAATACCCTCTCTTATATTTCTAAACTTTTACTACAGTATAAACTTTATCTCAGGATTTGTAAGACCATTGTGTAAACTCTCTTAATCTCAGGATTTGTAAGTTCGTTGGGTATGGTTTAATAAAAAAAAAAAATCTGTAAAAATCTGTAACAGAAAGTTAGCTTGAAACTTGTAACAGAAAGTCTTGATAGTTTAGAATTTTATACAAATTTTTTAAACTTTTTTTTTTTTTAATGGAAAAAGGCTCTGAGGCTGAGGCACAATTACCTGCCAGCCTGGATTGATTTCATCTGTAAAAATCAGGCCTCACTTTTCCTAGAGCTAAGTCTCCCCTGAAAAAGGCAAGCTCACAGCCAGGTTTACCTTGCTAACAGGCCTCTCTGGCTGCAAAGGGTAAATTCACAAAACAGGTTTCAATGTTAAAAAAAAAACCAATTTCAAGCTACCATGCTGTTGTTATTGACTAAAACTTGCTTTTACTATTCTTTTATTTTAAAAAAAAATGCTTCTCAAGGACTGTTCTGGGTAACCAAACCTCTATGTGCCATGGCCAATGATTAGATGTTCCCAGCTAAAACGTCAAAGCTCACTTGATGGAGTTCTGATGCATTGTTCTGATCTTGGTAACAAAAACACTGGCTACTAAAACCTTTTTAAAAATAAGTAAAATTACCATAGTCACAAGCCCAACATTTTTAACTTTCATTTGGTTGTTTTCTAAATATAATAAGCTTAAAAGTGCTTCGATTTGTGCTGAAAACACCTCTGTCCAATCTGTACATGTTCAGCCCTCTGGACAGAGAAGGGAGAATGTTCACGCTTTGTTCCAGACCACCTTCTGGGTCCTCAAGCTCTTCTCGACCTTTGTTCTCTTCCCTGCCAAGAAATTTGTCTTATTACAGATGAATGTTTATGCTTCTATTACGTTGATGACTTTTCAGGCTTTGTTTGACTGTGGCTTAAAGGCCTTGGTCGACTCCAGCATTTACAGACAATTGTTAACTGCTTTTTCTACAATGAGGATTTCAGTGCAGGTGACAGACTGTGGTCATGGTAACACGTTTCTGTCCCTAGTCTATATCTGTCCCCAGCAGATTTCCACTCAGCTGACGGACACTGTCCAGGAATCGACTGTGGCCTGCAGCTGCTCCAAAGTGGGCTCATCTCCCTAGCCTCAGTGGTCCTGCAAAACCAGCAGGACCTGAGCTTGATGAAAGCTGAGATGAGCCACTCCAGCCAGGTGAAAGAAAACTGGCCTGTGAACTGTGGCCTCCAGAGGCTAACTCCAAGGATATCGTCAGGTCCCTCACAGGCCCAAGCTCTTACATCTCCCTGGCCCACTGATTTCCATATTTCTTGTAATAATGATCATCTCGTCTCTTCCAGTTCTTTCAGGAGAAAATTGTCAAAATTACCCAATGGTCAGTAAACCTGATGCTTCTACCCAAACTTTCTCAAGTCTCACACCATCACCTATCTGAATCCCCTCCGCCTTCTGGCCTTTGGCCAGCATTACAGCCTTTCTGGGCCCATGAGGACCCTGCCCAGGTCTGAAGCCATCAAATACTATACACCCCTATCATCAACAAAAGGCTAGAAAGTCAGATCCAAAGGGCACGCATTTCCCCCCTAAAAAGGGCAGGCCTGGTGACTTGGTCCTAAATTAAGTCTAGGGTCTACTTAAGCTGGACTGTAGAAGAATTTCTGGTAATAAGACAAAAAAAAAAAAAAAAAAAAAAAGCATTCCTTAACAACTTGTGTAATGGGTTGCCCTCTACCAAAATGAGTCATTTCCCTGCTTCTGGCAGAAGGGACATGTGACTACTGACATGTCCATGTGTGATGTACTGACATGTACAGCGGTGATGCCTATCAGCATATCAAAGCCCATGCTGGCCTCCAGGCTCCTTCAGTCCCCAGTCACAAGTATCCATCATACATTTAAAAGCCCACACTAGCACCCTGGCCCTTCTCACCTCCTCCTCTACCCAGGCAGCTCCAACTCATGGGCTTTCCTTCCTTCAGCTGCTCATCCTCCTTATACTACATATGATTTTCCCATTTCTTGCTGCCCTAGCCTGGCTATGTCCAGTCTGCTCTGGACTCTTTCAGATGCCTCTGGATGAGCTCTCTCTCTCCTCTCCCTCTCCCTCTCCCTCTCCCTCTCCCTCTCCCTCTCCCTCTCCCTCTCCCTCTCCCTCTCCCTCTCCCTCTCCCTCTCCTCTCTCTCTCTCTCTCTCTCTCTCTCTCTCTCTCTCTCTCTCTCTCTCTCTCACACACACACACACACACACACATACACACACACACACACACATCAATAATAAAATTGGGGTGGTTTCTTTATTGTACCTTCACTTACACTCACTTATATTTAACTCTTCACCCAACCCCAAAGAAAATACATGATGGCTGCTATTGTTCCTGCCAATTCAGATGCTCTGGGCCTTTGGACCAGGCTGTGAGGTCCTGTATAGTGAACAGCTGTTGCATTCAATGATTACAGACTTAGTTCCCAGAACAGCACAGCTTATCAGTCTCCAGCTGCACACATGTCCCCAGCTTTGAGGCACTACTCACAGGATGTCTTGAGGATAAAGCAGTCGGCATCATTTGAAATGTGTTTGTCTTTTCCTTACTGTTAGCAAAAGAAATCAGAGAAAAGAGGGATGAATATCTGCAGTTACTGCTTCCATCAGTGTCTTTGACTTCCAGGATATTCCTTTTGGATCCAAGCACATCTTCTTCATCTGCGTTTCACAGAATGGCCTCCCCATTCCTTCTCCAATGGAGGGAAACAGCCCAGGGTTAAGCAGTAAGAAGCAAAAGGAGACAGGAAACCCTCTAGCTAGAACTTTGTAAAAATGGTGTTGCCTGACTGCTTGTATCATAGGGATCTAGGAGAGCCTAAACATGCACAGACCCCCAGATGAGACTACCTGGGGAAAGGTTTGCAAATCTACATTTTAGCGAGTGCTCTTGGTGCAACTTTGGAAAGCACTGATATTCAGCCATGTTATAATCACACAAGGGATGCTGTGTATTGTTGGCATGTCCTGTCAGTAGTTTGTATCTGCAGCAGAAACACAGGGCACAAGAGAAGCAGAAGCCAAGCAAGCAACTCTCTAGTAATTGTAGAGCTGGTTAATGCAGGTGAGCACCAAGGAATACTCTAAAGCCTGGTCAGTCCGTCCACCTGGAGACATGGACAGCATCAGCAAGGTCTCCCACCAAGAGAAGCTGTGCCTGCATGTCTCACACCTGAACATGGCTGGAGGTGGGTGGAGGTCAAAGGTTAATGATGGATGGAGGAAATGGGGGATGCAAGCAGAATCATAATCTGGGGTGGGAAAAATCAATGAGAGATTGGGTCAGTCAAAATTTCTTCATGGAAGGGAAGAAGGCCAAGAGTCCCCACCCCTCCTGAGGAACTAGTGACAGTTAATAGCATCAGGCAGGGAGAAGAGGTGGAACATCCTTATTATTATTGTTGTTGTTTTGTTACTATTATTATTATTATTATTATTATTATTATTATTATATTTTATGTACTGTGTGTGCACACACACAGGAATGCCACAGCGCATCTATGGACCTCACAGGACAATCTGCAAGTAAGTTTTCTCCTACCTTGTTGTCTCCAGGGATCAAACTCGGGCTGTCAAGCTTGGCAGCAAAGGCCTTTAGCAGCTGAAACGTCTCACTAGTCCCTAAGGGATGGCGCTGTCTCTAGTGGTGTGGTCACTGGTAAGCTGCCCGTGCTCCAGTAAAGAACTCCTCACCCACGCTCACACAGCCACCTTAACTCAACTCATTGGGACACACACACACACACCATCAGAATAGGAAGACTTGTTGGGAAGAAGTTTCGTCAGGAGTGGGGATGAGAGAAAGTAGTGGGGAGTAAACATAACCAAAATTCATTACATGGATTATGAAACTGGCAAAGAATTTTTTAAAAAGCAGTGTTAGAACTTGGCTGATCTGAAGAGCTGTGGTGCTTCTCTGTGTGACTGGAAGGTGGGGAACGGGAGCTGGAGGAACAGCAAGGACATGTCTCAGCTGTGCAAACTTACTTTCCTTCCTTCAGGAAAGAGGTGACGTCAAGTTTCTATCGCTAAGATGCATGAACAAATATCTCAACTCTACTAGACCTTGGTGGGTTTTTTTGTTTATTCTCTTCCTGATCCCACTGCAAATCCCAAGCAGATGCTAAAAATAGCTGTCGTGATGAGCCCGCTCCATTTCCACCGTCTGCCTCTTCAGCTATGATTATGTTCAGGTTGTGACTGTGTTTAGTCAGTTAATTTCAATCAAACCCATCAGGCATTTCCAACACACACACATTCTTATTCCTCAGAAGTATTATTATAACTGGTTTGTTATCTGCTCTACTGTTGAGTCAATGTATTTAGTTATCTATCATTATATAACCAAACATCCCCAGACTTAACGGCCTAAAGGACCCATTTGCATTTGCTCACTCTGTGAGAGTCAGCCTTAGCTAGACAAGGCTTCTGCCAGGCTTGCTTGGTGGCTGGTGGGCTAGGCTGTTTCCTTCAGCTCATCACTAGCGGATTCGTCATGGGCTGGCTTGGGGCAGAGCTCAGGTTCAGATGCGGGGAAGGGAAGGCTTTATATAGGCCTCTTCACAAGGTTCTTCCAGCAAGAGTTACCCTTATAGCTTATTACTGTCATATTATTATTATTATTATGAGAAGGGGGGCAGGGAGGGAGGAAGGGGAGAGAGAGAGAGAAGGGGGGAGGGAGGGAGAGCGAGAAGGAAGGAGAGTGACAACTTTGGGTCACACCTGCTGGGTAGGCATCTACCAATAAGCTCTATGCCCACCTTCTTTTTCCTCTTTGTTTTCAGACTTACTAAGTTTCTAGGTAGGCCGGATCCTCCTGCCTCAGCCTTCTGAGAAGCTGGCCCGGCAGCAATGACCTTCTTGAGTGGCAGCTAAGGTTCTCAAAGCACCAGGGCAGAGCTTCCCAGCGCCTCTTAAGGCCCCTGAGCTGACCTGGTGCACCTTTTACCGAACTCCCCTGGAGAAAGGGTCTATGAACCTAGACTGATTCCTGGAAGGAGCGCGCACAAAGGCGTGGCTAACAGGAGGTGCTGTTTGTTGGACCATCAATAAACCAAGCTGTAGCTGTTGGCTCTCCGGCCTCTACTGGCTCCCAGCTCTCCACATATAAAATGTCCTCAGCCTCCTGAGACCTAAGAGAATTGAATCCTTTTCTGCAACAGTCTCAACCCCAAGGTTTAGACCTTGTCATCTGATCAGATCCTGGTGTGGACAGGGTGTCTCAGGATCTGAAGCAGCAAACTGTGCCTCCCTGTACAGCACAAAACGAGCTTAGAGACTCTCATCCTGAAGGAGGGCTGGGCCGGGGGACTAGTTTAGTCAGGAAAGTTCTTGCCTTGCAAGCATAAGAACCCTGAGTTCGATTCCCAGAATCCACATAAAACATGCCGGGTGTGATGGCACATGCTTGTGTTTCCGGAGCTGGGGAAGTGGAAACAGGCAGGTCCCCGGGGCTCACTGGCCAGCCAGCCTGACACCTGCCTGGCAAATTCCAGGCCAATCAGAGACCCTGTCTCAAAAAATAAAGGGAAGAGCTTGTGAAGAATAACACCTCAGATTGTCCTCTGGATGTTTGTGCACACACATACACACTAGCACCTGCACACTTAGACACACACACACAGAGGAAAAAGGGGGAGAGCGAGAGGGGGAGGGAGAGAGAGAGAGCACATGCAGTGAATGCTGGTAGACAGCCATTTTGAAACCCAGCCTGGTGCCTGTCACCCCATCCCATCTGCTCTAAGGACAACCTTGGTCCCTGGGGGTGCTTCTCCACCATTCCTGACACTGGCTTCCAGATAATCCTTCTTGTAGGAAAACAAACAGCTTATTTCTACATCTAGATAGATTTCCCATTCTGGTTCCTGCATGTTGAGCCTAGAAGCCTCTTTCCATTTCTAATTGTCCTTTTTGTCCAGCTCTGCTCTGGTGTTCTCTCTGTCTCCCTCTCTCTCTCTCTCTCTCTCTCTCTCTCTCTCTCTCTCTCTCTCTCTCTCTCTCTCTCATACTACTAAGAACTGAACCAGGGCCTCATGAGTACCAGACATAAGCTCTGCCACAGAGCTATGTCCTCAACACTCTTTTTACTTTTTATTCTCCAGACAAGTCTTGCTAAACTGCCCCTGCTGACTTAGCTCCTTCTGTAACCCAGGCAGAACTTGAACTTGCGATCTTCCTTCCTCGGCCTCCCAAGAAGCTGGAATTACAGGCCTGTGTCACCAGGCCTGGCTGACTCTGTTTTGCTAACATGATTTTAACTCAGCAAACGCATGTGAGATTCTTATGATGCTTGCCAGGCTCCTTTCCATTAGAAAAGAGCCATCAGATTTTATTTGCAATAAGCCTCTCCATATGCAGGGGTGTTAGCACTGTGGGAAGATGCCCTTATATTCTTAGAAGCACGTGTGTGTAGAGGCTTGACTGAGGTCCACTCTCAGTAGATCTCATAGCCCTGACTTCAGAAACCATTTTCCCTGCGCTTTGGATTTGCGCTGCACCCCCACCCCCACCCCCACCCCAAGCAAATTTGCAAACTCTGCAGATTTGGATGACAGGCAGGTTTATTTACTAAATCTGTTCAAGACCCAAGTCGGAAAGCTTTTCTGCTCTGATGCTTTCGCTTTCCAGCGTTTTCTCTGAGTCATATGTAGCCAAAAGCAGGCAGCTAGCACTTGCAACATCCTGGAAACAGGTTCTGAGGCTACCGAGTTCTTTGGACGTCTTTTCTGTCTTCCGCCATCAACATATTGCCAAACTTCCAACCGCCACACAGCATAGGTTGTCTCCCCTCCAGATTCGGATACCACTTCCTCCCAGCACTTTCAGCCTTCACTGGGGGTCCCCCTGAGGCGCCTCCAGTTCCACCCACTACCCAGTTCCAAAGCCAAGAGCAAAGGTTTTGTCATGACAGTTGCCTACATCCAACTCCTGACTTTTGCTTTGGTTAGCTATTGTTATGTAACAAATTCAGCTCTTTCTGTGTGTGTGTGTGTGTGTGTGTGTGTGTGTGTGTGTGTGTGTGTCCCACAATTTTGAAATCTGAAGTAAGAGAACCAATTTCTTCTGCTGGTCTTGCCCCGGTTCACCAAGGAGGGGAATCAGGCTCAGACTGTGAGAGTCCACAACCGTCGCAGTGAATGCCCCCCCTCCCCCCCCCCAAAAAAAAAGCTGTGCTCGGTTTGGCAGCACATATACTAAAATTGGAACGATACAGAGAAGATTAGCATGGCCCCTGCGCAAGGATGACACGCAAATTCCTGAAGCGTTCCATATTAAAAGAAAACAAAAACATAAGCTCCAAGACATCATTTCCTCTCAAACATCTGAGCAATCTGGTTTCATACACGAAAGAGGATGTGTCTGGAAGGTTTCATAGACGAAGGTCTCTTTTCCCTGCTCTGGGTGTTTAATGCTGTTGTGAATTTAATAAGGTTACTCCAATGAAAAGGCCACTGCTCTGCAAAGTCTTGCTGAAAAATAAATCCGAGGGATAATCATCCTTTGCAGTCCAAGGGAATGGCTCAACAAAACAGCCAGTCAAGAGAAGACCTAGGACTTTGTTCTAAACATTATTCCAAAGACGCTACAATAGTTCCTTAGGCACCCAGAAATCCTGAGGAGACCCAAATCATCACACCTGAGTGGAGCTATGTAAGGGGTCACAATGCACAAGTGACTTCAAAACTGTGTTTGATCTGGGCTCTTTTGGGTGGCACTGAACTTTCACCAAAGACATGTTGGATAAACTGAGATTTCAATACTTAAAACAACTGGATCACACAGTAAGTCTCTAAAGAGACAGAAAATGGAATGTTTTCACTTCTTGTTATTCTTCGGCTTAAAACTATCCACCAGGGTCCATGTTTTTTTTCAAACATTTTACTACCAGACTAAAAGGAAAAGAAGTTGTCTGTTGATGGACAGATTCCAGAGAGATCACGGCCAATGCTCTCAACTCCTTCTCAGAATGAAGGAGCTTCACCCAGAATGAAGGGGCGTCACCATAAATACCATGGACAGAGAAGTGAGTTAGCTAAGAACACCTTTGCACTCAGGAGCACAGGACTGCGGCCTAGCATGAGCAACAGAGGAGTGTATTAGTTCCCAGAGGCCCACAGGACCAGGGGACCTAGCATGCATTCAAATCGATGTCTTGCCCTTGGAAGCTGCCCTCTGTATTTCACTTATATTTTTCCCAAATTGGAGTAATTCAAGAGTTGTACTTAATAGGTTATTTTACATTAAGTCTCGCTGCAAAGTATAGATGAATACAAATTGAATCAGAAGACTTCACTGCCCAGTATGTTAAAAAGGAAGAAACTATAATGTATTCTAAGATCTTGACTGCAGCACTGTGAACCGTGTGAGGCATTCAGAAGATACAATTGTGGGGTTTGCAGAGGATGGGAAGGCCGTCGGGCTCTGTGTTACCATGCTCCTGGGGACAGTTCTGCTGACCCACCTCCCTCACAACCACTGCTCCCTGGACACTGAACACACAGGTAAAGGTACGTGCAGAAAACATCTGTTGTGAACAGTCATGGGGATTCTTACCAAGAAAGGCTGAATCTCAGTTAAACTACTTACTGGATGTTGAGTGGGAAGGATATTGCAGGCAGATGTTACTGTGGAATGTGAAAGTAGCCAGCACCCAGCCCCGAGATGTAGCCTGGTGAGAAAACACGCCAGACCTCAGGCTGCATGCAGTAGATGATGGGCTAGTGATAGGAAAACATGCTGAGACAGAAAGGCTAAGCAATCCAGAGAGGCTGGCTCGTCTCCTCTACAACAGTCTCCTCAAGATCTGAGCTCAGAAAGGGAAAGGGACTTGGGGAAAATGAGTTAAGATGATTTTAACCTTGACTGCCCTCCTAAAGTGGTTCATTTTCTACACAGAGAAATGCAACTTATAAAAGAGTGGCGCTGCCGGGCGGTGGTGGCGCACGCCTTTAATCCCAGCACTCGGGAGGCAGAGGCAGGTGGATCTCTGTGAGTTCGAGGCCAGCCTGGTCTACAGAGGGAGTTCCAGGACAGCCAGGAATATACAGAGAAACCATGTCTTGAAAAAAAACAAAAACAAAAACAAACAAACAAAAAGGCATGGCGCCCACTGCCAGAATATCCACCCATGTATTGAAAGCCCCAGGTTATCTACCACTCTCCTTAATTGTTGAATATACTATCACCCTAGAATTCTGAAAGCAGGCCGGGCATGGTGCACACCAGGCGGGTCTCTGTGACTTCAAGGCCAGCCTGGTCTACAGAGCAAGATCCAGGACAGGTACCGAAACAACACAGAGAAACCTTGTCTCAAAAAAAAAAAAAAAAAAAAAAAAAAAAAAAAAAAAAAAAAGGATTCTGAAAGCAGGAGAGAGGAGAGGAGGAGAAGAGGAAGAGGAGGAAAAAGGAAAAAAAAAGAAAAGGGGACAAGAAGATGCATGTGCAGGCAGGAGAGCTGTACTTAAACAGACCTGTAGCCGCTTAGACAACAACTCCAAGAGTCTCCTCTATAAAGCCAGGGTTTCTGCTGTCCTTGCCTCTTGGCTGGAAGACATTCTTAAGATGTTCTGAAGGCTCCTCAATTGGCTGCTCTTTCTTTCGGCTGTCATGGCAGCTTTCAACGCTTTGAAAGGTTTCTTCTCCACCCTACTCTCCCATGCACGTCCAGCTTGAGGTCCTCTCCCCTCCTCACCTCTGCCTCTCTTGCCGCCCAGGAAGACAATCAGCTCCTACCTCACAGTGTGGAAGGCCTGTTGTTGGGGGGAAACAGAGGAGAGCTAGCACCGTCCCTGCCCGCAAGGACTCACATGATTTCAGTCTCGGTACCACACTGGCTGTTGAGGACAGCCGGTGCTTCAAAACTGGAGGGCTGTCCCGTTACACATGTTCAGCAGCATCCCTGGCCTCAACCCACCAGACACGGTAGCTCTCTTTACATTCCAAGTCATGACAATCAAAATTGTGCAAATATTGTCAAATGTCCCCTTGGGAGGGAGCAAAATCACCCCCAGTTGAAAATAACATGGAGGAGAAGCTTCCTATAGATCAGTGATTCACAGGGATTAATTCAAAGAGCCAAATTGAAAAAATTTTTTAAAATTCTGGGAGAAGACATTGTAAAGCTTCTGAACAACTAGAATTGAATGGGACCAAATCTGGAAAATTGGAAACCTCATCAATATGAGCCAACTGTTCACAGCTCTGTTTGTTTGTCTGAGGCAGGGTCTCGTGGAGCCCAGACTGGCTTCAGACTCACTATAGCTGAAGATGACCTTGCCTGAGTCTTCTGCCTCTACCTCCCAAGCCACAGATACTTTTTCCATAGGACATCTGCCCACTCTGGACATGGGCTACAGGGCTCAGGATCCAAACAAAAGGCCGAGGCAGGAGAGTTGGGAAAGTCAGGAAACTTTGGGAGAGTTCAGGGAAAAAGGAAAGGAAAATCAAGAAGCAGGAATGAGTGAGGGATGGGGAGAACGGTGATCCTCAGGTACCCTCAGCCAGCTTTCCCTCAAGAACGCTGTCCATTGGAAGCTGTCTGAGACAGAAGACTGAGATAGTAAGCATTGGGGAGGGTGAACAGTGTTTGGGCCATCTCATGGCCTAAAAGAGACCAAACTGATACTCAGAAACACTTCATGGAGGAAAGCTGAGGTCAGGAGAATCAAATGAGGACTGAGTTAGAACAGAGTAAGTTTTTCTACCAAGAATAAAGCGGGCATGAAACAATACTAGAACATTGTGCAGGTGCATGCCAATACATTTGAAATTTCCAATGAAAGGGCCAAATTGGTAGAAAAATATAAACTGTCAAAGCTAAAAGAATAAATTGAAAGGAGAAAATTGAATGTCTTAGGGTTTCTGTTGCTGTGAAGAAACACCATGACCACAGCAACTCTTATATGGGAGAACATTGAATTGAGGTGGCAGCTTATAGTTTCCAAGGTTCAGTCCATTATCATCCTGGCAGGGAGCATGGAGACCTGCAGGCAGATGTGGTGCTGGCTACATCTTGATATTCAGGCAACAGGAAGTACTGAGACACTGGGCAGTATCTTGAGCATATATGAGACCTCAAAGCCTGCCTCCACAGTGACGCACTTCCTCCAACAAGACCACACCTATTCCAACATGGCCACACCTCCTAATAGGGCTACTCCCTTTGAGGGCCATTTTCTTTTAAACCAGCACACTGAACAATCTTCTAGAACTTGACAAAGTTCTCTAGTTAAAAATCTTTTCACCTACAAAGCGAGTTCCAGGACAGCCAGGACGTCACACAGAGAAATCCTGTCTCGAAAAACTAAAAAAATAACTTTTCACAAAGAATCTTCTGGAGTTGGAAGATCTTCAGAGTGGACTCCCCTAAACATCAAAGGAGAAATAGTGTCAGAGAGGAGGGGAGGGAAGGAGAGGGGAGGGGAGGTGGGACAGAGAGAGAGAGAGAGAAAGAGAGAGAGAGAGAGAGAGAGAGAGAGAGAGAGAGAGAGAGAGAGAGAGAAGAGACTGACTCAGGTGTCTCTACAATGGCAATAGATAACATGTTCCATGGCTTCTGAGGTTACACTGTTCTTGGGATACAACTTACAACATTATTTAAATATCAAACCAGCTTCAGACTTAAGTAAAACTCTAAGAGCTGATTGGCTTGTTTCTCTAAAGAACCTCCCTTTGTAACTGGAATCTCAAGGCTTTTATGAACTGTATTGTTTAGGTTTAGGGAGAGAGACAAGAGTGCTAATACAGTTAAACTCAAGGCTACGGATACCCTGGCTCTCAGTAAGGGCAGTCTGTTGATTTTAACATCCCTGTGGAGATGCCCTTAGCAAGTAGTTCTCGACCTTTCTCATGCTGTGACCTTTTAATACAGTTCCTCATGTCCCGGTGACACCCCCCACACACACACACACCCATAAAATGATTTTCATTGCTACTCCACAACTGTAATTTTGCTACTGATATGAATCGTAATGTAAATATCTAATATGCAGGGTATCTGATATTTGACTCTGTGAAAGAGTGGTTTAATCCCCAAAGGGGTCATGGCCTACAGGTTGAGAACCACTGCTTTAGAGCTGGAGCAATTCTGTTGAAGTTTCCAGACTTCAGTGACCAGGAGAGCCAAGCAGGTGCCGGGTTGAGGAACTCCATCTCTCCTGCACCCTTAATTCTCGTGTCTTTGGAAACTGACTGCTGTGGGATGTTCTGTATGTTAAATGTGTTGCTCTGATTGGTTAATAAATAAAACACTGATTGGCCAGTAGCCAGGCAGGAAGTATAGGTGGGACAAGGAGGGAGGAGAATTCTGGGAGGAGGAAGGCTGAGACAGGGAGACGCCGCCAGCTGCTGCCGATGAGTACCAACTTGTAAGATACTGGTAAGCCACAAGCCATGTGGCAAGGTATAGATTTATAGAAATGGGTTAATTTAAGATCTAAGAACAGAGAGCAAGAAGCCTGCTACGGCCATACAGTTTATAAGTAAAGTAATATAAATCTCTGTGTGTTTACTTGGTTGGGTTTGAGTGGCTGCGGGACTGGCGGGTGAGAAAGATTTGTCTCTGACCGTGGGTGAGGCAGGACCAGAAAAACTCTAGCTACAACTGATGGTTGGACTGGTCAGGAGTAAAGGGAGCAATTACAGGGTGAAGAGCTTTCCAGGCCAGGTGTGGTGAGGTGCGCCTTTAATCACAGCATTTACAAGATGGAGGACGGAGGGTCGGGAATTCAAAGCCAACCTCAGTCACAACGTGAGTTCACTCAAGGCCAGCCTGGGATGCATGAAACTCTGTCTTCAAAGAACAAAAGGGAAAAAGGAACTCTCTTGGCCCCAGCATGGCATTTGGAAGGGGGAAGCAGGAGGATCACAGGCAAGTTCAAGGACAGTGTAGACAAACGCTACCTCAAAAAAATGAAATAAAGATAAAAAAAAAAAAAAAGTCAGTTGATTGCTTCAGTAAAGGAAAGGCAGTTTATAAAATCCAGCACAGATTTATGATTTAAAAAGCAAACCTCCGTACCAAATAGGAAGGAAATTCTGTTACTCTGGAAGAAATGTCTATTAAAAAAAAAAATCAAGTATGTAAACAAACAGCAAAAACCTGTAGCAATATGGTGCAGTGAAAATCTCTACTCTGAGATCCTCCTGCTCAAAACCCAAAGGGCCATTGCCTACAGTGTGTTATGATCTCTGCCAAAATGCTAAGCCAAGAAGAGGGTCTCAGCAGAGGAGAATCAACTTCTCACAACCAGGAGGTCATATGACTGTGCATGTGAGAAACAGAAAAGACCACACAGACTGTGTAAATAAGTAGCTGAGTAAAGTCACTACATACAAGGTTGATTTAAAAAAAAAAAATACACAGAAGCTATAAACAGAAAAAAAAAGAAAGCAAGATTTTTATATATATGACAAGTACAATAAATACCCAGAAAGAAAATGCCTGGAAGAAACAAACACCTAGAAGAAAACTAGATACCTAATTTTACACATACATACACACACACACACACACACACACACACACACACACACACACTATGGACTGTTATTCAAGATGGAGGATGAATTGTGCACTGTAGAAGACACAGTGTTGAAAAAGCATGCTAAGCAGTGGTGGCACACGCCTTTCAAGCCCAGCACTCGAGGCAGAGGCAGGTGAATCTCTGAGTTCAAAACCAGCCTGGTCTACAGAACAAGCTCCAGGACAGCCAAGGCTACACACACACACACACAAAACTGTCTCAAAAAAAAAAAACCACACACACACACAAAAAAAAAACAAAACAAAAAAAAAAAAAAGCACATATCTCCCTAAACTAAGTTCTGAAACAATGCAACTGATAAAAACAAAAAAAAAAGAAGTCACTATGTTTCTGCTGGTTTGTTGGGTCTTACTCTTCAACTCTGCAAGGCCGGCTGGTATCTGCAAGCTGACTTTAAACTGTATGCAGAAACACAAGAAACCATTTGGGCACAAGCAGAGTCAAAGAATTATTCAGCAAAAGATAGCTAAACCAACTAGGGGGAAGAACTGAAAAAACAAGGATTCAAATATGCATCATTATCAGTTTTCTACTTATCTTGTAAGCAAATGTATTAACTCATGGGTTGTAGGTCAGAAGTCATGTGGACCTGGCTAATCCCTCAGCATCCGGTCTCACAAGGACAAAAACCAAGGTAGTAGGGGCTTTGTCACTTTCTTGATTTCTAGAAACTACTTCCTTGCTCTTGCAGGTAGCTGGGGATGTAGGATGGAGTTCCCTGTTTTCTTGCTGACTCTCAGCCTCTGGAGGTGGCCCGTATTCCTTGGATCATGGCCCCTTTCCTCCATCCTCAAGGCCAGTAATAGTGATGGGGTCTTCTGTGCTGTGGACCACTCCTTTTTGTCTACAGCATCTCTTCCACTTCAATATTGGATGATCTACCGTTAATGCCACATGTAAAACCTGTTCTATAACATGCCAAGTTCCGGGGATAGGACGTGACATCTTCAGGGTGTGGGCAGAGAGGTATGGGGCATAAGCGTCGTTCCACCTTTGGTTTCCCCTCACCCAGGTTTCTGATAACCACCTTCAGAGCCCTCCTCCTGACACAGCTCCTTGGCCCTAATCTGTGGAGCCTTCTGTTTGTCTTCCTCTCCATCCTACACAGCCCCAGTCTCCCAGGGTTCCCGGGGGAACCACAGCTTGAGACCTCTCTGGTGTCTCTACCCCAAGCTCTCTTGGTTTCTGTCCTCTAGCATCCAGCTTTCAAAACTAGAGAGCCCAAACCACCAAGCAGAACAGAAAGCCTCTGAACTTAAGGTTATGCCCAGATCACGGGGACCCCCAAAAAAAACACCACGTGGACCTTATCCCGTATGTAAAAGCAAAGAGCCTTTATTTTTAAGCTCAGAGCTTGGGCTCTCTGTCCGATGCAGCAGTGAGAGCAGAGAGCCCAGAACCCAGGCAGGGTGGGATTTTTATCATAGTAGAGGTTGAGGTGAGGGGATTTCCAGGGTTCAGGACCCTGATTGGCTGACATTTGTCTAAGGGTATAGGGAATATTTGGAATGTCAGGTATTTCCTCTTAGATGCAGGCCCCACTGGATGGGGTCAGCTTATGGCTTTTCCTGGGTCCAGGTGTTGCCTGCCATAAGCTGTGTCTGGGCCTCTAAGCCTGTCATGGCAGCTGTGTGGTCAAGCTGTTTTGGCCCCCCCACACACACAAAGGCAGTCATAGAAGCCCTCTCACCCCTAGACGCCCCCTCATTTTAGAGTCTTCCCTTTACCAATTTCTTCCAATAGATGAGACTTAGCCTTCAGCCAGCTTTTGCTGGACAGTCATGGTGGATTTCTGCTGGGTTATGATCATTGCAAGAACTAGTGAGCGCTGGATCCCCACTCCTATATAGGCCTGGGTGGAAATTTTCAGTGCATGCTGGGTGTGTTGGCCCAGGTGTTTTTCATGTGTAAGTTATCTGATACCAAGGGGACACATAAGGCAGGATGATGGTGTTCCTGATAAACAGAGTCACTACCCAGAAACTTGAGCCTTGTCCCAGATGGGTGTCTTCACAGGGGGAACAGGTGAGACATGAATATGTGGTAGCCCCAGGGGCAGATGTCAACAGACAGCTAACTGTCTCCTCAGAGGTCCTCCTAATTTCCTGCTACAGACTTGATTGTCCAGAGCAGAGACATCTGAAAGCATCTAGAAGGAAATTTGAGAGATGTGATGTGTCACATGGCAATTTAAGTCACTCTGAGGCATTCACCTTTCTTCATTCCTTCCTCCTATGCAGAGTGTGGCTAATTGCTGGGACTCAAACAACTGTTTTAGACCACGCATTGGCTCTATGGATGAAAGCTGTACTTGAAACAACAGGAATCCAGGTCTCTGATCACTTTCCGAAGTGTAACCCCTTTACCAGCTCTGGACAACACGCCATGATAATGTTGCACAGCACACTGAGTTTCTGTCTTGTTTCAGCCATGGTTATCCTGGGATTTTCTTGCTCGCAGTTAGAGCTAATATAATCAGGACAGTTCAAACCAGTTCTCAAAGCAGAGGTGTGCTCTGTGGAGTTTCAGTGTTTGTTGTTGTTTTAAACAGTTTGTGAATTCAAAACAGTTTTCCTAATACACTAAGGCATTATTACTTTTTCACTATCGAAAGCAAGGATGTGACTGAAGCTATAGAAGATCAGGCAGAATGCCTTGGGCCCAGGAATTTGAGCTCAACCTGGGAAACTCATCTAGATAGGAGAGGAAGGAGAGAGGAGAAAGAGGGAGAGGAGAGGGAAGAGTGGGAGTGAGGGAGAGAACCCGGGAGGGAGGGAAGGAGTAAGATGGGGAGGACAGTGTGGATAAAGGCAGCCCTGATGCAAGCAGGCCTAAGCAGACACTGTATTCTTCGTTACCATGTGCTTACAGTGTGAGCTCAAACACACAGTCAAACAAAAGGCCACTAACATACATTCCTTCCTTCCTTTTGCAACAGGTATCCATGTGAGGTTTTATCTTCCCCAAGCTAAACAACATCCAGCAGATCAAAACAGATGAGAACCCAGCTGTCTCTAGCAAGTTCGATGTCAAAGACAATGGAAAAACTAGAAAGCTCTCCAGTTCTCCTCACTAGCTTTTGAAAAATAACTTCCATAAAATATGTATCATTTACGTAAACATGAAGTTGGTTTGTAGTTATACTAAACTGATAGATTATTTTTTATAATCTGTGAGTTGCATCTCCAACACAGTTAATATATATATATATACATACATACATATACATACATACACACACATATATATGTATACACACACACACACACACACACACACACACACACACACATATATATATATATATATATATATATATATATATATATATATATATGCTACATACATAAGAGCCATTTGGGGAACCTCAAATGTTGGAGAATAAAGACATCCTGAAAACAAGAGGCTTAAAATCTTTGGTTTGTGATACTGAATTTAAAACAATCACAAAGCTGTTCTCGTATGAGAATCTACTACACACTGTTAAGCCCTGACGTGGAAAAAATAACACCATGTTAAAGAAAGGGGGCTGGAGAACGGGAATGGGCAGTTTCAAAACTGGAGATCAACAGCCTTGGTGTGAAGCCTCATGAAAAAATGAGATCAAGCAAGTAGAGTGGTAGCCATTGGCTCCAACATGCATGCACCGAAAATAAACCAAGAAATAGTTATTTCCTTGGAAAGAGGGTCTCACTGTGTAGCCCTGGCTGGCTTGAAGCTAGATTGTAGACCGCACTGGCCTTGAACTCTCCGAGAACTCACCTCAGAGCCTCCCGAGCGCTAGGATTAAAAGCATGCACCACCACGCCCGGCCCTTGAAATTGATTTTTAAATAGGGTGTACATACCGAATTTTTATTAAGCACTTGATTACCTGTCATGAAAATACTGGCCCAGAGAACTGCATGTAACCAGCCTCCCAGAGCAAAATGTGAAAAGGTCAGAGGTGACAGAGAATGTGACACAGGAAACGAGACAATCTTGGGATGGAAACAGAATGCTCCAAAGAGCTAGTCAGCACTTCAGGACCAACGGAGAAAATCAGAGTGACGTGGGTGACCGTTCACTCAGACAAACAGTCGCTGAACACCTAGTAAGGACCAGGCTCCGCTCAGAGCGCGCTGAAGACGGTGGGTAAGGGGAGACGTCTCTTCCTCAGAGCTGAGATTTAAGGCCTGGCTGATCTTTTTCTTACAGAATGTGGGCCCTTTCTCTGAGTCAATGTAGAAGAAAGAACAGTCAAAAATGTTAAGTGAAATATTTTGGTTGTGAGCCTAGCCTTTAACGGCTGAGCCATCTCTCCAGCCTGTTAGCTGGGGAACATGCATGGGACTGAACTATGAGGCCCTCTGAATGTGGGTGACAGTTACGTGGCTATATCTGTTTGGGGAGCCCCTGGCAGTGGGACCAGGACTTATCCCAGGTACATGAACTGGCTTTTTGGAGCCCATTCCCTATGGTGGGACACCATGCTCAGCCTTGATGCAGGGGGAGGGGCTTGGTCCTGCCAGACTTTCTTGACTCCCAAAGGGAGGCCTTATTCTCTGAGGAGTGGATGGGGGTGGGATTGGGGAGGGGGGCGGGAGAAGGGGAGAGGAAACTGCGATTGATATGCAAAATGAAAACTTTTTTTAAATAAATAAGAATGGAAAAAAAATAAAATAAAATGAGATATGTCCAGTGTCTCTTTAAAACACGTTAGTGAAATAAACTACATGAACTTCTCCCAAGAAGAAATGGAGAAGGAAAGAGAAAATGATTGACATGTTTTTAAAGTCACAGCCTAGAATGTGACATGTATCCTAAATACTGTTTTTGTTGTTGAGGTGGAGAAAAAAAAAAGAGGAGGAGAAGGGTACAGAGACGTACAACATGGGGTTTGACAGGACAGAGAAGGGGGTGCTGCTGGAACTTCCGGGTCAGTGTGCCAGATGGAAAAGGTCCTTATTTGCAATCAAGGGACCTCCCAGTTTGTTTTTGCTTGTGTGTAACTGCCTTTTAAAGCCCATCTCTGTGCGGCATCTACATTAAGCGCTCTGTGAATGCTAAAACACTATGCAAATGTATAGCCTGCATACTATTAGCAAATGCCAGGTCAACTGAATTTCCCAATTCTCACACTTTCGCCTCATCCAACTACTCTGGAGGGTCTCCTGCACACCGTCTCCCTCACATTCCATTCACTTAAACAGGAAGTTCCAGTAACTATGGAAAGATAATATCATCTCTCCAAAGCCTTTTTAATCTTCAAGGCAGAAAAGTAAGCTCACATGTCTTCATACCTAAGCTTATGGAACATGTCGATGGCATCTATGCCTAGTGCCATGAGATTTCACACAAACACCAGTGTGAAACAGGAGTCTACATCATCAGGAGACCCTCAAAAACCTGACACCTCAAATGGCAACACTGTATGTTCCTGTCTTGATTACTACCCCCTTGCTAAGAGGAAAACAAACAAACAAAAAAAAAACCCAAAAAAACAAAAAGCCCCAACCCCTGAAACCAACCTAATTCTGATGTCAGTCCTAATTCATCTATCAGCAGCATACATGACTTACTGAAAACAAGTGATTCCTGTGTGGTCATGAGCACATGACAAACCCTAGCTGCTTACAGACAGATTAGCTACAGACTTTTCATACCTAAGATCACTTCTCCATGCTTCTGGGTCACTTTCTTCTATCAGTTTAATATCAATGTATACGTGTCCTGACATTTATGCATTAATATTTAGGGTTAATCCAGACATGAGCCTAGTGAAACAAAGAGGAAAACATTCACAATGCACCCCAAGGTGAAATATTACTTCATATGTCTGAGATGTACCATCAGTTTCCTGGAATGTAGCACATTTTTTTTCTGCACAGATATCTGTACATGCTCACTTCCTCCAGTTTTCCCTGGTAACCCCACTTATGATCACTGGCATTTTCTAATCCCATGACCCTGTTTCATTTATCAACCAACAGATTAAAAAAAATAAGTGTGCATTTATTTTTATGTTCTCTTCCCCTACCTTTGCTCCCCGCAGAATAAACTTCACCAAGACAGAGATACCAAGCCCGATCTGGTGGTGCAGGCCTGTAATCCCAACACTCCAAAAGCAGAGATGGGAGAGTTGCCCAAGTTTGATATCAGCACCGTGAGACTTTATGTCAAGAAAAGGAAAAAAAAAAAAGCACCTCCCAAACAAACTAGTTATTGGTGCCTTGGACAGTCCCTAGCCCACAGCATGTAACCAAACACAGAATTTGCCAAGTACACCTTGAGATTTCAAATAAGAATTGCTATGTTACATATGAGAAAAGGACTTCTTTGAAAAAAAATTTCTTTGTTAAAAGTTAACTCAGAGTCCAAGCAAATGATGCCCCGACTGCACAGTATCTAAGCGCAAATGCTGTACACAGGGACACAACTAATTCAAGTCCACCGGTAAGCATCGACACGCCTTGACCACGCCCCGGCTTACTCAGTGTAAAACAGGGTAAGTGCACCAACAACGATGTTGTGATTAACTGTGGTGCTGTGTGTGTGTGTGTGTGTGAAACACTGCGGCACTCAGCAACAAACAGGCAGTGTTGATAAAAAGGGAGGTGACAGTGTTGTTACCACCATCATCACATTAGAGTCCCAAACCCATTTCTTGTCATTTCCAAATAATTCATGGGAATCCACTTTCTAAGTCCACACAACTTAAAAAAAAAAAAAAAAAAAAAAAAAAAAAAAAAAAAACAGATTAAATAAGAGTTTCCAGAAACCAGAGCATCTCTCAAAAAGAGTAGGGTGGGGTGGGCATGAAAAACTATAATTCTATTCCCCAGACACTTCATTACACAGTACAATAAAAATGTCCATAAAGAAAGCAGAATTCTAAAATTAGGCAGATTTACTTCAAATCAGTTCACACCAACTTTTGTTGGAAAACAGAAACTTGTATTGTCCTAGTTAGCGGCTGGGAAAGGAGGGTCAGTCTTCTCTTAGAGTGAGTGTAGCTAGCCCCTGACAGGTCAGCCAAACTCCAGTGAGGGTCCCACAGCCAACAACATTTGGTAGCACAACTCGGCCTTGACGGGGTGAGGTGGGGGCTCAAAGCTGGGTGGAAAAAGAGCCTGGGAAGAGTTTGGGTAGGGAGTGGGAACAGGATCAAAATGCACCGGATGAAATCTGCAAGGAACTAACAAACAAAACTGAAAACCTTTCTACTGATTTCACAACGCCCTGGCTGGAGAAAAGCATGATGGGAACTGAGCATGGCTGAGCAGTCTGTGCACAGGGGCTGTAAGCATCATTCCTCTCTCATACTCCACAGGGTTCAGTTTCAATGGGGACTTTAATTGTGTGTGTGTGTGTGTGTGTGTGTGTGTGTGTGTGTGTGTGTGTGTGTACTGCTCCAAGTAGTGTCTCTGTGTGTTTGTTACCTCATAACAAACCTGCATTTATTAATCCTGTTTCCTTCAGTGACAGGATAGCCCAGGCCCTCTGAGAGTAAGAAAAACCAAACTTTAAAATCAAAACCACATTCCAAATGTCTTAAAAGATATTTTTTGTTCAATTCTTTCGTAAAAACATTGGTCACTATTTAACATACAGAGGCAACAAAATGCACCCAGTTCACATGCATCAACAAGTCAGTAAATCATAGTACATGAAGAACACAAATTCTGAACGAACAGTCCTCCAGCCGCTCATGAGACAGTCGGCTGTCGCTCCGGAGCTGACAGAGAACAGCAGCCGTGAGACAGGGAGGTCCAGTTTGGCTGATGTCGATTCTCTGTGGTGAAAACACTCAACAAGGGTCCTAAGGAGTCATTCATTTAAAGGGGACTATCTTCAGGAATCACATTGTGCAAAGACCATGTCAGGTCAGGACAAGAGCTTGAGAAAACGATACCTTTGGGTGAGGACAAAGAGACTTTGATTTTGTTTGTCTGCTTTTGAAAAGTCAGTACTTTAATGGTTCAAAACATTTCATTGATTAACTAGGATTCAAATTTTTTTTGAATGTCTTTCAATGTGAAAGTTACATCTTTCATGGTTTGGCAACTCAGACAGCTGAAGAGTTAACGAAACTGGCGTAACTCTGTTAGCAGGGATTCCTGCAGGAAGGACTGGGATATTTTTAAGAGAAAGGAAAAGGAAATCAGCAATCCAAAGTCCTTTCTAAACTCCAAGACAGGTTTCTGGAAATGGGATTTAACAAGAAGAAAAGTTAAGCACCACAATACAACACTTAAAAACAAAAACAGGAAAGAAAGCCACCAATACACCAAGGGCAGACACAAAGCACTCACGTATTTACACAGAAAATGAAATAAACATTCTAATCTGTCTATACAAAGGACGGACACAGCACTCACATGTTCACACAGAAAATGAAATAAGCCTTCTAATCCATCAGCCTGGAGTCCTCTTCCTGGCGGCCATGTGTGCTACGTGGAAGAAGACACAAAAGACAAACCTGTCTGCCATCTCCAGTCGTGGAATTCTAATTTGATCAAAGGAGAATGCTACTTGAGTACATGAGAATCTGATGGGTTTTTATACTGCCTATTTTCCCTTAAAATCATGATAAATGGACAGCACGAAATCATCCCTAAGTGCAAGAAGGGCAGTATGTGACACATTTTCCTATGGAAAAGAAATCTTCTTTAAAAAGAGCTCGAAGTAATTATGTGCAAACAAAATCCCAAACAAGATTTAAAAGGCATAGTCATGCTAAGTTTCTCTTTCCTGTCTAGTTAGCAAATATGGATAATTTTAATTCCCCAAAGAATAAACTCTAGCTTCAGTTCCTCTCTTCCATATGTTCAATTAGTCTGTCACATGTAACTTTTTAGCGTATGTAGACCACACGGGAGAAAATTTAAAAGGTTCAGAAAATTAAAACCTAGGCTTCCCACTTGATTTCCTTCAGACATACAAGCACAGACAGAGGAGCTTTCACCAACCGTGTGCTATAATCACCACAGAAGAAAAATCTCCAAAAATGGGAGGAAGACTCTCTCCTCATGTTACATTTGACTAGACTATATAGCAAAGAGCAAAATATGAAATACATGTTATTTCTAAAAAAATTCATCCAAAAAAATCACAAAGCAAGATCTAATGAGATTAGGATTCTGAGCATGGAATATTTAGACTCATTTCATTCTGATGAGACAAAAACACTTTAGGGGAAAAAATCCTTCCAAAGTAATAGAACTGATCCTCACGAACCTTCCAAACACCACTAGAACTCTGCCACTTTCTCTAGAAACCTTGAAAGCTTCCCTTTTCTATTTCCCTTAAAAAAAATTACCATGATTTCCAAAAGTCCTATCAAATTCCATAGTTCACACTAATTTCCTAATCTTTTAAAAGACAGTGAGTATTGGAGTACCGTCTTTCCCTCACAAACCAGAACTCACGGTGTCGTTAGTCCAAGTTGGGAAATGAAAGGTCAAAAGTCAACTAGAAATAAGTACACTTGTTAGCATAGATGGGGTATGTAAAAGGAAGGCCAGAAAATTGCTCTTTCTGGCCCTTAAGACAGCGTGGTTCAAAATTAAAATGAACCAGATATACTTAAAATACTTAAAATCTGTATTCATTTGGAATAGATGTGAAAGCTTTGAAAATGAGTGAAATCCTATGATTGTAAATGTTTACTGTGAAATAGCACAGAAATGATGCCACCAGGCAGGGAGTCAAAATTTTAACTGATATTAAACATCTTAAATAATTTGGAGAAACCCTAGCATTGAATTATAACCATCAAGGAAAAAAAAAACATAAATAGGTATTTCCATGCATGCACATGTTACATAACAAATAAGCAAATCCCAAGTCAGTACAGTACAGTATCAATGACTAAAAGTTAAATAATATGTTGATACATAGAGAGGAGGGAAAGATAACATACTGATGCCACTGATGAAAAGGATCTCAACAATTTACATAAAATGATACTAAATAGTTTTTAAAAAGATGTCATAAGAAGACCAAGCCACAATAAGTTAGTGTTTCCATAATACATGCTGAATTATTTGATCCCATATCTATACACTGTTACTGTCTTCGCCACTAAATGTTGTGACAGTATTTTTTAATGACTGAGGTACATTAGTTTACATCTTTTTATAGGTATTCTAAGATGATTAATTTGTTGTTTCCAGTTTTTCATCTTCTTCACCTCCTCCAAAGAAAAACAAAGGGAACATTCCTAGAATGCAGCCAATGGTCACCCCAACAGCCTTGCCCTACGGAAACAGAGAGAGCATTTCTTAACATCACGTATCTTTAACAGAGGCATCCTTACACAAGCATTGAGGACAACAGTCACCTGCCACACACTGAAGTTTCTGCTACACTTGTATTCCTGCTGATTAGAGAAATCTAAGTATTAAAATAAGCTACCAAACACTCAACATGCCATTTTAAAGTTCAGAGGAACAAGGGAAAAGTTTACCATGAACATGACATCAAAGAAATATTCAAGTGGAAAATATTTTTTTAATCATTCATATATTTTAATGTCAGAAGAACAGAACACAGGCAGGGAAAACATGCCAACTATCCTCAGTGTATCTGGATTTGATACGCTTGTATACAGACCTTCAATACTTAATCCCATGAATGCTTAGCTATATGAAGATACAGCCAGTATGTGAATATTTTTAAAGTACTAAAGTTTCAGAGGTATAACAAGAAGAAATTTGCTATGTCCAGATACTTAAAGTTAGTCCTAAATTCTTATTTCAATCTCAATATTTTGTTCATTTATATTTTAACAGAAAGACTATTCTATTTGGCTCCTGACTGCCCTACGATGTGACCGCTGCTAAGAGACGCCCCCCGGCACTGCCCACCCATTCTGTTCAAATCACTTTCACTATCACCCAGGGGAACCAAGGGTCCCCTACTGCTCCCTTTAGAAATGCTGGAGCAAGATGAACCTTGCCTCCATTAATATTTCAATCTACAACTATTTGATCTTTCCTTCACTATCCGTCCACAGAAATGCTCAGAAATGACCACCAATGAATGACTACTGTATAATGGGGATCAGTTCCAGGATAACAAAACCTTTGGGTGGTCAAGCCCTTAATTAGTCAAGCTGGATAACATTTTTTAAAAATCAGGTATACTTATGGAACTAAAGGGATAACAAACTATTTTTCTGAGAATGTCCAAGACCTGGGTAACTTTTCTTAGCAATTCCACTGAAATCAATTATAGTCTCAAAACTGCCATTGCTAGTCACCAAGATTCATGCTCATGAGCCACACAACTTACCAGATGTGTGCTAACACGCGTTTGCCACATGTCAACTTGCTTTGGTGTAAGATCAGGAATTGATAGGCCTAACCTGGAAGCCAAGGCCTCAACGTAACCTGCAAGGCTTCAAGAAAACAAAAGAACAAGAGAATTTAAAGACATGCAAATGTATTCATATAGTAAAAACCAATCACTACAAGGAGAAATTCAAGTTTTGTCCCTAGACTCCACTCTAGACAAAGCATAGAAATTTTACACCTTCTATAATATATATATAAAACTCTGGTTTAAAAATACTTTCAAATCCACATTTAACATACAGTGACTCAGAGCATATAATCTCTATCATTATCTTTAAGAGACCAATCAAGGTACATAATTTTTTTATAAATAATTAAAACTGCTGCACTTACTTCAAACTCAAAGCAAAGTACTTGAACATATAATTTAATTTGATAACTATGATCAGAAAGTAACAGTTTTTAAAATTCATCAGACTAATGTACTTAAGAATGACAGCTTAAAACTTTTAGCCTAACTGGGGATTCTAAGTTGCCATCACTGATGGATATAATCTTGTTCTAAGTACTGTCGGGAGGAAAAAGCTTGTCAATTATGCACACTGACAATCATAAGATAAATTCTGGCTTCGGATGTGAAGTGTTTGAAAATGTGCATCTGAGAACACAAAAAATGTGATGTTTGGGAGAGACAGTGGAAAGAGAAGGGAGAAAACAGTTCTCAAATGGAAAAAAGCTCTTTATAAAAACCTTTACACCTCAATCTAAAGTTAAGTGGCTTTAGAATCTATCAGTTGGTTCTATTAATACATCAGAAAGCTATATAGATGCTGCAACATTGTCAATATGAAGCTTGAAGTTTGAAAAACAGGAAATGGAATGTCAAAGAGGCTGTATCAAGGTAAGATTTATGTCAAGAACTCTAGAAATATAAAATCCCAATCATGGCCTTAAAGAAAAAAATTAAAAATAGTTTTGGCCACAAACTCCAGTACAGATGCCTGATATCGAGGGTCAAATCACTAATAAAACTGTCTCTGCCTACTGTGAGCTGAAATAGAATCCTATTAGATCCAAACCCAAATCTCAAAATATACCACTTGAGTAGCCAAGAAAGAGAGACGATGTCATGACAGAACAAGAGAGACATGTTTGTCCTAATATTTAATGCCAACTTCCCAGCTTTCCCAGGCCCAGGAAGCAGCCCAGGCCATCTGCCACCTGGAAGAAAGTTAGAAACATGGCTTTTCTCGAAGCAGCCATCCCCCATTTGTGTTATCATTCCTGGCATATGAAAGAAGGAAAAAATGGCCAAGCAAACATACGCTTTGGAGGCTGAGGTGTGGCTCAGTGGTAGAGCACATCCTTAGCATGCATAAAACCCTACGATCAACCTCTTAACATCAGTGAGAGGAAGGGAGGAGGGAGGGAAGGAGGTGGAGGGAGAGTGTTGGATATTACTTCCTTTGTAGATCAGTATCCTCAAATCTTTTTATCTTTGGGGTTTTGCAAGTATACAGAAGTGGGGAAATGACAGAATTTATTTTTAATTCTCTGTTCCCACTGAAGACGTCCACAAAATGTATCTTCAGTAAATAGAAACTCCATTTTGTGTACATTTTTATCATTTTAGGATACACCATAGTGTATACAACATAGTGATATGGGTCTATCCAGCCTCAGAACCACTGAGTCAGTTTTACAGACTCATTGCCAACAATTGTATTTGATTTCCACCAAATATTTAGTATTACTGATTTAGAAATATTCAACTTAAATTTTTAGTTTTAGCACCCAAAGGAAAAATAACTGTCCCTTTAAAAGGCTTGTTAATTTAGAAAGGAATAAAGACAAGAACATATAAGCACGTAACTTCAGAAATGAATCATGAATGGACCTACCCAAGTCCAGCTAAATCTGAAACAAGATTTCCCAAAGCAGCAGCTGGAAATTTGAAAAACACACAATGAATTACCAAAACAAAGCCAGCAGAAGTCACAGTATTACATCACGTGAGAGGCACTGAGCTCTGGTCTGCTGGAGTCAACATATTTCTCTGCTGTAACAACTATGTTAGAAGCAGCTCAGGGAGAGCTCTAGGTGCCAAGAGTTTAACAGACCACACAATCCTAAAATCAGAACACCCTACCTCCATTAATAGAGTGTTTACCTCTTTAGCAGAAATGTTCTATTCTTACTTCAATATCAAAATTTCGTTCTTGTGTCTTTAGTGTGGTATTTATTTTGGGGAATTTGGATAGTAGAAGCTCAAGAGCAAAGCTGCATAGGCAACTCCAAATTCAAGAAAGTACAGGAAAGAAAACACTTCATTTAAATATGTAGTGGGAACGCTGAGTTAGGAGACAAACTTGCCTTCACACAGGCAATTGAGGTGAGTAGTGGTACCCATAACTAACATAAATTAGTTACAATTTCTCAGGAAACAACACCTGCTATATACAGGAACTAGGAACCACAAGATTAGGATTAGAGATATCTAAACAAATATCTCAATGAGCAAATCATTTCAAATAAATTGTCTTCTAAACCTAACTTACTGACATTTTTAAACAACATGCAGACAATAGAATTTTAACATTCACTATTATTAAATACCTGCCATTGTTGAAATTCCCAAAATAATTCCAATAGACAATTCGATTTGGGTTCCCTGAAAAGTAATTGGGAAAAAAAATTAAAGCTGACATGGCCATCGAAGAATATCAACGTGCTAATAAAAACAGACTGTGTAGTGAAATCAACATGCTGCTGCAACATAATTTCACACAAATATATCCATGAATGTGCACAGTATGTGAGGTGATTCACTTAATTCTTACACACACACACATATGTATATGTATATGTGTGTATATACATATATATATATATACATTCGTGAAGAAATAATCAAAACATTTCATCTATTAAAATTGAGCCTCCCTAAAAATAAATAGCAACACATGTAATAATTCTTCACTGAGAATCTAATTTCTTAATTCTACTTTTCTATCACACAGAAATAAGCTTTAAAACTCCTTGAACAAAAAGATTGACACTTAGATGCTAAATTCTGAAACACACTGTGCTATTATTTACTCCACTGAGATGTGAAAGACTAGATGATTTTCTAGGAAAACTGCCATTAGTGAGACTTTCCTCAAAGCTTTTAGTTCCTTAGCCATTAGGCAGTGCAGCAGTGGGAAGCGTTAGTCTGACAGACCTACACTAAGAATGAGGACCACTGCATCCCACTGGATTTACTCACTGGGAGTCAGAGGTTCCCACATTTATCTTCCCCCCTCCCCCGGGGAAAGAAGAGGGGCTCATGTTTCCCACCCACTTTACAGAGGTGGAACCGAGGTGACGGAGATGCAGGGACTCTCCTGGGCTGTCACACACAGGAGGTGGCCCCATGTCTATTTTGCTAATTCAGTTCCTTCCAATCCTTCACAAAGGTAAGTGCTGTGGATGTTCTGTATGCTGTGAATATGTGTTACTATGATTGGTTGATAAATAAAAAGCTGATTGGCCAGTAGCCAGGCAGGAAGTATAGGTGGGACAAACAGACAAGGAGAATTCTGGGAAGAGGAAGGCTGAGTCAGTAACTGCCAGCCCACCGTCCAGGAAGCAACATGTAATGGCAAACAGATAAAGCCACAGAACACGTGGTGACATATAGATTAACAGAAATGGGCTGAGTTTAGTTGTAAGAGCTACTCAGTGGTAGGCCTGAGCTAATGGCCGAGCAGTTTTAATTAATATAAGCCTCTGTGTGTTCACTTGGGTCTGAGCAACTGCAGACTGGGCAGAACACAGAAAAACTTCAGCTACAGGTAAACTTGGTTTTCAAGAGCTCCCTAGAAAACTGGCATTGAAAATTTTTTAAAATTTCAAATCTTAACATTGAGGGGGAAAAAAGGCTGTCTACTGTGCTATATAAAATGTTCTGCTCTTCAGTCAGTACAGAGCACTAAAGCTGAATGACATTTTCCCCAATTCTCTTGCCCTCTGCTTTCCTCTGTCCCTTGAAGACATAATTCTTGCTGAATATGAACAAATAGCCTGATGCACCACTCTCCCAGACACAAAACATTATAAACTTCTAAAGGCACCTAAAGTAACAGACTTCTGAGGGAAATAAAAAAGAAAGCATAGAAAATAAAAAAAAACCCACAAAGACACATGTTTTTCTTACATAAATGTAAAGATGTTAGAGCAGAGATGTGCACAGGCCACAGTAAATAATAAATGAGACAGCACCCTTAACAGCAATGAGTCATTGTCAATGACCCAAGAAAAACTTCTTTAAAAATATGCATCTGAAAAACTGTTTGTGTGAGCTGAAGACGTAGCTCTATGGGTAGAGTATCTGCTAGCATGCACGAGGTTCTGGGCTTGAGCCCAATCACCCCCCACACAGAGTAACAGTAAGAAACAAGAAATATTTGTGTGCTTTATCATTTAGTGAAATTTGGAGTGCTTGAAGGTCCTTCTAAGAGCATTAAAAACTTCATATAAATTCAAAGATGTTTTGGGGACAATTTCCGACTTCTTTACTTTGTGATATATTTTTTAAAAATTAATAAATGAGGTAGGAATTATGAATAAATCTAACAATAGTTATCAAAGTAACACTTTATCACCTTAATTACACTTATCTTACAATTAATCTATTCTAAAAAAATTCTATCCTAATTGAATTGTAAAACAAAGCAATTCCCAAAATGACTAAAATATAAAGTATAAAAAGCAATGCAGCAATATAAAAGTATAATAAGCTATATACCCTAAGGCTGAATATTACTAACAGCTAATAAAGGTCTTCTTCATCTTATTATAATTTGGCTATACAGAAGTTTGTTCTCATGACTACAAAGAGGGTAGCAGCCAGGAATGCACATCTAACAGGAAGGAGGAAAGTAAGTTTATAATAGCATGACAGGGCAGAAGACTCAACTCTTTGTCCTGTCTGGAAAACTCACATCTGCTCCACAATGTGAAAGATCATCTGTGCTTTAAAGTACGGTAAAGGGGTAAAAATAAAACAAAACAAACAGGAAAAAAAAAAAAAACACATTGCTAGGACAGAATGATTATTCATTCCCCTTTCAGAGAGTTTACCCTTGTATTATTTATCTATTTTAACGTCTGGGGTCAAATAAACCACTTCATTGGAAAATGTCACCCTCTCTGAAATAGCCTTCATTATAGGGATAGTCAAAATCATTCCTCTTCATCTGGTGTTGAAGTCAGTGATTTAAAACACTTGTTTCTGTAAAAACTGTATCCAAGGGGATGTATCCTTGAAGACAGATTTCAGTGTGAACAGGTTATTAGTGACTTGGAGTTAAGAATCTCAAGTCTGGGAAAACACTCTACTCTGATATACTAAGTAAGAATGAGGCATAGGTCTGAAGGACACAAATAACAACACTCAAGTGATTGGAGTCTCTGAGGTGCTCTGCTGGGTTTTTGCTCCATCTCCACACAGATGGTGCTTTAGCTTTTTATAAGGCAGGGTCTGATCAGAGATCAGAAGCTATTAGCTTCCATACTCCTCTCTCTTCAGCCCACCCCCCCACCCCCCTTTGTCAAAGTGCACCATCTCCACAATGCCAACAGCAGAGGAGAGTTTTCAGCATCTGAGTCTTCAGGGTGAGCCTTGTTAAGGAAGTTTATTAAAACGTGGCTGGAGCACTAAAACGTTGAGCAAAACAATGGGAAAGTGAAATATTCAGCACGGAGGTGCTCTCTGTCAGACAACCTGCTCGCGGGCGCACAATCAACTACGACTTATAAACTCAACATAAAGGAGCTTTTAGTACAAGCAGACATGCTCTGCATTAATAACAGTAATTTAGCCAACTCGATGTTAGTAGCCCGAGAAGAGCAGCACAGTTCTAAATACTTAACTACTCTTTGGACATCTGTAGACACGCAGATCAATTTTATTCTTATGTGTACACTAGGACAGTAGCATCATCCTAGAAAACTGACCATTCTAGAATTACATTCTAGGGGCATTTATTAAATGTGCATCAGCCTTGAGAAGTCTGGACTTGCCACAGCATGCTACCAAAAACCCTGCCGTGGTGCTCGTGACCCCAAGTTGTGCACAGGCCAGAGTCACTCCGTGACTGCTGACAGTGGCCCCTGAACCTCTCTTAAGCCAGGGAGCAGCTGGACCCTCTGCGGACCGGGTCCTCATTAATCTGGATGCAAGCATAGAAAGACCCTGCAGCAATCAAATCATCTCAAGTGAACTGACTTCAGATACTCTAACAACACCTGCGGTCTGTAAAACGGCTATGTAAACGACTTTAAAACCTCTATTTTTATAACTAAATCTATTATTTATGTTTCTTCATAGTACAGGTAAATTCCAAAATACCAAAAATAAACGCTTCCATCTCCCCTCCCTTCCCACCGCCCCCACCCTTCTCCTCTCTTCCCCCATCTTTCTGAGTAGTTTCTTCAATAATAGCTAATAGAAAATTCTGAAAGTTAGATTCTGTGAAGCTGACAATAAACTCTCAGTGTTCTAATTCAGAGAAGCATTTTTTCCCCCCAAATGAATCTAAGTAAAAAACCTACCCTTTGGACTCCCAAACAGGTACCAAGCAAGAAATAAGTAATTTATACTTTTTCATCTTTCAAGGATTTAGGTAAACTTCAACCTATTTACTGTTAATATCCAAGAAAGATGACTGCATAAAGCATTCTAAAGGCACATTTAAAAGTTAGTAGATGCTTTGACTGAACTATGAGAAAATCATTATCTTTATATAAAATAAAAGTAAACAAACACTGGGAAAGTCTTAAAATATTTGTGTTTTAATCACTAATTTGTTATGAAAGTATACCAATATTGGTGTCCACTAAAAGAGATATCATTAATATCAGAAAGGCAAACCAAGCATTCCACAGCTTGCAATGGTCACAGCAAAGGGGATTTCTTTTATTTACTTATTTTTCATATTATATGCCTTGGTGTTTTGCCATGGGTGCTAGGTTCCCTGGAACTGGAGTTACAGCCAGTTGTGAGCTGTTATGTGGGTGCTGGAAACTGAACCTGGGTTCTCTGGAAGAGCAGCCAGTGCTCTTAACCTCTGAGTCATCTCTCCAGCCCCGGGAGTTTTTTATAATATTACATAATGCAACAAAGGCGGAGGATGTTGTTAAGTGAATCTTAAGACATCTTTGGGTTAAATGTTGAAACTAAAGCCTTGACTATGCCCCCAAAACACCTACTAAGATATTCTAGAATGAGAAAATTGAACAAGGAACTAATCAAAACCCTCTCTCTATACATATATGTGATGACAAGTCCCAACACGACTAAAGAACACCAGACACATTACATACATCTGCTCCTTAATAAAAATGTTAAAACAATTATATAAACCATAAGCATTTGTCTACATGCTTTGCCAAAAGTTTTATGATTAATATACATGATGCTTTAAAATTGAACTTGCTCAATGTTAATTAACTTGATAGGTATAAGATATAAACTATTAGGACTATGTAGAGCACACTAATTTCTTTATTAACTCAAAATAGAAGTGGTGAAAGACTTACTGCAACAATCATAATTGCATTATCCAAAAAGCCAAACCCTATGAAAGGTATCGCATTGTGGAAGAATACTGAAAAACATCAAAACACAGAAAAATATATTTTAAAATTTTAGTAACTGTAGAGGGACCCAAACAGGCCATGTAATTAAAGCTTCTAAACAGACTCAATAACAATCACAGATCCTGTTGCTCCTGTAAGTTTACTTACAGAAGCTACACTGGGAAACAAAACACAAATATGTAACACATAAAAACAATTTTAGGCCTTTATGTTTTCTTACCAGTAATGCATATACATACAGTTCATGGGAGAGTAAATTCATAAACACAGGAGGACACCACTTAACCGACCCACAGCAGTCTACTTCTTTCTTGTGCCTGAGGACTATCACAACAACACTAATCTCTGTATTTGTAATAGTATTTTTTTTTTAATGCCTACACTCAAATTCCAGGGAAGGTAACTGACTGCTTTTACTTCCCAGTCTACTTTAAAAGAACTTTTAGGAAAAGGCTGTTGCCTTCATCTGACATCTATGAGCAGTCTCTAACGTCTCAGAACCCACCAGGACTCCTAAGTGCTACTGGAAACTGTAAGAATCGGTATTTGCTCTGCATCAAACTGTAGCTTGAAGGCCTCTTCCTGCTATCTGGTACATAACCTGAAACCTGGGATATTAAAAGGCAACGCAGGAAAAACATGTTGTTGTTGTTGTTGTTTTTATAATCTAGCCTCACTTTTCCAAATTTGTATCTTCAGCACACTGTATAATGCTGAATGCTGAGTACACAGCAGATGCTAAAAAAATAATTGAGGACTACTAACCTGCAAAAGAAGCTAATTCCATAGTCAGACAACTGGAGGCATACTGTGAAACAAATTAAAGGCTGGGAACAGGAAAAGACTATTCTATTTGATCATTACAACTTCTAAGGCACAGCCAATGTCAGCTCAACGGATAGCTTTTTTCAATAAACATCAAGAATCTGAGTCTCATACTGTATTTAAAAGCAGTCCTCCCTTAAGTAAGCTGGTTATACTTGTTAGTGACTTCAGATTCTTTTTTCTTTTAACACAGTTAAATATACAATGTAATTAAAAATATAATCCAGAAGTTAGGAAAACGTGATATTCTATGGTGACTTCTGTACCATCAGGGAAAGCTAGTAGGCAGTAATTCTAAAAAAATTAACACGTCTATCCACAACTACTATCAAAGAAATACCATATTCAGCATAATAATATGCACCATCATGTATAGATTATTATAGTTACATTGGTAGTACACAATAGATATTTCAGGTCTCTGCTTGTCACAGTAACAATGTTTATGATGAAAAGCAGAATATCCCATTGTGATTATTACTGTGAAAGGTATCAAGATGTAAAAGTCAAATGTCACATTCATGAAATGGGATTCACCTCAAGACCCCAGCCTTACTTCTCTGGCTTTTCACCTAAGCCCATTAGGCACCTACTGAACATTCGACTTTTTACAGTAAACAGCTTCCAAAACAAACACACAACCCTACCTCCCAACTACAACATAAACTCAATAGGTAACTAGGTACACTGGAAATTTTGAAGTCACCCAAAGAAGCCCACACTGTGAAGGGAAACCTGTCTAGGTGTATCTAGACACAGCCTTCTCCATGGCTTCTGGAACACAAGTATGAGGAAATAACCAAGAAATCAGCTGAGATTACTTAGTGTTTGAATATGTAATGGCACCTCTAAATGCAGCCAGTTAAGAATCCCTTAAAACAAGGTATTGATGGCATTAAGGTCGCACTACTAGCTCATCCTGGTAGAAGTCTGGTCAGTAAAGCTAAGGCATACTGCCATACTAATCAACTAATGAACTATGAAGTAGGTCTTTATGTTTATATTTAAATAAATTTGCCTTATAAATAAAAAACTACTTTTAATTCAAAGGAGGAAAATAGTTTCTCAAAGAAAAAAGTATGCACTGGGCACCCTACTGGGAACCCCAGCTGTAAAGACATATAAAACTTGGTTTCCACATCTCAAAGGATTTAGACATAGAAACCTAACCACATAAACAGTTAATTTCAACATCACCTACAAAAAAATGGTAATAGTATCGCATGCACTATCAGTACCGGGTTAGGAGTATGGGCTGGGAGAATCAGGAAAGATTACCTGGAAAGAGAGATCTTAAAGAATTCTTAAATTGTTTTGGTTTTTGAGGAAAGTTACTAATTCCTAACATAAATTATATTCTACCTATGAAAGAAAAAAAAGGAACTATCATTAGTTTTTTTCCTCATCATTTGAATTTGCCTTCCAATGAAGAGTGATCTCCTACTAATTCACTCTTTCTTCAACTCCCTCTGGCAAACACTATGCTATAGCTAAGCAGTTGTTAGCAAATGACATTTAATATTTAATTACCTACTTAATTACCACCTACTCAAATTCACCGGCACACTTTTAAATGAGTCTTTTCTACTATCTTTTAATAAGACCCTAAACTGTTTTACATGTTAACCTGCAACATTCATATCCTAACAGAAAATAGCTGAGCTCCATAATGAGACTTCCTCCTCAGACAAACTTCGCTTACTTTCTTATAGCTACGAACGCTACCCAGAAACACTTTCTGCATCAGAGAACAGTTAGCCTGAATCTAAAATTAAGTTCTGCAGTTACCTAATTTAAATTTTGCCTAGGAAGTAAATATAACACACATTTCTCTGCAAATTAAGCAATCTTCTAACATAAATTTACTTTCATTACTAGATAAGAACATATAAAAATATTAGTTATCCCATAATATTATGATATATCTTCAACAAGGTTTAGAAAGTACTCCTAGATGAAAAACAGGATAATCCATTCTACCAGAAAGGTTTAATTTGCTGACTTCTGTGCTATTATAAGAAACAGTTCCTTCAGGTCCAAAAGACAGATGCGTATCAGTTTCACAATTATAGAACCATTACCGTATCTCAGCTGTCCTGGAGTGGGTGGTTGAGCTTCCAATTTTTCTAAAGGAGAAGAAAGGGTACGGAGCAAGAATTAGTTACTACGGTAGAGCAACAGACTTAGGAAATGCAAAGATATATTTAGGTTAGTTGATCAAAATCATCCATTTTGAAGAATATTGGTTTGGAGTAATGACAAGATCAGGCGCTAAGCAGCTTCAGCCATATGCTGTGGGTCACACACATGGGCGCTCTTCTATTTAGGTCATGACAGCACTATGCAGGAGCCCATGTGTGTCTGTTACAGTAGAATCACATCCCAGAAACAGAACTTGTCTTTAAATGGAAACTCTGGATGACTTAACAAATGTCCAATACTGACAGTAGAAAAAAAAAAAGACACATATGCTTATATTAGTTAGTTTATTTGTTTAGAGATGGGCTTATTATGCAATCCAAGTTGGCCTTGAATCCCCAATCTTCTTGCTCCACGTTCCAAGTGCTGAAATAACAGTCCTGTGCTGCCATAGCCACTTGGAAATTACATTTTAAAATCAATGCCATTACGACAATGGTGTTACTGGCTTGTATAATGTCCATTTAACAATACACTGAATTTTTGAATTTTTCAAAACTGTACTACTAGAATAAGTAGTCTACACACTAAAACAACCAAAAAAAAGGTATAGTGTTTTCATTTAAAATAACAAGTAATAATATATCATTTATAATGTATGGCAAACACTTGATCTTTAGTCAAAAAGCTAAGAGGCAATATGTAATATATGACATAAAGTTTTTCCAAGTATTAACAAAAGCATCATGTCATTACATTTAGAATAATTTAGGTAAATCTAGATAAATAATTTAAATAAATTTAGAATTATTACATGCAACTAAGCTAGTCACTCAATCACAACACCTTACCATCTGTGAAAGCTGAAAGGGTCAGTACTTCTTCTACCTGCTCTTTCCTCATCCAGTCAAGTGGAATGAGTTGGTCACAGAGAAGAACCTGTATAGATTTGTTTCCCAGAGGGCTCCTATATCGAAAGCTTGGTTCCCAGTGCAGCAGTGTTCAGAGGTGGGACTTGGGGGAAGAGACTGGCTCACTGGGGCCCTGACTTCATCACAGATTCATCCTTTACAGAGCTGTGGAACTGTGGCGTTGTTAGGAGGAGGTGGAAAGTAGGATGTGGGTCCTAACTGGAAGACACACTTGGAAAGATACACCTTCTTTGTGCCCAGCCCTTCCAGTCTCTGCATCCTGGCCACCATGAGGTAAACTGCTTTGCTCCATGTCCTTCTGCCATGATGGTCTGTCTGTCTCATCATCACCCAGAAGCAATGGGGCCAACCAACCACGGACTGAGCCATCTGAGACTGTGAGTCAAGATGAATCTCTCCCTTAAGTTCTTTTTCTTATATTTGGTCAAAGCCGCAAACACTGAGTAACACGGTGGAGAAATATTTTCCATCACATTTTGAGAAGAGACTAATACTAAAGACAAAGCCTAACAAATAAAACCAAAATAGGAAGTTTCGGGGCTGGAGATCTAGTCTAGGGATAGAGTGCTTGTGCATCAAGTACAAGGCTGTAGGCTCAGTACTTGGGAGTGTCAATCTTTGAAACCAAAGGGAGAGGAAAACTGAGAATTATAGACCAACTTCCTTCATGAACACACTTATTTTTAGTAACACAAATACTAAAGTAATTTAATATTAAGAAACTAATTTCTGCCAGGCAGTGGTGGTGCATGCCTTTGATCCCAGCACTCAGGAGGCAGAGGCAGGTGGATGTCTGTGAGTTTGAGGTCAGCCTGGTCTACAGAGTGAGTTCTGGGACAGCCAAAGAAGGCTACACAGAGAAACTGGTCTCAAAACAAAAACAGGACAGCTTGTACAGTACTGTTACTACTAAGTGTTTGGGTGGCAGCTCCACCTTAACCTCTGGCACCCTGGCATCCCTATACCCAAAGAGTCTGGAATGTTCTGGTGGAAGATCCACCTCAACTCCCCTCCCCCATCTCTTACTCCAAACCCACCCCTTCAAAGCCCGCCAAACACAGCTCCTCCCCAAGAGAGGCTCAAGACCACTCCCACAGGGTATATAAGCTGCATCCCAGAAAACAGACATGTGGTTCTTCCGGTCTCCTCCTCTCTGAGGGGCTGGGGAACCACCGGGGAATGCTTTACCCATTAAACCTGGGCTTTTCCAACTCAGTCTGATTTGGTTTAATTTGAATTGCTGAGTCGGCAGAGAGGCCTTCCGGGTGCAAAGACTTATCACTAAGGGATAGTTCATTTTTATTCCTTAAGGATTGGGATACTGTGCCACACCATTATCTGCCGTGTGAAGCAGCATTACTATTATCTAAGAAATGTAGAACTGAAGCAAGCTGCTATACAAACCATATGTGAATCAGAAAATAACATTTCCCTCCTATTTCAGAAATAAAAATTTGTTTAATCCAGATGCTCTTAAATTTGTTATATAAAAATGTAAACTTTATACTGTGTTCATGTAAAGAAAATGGCAAGTTAGAGAAGAGGGGAACAAAGAGAAACAAAAAAAAAAAACCAGAAAAATGCAGTTTTTTTAAAGAAAAAAATTGGCGGTTTGATGTCAAATAGATTTTTTCTCTTTTTGTCTTTTTCTTTTTCTTTCTTTCTTTCTTTCTCTCCTCTCTCTCTCTCTCTCTCTCTCTCTCTCTCTCTCTCTCTCTCTCTCTCTCTCTCTCTCTCTGTTTAAATCTTGAGAAGAGCCGGGCGGTGGTGGCGCACGCCTTTGATCCCAGCACTCAGGAGGCAGAGACAGGCGGATCTTTGTGAGTTCGAGGCCAGCCTGGTCTACAGAGCGAGTTCCAGGACAGGCACCAAAACTACACAGAGAAACCCTGTATTGAAAACCAAAAAAAAAAAAAACAACAAAAAAAAAAATCTTGAGAAGAACTCCAGGCCACCCGGGAAGCTGGAGCCTGAGGCTGCACTGCCTGAGCACACATTCGTCAGCCCCGCCACCGCCCTCTCTGCTTTACTGCTCAGCCATTCCGGAGGTCCCTGGCCCTTGACTCAGCTCACTGGCAGACGGCAAGCACAGGGCCAACCGCCTGAGACAGCGGAGGAATCATCCCAGCTGCACCCGATGCTGCTTGGCAGGAAGGTTCCAGAATCCCTCGGTTATGCTCTAGAGTTTACTTTGAATTCTCAGCCAATTGTTTGGTTGTTTTTTCTTCTGTATCTAAAGTGGCATCTGGTGGGAGAGGAAATTACTAACTGTAGGTTAGGTTCTAATAAACTGAACTCCAGTTAATTAGGTTTTTCATTTTGCGATACTGGAAAATATCCAAGAAGCTTTTTCATTGGTAGAAGCTCTTCCAGTAGCCTAAAAGCAACTAGTGAAACCACCTTTAACCCCTGCACTGCACTCAGTGAGCACAGGCAGGTGGGCCAGCCAGGGCTACACAGTGAGACCCTGTCTCAAACAAACAAACACAGGCATGGTGGCACACAGCTTTAATTTCAGCTCTCGAGGCAGAGGCAGAGGTGGATCTCTGTGAGTTTGAGGCTATCCAGGTCTATGCAGAGACCCTTGTCTCAAAACAAAAAACAGCCGGGCGGTGGTGGCGCACGCCTTTAATCCCAGCACTCGGGAGGCAGAGCCAGGCGGATCTCTGTGAGTTCGAGGCCAGCCTGGGCTACCAAGTGAGTCCCAGGAAAGGCGCAAAACTACACAGAGAAACCCTGCCTCGAAAAACCGGGAAAATAATAATAATAAATAAATAAATAAATAAATAAATAAATAAATCCAAAGACACATACCACGAGGACGGTGATCCTCATCGTAACCTGCACTGCTGTAGAAACCCTATGACCTAACCACAGAAAAGCAAATATGTCCACTTTAGAGCTCACACCTGCTCCAATCCTAGGCTACCCCGCTAGATTTTACCCATAACTCACATGTGACTTTCATTAAAATGTTTTACCACTGACACTGAAATGTACCCTTTTACACAAAAACTCGGATTGCAGGAGAAGTGTACGTGAACTTGTACTCCACAGGAGCAGAGCTCCCTGTAAGGAAGGCAGGATCGCCTGTGCCGGTTCAGGTCGGAGCCTCCGTGATGCCTGAGGTGACGGGCGACAGATGTGCAGTTCTGCTGCAGGAGCAGATAAAGTCTCATCACTCAAGAACAGACTGGAGAAACAAAATCCTAATGTCAGTCATTACTTCTTTGTGAGGAGAAAAACGAAACACACTAACAGCTTTTGGAACAATAAACAACAGAGCTGAAAGTTTAGAGAACTTCACTGCCTTAGCAGTGATGACTTCTCTGTGATAAAGCAAAGAAGGAGCAAACCTACTCTACCTGCGAACACAAGTCCCCCGGGGCCTTAGTGCTTAACTTTCCAAAAAGGGAAAGGGATTATCACAGAAAAAAATGACAGATTCGAAGGTACTGTTTTCTCTCAAGGAAGCAAAGCCAATCCTTGCAACACTTCCACACACACACACACACACACACACACACACACACACACATATATCACACATACACCACACACACACACCACACACATACATCACACACACATACACACACATACATCACACACACCACACACATACATCACACACACCACACACATACATCACACACACACAAAACACATACATATACACACATACATCACACACATACACACACATACACACACATACATCACACACATACATCACACACACACCACACACACATACATATACACACACATCACACACACACACCACACACATACATCACACACAGAACACACACACATACATATACACACACATCACACACACACCACACACATACATCACACACACAACACACACATACATATACACACATACATCACACACACACCACACACATACATCACACACACACCACACACATACATCACACACAACACACACATACATATACACACACATCACACACATACATCACACACACAACATACACATACATCACACACACAACACACACATACATCACCCACACACAACACACACATACATACACACACATCACACACATACACACACATACATCTCACACACACATACATCACACACACATACACACACCACACACATACACACCACACACACATACACATACATCACACACACACACCACACACATACATCACACACACAACACACACATACATCACACACACACAACAAACACATACATACACACACATCACACACATACACACACATACATCTCACACACACATACATCACACACACATACACACACCACACACACATACACACACATACCACATATATACATACACACCACACACACATACCACATATATACATACACACACACACACACACACACACACACACACACACACACACACCACAGGGGTTAGGGATCAGATAGATCATGCCATGTCAACATGTCTTTGACATGTGGTCACTCAACGTATGTAGACTTTCCCCTTATTGGTAAGGTAATATATAACAACACTTAGATGTTTTATAGAATTACAATATGTACAAGTGACTTCTGGTATTCACAAGACACCTCACATTTCTAATACTGCTTCTGCACTTGAAGTCATTTTTAGTTGCTGAATCTGTGAAGTGTCATAATCACCAAGAAAGGGGGTTCGAGACCAACAAAAGAAGCATGGATGAGTAATGCCCAGGTTTCTCAATTATTTTTGGTGTGTCTTTCATGAGATCACATTTTTCCCTAGTGAAGAAAAATCAATTTTATTTGTGAAACCATCAAACTCTTACCCTACTTGGGGAACCAATTTTCTGACAGCCAATTCCCAAAACAATTTACTCCAATGGCAAAAGACCAGGTGCCCTACTAGAGCTTCCAAAGACTAAGGAAAGTACATACATATGTATTCACAGTGAAGTTATTAGTAAAACAAACCACACAAAAACAAACACAGTGAACGTACAGTTATCTGGAGGAGAGAAAACAGTATGTTTATATCCAGTCTTCCTTTGCCAAAATGATTTTGACAACAAAATTTACTAATTTTTTAATCTGAGATTTTCTGTCTACTAACTTAGACAAATATACAACAGATCAACTGTTTACCGGATACTTTAATTAGTTGGGGTTTTTTTTATGCTTAGGATTTATACCTAAATCTTTCGTGTTCTTCAGAAAAGACATTAAGTGATGTTTCTTTCCTCTTGGTGTTATTGAACCCAAAATAAAAGCAAGACACATATTTAAAGTCTGCTCTAAAGCTATAAAACATCTCCAGGAAAAGTATGCCAGCGAGCCCCACCATGCTGCTTTCCCACTCTGTTCCTTAGGATGGAGGTCTCGCTTTCCTGTCCAGGCTAGACCCAAACCAGTGGTCCCCCTGCCTCAGCCACTCAGGGGCCACAGCTACCAGTGCACACTGAGCCCAGCTTGCATTTTAGGTCAAACTTGATGAAAATATTTTCATGTTTTGAGATTTAGATAAAATACAAGTAAAAAAGAAATTTAAAAATTTCCAAGCTCCAGTTTCTTTTAAATGATAAGACTCTAGCCTAAAATAAAGATAAACCCGAGTTTACTGTAAGATTTAACCTCTATATCTCTTCTTTATCCTATTTTCCTTTAAAGATAATTTTATCAATATTAATAAAAAATTTATAAAATTTTTAGAATAAGCTATGCTTGTTGGTATATTTCTTTCCTAATTGTTATACAAGACATATTTTAAAATTGAACTAAAAGACTGTAATAAGAAAAATGTAAGTGAAATAGCTGCAATTTCCATGTTTCAGTTTCCACTGTTGAATTATAAAATGCCTTTACAGAAATGTAGTCCCACGGCATACAACAACCTTTAATATATTTTTTAACAGAAACTATGACTTGTTATTTTAATGTTGAGCACTCATTACATTTAACCATGCTTTATATAACTCTAAGCTTGAAATGACGGAAGTTCTGAAAAACCAAGTGGCCTAGTCCCAATTCTATGTACTATTGTGTTCTCGCCACAGGATAACGCTAAATATAATGGTTGATTTCAGCCTATTGCCATGAGTGTGAAAACATATCAAGAGAAATATTTTAAAAATCATTTTTAGTAAGTTTAAGTAGCAAACAGCTTCCCTCTGAGAGGACAGAGAACTGTCTAGTCGGTGCTGGGCTTTCTGAACACTGGCCTCCTGCAGATCCACCAGCATCTGGCCCAGGGAGGAGAGCCAGCACAAACCAGTCTACGAGGAACTCACGGGGGAGAATAAAGGCAAAACTGATGTTTTAAACAACAGAGAACTAAAGATTCCAGGCATTATGAATATCTGCTTGGTTTTTAATAGGAACAAAAAATTAGGTGTGTATGACCAAATCCACAGCGTCGCGTCAAAGAGTACAAAATGCAAACCATGCTGCAGGCAAAATAATTTAGCTAGTTATATTAGATGACAAAAAGCCATGCACCACAAAAGGGATTTAAAACACTACACAAACATGGCTAGGTAACACACTTGCAAGAAACAAAAAAATGAACACTCTTTAGAAACAGCAAAGAACTCAATTGATTTAGTAGTGTTTAATTAATAGGTCCTTTTATATAAAGCTTTCAAAAACATATTTTAAATTCATGCTTTGGGTTAAACCCATGAAAGTCTTTGAATGTGGTCCTGTAATTTTATTTGGCTATTAAAAGTGCTTATTGTGAGATATACATTATACTAGCAAAGATATTCCTGCTCAGAGCTTAGCAGAACTATGCATCCCCTCAACCTTCTGGAGAACCCGATGGGCAAAGGCCAGACTGCACCCAGCTACTGGTACCTAGGAGCTCCTTGGCCAGCAACAGCCCAGCTAAATCAGGAGCTGACCTGGTGTTGCCAAGAAGGCTACAGTGCACAACTAGATACTAATTTACTAACCTTTCAAACTCCGCCTTAAGTAATAACTACCATCCTAAAGATACAATTATTTTATTTCCTCCTATCTTTCCTGTCACAGTGTGTGTCTTTGAAGACAACCAAACATGCCATTGGTGTACAGTTGCCTTTACACATGTAGCTGTGTAGATGCAACAATTACAGATGCTTCTTAACACAGACTCCCCTGCCTATGCATTACAGGACATTATTATTACCTGGAATGTTTCTTTTTTACAGGCTAATACAGTCGAGCAGCAGTGTAACTTTAAGAAAAGTCAGATCCTGCTACTCTGACTTATTGTGGGATTACTTTTAAAAAAAAATCATATAGCCATGTATGTTACAGATGAAAAACTTAAACTGAGCTAGAAAAATCTACCTATTGTAGAATACCACAAATAGTACATCTGTCTGTGAGTATGGTTACATAACTCCCCCATTCATTTTAAAATAAAACTGCTTAATATCGAGGAAAGAAGATATTTTTTTTCAGTTTTTCTCTTTCTATCATTCCTAAAATAAGGATTCTTTCACAGGAAATGAGTGATGCAAGGATTCTTGGAAGCAAAGCTTGTGGTTCTCCAGGGGATGCTGCCTCGCCCCAGAAGCCAATGCCCAGCTGTGTAGGATATAATAAAAATGGGAAATGCCACTAGCAGCAGGGATTCTAAACTTTTTAACAATTCCACAGAGTCCGCCACAACTAAGAACTGGGTCTACAGGCAAGGAGCATGGCCTCCGGGAAATGTGGACTGAATTCTCTGCTTTGAGGATATGAAGATGTAGCCATGGAGACGATGACTTAATCATGATGTACAGCTGGTCCACAACCTAGAGTCTAGGTTCAAATTCCCTTTGATTTAATAAACCTCCAACGGAAAAATAAAGAACAATAAAAAATAACAGCACGTAAATATAAAGCACTATCAAGACATTGGCCATGCATTAGTATTTCAAACAGAAAACAACTGTAATTAAATACCAGAATCCTCTTCAAGCGCCTTTCCCTCTCTCCTAAGACATAATTACTCTCAGACATAATTTTCAAACACCTGTCATTTAAAGGAAAATAAGAAATCTGATGTACCTCACCACCACTCATCATGAAAAAGAAAATAAAAAACCCATATGGCTCATCATGATCACCAGATAAAACACTACATGAAGGGGGGGATGGAGGGCACACACATCAGATTTCTGCCAGTTTCAGAACTGCGTGGCCTCCAGTCTAGGGCCAATCTCCATCTCTAACTCTGAACAGATCTGCTGTCCTGAAATCACACTGAACCAAGACTCCGCAGGGCCTGAGGCAAACGCCTGCTCTAACAATGACGAGATGCCAAACCCTGAACACACTTTCACAGTGCACAAACAAGAGACTTAAGTCTCTGCACTCCTGAAGATTCAACTGTGTTTTCCTTCTTTACTGCATACTGGTAGCTTTCGGAGGGAAACCACCCAAATGTTTACAAAGAGCTGTGATAACTAGGGGCATAACTAAAGACTGGGCGTCAAAAGCTGAGCAGCAATAAGCCCTGCCATGGGTTCAGTTCCCATTCGGCAGCGCAGTAACTGCTGGGGATGAGCCCCGTCAGTCAGCTCTGGAACCAACAGCCTTCCTTCATGCCCACACTGGGAACAACCTCCAGAATAATTCAGGACCAAAACGATTCTTCAAAAGATACTAGCATCTATGCTTACCTGCTTGCTTATTTTTTTTAAACACTGCCATTAGAATTAGCAAAGTATAAAATAGTAGAGGATTTTACAGACAAGGAACTAGTACGTCAATAATGAGTTCAAACGTGAGCACACAGGCTGTGCCTCTGTATGTCTCTGGAGTTCTGACAACTCGGTTTTTGTCCTTGACAAATACTATCTGAGTAGTATTTAATCCTTAGCCTTACACAATTTCTTTAACCCATAAAGTCATTCAGATACCTTTTCAGACACTATACTGCATTCTTGGGCATTGCTAAATGTTAACTAGTTAATATTAAATGTTAAATAGACTATGAATTGAAAGAATAGAGAATATCGATTTTAAGCTATTTTTCTCTGTGTAAACTTCAAACAAACACAAATTCACACAACTCCACCACTACTATTATATGTAATTGTGCAGCTACCAAATCAAAAACAACAGCAAAACAGCCTTTCACTTCTGGCTTTAACATGAACTTAGAACTTATGTAAACTTTTAGACTGCTCAAGAGCACATGTCTATATATGGCGGGAATACTACCCACTACAGGTCTCATCTCATAGAGTGGCTTTGAACTAGTAAAGCTCTTGTCTCAGCCCCCTTATGGAGTGTTGAGACATGAGTTGCCCCCTGGCTGTTATTTTCTCACCGTCACAAACTTAGTCCTTTAGTTAGTCTTGTCTCAGCCCCCTTATGGAGTGTTGAGACATGAGTTGCCCCCTGGCTGTTATTTTCTCACCGTCACAAACTTAGTCCTTTAGTTAGTTAAGCATGCAGTTATTACTCAATCACATCCACAGGCCAGGGTTAGATAATGGGAACATTTTTGCTGACAATCTAAAATATTAATGCAAAGACAAGTCTTTAAGCATTCTATTTTGAACAAGCAAGGAGTCCTGTCAAATAGATGCTTTGCTCTTTGCAACAACATCTGCCAAACAACACTGGAAAATAGTACTGTACCAAAACTATCAGGGGTCTCTGCTGACGATACCTCCTTCGCCCGCTTCACAATGACCATCTCGGGTTTGGGAAATCTGCATGCTAAAAATATTCTAAAATCAGAATGCAGTTAAGCAATGAAGTCATTACAATGTGTGTAAAAATAAAATATGGAAGAATTTTAAAGCGCTTTCCTATGCACAGCACTGTAAAACTGGCAATGCAGTATTAAATGGTACTGTCATAATAGCCAATGGGGGGCTAGATGTAGCTCCAAAGTACAGCGCTTGTCTAGTGGGTCAGGCCCTGGGGTGTCTTAGATCTCCAGCACTAAATAATAATAATAATAACAACAACAACAATAACAAGTAGGAAATTTTTAAATTGTTCTGTGACCTTAAAGATTTATCCCCTACCCCCATGACCCAGGAGCAGTGGCACATGGCTATAACCACAGCACTAAGGAGGCAGAGGCAGATGGATCAAGAGTTAAGGCCAGCCTGGACCACAAAGTAAGTCCCAGGGCTGCCTGAGCTTAGTGAAACCCTGTCTTAAAATAGAAAAAGGAAAGGGGAGAGAGGGGGCAGGTGCACCTGTGTGGAACCCAGAGGACAACTGCTATCACGTGACACTATAACCAGGAGTGACTGAAGCTATCAAAATGTCATCACCCTGGTCTCAGGCCTCTGGCCATAACACAAGGCAAAACAGCCATCACAATGCTTCCCCCTCTTCCCCCCCCTCCTCCTCCTCCTCCTCTTCCTCCTCCTCCTCCTCCCCTCCTCCTCTCCCCCCCCCCCTCCTCCTCCTTCCCCTTCCCTTCCCTCTCCTCTCTAAGACAGGCCTCACTATAATAGTTGGCCTGGGATTAGAAGTGTGTGCTCTCACACTCAGTTCACACTCTTCATTTCTTAGATGCACCACTTTGCTTTCCCCATCAATTCCTTGTTCATTCGTTCATTTCTTTGATTGCTGTTTGTTGTGACAGGGTTGTAGTGCATTGCCCCAGGTGGCTTAAACTCCTGAGTTCAAATAACCCTCTTGCCTCATTCTCCCAAGCAGTTACAGCTACAGTCATGTGCGACCATGCTTGCTCTTCAGTTCAGAGTGTTGATTACCCACTCTGTGAAATGTTCCATGAGTTTGTCACTGGGAGACAAGGAGGAAACACAATTGCATGCTTTTCTGTCTGACAATGAAGTGAAGACTGGATACACACTACCCAAATATGAACACACTGTGATGAGACTGGTCCCCATCATCACACACCTGTGTTTACAGAGTGATTTGTGAACTGAGGTGCACAACACAATTTGTAGAAAAGTTTGTACTTTACACAATTATTCAAGGATAAAAATTGCAGCCATGTTGTTGGTGACTGATATTATTTAACTAAAGCATCATCATTTAAATCCTGGGAACCATATGAAACAGAAATCGCCTATGCAAATGAAAATGGATTATTTAGTAAATTATGCATAAATGCTACATATGCAAATTAAGAAAGTATTTTCCTTAGAAGTTAAATGTTTTCTTTTTAAATTATTCAATTTTGCTAGCATTCGGCTAAAATCCTAGGGTTTACTAATCTATGATGAAGCCAAGTTCATCTGTTAAACCTCGAATTTAAAACTAAAATTTTACCATAGATTGACTAGAAAGTTTTTTCAATCTGCCTTCCCACTTACGACTGGAAAACAAAACAAAACCTGAAGAGTCATCTTTTAAAAAACTCACAGAAAATTGTCCCTGATATCAGAGTTATACACATAGAGTTGGCAGAGTGTAAAAACAGGCACAGGTAAGTAGAGAGCAGGAATGCGTCATGTGACCTTCCAGCAGAGAAGGGCTCTGGGCTTAGCCTTAAAGCACTGCGAATTTTAAGCAAGTGGGAGAGGATGTAGTCCAACAGTCATCTATGCAAACAGTGAGAAAGGCAGAGAGATACACAACAGGGTCTCACAGCCAAGGCAGGGTAGAGGGTAAGTGCACAGAAGGGCCGGGGGCAATCTGGAACAAGGTATTGGCGTCCACTCTGGTTGAGAAGGGCTTCCTTCCACGTGGCAGAGTGGGTGTCGGTGCCCAAACTAAAGAGAAAGAGCGTCTGCACGAGACGTCGTCAGCAGTGCTGGTGGTGGTACCCTGGTGACAGACACAATCAGTGACTAGAAAACAGACGCACTGAGAATACTGGGAGTCACCGCGCCCCATCCTGTGGCTATTATATTCTTGGTACCCACTCTTCTGCAATGTTCCCTGAGCCTGGCTACAGATGTCCCATCTACTGCTGACGACTCAGTGACTTACTCTCAGCACGTTGAGCAGTCACGTACACCTGCATTAACCACTAGCTGACAGAATAAGAAGCTTCTCTGACCAAGCCTGGGAGCAGCACATATAAATATTTAGAAAGAAGTGTGACAACATGACCACTTAGCAAAGCAATATAAATAGGTTCTCCCCTTGGGCCTATGGCTTCTCCACACTGGAGTTTTCAGTACCAGGCATGACTTCAATCCTGTGGAGAGTGGTTGGTAACCCCATAAACTGTCTTGCCTTTACTGTACCAGTAGGCACATCTTGACTGGCAGGTCAGTATTGCAGCCTGCAGGATCCAGTACTGGGTAAGACCACTGATGTCTCCCCCCACCCCCCTCCACATCCCCAGAAGCCTGTACATCACCTTCTAGCACTGGGAAAGCTAGCCAGCAGGGAGAGAGAGTTTCCTGGCCAGTTCAAGATTGATTTCATCAGGTCCTACAACCAATGAGGTATCTTCAGCAACAGGATCTTACAATCTAGTTGTCCTGGGTAACTGATAACAGGGACGGTAGTGACAGCCACTATTGTATGGATGACTCTGGAGCCTCCTGGTCAATAACTCATAGGGAGATGACCTGTACACCACACGAGATCGTCGCTAATCAACTGTCTCCTGGGAGCAGCACTGTTCACTCATGTAGTGGCACCTCTGTCCAAATGCCCTTTTTTTTTAATTGCATTTTTAATTAGTTTACAAACTATTAGGGTTTCCTAAGATTTCTTCACACATCCTTAGTCTTGGTTAACCCTTTTCCAATACCTCCTCTCCTCCAGCAAAGTGTTCTTGTTTGTAGGAAAGGCACACCCAAAGTACTCTGGTCGTAGTAAACACGGGGCTGTCTGTACGATACAATCCTCAGCTGCCTGAAGTCCTACGAAGAGATGCCTCTCAGCAGCCACTGGCTTGTGGGGTGGAGGCGGGGGACGGAAAGGCTGTAGCTGGAGAATAATACTGATTTACCTGAGGCTCTATACTCTGCCCAGAGCAGTCTACAGCCAGCAGCCCCTCTTCACACAAGTAGAGACCAAGAACTCTCAGCTACCTCAGAACAACGAAGAAGGGTCATCCCAACTCCAGAACGCCCCACGGGGGCAGCTGAGTCTTCTCTTCAGACTATACCAAAACTCCATCTCTTGCCCTGCCGAAGCCAGGCCTAGGTCTCCCTTTCTCTCCTAAGGTAAGGACTGCAGCAACAGTACCCAATATACTTTCTGCCTGCTAATCTTTGTCTCACAGACTGCTTCCCAGGGAACTGTAACAAATGACTGAGATAATAGGGCTTCATCCCATGAATTCATTTTCTAATGATTCGGGGAAGGAAAAGATGTTTACTGAACAATACTGGGAAGTCTGTAAACATGAGATTGTTCCCAAAAATTCTAAATAATCAAAAATAAGTGCAGAAAACACAGGAGGAGAATAGCATTTCAAAAAGCAAATGAAAATGCTCTGTGTCTGGAGGCATATTCCCTGAGGAAATACTTCACTGGCGAGTATGTTCTAGACAGCAACAGAAAATAGAATAAAAAGTAATCCAGCCATGCATCACCTAATAGGGACACATCTGAGAAAAGCGTTGTCAGGAAATTTCAATTGTGCAAACATCACAGAGTGTATTTAAACAGTGATGCTCTCACCAGGCAATTCTGTATTTCTGGAGCACCACGGCACATGAGGTTCATCACTGCAATGACTTGAATGTGGTCTGATTTACCTCCAAGGGTACACTGACTGGTCCCCAGGGTAGTGCTGCTGGGGGTGACAGAGCCTCTACAAGGCCGAGTTCCTTAGGTCATCCTTGGGGATATGCCCTAGAAAGGGATTATGGGAACCTATGAGACCCAAGGTCTGTCTGTCTCTCATGCACGTCCTCCCTCCACTGCCCCTGACGTCCTGTTTGGAGTCCCACCTCTTATACGTCTGCCCTTCTACTAATGGCGTTCCCAGGACTCCCATGCTAATGTCTGCACCATGCAGGAATGAAGCCAAGAGGCAGCTGCAGAGCTTGAACAGCTAGGCTGTGTACTCTGCCTCTAAAACTCCAAGCTAAGTAAGTTTTACCTTTTAATAAAATTAGCTGTCTCATGTGTTCACTATAGCAATACAAATCTGACATTGGGCACAGCATCATTATGTGGCATGTGTTATACGATATTCATTTCTCAAAGGTGATTGCTATGTAGCTACAAAAACCATGTTAACAGGTCACATTTTTTAATGTCTTTAACAAGCAAGCCCCTTCGAAGCAGAGATAAAAATTCCAGGATAATATATTTTTAAAATATAAGATCATTCACACGTGTAAATATAATTCTACCATTTTGCAAAATGCACCACATCTTATATCATAATGATAGCATTTGCTTACACTTCTCAACTCAAATGTACCTACATTTACTATCTTCATGGTAGTTTTCTACTATCTTAGAACAAATAAAGAAAAAGATCTAACTTTTGTTATTTCAAATACAGTCCCTGAACCTGTACAGCATGGGAATCCCTAGGAACTCATGAGGAAGTATAAAGCCTTTAAATCTACTGAGACAGACTCTTCATTTATATCATTGTTAAACTACATCTGCTTTCCACTGAAATACAGAGAGCTACAAGGAACATCATCCACCTTTATAATAAAATAAAACCAAAGTCAATTCACATTTAAAGCTTATTTCAGACCCCTAAGAGAACTGTAGTCACAGGGCAAGCAACTGGAACCTTGTCAAGAGCCTACAAGGGCAGAGGAGACATTAGCAGCTGTTTACCTGGGACAGATGCAACCGTACACCATTAGAAGAGTCCAGCTAGAACAGATGAAGAGCAAGGAAAGGCAGCCTGAAAGCTGATGGGGTACAGAGACGCTCGCACACGCTTAGACTGGAGATTCTGCCTGCACCTTCTTGAAGATTTCTACCCAAAATTACACACAATGAACCCAAAGTGTCTCTGGCAGTGCTCACCCATAACGCACAGCCGCTGTACCTTGGTTCTTCCACTCAAGGCCAGCAAACACAGCCTGAAAGACCCTGGATCAAATTCACATCTACTATTCCCACTTTCCCCATCCTCCTCAGAACACAGACACAGAGCTATCTGAATTCAATCTCCCACCTGTAAGACCACCCAGTGCCCCCCAAACTGACTTTTACAGTTTCTGGGTTTAAACTGCTCATAGCTGATGATTTATCTAAATACAAACTAGACTTTGCTCACTTTTTCTGCATCTAGTGCAAATGTAAATGCTGGCAAATTCCAATCTGCCTATAAACTTCTCACCAAGAGCAGGTCCCACCTGCGAAACGGCCACACACTTTCTACAGAATGCTGCCAAAGGGGTGTGATTTGTTTACATGGGAAATTTAAGTTTTTCATAATGAAACTTTAATTACTTTTCAGTTTCCTTCAAACCTGTAGAAAGCAGAGTAGATTTCTGAGATTACAACAATGGAAGATGACCCTCTAGACAGGTGTCTACGTGGTCACTTGTATTGCTGGTTACAGGAAAGATGTTAAAATATCCTGCTGCAAAGCCACGTTTCAAAGGACAGCACAAGAAAAATATTATTTTCCAATTTGCAGATAAATTGAGGGTCAGGATGGGTAGAGACAAAGACAAGATATCTGAATTCACACAGCTTGGGAATTATGACTGTGGTGAACTTTCTAGTTCCTACTCAGGAACCACCTGTGGAAATGAGCATATGTAGCATGAATCTTAAAAGTTCTTATTAATAAAATCAAACCTGAGCCAGGTATTGGGGTGAACTGGAAGATCAGAGAACCAGAACAAGCCACAGCTACCTCACCTCGCCGGATCCTCAGCTGGTCTTGTTTCCTCCGACTGGAGGCCTCTGAGTCCTCATCTAGAATGGGTCTCAGCTAAACTGCTGCTCAAAAGCCTGAATGCTTAACCAGCCAAATGCTTAACCAGGCCAAATGCTTCTAGTTTCTGGTCTTCACGCCTTATATATCTTTCCTTTCTACCATCACTCCCTGGGATTAAAGGCTTGCTTTCTGGGATTAAAGGCACGAGTCACCATGCTTGACTGTATCCTTGAACAGATGGATTTCTGCCTCTGGAATGCTAGGATTAAAGGCGTGAGTGCCAACATTTTCTAGCCTAAGTATCTAGTGGCTTTTCTGTTCTCTGACCCCAGATAAGTTTATGTGGGTACACAATATTTTGGGGAACACAATACTACCACAAGCATATGAACAAATTAACTCATGTTAGGTAAGTTCAGACTCTAACCTATAAGTACAGAAAAGGTCAGGTAAAATCTAGCCCCACAGCTCTCTCTGTACCCCAAGTTCCCTTTACAGTGTTAAACCCTTCCTTAGCCACTTTTTAGCCAACTACATGTGGCTGCCCCCCACGTGACCATCACAAACTACTTCTGAGAAAGATACTGCTCCCTTTTGTTCTTAAAGCCAAAGGACCCTCCACCCAAGTGCCCCCTCACCATCTGAACTGCCAGATCACCCGCTCATCTGAAATGCTCTCTTCATTCCTTAGCCTCCAAAACACATTACACTATTTTTCCATCTCTCTAGACATTTATGACCATCTAACTCTGGATTTTCTTCCTCTCCTCATCCAGCAAGCACTGGTGTGTCTCAGCTTCTCCCTTCTTCCCACTCACTCTGTCTGAACTCTAGTGTCCACACACCCATCTAACACTAACTAGTTCTCCATAATGATCTCACAAGCATACAACATAGAGAAAGCTATGGGTGAACTCAAACACTCGTTTCCTGACTTTTCCAAACTTTCACACAATCTTATTAACTACGCTGCACACTGAGGTCCCTTACTGACAAAGTAATGATGCCATGTTGGCTTATGTATATTGAATATGTATTTGTGCAAATATACAGAAGACAGACTAGGGTATGTTACCAGCTGGGCATGGTAATGCAGGCCTACAATGTCAGCACTCAGGAGGCAGGAGGATAGTGAGCTTGGGACAACCCTATCTCAAAAACATAAGCAAACACAAAAAAGATGACACTAGCAAATTCTGGTTTGAGTTTTGGTTTCTGGATATTTGGATATTCATCCCAGTACAAATATTCAAAAAGGAAGAATAAGAACTGAGGTTTTAAAGCCAGGCAAAGCAGAATTATAACTCAAATATGACATGGAGCTTAAAAAAATCTTGGGCAAAGTACTCTTAACCTCTGTTTCTTAATCTAAAAATAAAGATAACATCTTCCAAGAATAGTAAACAAGGTAAGCATATGAAAATTTGGTTCAGTGTGTCCAGTATCCACCCAATAACGTACACACAGCAGTAGTATGAAGATGTGCTTACTACAGCAATACACAACAAAAATTCAGAAGTTACATAACAAAATTCCAGACCAACTTTTAAATGACAGGTTTTTTTTTTAACATGCTAAATAGTCTATCCTGCAATTCAGAGGAAAACAGGAAATCTGAACTAAGCCAAGAACATCATTCTAACTTAAATTTCTAGCAGCTTAAAGATTCATAAAAAGCAATTCCCCAGACAACTACTTTTTGGGTGTTTAGAACAATGATAATCCAGCCATAACCCAGATATTATTAATAAAAGCACTCAAGAAAGATCTTCACTGAGAAAGTTGAGGCTGGATCTATAACCACGTGACAGATGTCACTGGTTGACTAGAAAGACAAATGAGTATTGGTCCCTGAAGTGTCAATCAAGATTAAACCTTCTGGGGGGATGGAGGGACACAAGGTTTTGTTTTATTAATAAAAGAAAAGTAAGTTATAACCACCATGGAATAGTAACAAAAAGCACAATGGCACACATCAGGAACAGTAGCAGAAATGCCAAGCAGCACACCTCCTCACAGAGCAGGAAAGAGCCGCCAGGAGTGAATGAGAACAGAGTAGAATGTGTGAGTGCCCTGGGGCGAGGTGGGAAGCAGGCTAAGTCCAGCACACTTCACTCTCACTAGAGAGTGAAGACAGTCGAGGCCACCTAAAACAGCTGTGCTCGGCAGGCATTTGGTGTAATGACTAGTGTGTCTACAAATAGAAAGAAGTAGCTTCAGAGAAAACCACTGCACCAAAATACAGTATAGAAGGATTCTCCATTTAGTGGAAGGTACACTGTACACATTCTCACATTTTATCTAAGGCAGAGAAGGGAATATGTTCAAACGGAGTACATCAAAAGCCAGAAGAATCAATGTTTCATAGTTTCCCTGCAAACGCTTTTTACAAGAGCCTCACATTAATCAGACTGTTTGAGGTGACTTTAACATGTAACTACTTGTTACAAGATTATGTGCCTTAATTTAAGGAAGACATAAAGCAATAAGCCAAAGACAAGGCTAGAATCCTGTAAAGCTACAACTGATTAATTCAACTGACTTGAGTAATATGCTAAGAAAACTTGCACTCAGAGATTTGGTCTCTGTTTGTTCCAGTGATTTTATAAGCAGGCACGCCACAGGAAAGCAGACAAGAATGTGATTATGCAAACATCACTGTTTTTAGAAAAATGAAATCTCTCCTAATAATGACTTACTATAAGGTTATACCCAACATTCAATATCATGCAGTTTCTTTCAGTTCCATGAAACCCTATTCATGATCCTATAAATCACTGACACTATAGTGTTCTAACTTTGCTACCCACAAATTTATTCATTAAAAACTTGCTTGCCATAACTGCTATTTAAAAAAAAGAAGTAAAAATGCCAAATGGTAAATTAAAGTAGGGTGACATTTAATTTATTTGAAAGCTGTATTTTCTAACTTTCTAGTGTTTAGAATTTAGTTAAAGGAAAAAACAACACAATCAAGAAAAACAGTTATCAATAAAGTTCATTGACGGGACAGATGAGAAGTTGACTAGTTAGATCAAGAATCACCCTCTGTCCTCATCAGGACACAAATACATGTAAAATAACACAGTGAAGGAGGGCCAAAGGCCTGTGGCTAACGGCAAGCACAAAGAAGATGTGAGGAGAGACAAGCCCGAAGAGCTGAAGAAACAACTTCAATGTTTCAGATGATGATGTCTCTCAGCCAGGAGGTTTTGATAAGTCTCTTTCTGCAAGGCTTTCTCCACATTCTCTACCATCCAAGAAACACTGACAACAGTTAGAGACATTTTTGGCCAACACAACTAGGAGAGTGTGGAAGGGGGCCACCAGCAAATGGTAGGCATAGGACAGGAATGCTGCTAAGTAGCCTATGAGAGAGACAGTCCCCCACAGCAAAGAATTACCCAGCCCAAAATGCCACCACGCAGAAAGTGAGAAATCCTGACAAAGAGAGAGGAACGCTGTATATCTCAGTATCCAAAAAGAATCATTGTACTGGTACCTGGTACGGGAACAAACGTTCAAAAGGGGGTCTTATACCCTTATAAAGGGTAACATAATGATCTGCAAACCCTTCAACAGAAAATTCGTTTAATATACAGATATAAAGGAACTCCAGTGATTAGGCAGGATCACTCACATAAAATGCTAAGTTCTCTTTCCTTGAATCTGGAACGGCCCTAGTGATGTGCTTTCTTGACGAATAGCATGCAGCAAAGGGGGCAGCGTGGGCTTTCCAGACTAGGTCATAACAAGTCTGCAGGAAGCTGGATCAGGGACCTCAAAGATGTCCACAGCCTTATCCTCCGACCTTTGAATATGCTACCTGTATAGTAAAGGGACTTTACAGATGTAATTTAAGATTTTAGGAGAGATTATTCTGCATTGTCTGGTTGGGTCCTTAAATGTTGTCACAAGCTTTGTAAAGTGACATGTGCAATGAGGGTTATCCAGGGCATAATCATGGCTAATGGAAACTAAATGTAGTCACAAGAGTCCTTACAAAGGGAAGGGAAAGAAGACAATACAACAATCGAAGCAGAGATTCAAGTGACGGGGCCAAGGGCCAAGGAATGCTAAAAGCTGGAAGAAGAAAGGAACAGATTCTCCCCCAGAGACTGCAGAAGGACGGGGCCTTGCTGACAAACACCCTTCAAGACTCACTTTGGACCTTGAGTTGCCAAAAGCCTCCAAGAGTAATAGCTTGCTGTTTTAAGCACCTTAAGCGGGGAATGGGTGCTAACTTGTTACAGCAGCAATAGGAAATGGATACAAAGTTTTATAGCTTCTCTGATCCCTCTTGGAACATTTTCCCTAGGCGTTCTAACCTATTACCTAAAGCCCTTCTGAAACGCCACTGTCATGTTACTGAGGAATCCTGTATCTGCCTGGGTGAGCAGTTCTAGCTGGGCCCAGGCCCCTGTGTGTAAACTCTTCTGGGACCCTCCAGCTAGCCAATCCTGCCCTCTAGCTGAGCTCAGTTGGGGCCGTCCCTCCCATATTCCTCTTTTATTATCTCAACTAAGGTACTGAAATGTCTTTAGTCATGTGTCTTAATTGACAGAGGAAATGCTTTTCTCTTTGAGCCAAAGCTAGGGCTATCCCAATCGATGCCAGAGGCTAGGACGTGGGCACACCTGCTTCTTTCTCATAGAATCCTGAGGGACAGGCTGTGGAGAACAGGGAGAGAGTTTTTAAAGGTGCAAGACCCCTAGGAGAGCAATCTCCAAGGCAAAAACTTGGTCATGTGTAAGGACTCTCCATGTCCAGCCCAAGAGCTGCCAGACTTTCCTTTTGTCAAAGGCCTTTAGGCTACTTGCCAACACTCGGAACAGAGAGGCTTGGCCTACCATAAATAACAACAATAACAAAGCGGGAGGAGTGAAGACATAGAGTTTAGAATTCGATGAGTACTATGGATTACGTAAGTAATGAGACAAACCTTAAAAGTACGTAACTACTGTGTACACGGAGAAACAAAAACTGAGCTAATGAGTCTGCTGATGACAGAAAAAACGCACTACTCACCTTGAAATAGCTCTCTTTTCCTTTTTAGAGTAAAAGCACAAACACACTCCGTCCCCACCACAAATTATACAGTCAAGTTTGCCCCATGTGGGGAAATCGCAGGGGTAAGCACACCCTGAGTGCCATGGATGAGCCTCACCCTAGGAAAACTACCCACTTGACCACAGTATCGCCTCTGCCAGGTAACTGCCACCTTGGTATAACTTATTTGCCATACAAAAAAAAAACCTCTTTTTTAAAAATCTGAATACATTTAACAACAATATTCCCTAAGAAGCTTTTTTCCAATCTCATCTCTTACGATAGCTCTCAAAGCCAGCTCCTGTCTTACATAACTCTAAGTAACTGTTCATTAAACCTCAGCAAGTATGGCAATCAGCCTCCAACATGACCCCAGTGGCTCCCAATCTCTGATGCAATATTCACATCCTGTATAGGAACCTCCTACAAGGTACCACAGCAAACAAGAGATGTTACTTCTAAGACCGCACTATAAAAGACTGGCTTCCTTCTCCTTCCTTCGCTGAGCACCCATCTTCCCTCCCTCGTCTCTCCAGGAATTCCGTCTTGAAAGCTATCAGCCCTGGAGAAAGGTCCATATAGCAAAGATCCAACACTGCCAGCCAACAGCCGTGTGAGTGAGTCCTGCTCGGAATGAATCCTCCAGGCCCAGCCAAGATCTCAAAAAGCCAAAAGCTTGATTTCCATATGGTGAAAGACTACGAATAAGAAATACCCATGTAAGTGTCTCCAAGATTTCAGAACATTAGAAACTGTGAGGGGCTCGTTCTACGTTTCTGTGTTTTGATAAAATTTGTTTTATAGTATCAGATAACAGCTAATTCAATGACTACTACCTTGGTTCAAAAGCACAATGCACTTTTAAAGGTTTTTAAAATAATTATAAACAGAAGTGTTAGTTGCAAAAATGAGGAAGAAGATATTGCCTTAAAAACCTTGGCTAATGCTAAAAGGCAACGGTAATGACATCAGCTTGTTAGGCCCACTCATGACAAAGAGCCAACCTGCTATCCATGAATGCAGCCTACCTCTGGAAGAGAAAGCAAGTGGCCAGCTCAGAACGCAACATCAACTTTTTCTTCAAACTGGGAAGGAAATCAGTTTGTAATTTTAAAATCGAAACAACCCAACTCACTAAGATAAGCTACCCCACAAAGTCGGCCCCACTGGTTGTAAACTGATTCTGCAGTGTGTTATCTTGTCACAAATGTCACCACAGGCCTACCAATAGACGCTGGAGAAAGATAAGGGCCAAGCGCCAAATTTCAGCAGCTCTCACGACACATCCCAAAGCAAAGACGATTTTTTTTTTCCTTTCTGTTACGTTCCATCAAAGCCAGAATGCTTCCTCAGATGATCTAAGCACCTTTCCAAGGGCACGCAGGCTTTCTATGGTAAGAAACAGCCTTTCACAGTGACTGTACTTCATTAGAAAGTGTAGTTAGTACTCATGTATTTAGTACATTAGATGGTACTTTAAAACATTACGAAGATGGGCACTTGCCGCCAGGCCTAAGGGCCCCAGTTTCATCTCCTAGACCAGTATGTTCGGAGAAAAGACTGGATGGCTCCCACACACTGTCCTCTGGCCTCCAAAAGCATGCAGTGTCACACTCACATACAAAAATAAGTGATTAAAATATAATTAAAATTTAACAATCAATATTGAAAAAAGTAAAGAAAAACATGAAAGGTTTTCATTAAAAAAAAAACTACAATAATTTCAGCAATAGTATGCATAAGCTGCAAACATTCCCAGTGCATAAGATCTCTCGTGTGACTGATGAACAAGGTAAGTTACTAAGTAAGTCTAGTTATCCACTAACTACATGTAGTGGTGATAAAAACTGTGAGCACTGAGGCATGCTAAAAGTTAATGCAGCAGCACCTCTCAGTGTTACTTAACTCAAAAGGCAATGATTCAGTCAGTAGCATCACCAATTTAACTGACCAAACTTTAAAGTCCTTTAGCTTATAAACAGGAGGCATTAAACCACCTTTTCTCCTGAACAAACATATGTAAATTACCAACGGTTTCCTCAAATGACTTAGATCATTAAGCTCCATTGATGCTCATGACCTCCACGGACTTGAGTTCTTAGGTCCTTCCAAGGATATCTAAAACAATCTTAGACTTATTTTTTTTTTTTTATTTTTTCCACCTTAGATTTAAAAGTACTGCCTTCATTAGGAAATGTGGCACTCCCACCTGACACACTGCTGGCATGTGCAAAAATAGTAACTCATGAGATAAAATTTAGCAAGTCAAGTATTGTGGAACATGCTTTTCAATAACTGCTATAAAATTATATTCACAGGGCCCTCCAAGCTCGCAACATGTTGACAACGTAGAATTTCCAAGATCTTGCTTTTGAGAAGGGAAAATGAATGTTTACATAGTCTTGCCTGAGTGACAAAATATGACCTTCTAAGACATGACTATCTACACTGTTTTTCAGAGAGCACATTTTTAAGCTACACATAGAAAACACACATAGACTAAAAATATGCCAGTATTCAATTATGATTTCCCATAACATTGTGCTTTACTAACTGAATTGATTGGGATGTTGCCTTTTTCCTGTAAAAAGCACTGTGGGTGAATAATGCTTGAAATTATCCACTACTGTATATTGGTTCACAACTCCCTAAACTGGAAAAAAAATTAAAGTAGTTAAAGGGTACAACTAGTAAGAAGTTTCTTCAGTAGTAAAGGGAAGCCATGCTAATATGTGGTAGAATTCACTTTGCTCTCGGGCACAGGCCAATGACAAACTTTCAAGATGCTTGACAGACACATTCCAAATTAATGTGCTCCATATGTCAGAACCTATGGAATGTTTATATATTATACAGTACCAACTTCGACTATCTAAAAACTTTCCAACGCATTCGAATGCAATATAAAATAGTAGCTGGGTGTTTTTTGTGTATTCAACAGAATTTCCGTAGCAAAAAAAAAAAAAAAATACATTTGAAGACTGAATGCATTTCGGTCTTTGCATCCTTTCAAGTCTTTTTCTGAACTTTTAGCCTTTTCACCTGCACTCAATTCTGACCCACTACATTCCGCACTTGTCTTAAAAATATCCTATCTTACCATGTGTTTAAAATTAGCTTTCCTTTCATCCTTTCCCAGTTATTTTTAAGCAGAAGTGTGTTTTTCATTTTCAAGCCCCAGAGTCCCTAACCTCCACCACCCAAAAACTCACTTCGGTCTTCCCAACTCCAAGGAAACAAAACATTGGGAGTTCAATTTGAATCTCCGGGCTTCCAGGTCACACTCAGTGGCTGGCTCGATACATTCTTTCTATTTCCCGGAGAAGAGATTGCCTTGGGCCGTTCCACAAGCAGATGTGAGTAACAATACACAACCTAGAGCATCCCTGCCTCGGGAAGCTACACCCCTTTTCGGGGGGGACATCCACACACCTTCAAGAAAGTTTCCTCTCGCCTGCCTAGTTCGTAGCACTTTCTTAGAGCAGGCAGGGCATGCCACCCGCATGGGTGCACGTTCTCAGGAAGACGCCAGAGGCTTAGGGAATGGAGGACTGAAGAGAAGAGGCACGGGACCAACCAAATCACAATCCCAAGAGTCAGCTGGCATTTCAGGCTGAAGCTCCTGAATTCCATGGCTAGGGAGGCCCCAGCCAGGCTTGGCCCCAGCTGCCTGGCACAATCCGTGCGTGTCCTACCTGCCCTGGGGGACACTTGGGAGGTGGAAAGTTTCCCCTTTCGGCCGTCCCAGGCGCGGGGCCAGCGGGTGGGGAGGCGACAAGGGGTCCAAGAACGAGGTCTTCCCCGGCGGCCCCACCCGCTTACCTTGGGCGATGGCAATGGACTCGAAGCGGTGCAGCTCTTTGAGCAAGCAGCTCCTCTCGGTGGAGTGCAGACTGTAGATGAAGTCGCGCGCGCCCTGCGCCGTGTTCAGCGCCTCCATGGGCTCCTTCTTGGGGTGGGTGCCCAGGAGCCGGGGACCGCCGGGGACCCCGAGCGCCAGCAGCCCCCGGCCGCAGCCGCACCAGGACGGCGGGCGGGGCGCGGCGGCAGGGCCCGGCCTCAGGCTGCGCACCGTCCGGCTCCCCAGCAGCGGCAGCAGCCGGGACATGGCGTTGGAGCGCGACCCCCGCGGCAGTCCCAAGGCTTCGTCCGGCTTCGGACGCCGCTGGACAGAGGCTCAGGAGCTGGGCTCAGCCCGGCCCCGCCCCGGGTCCTCCAGACGCACGGCCCGGGCGCCCGGCACCATGCACTCGGCGGGCCCGCACGGCGACCGCCTCCCTGCCGTGCCCGCTCCGCTTCCCGCAGGCCCGGAGCCCGGGAAAACTTTCTGTACCGCGGCCGGGCTGGGAGCTCGGAGCGGGCGGGCGGTGCGGGCGGGTGCCTCCCGGTTGAGGAGGAGCGGCGGCGCGGGCGGGCGGGCGGGCGGGCGGGCTCGGCGAGCGTGTCTGATCTTCCAGAGGGATGAGTCACCGCGCGCCGCCCTCCTCCGGCGCCGCCCTCCGCCACCGGCCGCTTTCCCACCCTCTGGCCTCGCGCTGTCCCCACTCGGTAGGGCTGCGGCGCCCTCAAAGCAACCGCGCCGTCACTCAGGCCGTAGCCGCAGCTGCCACCCCTAGCGGCGGAGCCCGGGATAACAGGGCGGGGCGACCGAGAGGAGGCGGGGCGACGGGGAGGAGGCGGGGCTTAGGCGGAGCTACGCAGGCGCAAAGTCGCCCGGGGTGGGGGGGGGAGCGCACAAGTCTCCGCCCACTCCCTTGCGTAGAGAAGGAAGGAAGGGGCTCGTACGCGGTCAGATGGTATCAGTCTGTGTTAAATGCACTGCAGGGAACAGCAAAACAGTTTAGGACCCGCGGCCGGCGGGGTGCTACAGCTGCTGCGCTGCTCTCCGCAGCCTCGTCCTAAATCTGGAGCTGGGATGGCCCTGGCGGAGCAGCGGGGCGGCTGAGAGCCTGGGGTGGGGAGGTCACCGTGCCAGCCCAGGCCTGTGGGAAAAGGAGCACAAAGAGCCGCGCCCTTGGCGGAGTCCGTGCCCACCGCAGCCAGACAGCACGGCGCTGAAACGCCCTCTCTGGCTGCTCCCTGTGGAAGAAGGCAGGGCCGGTTTGAGACTGAGACTTCAAGATTTGGGGAGGAAAGCACCGCTCCCTGGCCTGGTGACAGCTGCATACTTGCAGAATGCTCATTCTGGAACCAGAGGCAAAAATGTAGTTTAAAAAAAAAAAAGTAAAAACGTTTTTGAGTGGTCTCTAGTGATTTATGTCTCTCTTTGTGCCACGCAGAGGAAAAAATTCCGTAGTCCCTGGGCTCCAGATCCTAGGTATCTTCAAGGCCCGGGTCAAGTGTCACCTACTCCGTGAAGCTTTCCCTCCTGGTGTAAGGGAGACGTTCACAGCTTTATCTGAACCTACCTAAGGACACTTAGGCGCCCTATCTTAAAAAATAAATCTGCTTAGACGATAAATCTACTCAAGTGTAATCAAGATCCAAATCCCCATCTTTATCTTAACCACGGCGGCCGCCAGCTCAGAACCTTGTGCGTAGTAAATGTGCCAAAAGTGCCGAAGACATTGCTGCCAGGCCTCCCTAACTGTGGTTCTGAATCTGCAGTTGCAATTAGCCTCAGACCCAAAGTACTTGGAAATAAATGTGCACCTGCCTGGAGCTTCCGTAGACTTTTTTCTTGTGATTATTCCCTTAATAGAGCAGAGTAACAACTATTTTCATGTACTTACACTGTATTGGTTATTACAAGTTATTGAGAAGTGATCTAAAGTATGTCAGAGGGCCTAATCAGCTGTATCTTCATAAACCCTTGTTAAAATTGATACGTCCACGAATTAGCTGAGGGGGAATGACCCTCCACCAGAGTGGGGGGCGCCTTCTGCCTGGTGACCTAGAGAGGAAGTGGACTCCTGAGAGGTCAGTGCTGCTTGTTTGCCTGCTTTCGAGTCTTACTGGTGAGCATGTCCATCTTTGGTACTGATGCTGTCCTCTGTTGACACCACTGTTCAGCTTCTTCAGCCTTAAACTGGAATGCAGACCAGAAACCACCCTCTGGGAATCTTCCAGGTTCTCAGCACCAGATTTGGACTGTGCTTCCTGTACTGAGTGGGAATCCCTGCAAGTTCTACAGCCAGCAGAGAAATAGACCACCGGAGGCAAGAAAGACACTTGGTTCAGCATGACTTAGATGGCCAGTGTTGGTTCCAACTTCCAGAGTCTGACACCAGGCTAGTTTATTTTAGACATAGTTAAGTACAGTATAATTTTGGAAGAAAGTTTCCTGGTAACAATTATCCCAGTCCCATGTGCACAATAAAGGTTAAGGCATGGCTGAATCGAATCTCTTTGGCAAAGTCCATGTGACCTCTACCATGAAGATGGGATCTATAGCTTAAGGGTCTAAGAACTAGTGTGGCCTCTGACCGAGATAGCATAAAGGTCAGCAGGGAAGGATGGATTCTACTGACTGAGAAACAAAGCTAAACATAGAGGTTTGGGGAAGGAGAGTCTGGGATAAACATTCTGGGGATGTAGGTGAGGTCTGGTGCAACAGATAGCAAAGGTCACCAGGTCATTAACAACATCCACTGTTCTGGAATATTCCTTTACACTGTGTGAAGATGTGTCACTGTGATTGACTTAATAAAGAGCCGAATGGCCATTAGCTAGCAGAAAGAGGTTAAGTGGGACTTCTGGGGACAAAGACCTCTGGGGAGAAAAAAGGAGGAGTCACCAGCCAGATGCAGAGAGAGCAAGACATCCAGAAGGAGAGGTAAAAGCTTCATGGCTTTTACCTGGCTACAGGTAAAGAAACTCCTGGCTATAGACATAAAGAAAGAAACCTAGAAAAACTACATAGCAACATGTAGATGAATAGAAACGGGCTAATTTAAGTTATAAGAACTAGTGGGACAAGCCTAAGCTACAGGCCAAGCTTTCATAATTAATAATAAGTCCCCATATCATTTTGTGAGCTTTCGGCACAAAGAAAAATCCATATACACATGGCTACCAACGTCTGGCCATGTATATCCACATGAGGTCTGAGAAAGCTAAAAAAAAAAAAAAAGGTTCAAAACTTGGAGTCCAATGTAGCTTCCTGGCATGCCTTCCTAGTGACCAAGCTCTCTCAGGTAGGCTCGGCATACAGAGACTGCCTGCAGATGGGAGCCAGCCACCAGTGCCATGCATCAGCACCATGCGCTAAGCTGAGCCTCACCAGCAGCTGATACAACAGTTTAAGATTTGTCTCACACAATCAGAGAACACCGCAGATGCTTAGTAAAGCCAGATCCAGACACATAAAACCTCTAAAAAGTACAATATATTTAAAAATAAAATAGGTATAGACAGTCATAAAAAATAAAGTTTAAAAATAATACGATAAAGTCTTTAAAGAGAATAAAATAATATTAAAAAGATAAGCCTTGTAAGGATGAAAAATATACAGAGAGTCTGGATTCTATATGGTGTCTTGTTGATTTTGAATTTTTTGAATGCTAATAAACAAAAAAATGACAGCTGCTGAGAGACATTGGATTTTGGAAGGGACTGCTGAATTAAACCAGCCTAGATACTTTAGGAATGCCTTAACTTTAAAATGCAAGTCAGAAAATGTATTGCTTTGGGGAAAAGGTTATACTTTTGTTCCACAGAAAACAAAAGGTTGTGGATTCATTCAAGGTTAAAGAAGATCAGGTTTAATATGGGGAGACACCTTGAAAATCCTGGCTACAGAATAAAGAAAGAAACCTAGAAAAACTACAAAACAAGTGACATATATTTTACCTGCTCAAACATAAAACAAAGAATCATCTTTGGCTGTCTTGTGTACAATGCACAGTCCATACTTGTGTTAATACAGATATGTATTTTACCTTCGTAAGTCTGTGTGTTTTCAGAGCAGGGGGACCAGACACCAATGAAACTGGGTGACCCAGGTGATTCAACCTCTCAGGGTGCCTCTGTTGCAGTTTCCTCAGAGTCCTGCATCCAAAACAGCTTCAAGGCTGCTGGCTGAGATGGTCCAGCCTCACAGACTATTCTAGCCAGGACTGCAGATAAACCTTGTGCTTTCCCATTACACAGAGACTGGACAACAAATAGTATGGCTAGTTTTCCCAGGACTCGACCATTATCTGAACTTTCTCAGGTGCCATAAAGATGCTGTAGCCCACACACAACAGGAAGAAGTCTAGAGAACACAATGTCCACATTCTCAAGAGGTGGGGTGGGTGGTTCTGTTTCTCTGAAGAACTCGGCCTGATACACTGATCAGCCATTTCCTAAATGTGTTAGTAGTACATTGTTAAGCAGAGAGTGGTGATACACACTTGTAATCTCAGCACTTGGAGGGCAGAGGAAGGAGGATCAAGGAGTTCTAGGCCTGCTTAACTACGTAGCAAGTTCAAGGCTAGCCTGAGCTACATAAAATAACTTTTCTTTAAAATTAAAGTAGTAGATTGTCAATAGTCACTCCCAACTGTTGTGAGATACTTGAGCAAATTGTGTAAAGATGTGTCTCTGTCCTTTATCACCTGCCTAAGGCACCTGAGTGGTTTAATAAAGAGCTGAATTGCCAATAGCTAGGCAGGAGAAGTTAGGTGGGACTTCCGGGGAAAGACAGGAACTCAGGAAGAATCTAGGCTCACATCAGATGAGCTGCCAGCAAGACACAGAAGAGAGTCAGACACACAGAATAGAAGTAAAAAGCCTTGTGTAGATTGATAGAAATAGGTTAATTTAAGTTATAAGAGCTAGTGGGACAAACCTAAGCTAAAGGCCAAGCTTTCATAATTAATAATATCTCTGTGTCATTATCTGGGAACTGGTGGTCCCAAAGAAACTTCAACTACACCCAACAAATCAAACTTTTGTTGTCCACTGGCTTGTGTAGTCCACCTGCATGCTAACTATGGGTTTATCCATGTGGTTTGCCTTAGCTGATAAAAGAGACACTACAAACCTGATCTGATAAGCATTTACCCGTTTGGGGACTTGCTGTAATGTCTTTGGTGTGTAAAATAGCAGAAGAAATAAAAGGTAGACGCAAGACACTTATGAGACAGGTTGCAACCTAGAAGAAGAAATCTCTAAGTGTTGAACTAGAGTGAAAGAATGATTTGTATGGGAAGTGTGGGAAAGTGAGTAAACTTTAAACACAAAGAAGTTCAAAAGAAGCACACCTGCTCCTTTCCATTGGGGATGGAAATGCAGGTGAATGGTGCAGTGCTTGTCTAGGGCATGTAGGGCCCTGGGTTCAATCCAAAGCAACACAGAGATGAAAGTAAAAAGAAAGGCAAAGATCATACTACTTCTAGGTTGGTAGATACGGCATCCCTAAGCTGAACACCTGCTGGCAACACTCAATGTAGTCCAATTATGGTCTTATGGAATCTCCATCTGCTCAGATAAAGGTGATAAACCCCAGAGACACTCAGCCAACTAATGACCAGTTGGTTCAGAGCAGACCTGCTCGCCCATGGTTACCCTGTTTAGTCCCTGTAATTACACTGTCTGCAGAGACCAGCACAGCACCGGGGCATGGAGCACGTGAACACTGCATAGAGATCAGTTAGTCTATTGTTCTGGCTAACCATTGCTCTTTGAGTGAACAGAACTTTAGTGGCTTGCTTTATTTCGTCCATGATTTGGTAGCAATTCTTCCTTGAAGTCTTTAAATTAGTTGCAATCAGATGTCAACTGCAGCTGCTGTCATTTGAAGGTTCCCCTGGGCCAGGCATCCGAAATGGCTCACTTGTATAGCTGACAGGTGACACTGGCTACTGGCTATCTGGAAATTCAGCCCTTCTAACTCGGCCACCTTTTTAATCTGGCAGCTGGCTTCCCCCAGGGTGAGAGTCTGAAAGGAACCGGACTCGTGACCTACTCTGCTCTGTCTTTGGAAGTCAGGTAGCATCCCTCACGTTATATTCTATGTTCTACTAGCTGGGAAGTCAGCCACAAAAGCCAGCCCAGATTCAAAGGAGAGGTTCTCTTGTTGCTATGACAACGTGCCTTAAATAAACAAAGGAGTCACATTTTACTGTGGGCTCACAGTTTCAGAATGGTCAGTTCATGGCTGTTGGCTTCATGTGCTTGGAGGAAACATCGTGAGCGCAGGAGCAGGTAGCAGAGGCCATTCTTCACGTTCTGGGAGACAGGAAGCAGAGAGAAGAGATACAGCAAGGAGCCTGAGGACTTCCATCCTCTAGACTCCAGCTCCTGTCTTTTCTACCTCCCAGTAATGCCATCGCATTATGAATCCATTAAGTGATTAATCTATTGATTAAGTCAGAGCTCTCACGGTTTAATTTTCTCTGAAAATGCCATTACAGGCACCTAGAGATAGGGTTCCCTAATCCCCTAGGCCTTTATTAATCCAGTCAAGCTGACAATCAAGATTAAGCATCACCAGTGTCCAGACCCCACTTCTAAATGGGAACAAACAAATTTTAAGGCACGCTCTTAAATCTCTATTTAAACAGTGTGACTCAAGGACCTTGATTTGGTCTGTCTGGCTGTGTGTTCTGTGGCCTGTGGGACAACTCAGTTTGGTGACATATTTGGAGGCTGCTCTTGCATCAACATAATTCTCTGGATGACATTTGGAATTCTTCAAATCTAGCTGCCGAACAAAGAAATCTGAGGTACCCTTTGAAAAGCTCTCTTGGAGGAGGGGACCTGAGCCTACAGCAGTGGGTAAATTGTCAGGCGAATGCATGAGGTTGTCTTGGACCACCCAGTCCTGCTCACGTTTCAAATGACAGTTCAAAGAATTGCTAGAGCCACGGTACTTGGGTTTGAGTCTTTACTATGGATTAGCTGTACTACCCCCATGATAATAAGTCAGCTTTTCCATTGCTCATCTGTCTGAGGGAGATGAAGACATCATGTCCAGTTGGCTGATCTGTTTAATGGAGATACAGGCATCTGCTTTATAGGGCTGTGATGAAACCAATGAGTTAATACATATAAAGTATTAGAAACAACATCTGACACACAGTAAATGCTCAGTAGTACTAGCCATCATTACCCAGTTTCCATAGACCCCCCCCTAAGTCCCTATGTGACCAGACCCTAATTTGAGAACTACCTAGCCACCTGATGGACGTGAACTAACTAGACCTTCCAACCACTTCCTTTCTCTGAAAACCTGAAGAGCCTGGAGATGAACAAAGAGAGAAGAGGGGGAGAAACAGGGTTTGTGGTTTGTGTATGTATACTCTGTGGAGAAGTACAGAATATAGCAGGCCTCCACGTGGGCAGCAAGGCAAGGCACTGAGTACACACGAGTGTGAAAGAGGTGATGGAAACAGGGTTAGAACATGGCAGAGGAAGAGAAGGGTGGGGCTCCAGAAAGTAAACTTAGCCTGGGCTGGTCCTGCCAGCTCTTCACTTCTAAAGGTAGCACACATCACACCTCTGTCAATAACCTCTTTCTCTTTCTCTTCCTGTGGTGGTTTGAATGAGAACGGCCCCTCATCGGCTCATCTTCTTGCAAGCTTGGTTCCCAGCTGGTGAGTTGTTGGGAAGGATGGGAGGTGTGGTCTTGTTGGAGGGGTGTCCCTGGAGGTGGGCTTTGAGGTTTCAAAAGCCCACACCAGGCCTGTCTCTCATGAGAGAGGTCTAACTCAAGCAGAGCAAGTCTTCCTCTGTCTTTCACCCTGTCTGGGCCCTCAACGAGCTGGATGATGCCGACTAGCATGTGCAAGGGTATCTCATTGCTTAGTCTACTGATTCAAATGCTAATCTCAGAAACACCCTCAGAGACCATTCATAAGTAACACGTACTAGCCAGGCAATGTGTGAATGCTTGTATCTCCAGTTCTAAAGGGGAGTGTGGCTTGCTGGCTTCCAGCCTAGATGTGTGCCTGATACTTCTTCTGGATTCCATGTGTGAACACAGGTGCATGCTACTGCACACACATGTGCCTACTGTACACACACACACACACACACACCTAAATCTTTTAAAATTGTTATTGGATCATTTGCACTCTTCCAAACCAACCACTCAAAACTGCCCGTTACCGCTTTTGTGGACCTTTTGTTTCTTGAGATTTAATCCACATGGTAGAAAGTGCCAATCGCAGAACAAGAACGAATACTGCATGGAAGCAGGACAGAAAATGTAAGAAGGGGCTAGGAACGAGATTCAAAAGTGCTTTGTTCAATTTGCCCCATTTTTACTTAAACATGCAACAAGAATACAGCTGCATCCATGTGCAACATAACAAGCATGCATGCATGTAAACACAGTAAGAGAGGCATACACATACACATACAAGCACACATGCATGAAAACACACACGCACGCATACATATACCTCTCTTCAGGGAAATATTTTGTAACTTTTTCTCCCTCCAGCATGCCCTTTATGTTTGAGATTGGAGAAATATTTTGACAAAGGTAAAAATAGGAAGGTTTTGAAATGATTGAAAAATGATTCTACCTTGGAGGCCAGCAGAAAGGTCAGTAGAAGGATTTCAAAAGTCCCTGTTCTTTTGGAAGAAAAATGGAATACTGATTAAGACTTTTCTGAACACCTTTTCAAAAAGATGGATCACCATTCTCTGACACATCTGAGTTCTACTCAGTACACGCTGTACCAATCACCCAGTAAGTTACTGGGAGTATAAAAACAAAACAAAACAAAACAAAAAAACCCCTGCAAACTCTTTATAAGGCCTTTTCTGACCCAATTTTGTCAGTGTTACCAATCATTGCTGTCCAACAGTATTCAGTTCTCAGGGACTAAAAGGATTGCTCATCTCTGCCCTTTGGAGTTAGAGATGACTGCATGACTTACTTTGGACAATGAACAGAGATGTGACATATTTCCCTCTGTGTGTCTGTCTTCAACTATGCTGCCCACCCCTCCCCTACCATGGAGAAATTCACATGTGTTGAAATTGAAGTTCCATGGATTCCGAATTACCTAGCTCCAGTAACAATAATAGCTGTCTGGCAAGGTGGTTCAACACTAAACAGGTTTTTCATGGTAGAGAAATATGCCTTCCTCTTAAGAGTCAATGTTGATAAGGAGGGAGTTGAATCCGAATGAGCGACTGAATTATCTATGGAAAATGTGTAATTGTAAACAATCCACTTAGTCCCCCGGGCCTGTAATCCCAGATACTCAGAGGAAAGCTATAGCAAAAAAAAAAAAAAAAGAAAAAAAAGAAAAAAGAAAAAAGAAATATTATGTCAAGAGAGAAAAAAACATTATGGACAGGGAAGCTGAAGAGCAATGAGGTTTCCAGAGCATAAGCCTGGTTCAAATGCATCAACAAGGGCTGGAGTGGCAGCTGGGTGGTTAAGAGCCTCAACTGCCAATGGAGAAGACTGGGTTTCAGTGCCCAGGCCCCAAATCAAGAGGAACAATCCCCTGGAACTCCAGTTCCGGGGGAACCAGCATCCTCTTCTGGCCTCTGTGGGAACTGCATTCAAACTCGGAAACTCCACTTCCAACCTGCCCATGTATAATTAAAAATAAATCTTCAAATGTATCATTAAAATCAAGTAAATTAGGAATGGAAATCTGCTTTTTTCATGGTTTCTATGTAGTAAAAGACACTGAGATCCGTATAAACTTTTTTTTTTTTTTTAAGGCAAAGACTCAAGGTCAATGGGAGAATAAAGTAGGAGCAACAAAGTAAGACAGAAAACGGTTGAAGGAGCAGTCAGCAACCTGGAAAACTACAAATGGGTGAAAAACAAAACTGAAACAGAGCAGAGAGTTAATTCAAAGGAAACCCCAAAGAATAAGATGTGGGGGGCACTTGTGAACATAGAGGTACTGATATACTTGAGCTACATAACAAGTTAAAAATATTTAAAAAGAAAACATTTAAACCCATGCAGCTAGCATTTTGCCTCTTCCTCGTAGTAGGAAAGATCTAGATGTTGACCGATAGAGGGGTTGACCGACAGAGGGACACCAGCAGGAGCCTCTGCAGGCAGAGGATGCACACAAAAGTGATGGGGGCCAGGCGGTGGTGGCGCATGCCTTTAATCCCAGCACTCGGGAGGCAGAGCCAGGCGGATCTCTGTGAGTTCGAGGCCAGCCTGGGCTACCAAGTAAGTTCCAGGACAGGCTCAAAGCTACACAGAGAAACCCTGTCTCGAAGAAAAAAAAAAAAAAGTGATGGGGGGAAAAAGCACACCAGGTTCTGACCTCTGGGCCTGCTGTCCTTCTCCTGCTCTTCCTCAAGAGCACTGGTACCCACGCCAGTGAAAGGTTCTTTTCTGAGCATCCAACAAAAGAGTTCAGCCACATGGCCTACAACAAAACCCACTGTTTAACCAGTCCTACCCATTGTAACTGCCAAACAGTGTTTTGATGTCCATTCTTGAATATAGACTGACCCAAGAGATCAAAATCACTAGTTCATTGAAGATGAAAGACACATCCAAGGTAGCTGCTGCTTCTTGTTGTTTTCAGGTAGCTCTAAAAAACACAGGGAACAAATTAAAACTTTTGAAAACGCGTAACATAAGCCAGGTAGGGCGGCACAGACCTGCACTACCAACACTCAAAACCAGAAGCAGGGTGATCCTGAGTTTGAAGCTAGTCTGGGCTACATACTGTGGCCCTGTCTCGAAAAATAGCAAAAACACAGGTGATAACACAAACATCCCTTGCAAAATAAGAAGGAATATGACATCTATAAAAACAGGCGTATACAAAAGTAGGAACATCCGAAACAAAAAAAGAAAATCTCTTAAAAATTAAAAATGAGCCTCCTGGTAGGTTAGGCGATCCTCAGTGGTCATCCCTAAACACATGTACATATAAACAACACTGAACAGTCACTGGGTTATATTTATATATTCATGTGTGTATGTATGTAACAATAATAATTACAGAAGAAGAGGTCATGAAGTTGAGAGGGAGGGAGGGATATGAGAGGAGTTGAAAGGAAGAGTGTGGGGTAGAAATAATGTAAATACAGTACTCATGTATGGAATTCTCCAAATAATAATAGTAGAATAAATGTCAAAAATTAAAAATATGCCAATATCAATGCAAAATGTAATGCATATCTAAAAGATGATATTGCAGTAAAAAAAAAACTAAGTAAATGAAGTAATGTAGAGGGTATGAGTGCTCACAGAAGAGCATTGGAGAAACTAGGAATGTTAATCATGCAGGGTTTTCTCCTCGGTGGAGGAAATGTATACATTTTCCACCATAAGCCTGGGAGTTGATGGTGTTAATAACCTGGTGACCTTTGTTATCTGTAGGGCTGGGTCACACTCAAATCCCCCAGACTATTATGTTTATCCCAGATGCTCTCTCCCTAGACCTTATCTTTAGTTTTCTTTCTAGGTCCATTCTTAGAGGAGACGTCACATGTACTTTACAGCATGCTGACCTCTATGCTACCTCCGTCAGAGACCACACCAAATCTTAGGGCCTTAAGCCCATGTTCATGGTAGAGGTCACATGGACTTTGCAAAAGAGTTTTGATGTTGTCACACATGCACATGGGATTGGGATAATCGTTACCAGGAAACTTTTTTTCCAAAATTATACTGTTCTTAAACATGTCTTAAAATAAACTGGCCTGGTGTTGGACTCTAGAAGTTTGAATGAGCACCAGCCAAGTCCTGCTGAATCCAGTTTCCTTCTTTCCTCTGGCAGTTCATTTCCCTGCAGGCAGTAGGGGTTGTGGGGACCCTCCACGGTGTACCAACCACAAACAGATGACGAAAGTGGAAAAATCAACCTCAGAAGTCCAAGATAATCAATGAGATTGAAAGTATAATTCCAAGGTAAAAAAAAAAAAAAAGATAACTTAGCTTGCATGAGGCCCTAGATAGGATTTTTAAAAAGCAAGTTTGCTCATGTAAAGGAGAAAATGGTCAAAGAAACACATGTTAACAAACTTCCCAAAATCAAAGGTCACCTATTCCCATATTAAGAGAGTCTACTGAAGTCTCAGAACATTTGATGGGAAAAGATGCCCTTTGATATATTTCATCACAACATTGCAATCATTACGGGTAAAGAAAAGAGTCTTCCCTAAGTTTCTAGATGATGATGGTTGGTGGGGGAAGTCCAAGTAAAAAGGACTTCATTTGAGAGTGGTGTTGATGTCTGAACACTGATCCCTGGAATCTAGAAGAGAATGGACCAAATACAGAAATTATTTACAACCTAGAATTCTATCTTCAGAAGTCTAGGGTGAGGGCAGATTATACCTTTATTAGGCATTGAAGTCTGAAACCGTTTGTATCTTATGGTTCATATCAGGTATGCTTTATCAAATCAAAAGAGCAAGCCAAGAGATCCAGGAAATGGGATCAAATACAGGACAGAGGCATATCAATCAACAGGACCATAGCTCAAGACAGCTGGTCTACATGGAAACGAGGCAATGAAAACCTGTATGATGAAGTCTCCATGAACACCCAAAAGGGCAGGGTTTGGAGAGCTTCAGGATTGCTAGCCTCATAGAATCCTGGAAAGAAACATGCCTGGAAAGAACAGGAAGCTCCACCCGCCTCCCCCATGTCTTTTCCTATGCATCTCTTTATCAGGAGTCTTTGTAACATTCCTGGTGATAGACAGGCAAACACACATCCCTGAGGACTGCTGACTGATCCTGGGTTATGGGAACCCTGGTTTATAACAGTTGGTCCTGAAAACAGTTTGGGGCTTTTGACTGTCACTTAACAGGGAATGGTAGTCTTGGGTGTCTGCTGCTTCAGCATCACTTGCTTACGGATCCTCTCCCTATTTGTGTAACCCCCTGAGCCCAGATAGTGCTGCCTGTTGGAATGTCAACTGATCACATTGGCTGGATCTTGTGTGGGTCTTGTGCAGGTCACCATAGCTGAAGTGTGTAGCTGAAGTTTTCCTGTGTTCCACCTGGCCCGTGGTCAGGACAAATCTCTCTCACCCACCAATCCTGCAGCCACTTAGACACAAAGAAATACACAAAGGCTTATATTAATTAAAACTGCTCAGGTTAACTATTGACTAGCTCTTACACTTAAATTAACCCATAATTCTTATTTATGTTTAGCCACGCGGCTTGGTACCTTTTCTCAGTTCTGCCTTCACATCTTGCTTCCTCTGTGTCTGGCTGGCGACTCCTGACTCAGCCTTCCTCTTCCCAGCATTCTCCTCTTCTGCTTATCCCGCCTATATTATACTTCCTGCCTGGCTACTGGCCAATCAGCGTTGGATTTATCAACCAAATCAGAGCAACACCTTCACAGCATACAGAGCAATATCCACCACAGAAATGAGTTCAAGGTTATAATGGCCATGCCATGAGCAGATTCCAACACTCCTTCCCATAAAACTTTACATCTAGTATTTTCTCCCTTCCACACTGCCTGTCCTTGATGGAGTTTGGCCATCAGGGTTTGCTGAGTGGTGTCATCTGTCTATACTTGCAAAATCATATCTACAGAACTCCACATCTTAAAAATGGATGTATGGATCTGATCGGAAGCTGCTTTTCTAGCTGAATCTCTCATGACTTCCTTGTCCTCAAGTCAAACATTACTCCCCCAGTCCTCTTCACTACCTCCGTGCTCCATGGTCCTGTCACCATCTCCATCACCCTCATCTTCTCTACCTGTCTACTCTTCCCCTTTCTTCAAGGGGGCAGGTCCTTACCTCCTCATTCCTGGGTAGTTCTTGGAGATGCTTTCCAGGAGTGATGAGTTCTTCTAAGGAACCCCTCCACCCTCTCTGTGACACTCTAATAACCAAGGAGCCTCCCTTTACACAACCTGAATGATTCCCCCTTCAAATTCATCTTTGTAGATAGCATTGCATCCTGCACATAGAATCCTCGTCACGTTCATTGAATTTTTAAACTATGTAGTCAATCAACATTAGGTTTCATGACAGACTGTCATTTGAAAGACAAAGGAGAGGAGTAATCTTAGAGAACTGTCATAATAGGACCCATCAGTGCTGCCCTGGGTTCTAGCAAGATATTAAAATGGTTATTAGATTGCTAAAGGAAAAAAATTTTAGTTGCTAAAAGAAAAAGTAAGTAATGTGCAAATGTTCAATGTCATGTACATGGTATAAATGATAGTAAAGAGCAAAGCTGTGGGAGTCACAGAGAATCTAGACTTGTCTTTGCCTCTCCGAAGCTGTGATCTTTGGATCAATTAATGTCTTTGAGCCTCAGTTCCATTCTTGGAAAAATTCAGAGAATGATGGTAGCCGTGTCCTGGAGCTGTTTGTTTGCATTGTTAGCTTATGTAAAGAGTTTCGTGTAATAGCTAGAATGCACTGTAAAAAATAGGCTCTGGTTCTGCTCTCGGGGTTGAGAACTGTCACTGGCTGTTACTCTCAGGTTGAGAGCACTGGCTTAGGAATCAGAGGTAGTTCTTACACAACAGTGATGTCTACAAAGGAAAGAGCAGATAAAGACTAGGAGGTTGCAGGACAGTTGCCGGCTCCCAAATATAACATGGCTAAATGAGACTGTGTTTACTTCAGACTTCATCTTTCTAGACCTAATAAGGGATCTTGCTTCTGGGATCTACTACCATGAAAATCTGCTCCACCTTTAGAAAGACCCCAGAGGTTGGCATGAACAAGGATGGGGTTCAGGACATGGAGAGCTTGGCTTTTTCCCCATCATTTTTAGTTGCTACAAAGAGTTGGAGGATTAAATTTGGTGAGTCATGTCAAAGTAATAGTAGCTAACCATCACTTAGCATTTAGTGCACGACTGTGTCCTTGGTACATTGAGTATTTCACCCCAATCTTCTTAAGACTTTCAATGAAGCTTTTGTTATCTCTAGTTTATAGATGATGATGACTGTTCACTTTTGCAGACTTAGCATAATCAATTACTGGACCCTTGATTGCTTCTCCTCATCTCCATTTATAACCCTATGAGGTAGGAGCAATTTTAATCTTCATTTTTTTAATGAGAAACCAGAAGTACCAATAGGTTAAGTAAATTTCCAAGGTCACTAAGCTAATAAGTGATAGGGAGAATTCAAACCTCTGATTTCTAGAGCTCCAGAGCTCCAATGTTTTTCCCTGAAAAGCCTAGTCAAATTCAAGTACGAACACACTGACCTTAAAATTGAAAGACATTGAGTTATTACAGCCTTCTCCTTATGTGAGTTTCAAGGTCTCTTGAATTTAAAAGTCTATTTTTCTTCTTGATAACTCCAGTGGCAACATCCCTCTGTAAATTATCTGTTACCTGCCTCTAGCTTTATATGTAGTGATTTATTAATCTCCAGTTTGAATTTCCCCTTATCATTATCCTTTTTAACCACCCCAAATAATTGCTTCATGTAATGTCACCCTTGAGATATTAGAAAATATATCTTTGGGGAATTTTTCAATGAGATAACACTAAGTCAGGATTTATTAGGAGTAATCAACCTGGCATGTCCTTATCAGTCATCAAACTATAATTAGCTCTCCATCTTTCCTGGGCTTTCTCCTAGTATGTACTTAGGGTTCTAGATATGGACCAATTGTCCTATTGAACAAGAGCCAAAATAGCCAATTAAACACAGATATTTCACTGTCTCCAGAAAAAAGCAACTGAGGCACAATGGACTGATGTATTTCTGTCTTGTTCACTTGCCATATCCATTGGCAACCTCTCCTCTGCCCAGCACGGTGCAGATACCCTGCACTCTGTTCTCCTCACTGATCGCGCACTGGTCCTCACTTCAGCTCCCTGCATCCATGGTCATAACCACGGCAGGGCATCACAAGCACTTCCAGTGCCTTCTGTTTCTACTGTAGCCCTCTGCTGTTGTAGATCCTTCATCCTCAGCTCTTGTCACCCATGACCCTTTCGTGACCTCTGACCTATTCATTTACCACCTGCCCATTGTCCAGCAGACCTCTCGTGTTCTTCCTTCTCTTGGAACTCAGTTTGGAGTCCAAGAATTTTTAAGTTCCTCATTTAACTCACTCTATTTCCTTTGCCCTCTTTTGACTCCATCAAACCCGTTTGAAAAAAAATGCCAACTGGCTGAACTCAGATCATACCAAACAGTACTTTAAATATCAGATCATGGCTGGAACCATTTCTGTCTCATTATCATAACTTCCTGTAGCACTCAAGGCCTTCCCTTCCTTCATCAGAGTGCATTATCAGAGATCTGTTTTTTTAACCTTGTCTTGTCAACAAAACGACTCCTGGAATCTCTCTGCTTCTTTAAGTCCCCGCACTGAGTACTTTCACAGGCATAAAAGCATATTTCATTATCCCCCATCTTCAAAACAAGACAAACCTCCAAATCCATAACAGAAATGGCCTAATTTTTCTGCTTTATTTCAGGAGAGACTGTCTGGAGGAAAAGGTAGTGACCAGCATTTCCACTTCTTTATCACCCATCTATTCCATAGCTCTCTGAATAACTCACCCCAGCTATTCCACCAAACCAACTTCATCAGAGGATTAGTGAGGTCTCCATGGATGTGATGGTTAATTTATGTGTTAGCTTAACTGGAATTATACCACTGGCTTTTCTGCTTCTCCAGTTTTCAGACAGCATGTTTTTATGGAGGTGGGCTTTGAGGTCTTTCTATATTCAAGCTATGCCCAGTGTGACACACACAGTTGCTTCTGCTACCTATGGATCAAGACACAGAACTATCAGGTCCTTCTCCAGCACTGTGTCTGCCTGCACGCCGCCATGAAGATAATGCACTAAACCCCTGAAACTATAAGCCAGCCCCAATTAAATGTTTTCCTTTATGAGAGTTGCCATGGTGATGGTGTCTCTTCACAGCAATAGAAACTCTAAGTAAGACAGTCATGTTTTAAGTCCAGGAGTCCAGGAATATGATTTTATTAGGGAAAGAGTCCTTAGAGCTACAATTAAGAATTTCAACATGAGATCATCCCAGGGTATCCAGGTGGGCCTTAAACTCAATGGCAAGTGTCCTTACATGGAACACGCAAAGGGAATGAACAGCGTGAGAGGAGAGAGCATACAGATGAGGGATGGATGCTAGAGTTAGACAACCACAAGCCAGAATCTGAAAAGGCAAAGAATGCATCCCCCTGCGGTCTTCTGAGTAAGGCCCTGTTGACCCTAGACACCAAGCTCTAGCCTCTAAAACCATGAAAGTACGTTCTGTTGGTTGAAAGCACCAACATTGTGGTCATTTCTCTTAGGAAAGCAATACAACAGGTTGCGGGGGGAGAAATGGAGAATGATAATAGGCTTTCCTTTTGAATGCTGTAGTAAGTTAAAATTGGATTACGCAGATGGTTGCACAACTCTGTAGATATGCTAAAAGAAACTCACCAAATAAGTGAGTTTTAAAGTATATAAATTGTATGTCAATGAAAATGTTAAACTATAACTCTAAGAGTTAACTTTTAGCACACTCTTTATTACCTAAACCTGTTAGAATGTTTTTGAACTCTCCTCTGAAACATGGTTCACATGTGACCCCTGTTCTTAACTTCTATTACACTATCTTCATCCGTGACCATCTCTGTAGCCTGTACAATCACAATACCCTAACTAGCCTCCCCAATTCCATTCAAACCCCCTTCAAATCCATATTCCTTTAAGAAAACAAATAATGACTTCTTTTCAGGATGGAGTATGTTTTAAGATAGGGAGGTTCTATATAGCTCATGTTGGCCTGGAAATCAAGTTTGCCCAGGCTGGCCCGGAGTGCTGGAATTATCATGAATGGCAAAATGATTATCTCACAATAATCCTGAGTTCTCCAAGTGCTCATGACCTTTGATGACCTCTGCTGGGATGCCCAGGCAGCTGTGACTTCTCTGGGAAGGAAGTTTTCCCACACCATTTCCATTTCGTCAGAGCACACGTTCCTTATTCTCGTCTCTTTCGCTTCCAGCTTCTAGTCACAGGACTGTGAAGTTCAGCGCTTGCCACTGGCAGCACAGGCGTGGCCTTGGAAGCTTGGAGAAATGGCCCTTCTGTTTGGGCCCAGTCCTTTGCACAAACCAGAACCGCTGAGTGCTGTCCGTCAGGTCTCATCTCCCAAAGTCTGCATCTCTCCCCGAGGCTTTCATCTTGAAATCCCCACTCTCTGCCACAGTGGCATTCAGACAGCTGAGCATTAACCAGACCGTGGGACGATAGAAGAAAGCATGAGATGTGGCGTAAGAAACACAACAACAAGAGTTCAAATCCCAACTCCACAGTGTGAGGTCATGCAGGTTGCTAAATGCTGAACGTGTTTTCTAGGTCTCTCATTTGAAGTCTGCAAAGGAATATCTACCACAGTTTAGTTGTGTTAAAGAGGCGATACTTAGGCTTAAGAATTTGCAAGTTAGACAAAGGCATATTAACAAGAGAAGAGAAAAAAAACCCCACAACATTCAGATATGTGATGAGGATAGGGAGAACGTGAAAGGAGTGGCTTCCTCAAGAACAAAACAGGGGTTTCCAGGAGGGACATCCTGGGGTGGGGGAATTCCGCAAGGGAGTTTCTAGATCAGAGGTGAGAGAAGGGAGTGGGTGCTTATGCTTAATTATGGATGTGTAAGTAGTCCCCTGTGGGTGCTTTTGGTGGTGGTGATGGTGGTGATGGTGGTGATGGTGGTGGTGGTAGTGGTATGGTGGTTGTGGTTGTGGTGGTGGTGTGTGTCTGTGTGTGTCTGTGTGTGTCTGTATGTGTGTGTGTGTGTGTGTGTGTGTGTGTGTGTGTGTGTTCATGATTGTATAAATCCCCTGGAAGGAGGATTTACAGCAGCCACACTCCCAGAATTTCTGCTTCTGGAGTGATAAGGGAAGCTGAGGGAAGGTTTCTGTCTGCATCAGGCTGATTCTCAAATGTCTTCAGTTAAAATAATCTTCACGTTCTCTCTCAAGGTGGAACAGGTCCCCTCGACTGCAGGCAAAGGGCACCCTTCTTTAAAACTGACCCTTTCTTACCCCTTCCTTCCTTCAGTGTTTTCTCTCAGGGAACTTCAGTCACTGTCCCCCAGCTGCTCAAGCCAGGGCTTGGATTTGTCTCCTGAAGCTGGAGAAACGTGGGACGGCTCCTCCTTCCTCACAGGCAGCCCAGCCCTTCCCCAGGCCCGCTACCGCCCACCTCACGGCCATTTCTCCAGACCAAGGGGTCATCTCCCACCCGTGCGGCAGCACCTGGGGCCATTCTGTGCGGCAGCCACAGGTGTCTGGAAAACGCACCCTTTCCGAATGCCGGTCCCTGGGAAAGGGGCACGCTACACTGAATGAAATTTTCACCGATGCTCACTTTGTACAATGAATATACGCTACTAATTTTTTTTTTTAATGTCATTTGACACTTTCTTCAAACTCCTTGGTGGCTTCCCATTGCTATCCTGATGGGGCACCATGTTGTGACACCCCACACAACCTTACACTGCCAGCTTCACCCACCTTCCCTGTGGTCATCTCCTGACCCACTGGTCCACAGTCCTTCCTGGAACCCTGTGCAAGCACCCTCCCCGTTACACACTGTCTTGAAATCTCGCTCCTCCTTCCACATTTCTGCCCCATCGACTGGGTCTGTTCCTACATGGCCTCAACCGAACAGTATTACTTCTTTGAAAAATGTCCCTGACATTTCCTCCCTCGGACAAGAATAAAACTCCCATGAGTTTTGGAGAGAGATGAAGAGAGAGGCGGGGCTGGGGGCGGGGAGAGGAGATACAGAGAGGGGAGTGGGGAGCTCATCACTCTGTTATTCTAGCTACAGCTATACCTATACTATATGAAGACTGAGATTATTGGAAACCATACTAACACTGTAAAAATCACAGATTTTACTTTTTCACTGCATAATTAGAATAATAGAGTCTATAAGAACCAGCAGGCTGGCTACAGCTTTGGCATTTTTTTGGTTTCTGGCTATTTAATTAATCTAATCCAAATGGGATGTGAAAATGTCTGACTTTCTTGTTTCCTCCTACTGGCTTCTGATAAGCTCAGTGGAGTTGAGCATCATGGACACCTCTGCATCCTTTGGGCGGAGACAGCAGACACACCCCATGCTCACTATATTAGTTTCCTAATGAGTGAATCGGACCACAGTCAGTGCAACAGTTAAAATGAAACACCCCCACCAGCATCTGGAGCATCCCAAACCCAGATCTGAAATATAAACAATATGCAAATTAGTAGATGGCATTTTAATGATAAAAAATACTGTAGGAATCCTGGGAGAGACACAAGGTAAATCAGTTTTCTTTTTGTTAAAAAGATTAGATTAACCACAAAGAATCAATTAAAAAAAAGGTTTTTAAAAAAATAGATGAAATGTACCCAAAGGTCCCTTTCATTATAAAATTCTGATTCTGGGATTAGATGCTAGGCATTTGAAATATCAGGTGTATAAATTTACAAAGGAATAAATTGGGTACATATAACAGGAGTTTAATAACTTAATATTGACTTTTCCCAGGGCATCAGCAAGAACTTCTCGCTGTTTGTGAAGCCTGATGACTGCAACATTTATCCTAATGGATCATCTCGTAGCTTAGAAACCATTCTCAAAGACATTCAAGAGAAGACTCAAAATTCTTCCTCAGCAGTGGGAGTTTAAAATGGCAAGGCTAAGCCCTAGGACAGAAAGAACACTGGCTCTGGAGCAGGAACTAGACGTGTCCCAGGTCTGCCTACACAACCTCTGTGACCTTAAAGACATCACTGACTTCCTAGGAGATTCAGTTTTATGTCATATTTAAGCTAAAATTTCCAAGGTCATTTTTTTTTAATTTTTTTATTTTTATTTTGCAATACAATTCAGTTCTACATATCAGCCACGGATTCCCTTGTTCTCCCCCCTCCTGCCCCCCTCTCTTTCCCCCCAGACCACCCCCCATTCCCACCTCCTCCAGGGCAAAGCCTCCCCCAAGGACTGAGATCAACCTGGTAGACTCAGTCCAGGTAGGTCCAGTCCCCTCCTCCCAGGCCGAGCCAAGCGATCCTGCATAGGCCCCAGGTTTCAAACAGCCAACTCATGCACTGAGCACAGGACCCAGTCCCACTGCCTGGATGCCTCCCAAACAGATCAAGCCAATCAACTGTCTCACCCATTCAGAGGGCCTGATCCAGTTGGAGACCCCTCAGCCATTGGTTCTTAGTTCATGTGTTTCCATTCATTTGGCTATTTGTCCCTGTGCTTTATCCAACCTTGGTCTCAACAATTCTCGCTCATATAAACCCTCCTCATTCTCGCTAATTGGACTCCCAGAGATCCACCCGGGGCCTAGCCATGGATCTCTGCATTCAGATCGTTGGTTTGATTCAGTAGTTGGATTAGGTTTCTAGCACGACAATTAGGGTGTTTGGCCATCCCATAACCCCTAACGAAATAGAAACAGTCATTAAAAGTCTCCCAACCAAAAAAAGCCCAGGACCAGATGGTTTCAGTGCAGAATTCTACCAGATCTTCAAAGAAGAGTTAATACCAATACTCTCTAAATTGTTCCACACAATAGAAACAGAAGGAACATTACCAAACTCCTTCTATGAGGCTACAATTACCCTGATTCCTAAACCAAACAAGGATACAACAAAGAATGAGAACTACAGACCGATCTCCCTCATGAACATTGATGCAAAAATACTCAATAAAATACTGGCAAACAGACTCCAAGAACACATCAAAACAATTATCCACCATGATCAAGTAGGCTTCATTCCAGGGATGCAAGGGTGGTTCAACATACGAAAGTCCGTCAATGTAATACACCATATAAACAAACTGAAAGAAAAAAACCACATGATCATCTCACTAGATGCTGAAAAGGCATTTGACAAAATCCAACACCCCTTCATGATAAAGGTCTTGGAGCATCCAAGGTCATTTTTAAAAAACCCCTGGTTTCTAAATTCCTGTAATCTAAGCTCCTGTGCATAGTTAAATGCATATGAGGCGTTACTCTTCCCTTCAGAGTGCCCACTGCTTCTCTTTGCACTTAGACTAAAACCCAGACTCCCCTTCCGATTCTCATCGCTTATTTGATGTGGCCCCGCCTACTGACTCCTCCCAGTCTCCACCCACCATCCACTTCCACCAAGTGCTGGTCTTGCTGCAGGGTACTCTGCCCCTGGTCCTTGCTTGCTGTCTCCTTTATCGCTCACATTCCATGCAGATGTCACTTTGGGAGAGATAACATTTCGGAACACTTATTCTGCAACACACACACACACACACACACACACACACACACACACAATACCATTCTATCACTTCATCTTTGTTTCATTTTCTCCATTGTGTCTGTCATGATCAAATGCTACCTTGTGCAATTATGTGATATCTTCACATTTGAGAGACTGGTCCTGGAATGCACGACTACCTGATAGTGGGAACTTTGCCCATCTACATTCCCAGGACCTAGCCAGACTGGCACCAAAGCAGATTCTCAAAAAAGAAATAAACAAAAACTTCTGACAAATTCAGAATTTCTCTCTGCATCTTCTGCACCCCACCCCCACCCAATCAAGAGTGTAGTTTCCCAGATACAAAACCAGTTTTGGAAAGATGGAAAAATCCAAGAAGTCAATTTAGTTTAAAAGTAATCAGCTGAGGTAGGGTGGAAGCTCGGTGGTACAGGGCTTGCTTAGCATACATAAGACTCTGGATATAATGGCCAGCACTGCAATAAAAGAAAAACAAAAATGAAAGTCTTTAGGGGGCTAGAGATATAGCATAGTGGCAATGTGTTTGCCTAGCATGCATGAGGTCCTGGGTTCAATCCCAGGTACTGGAAAAATATATATGACAAAACAAAGCTCTCTAAAATAAGTGAATTGAAGCTTGCAATCACATCTCTTAAAAGAGATCCTATTCCCAGATAATCAATATCAATCTTTTCCATTCAGCAGGACAAGCTCAGACGGGTGCTCCCTTGTATTTATTTACTTTCTACTACAACATTTTACTGCTAACTACTACATTATAGTACAACATTCACTGTAACTGGTTTCCTGGGTAAGTCTGTATTTCATTTTATGGGTTTACAATTTTTCATCTCTTCAACTTACTAACTGCATAATCTAGTGAAAAATTGTTTTCAATTTTTCTGTAAAATGGGGGTTAAAAAAGTTATCACAGTGTGTCCTAAGGATTCAGTGGCATCATTTATCAAAGAAGACACAGCACCCTCTTCATAGGTAGCAGTCAAAAAACATTCTCTGTCTACCTCCCCAAACTCTTATGTTTATGAGCTCCTTAACAAATGTCAACATGATAATAAATGTATGACATAATAACATTTTCCAGACCTCAGAAAAGTTGCTGTATCCTAATTATAGCTACTTCTAAAAATATCTAAGACCCCTTGCTTAATCTGACTTTGACCTTGACACATTGCAGTACTGTGTTTGGAAGCTTACTTGCATTCTTGACTAACATTCACTGAACAGCTTTGGCTAAGCAAGCTATTGTTGCTACTTAAAACCTGGCTCCCTTCCCTCTGAGTAGCCTTCAGTTCATGTGTTCAAATGTAATCTATAATTGAGAAGATCAACATGAATAAAGACAGACGGTATCTCCTCAACAAGAACTCATGCATGACTCTTAATGATTAATAAACCCAATGTACTTAATGAACTATATGCTGCCAGAATCTGAAGTATCCCCTGGTTAAGCAGAACAACCTTTGAAACCATTACCCTTTGGGTACTTTTTGATACCAGAAAGTGTGCCATAATGAGGAACTGGGTTCTCCAGGCTCCAAAGATCAGTGCATTATAAATCAGTAAGTCCTTAAAGTCCTACTTTACTATAAATTTCTTGAGGGCAAGAACCATGTATTAATTTTGAGAGTCACAATTATCTGAACATTGCTGTGGGATAATGCCCTTGTACACTGGTTTAATAAAATGCTGACTGGCCAGTAGCCAGGCAGGATGTATAGGCAAGGCAAGCATACAAGGAGAATTCTGGGAAGAAGAAGGCTGAGTCAAGAGTCACCAGCCAGACACAGAGGAAGCAAGATGACAAGGCAGAACTGAGAAAAAGCACCAAGCAATGTGGATAAACATAAATAAGAATTATGGGTTATTTTAAGTGTAAGAGCTAGTCAGTAATAAGCCTGAGATAATGGCCAAGCAGTTATCATTAATATAAGCCTCTGTGTGTTTACTTAGGGGACGAGAGTGGGAGAGATTTGTCCCAACCACTGGCCGGGCAGAACATAGGAAAACTTTCAACTATAGAACATATTAAAGGTTTTTTTGTTTTTTTTTTTTAATTATGTGAATACATATATGTGTGTCTATCTGTGTTGGAGTAGGCACATGTGGGTGCAGTACCTGTTGAGGCCAGAAGGGGCATTACACCATATCCCCTGACCCAGTAATTAACAAGAAGCTGTGTGTCACCTGGTATGGTTGCTGGAACTGAAATCAGTTCCTACACAAGAGCAGTATACTCTCTCTTAACCACGGAGCCATTTCTCCTACCCTAGATCTGGACATATTAAATTAATGACTGTCTTCAAGGGTTTTATGTTAAATGGCTTTTTGTTATTGTAACAAATGCATAAGGGAGGTAATCAATTTTCAACAAAAAGCTTCTTATAACTTACAGTTTAAGGAGCTCTGGTCTGTGATAGATTGGCCACATTACTTGGAGCAACATAGCACATCATAGTAGGAGCATGTGAGGGGAGTAGAACTCATTTCATGGCCAAGAGCAAAAGAGACAAAGGGAGAAGGCTTGGTGCCCCACAATCCCCTTCAAGGGCATGTCCCAAAGACCTAAAGACCTCCCACTGGGCCCCACCGCTTAAAGGCTCTGCCTCTGAGTAGTTAGTCCCACCCTAGGTACCAGGCCTTTAGCACAAGGGCCTTTAAAAGATATTTAAGAACCAAACTGAAGTATTCCAGCTAAAATCAAGATTTAGGAAGCCCGGTATGGTGGCACACACCTTTAATCCCAACACTCGTGAGGCAGAGGCAGGTCAATCTCTGTGACTTTGAGGCCAGCCTGGTCTACATAGTGAGTTCCAAGACAGCTAGGGCTGTTACACAGAGAAACCCTGTAAATCAAGATTTAGGAAAGCCCCAAACAATAAACAATCTTTTGTTTGTCAAAGATCAGTTTCTATACAAAACATGTTTGCATTTGTTTAGAAGTAGACCACACTGCAGGTGTTGGCTGGGCACTCCTGGAAGCTCAAAGACAACACTGCTGGGCACCCTGGTGGGAAGGAAGTGAGTGGTGGAGAGATGGGAGAGAAAGAAGAGAGCAGAAAGGTCGTGGAGAAACTGTTGCAAAAGCAAAGATGTAGCCAAGTGAATGTGTAGACAACATTGGAAATAACGCTGACCTTAGTCACCTTCATAGTGTGTGGGGGGGGGGTAGAAGAGAGAGAGAGCACTTTACATCCAAACTCCTTATGTAACAGGGAAGCCAATTTGCACAAAGTCCTGTCCACGGGGGAAGAGATACATCCAGGAGTGCTCTCAGCCCTCTTGACTACCACACTTGAGAATCTTCCCCCGCTCTACACCGCTGTGTGGAGATAGTGTGAAGAAAAGTGGATAGGCAACATGGACCCTGACTAGCAGGACATTTGAGTGAAAGGGCTTGGGCATTAGAAAGCCAAGGCATAGTAATGCTGGGAATACAGCTCATAGTATAGGCTTGTCTAGCATGTACTTACAAGACCTGAATTACAAGAAAAGCTAAGACACGGTACATGAATCAGGGGCCATCACTGAAGAGACATGAGAAGGTGGTGGCCACAGTGCATGGATCAGGGGCCATCACAGAAGAGACATGAGAGGTGGTGGCCACAGCACATGGATCAGGGGTCATCACAGAAGAGACATGAGAAGGTGGTGGCCACAGCACATGGATCAGGGGCCATCACAGAAGAGACATGAGAAGGTGGTGGCCACAGCGCATGGATCAGGGGTCATCACAGAAGAGACATGAGAAGGTGGTGGCCACAGTGCATGGATCAGGGGCCATCACAGAAGAGACACGAAGTGGTGGCCACAGCGCATGGATCAGGGGTCATCACAGAAGAGACATAAGAAGGTGGTGGCCACAGCACATGGATCAGGGGTCATCACAGAAGAGACATGAGAAGGTGGTGGCCACAGCACATGGATCAGGGGCCATCACAGAAGAGACATGAGAAGGTGGTGGCCACAGCGCATGGATCAGGGGCCATCACTGAAGAGACATGAGAAGGTGGTGGCCACAGCGCATGGATCAGGGGCCATCACTGAAGAGACATGAGAAGGTGGTGGCCACAGCACATGGATCAGGGGTCATCACTGAAGAGACATGAGAAGGTGGTGGCCACAGCGCATGGATCAGGGGCCATCACTGAAGAGACATGAGAGGTGGTGGCCACAGCGCATGGATCAGGGGCCATCACTGAAGAGACATGAGAGGTGGTGGCCACAGTGCATGGATCAGGGGTCATCACAGAAGAGACATGAGAGGTGGTGGCCACAGCGCATGGATCAGGGGTCATCACAGAAGAGACATGAGAGGTGGTGGCCACAGCGCATGGATCAGGGGCCATCACTGAAGAGACATGAGAAGGTGGTGGCCACAGTGCATGGATCAGGGGTCATCACTGAAGAGACATGAGAAGGTGGTGGCCACAGTGCATGGATCAGGGGCCATCACTGAAGAGACATGAGAGGTGGTGGCCACAGCGCATGAATCAGGGGTCATCACAGAAGAGACATGAGAAGGTGGTGGCTAGGTAGTCAAGGGTTTACACTACCAGGAAAGAACTAATTCCATTCTACAGTCGGTAAACTGCTAATGATTTGTCAAGTACCCATCAGCAGAAGGCAATGTAAACAATGAAGACAACCTGGGCTTAAGGCAACATGGCCCAGAGCTTTGATAATGATGCAGGAGCTAGCTCTCCGTAGCACAGAGAAGGGGTCATGGTGAAAACTCACATATGTCATGGTGAGAATAGACTTTAGGTTAAAAGGGATGTTAGAATTAAAATGGCAGGACTAGGAACCCTAGAGATAAAGAACAGAGAAGCTTGCAGCCGGATGGGAGAAAATCAAGCTAAGCAGATAAAAAGGACAGAGTTTTGGGTTGGCGACAGAACCTGGCTGACTTTCCCCAAGCTCTTGAGTGTATACCACATGTGTACAGATACCCCAGGGACCAGAAGAGGGTGTTAGATCCCCTGGAGTTGGAGTTACAGGAAGTTGTGAGGTGCATGATATGGGTGCTGGGGACTGAACTTGGGTCCTCTGGAAAAACAGCAAGCACTCTTAACCACTGAGCCAGTTCAGTTCTCCAGCACCCTCATATACCGTTACTTCTAATGCAACTAGTTGTCACAGACTGAAGATAATTTCTTTTTTTTTTTTTTTTTTTTTTTTGGTTTTTTGAGACAGGGTTTCTCTGTGTAGCTTTGCGCCTTTCCTGGAACTCACTTGGTAGCCCAGGCTGGCCTCGAACTCACAGAGATCCGCCTGGCTCTGCCTCCTGAGTGCTGGGATTAAAGGCGTGCGCCACCACCGCCCGGCCGATAATTTCTTAAAAATACCTGTTTCAGAAAAGAGACCCCAGACCGTCTCATAGACAAGGACTTTACGTAAGAATGACCTCAGCCACTTCTTGGTAGCTGTGAGAACAAAGCCAGCTTAGTGTAACTAACAGCACGTGAAACACAGCTAACTGTCAAGGTCAATAACTAACCAGGCCAGAGAGAGTCAGAGATGGACAGAGCAGGGCTTCAGCCACATGTAATTATGTAGGCATATACAAATAGCATGTGATTGTTTCCTGATTGGGTCATGGGGACATGCATAGAATGTGTGGGTTCTCCTTTGGCTCAGCCAGTGACAGCCTAAAGAACCAATCACATGGCTTACTTCATTCTTTGCCCATGATGAAAAGTTTTTGCACCCTGATAAGCCTCTCTGTTGACACAGCAATCCAAATCAGACCAAATCAGACCGAATTAGAAAAAGGCCCGGTTTAATGGGTAAAGCATTCCTGGGTGATTCTCTGGCGCCCCCAGAGAAGAGACAGGGACGAGAGACCGAAAAACCACATATCTGTTTTCTGGGACACAGTTTAAATACCCTGTGGAAGTGGTCTTGAGCATCCCTGGGGGAGGAGCTGTGTTTGGTGGGACTTTCCAGGGAGCAGGGTCTGGGCAGAGAGGTAGGGCTTCCACCAGAACATTCCAGACTCTTTGGGTATATGGATGCCAGGGTGCCAGGGGCTGAGGTGGAGCTCCCACTGGAACACATGTTCTGACAGATCTCTGTAAGAACTTTAAACAGACAGTTAATGGCCTTTCCTGTCTTGCTAAGTGCCCCCACTCTTAGGAGTTTCTATTCTTTTTCCTTCACTTAGCACTTTCCCTTACTATCTCTTACTAAAGCTTGCTTATGCTTTGCTTCCATGGTGCCCATGCCTCTCATCACCACAGGCATGGAGACAAAACATAGCAGAGCCACTGTCCCAGGTCTCTCTTTGTGGCCATGAGTGTGTGGCACCCTAGGTCCTTAGGCAAAGTTCAACTGGGCTGAGAAAAGTCGTGTCACACTCAAAAGCCCCACTGTCTTCCAGATAGTCACAGGTGTAAAAGACACGTCCGGCCACCTTCACAAAATAGTGATTAATGTGTGTCCATAGGTACACAGACCAATAGCATATGCTAGGGACGTTGATGGAAAATACTGATTCATCAGTTAAAGAAATGACCATCTTTTGGCCATGTTGATAAATTTTCACCAAACTCCACAAGAAGTATGTGACTAAAATACTAGCTCCATGTTATGTACTTCCATGTGCTTCCCACCAGATATATTTGACAAAAAAATTATCCCCTTGATCATTTCAACCCCCACCCAACCACTACCCACCCCCACGCAGTCACTACCTCACCCAAGGCAGTATTCCAACCTCTAACCTCAGAAAGCAGGTGTCTGTCTGTTCTAGAACTTCATGCAACTGGAGTCTTGAATACACAGTACCAGCTCACCTGTCTTTTTCACTCATTAAAATAGTCTTTGGTGTTTTTCCATGCTGTGGTTTACTACTGTTTGTCACTGACAGGCATGCCATTGTGTGACTATACCAGTTCCTTCTACTGATGGACATTTAGATTGCTTCTGTGTCCTGGTAATCACAAATAAAATAGCTGCACTCATCCTTGTCCTGTGTTCGTGTGGACACATGCTTTCATTTCTCTTGAGCAAAAACATAAACGTGGTATTATGGCATCATACAGTATGTATGTGCCTTGCTTTATAAGAAACCGCTGAACAGTTTCCTAGCGGAGTCCTATCATTTTAAATCTGTGCAGTGATATATGAGAGTTTCTGTGGCTCTGTGTCCTTGCTAACATATGGTAGTGTCAGTATTTTTTAACTTTTATCCATTCTAGGGGGTGTGGGTATCTTATGACTTCAATTTGTATTTGCATGATGAAAGTTACATTGAGCACATTTCTACACATTTATTACTCATGTATACATCTTTTTGCAATATGATTATGTGGGTCTTTCAGTAAATTTTTGGTACCTTTCTGCTGCTCTTTAGCAGAGAACTTTATTTATGTAATGCAAATGTCTCCTCTCAATCTGTGCTTTGTTTATTAATTTTTTATGGGGATTTTCAATTTTATGATGTTCAGTTGATGGAACTTTTTCATTATGGTTAGTGCTTTTGTGTTCTCCCTAAAAAGTCTTTGTCCACACCAACTTACAATGATTAATTTTTTTTCAAGAAACCTTACAGTTTCAGCTTTTATGTTCAGACTGATGAATCATCTTGAATTATTTTTTCCTGTGTTATGTTACAGAGAGATCAAAGGTCTTGTTCCATATGAACATCAAGCTGTCAAAACTATTGAAAAGGCTTTTCCTCTCAACTGAAGTGCTGAAGTACCTTCATTAAATATTAATTAGCACTCATGCACAGTAGCATACACCTGTAATCCTAGCACTGGGAGAGTTTCCACAAGTTCAAGGCTAGCTTGAGCCCTCATCTATCTCTGAACTATTAATGCGTATTTTTTTCTGTTCATTACCAGCTGGGCCCTCTTGGTCACTGCAACATTACAATAAATCTTCCAACTGCTCTGGAGACTTATCTGACCCTTGTAATGCCTTTCATTCTCCCATACGTTTTAGAACTAAGTTGTCAATTGCCACCAATAGTCACTGTAGTGGTTTGAAAGAAAATGGCCCCCAAAGGGAGTGGCACTATTAGGAGGTGTGGCCTTGTTAGAGTAGGTATGGTCTTGTTGGGGGAAATGTGTCACTGTGGAGGCGGGCTTTGAGGTTTCATATATGCTCAAGCCATGCCCATTGAGACAGACCACTTCCTGTTGCCTATGGGTCAAGATGTAAGAATTCTCAGCTCCTTCTTAGACACCATGTCTGCCTGCATGCTGCCATACTCCCAGCTGCCACATTCCCAGCTGCCATGCTCCCTGCCATGATGATAATGGACTGAACCTCTGAACTGTAAGTGAGTCACCCCAATTAAATGTTTTCTTTATAAGAGTTGCTGTGGTCATGGTGTCTCTTCACAGCAATAGAAACCCTAAGACAGTCCCATAGGAGGGGTCAGGGAGGTGTTGACTAGGATTCACAAAATCCAAAGAAAAATTCAGAAAGGGCAGACATCTCCATAATATTTCACCTTCTAATTCATAGACATTTCCCATTTATCTAGATCTTTATTAACTTCTCAGCAATATTTTATGGCTTTTAGTGAAGAAGTCTTATACAGCTTCCAATAGATCTATCCCAAAGTAGTTTATGTTTTTAATTCAATCATAAATCATTTCAAGAATCATATTCTAGTTAGAATTTCTCTTTCCTTTTCCCTCTTTTAAAAATAATTGTGTTAGATATTTCCTTAATATATACTAGATGGTCTATAAATTTTGTCTCAGCTATCAAATATGAAATTCCCAGCTCTAGAACTTTCTTTAAATTTGAGAAGTGAGTCTAAATTTGAGAAGTGAGTCCGTGTTGCTTCCTAAAGAAAGAAGTGGCAGGAGGTGGGATCTCTGAAGAGAGACACAGTTTGGAATGTTAACCCCAGGTCAGAGTATAGCTCAGGAGAAGATCACATGCCTGCCACATGTGAGATCCTGGGGCCATCCCCAGGACTGAGAAAAGGGACAGAAATGAAGATGGTATTAACCCCCACGCTACAACCATAGTCTTTTATTAGACATGGCTCCAGAAAATTAAGATATATGATCCAAAATAGGTAGTTGTGCTCTTGTTTTTAATCCAGATTTTTAAAAAGCAATTCAATATCTAGGTGTGGTGGCACATGCCTATCATCCCAGCACCTGGAAGGTAGAGGCAAGAGGATCAGGACTTCTAGTCTAGCTTGGGCTACATAGCAAGTTTGAGGCCAGCCTAGGCTACTTGAGACTGTCTCACATAAACCAAAGCAATAAAAAAAGAAAGAAAGAAAGAAAGAATAATTCCATGTATCATGTAGTAGTACTTTCTCATCAGGACCACTGGCTTCCAAATAATTATACAGAGATGTATTACTATTTATAAAAGCTTGGCCTTTAGCTTAAGCTTGTTAACTAGTTCTTATAACCTAAGTTAACCTGCTTCTATTAACCTACATCCTGCCATGTGGCTTTTTAACTCTCCTTCATTCTGTATGTCCAACTCCATCTGTGTCTCGCTGGCATCTCTCGCCTCTCTTCTTCCCAGAGTTCCTCTCTCTCCCCAGAAGTCCCACCTATTTTCTCCTGCCTGCCAATCACCATTCAGCTCTTTATTAAACCAATCAGGTGAGGTGCCTTAATAAGGCAAGGTAAAACAGCAATATATCTTTACACAGTTTACAAAAAAGATTATCCCACAACAGTATCAAACTTTTAAAATTCTTTTTAATTTTATTTCTGACTAATACCTTAGTGTCTTTCCTGTTGCAGTGATAAAAAAAAATCAACTTAGAAGATAAAGGGCTTATCCCAGCTCACATTCCAGGGGTACAATCATGTCAGGGAAGATGAAATAGCAGATTGAGATAGGTGGGCACACAAAAAAGCAGAGGGCTATGAATTAATGTATGCATGCCTGTGCTCAGTTGGCTTTCTCTATTTTATACAATCCTGCCTTTCCTGCCTAGGGAATAGTGCTACCCACAGTAACCAGGTCTGCACACTCCAATAAAATAACCAAGACAATTTCCAAAAGGCATGCTCAGAGGTCCATCTCCCAGGCAAATCTAGATTTTGTCAAGTGGTAAGTCATTCAAACTAACATATACTAATTGTATATAGAATGCAGTTCAGTATGATATTTTAGTGCATGCATATAGCATGTACTGACTAAATCCAGCCATTACATATGAAGTACCATTCTAATATTGGAGGTACAATTCTGTAAAAAAAAAAATATTTGTCACTGTTATGAACTCCTACTCAGGGACTGACATAGGAGCATTTCTTCCCAAAGATTATGGCTCTATAAAATATTTTACTTGGGGACTGGAGAGACAGCTCAGTGGTTAGGAGCACTGGCTGCACCTCCAGAGGACCTGGATTCAATTCCCAGCACCCACATGGCAGCTCACAACTGTCTGTAACTCCAATTCCAAGGGATCCAATCCAATGCCCACTTCTGGCTTCTAACAATACCAGTCACTCACATGATGCACAGCATACATTCATTTGATGCACTTGTACACATAAATTTTAAAATAGACTTGGATGACATATACTAAAAATATAGTCCTTACCAGCTTACTGTAATACCTGCTCTGTTAACATAAGCACATCTCAAGCAATCTTTTTCTAGAAGACAATACGATAAGTCTTTTGCCACCTCGATTTATCTGAGAAGTGTTTTTAATTTGTCAGTATCAATGCAGCAAGGGCCATTTGGACCTTCCTCCTAAAACCTTAATTTACATACATTAGCTCCAGTTCTATTTTTTTAACTGTAACAGATCCCTTGCGTAAACAAATCCAACATATAACCACCTGTTGTTATATAAAATATATACTGCCAGGTGATGATGGTACATGCCTTTAAACCCAGCATTCGGGAAGCAGAGACAGGAGGATCTCTGTGAGTTCAAGTCCAGCCTGGTCTACACAGTGAGTTTCAGGACAGCTAGGGCTACACAGAGAAACTTTGTCCTAAAACACACACACACACACACACACACACACACACACACACACACACACACGGTGGTATTGTGTTCCCCAAAATATTGTGCACTCTAATAAACTTATCTGAGGTCAGAGAAGCAGAACAGCCACAATATTAAACATAGAGAATAGGCAGTGGTAGCACACGCCTTTAATCCTAGCATTCCAGAGGCATAAATCCCTCTGGATCTCTGTGAGTTCAAGGCCACATTGGAAACAGCCAGGCATGATGACTCATGCCTTTAATACCAGAAAGTGAGCCTTTAATCCCAGGGAGTGATGGCAGAAAGCAGAAAGATATATAAGGCGTGAGGACCAGAAACTAGCAGCTTTTAGCTGGTTAAGCCTTCAGGCTTTGGAGCAGCAGTTCAGCTGAGATTCATTCTGGATGAGGACTCAGAGGCATCCAGTCTGAGGAAACAGGATCAGCTGAGGAACTGGTGAGGCGAAGTAGCTGTGGCTTGTTCTACTTCTCTGATCTTCCAGCATTCACCCTAATAACTGGCCTCAGGTTTGATTTAATTAACAAGACTCTTTAAGATTCATGCTACACACACACACACACACACACACACACACACACACACACACACACAGACACACACACACATTACATAACACATATAAAATAATTACAGTGATGTTCTAGCTTATACTGAAGTCAAATGCATAAGTATGCTCATGATTCTCAGCTGTAGACAGAAAATAATACTGGAAATCTCTTTTTCTATTGCTTGGTTTGGTTTTTAAGACAAGGTGTCTCTGCATAGTCCTGGCTGACCTGGAACTCACCTTGTAGACCAGGCTGGCCTCGAACTCACTGAGATCACTCCTGCCTCTGCCTCCCCACTGCTGGTATTAAAGGATGCACCGCCACTGCCTGGCTAGGCATTTCAGGCAGTTCAGCATCAGTTGTTCCTGGTTCTCCAGTGACCAGAATGTTGAAATACAGGATTTATATTTCGTAACTTTAGACCTAAGTTTGTTACGACAAGCTGACAAAAGAGCAGACTTCAGTTGACCCTGTTGCTGGGGTGGGGACTCAGAAAGCATGAAGTCACAGGGCTGTAGCAGTTTGAGATGGTGGTGAAGACAAAACCTATAACCAAATAACAAGAGTGTCAGGTGAACTGTGGATCTGATATAGTGTAGGTCATGAAGGCACAATGTCTAACTCCCATTTAAGCTGAGGTTGAGACAAGGAGAAGCCATCAGTGTTTGAGAGAATGTATCAGTTATATCTCTGTTACTGTGATTAAAATACCATGACCAAGGGAACTTGTAAAAGACAGTTTATTTTTGGCTTATGGTTCCAGAGGTATACCATGTCGCATCACAGTAGGGAGGCATAGCATCAAAAGGCAGGCCTGGTGGTGGGAAAAGGGTGCTGAGAGCTCACATCTTCAAATGCTAGCAACCAAATGCTATGAACTGAAGTGGTTGTGTGAGATTTCAATCTCAAAGCCTGGCCCTAGTGACATACTCTTCCAGGGAGCCTGTACCACCTAAACACCCCAAACAGTGCTGGCAGATGGAGATTCACCATGGGCAACATTTCTCATTCAAGCTACCTCAGAGAGGATTGTGTCATGGGGGCCAGATTTAAAGGGTTTGGGGAAATATAGCTGCAAGTGATGCCTTCAAGAGGAAGCAGCGGGTCCGTGATACGGAAGCAGAAGAGCGTGACTCGATACAGAGACTGATTGCTTCCCATGGGGCACTCGGGGTGAGAGGGAAGAATAAGACCTCAACTTTTAAACAACTCACCCAACCTCTAACACAATGCCAAGAACTTTAGTTTTTCTATAAATAATGGGAAGTCCCAAGTGAAGGCTGTTGAAACAGAAAGACACCTGGCTGCACATTCCTGTGAGCTCACTCTGCACTCCTTTTGTAAAGCAGTCAGAGTGAGGCCCTGGGCTTGGGATCTTACTGAATTATACTATCATTCCAAAGTTTTCATATTTTCCTCTGAAACTATCTTGTAAAAAATAAGGACTTTCCAGGTTGTTTCCTTGTACTTTTCTGAGTCTCCTTCCCATAAGCCATTATGGCCCTTGAAGGCTCCTTGCTGATTCCAAGAGTCAGAAAAGACCTTAATAATCAATACATTTAGCCATCAGGGAAATGCAAGTTTAAAGCTACATTGAAATTCCTTCCCACCCCAGTCAGAATGGCTGCCAATAAAGAAACAAAAACCATCAAATGTTGGCAAGGATGAGGAGAACTCTGACACACTGGTGCCGAGAATGTAAATTGGAGCAGCTGCTATGGAAATCAGTATGAAGTTTCCTCAAAAAAAAAATTTAAAAAGGACGTCCATACAATCCAGTTACACCACTTCCGGGTATGTCCTCCAACTGAACAAAGTCTGTTTACTTTCGAGATAGCTACACACCCATCATTACTGCTACACTGGTCACAATAGCCAAATTGTGGCACCAGCCAAGGAGCTCATCAATGAATGGACAGATAAATAAAGCAAGAGATACACACAGACCTTCACATACACCCACCAAGCCAGGTTCAGAAGAAGTCCTTCATGTTCGCTCTTATTTGTGGGGTCTAGGACATCTGGAAAGGACACAAAAGCAAAGGAAGAGCTGTGTAGAAAAGGAAAGGTAGTGTGAGAGGGGAAATGAGAAGGCTTATTAAATAATAAGTGACCATTATCAAGTGTCCTCTATGCATATAAGAATGTCACACAGAAATCCCTTCCTCTGTACCATTAATATATGCTAGTGAAAGAGGACCCCAATATAGGTGACACATTTTAAAATTATATGTGCAGAAGTTATTGTACTACTATATTTTGCACATTATAAGCACACACAAAAAAAATAGAACTTAGACTTCACATACTTGTTAAAGATCTGTTTCTAGGCAGTTGCTGACAAAGGCACAGCCATACAGCTTTGTAGATGTCTGCTTTTTTAATTTGCTCTATGAACAGACTCTCCCTTCAAGGAATCCTACATTACCTTAGTGGGTCCTTCTCCGTGCCCTCTTGATACCGTCAGTGTTTACATAATAACCCCAGAAGGAACAAGACACATAATAATAATTAGTGGGGTCCAGTGCAAAATAAAAATGGAGCATCACTTACTGAAAAATTGGGATATTTTTCAAGACAGCCACCGCAGAGTGCCAAACACAGGACCAAGTACTTCCAAACTTTGAGCCATGTGCAGCTACAGAGGCCACACAACCTTGAAGCCGGTGCTAACTCTGACATCATCAGCTAAAGCCACTTGGGATGGAAGTGGCCCCAATGATCCCTGGTTCCCTCGATGCAGGTCAGTGTCCCCTGCACCTGGAATCCAGAAGTGGCAGGTGAGTGAATATGTGAACAGATGAGTCATAGGAACATTCTCCCAAAGATCAGGTGCCATTTCCTAAGATTGCAGCAACAATTTGACATAAACTAAGAGTTTAAAGGGTGGGAGTCTGTGTCCTCATAGCCCTCCAGGCTGAAAGTCTGAAGTTAAGATGTTGGCAGGACCGTGCCCTCGCTGAGGGTTCTAGAGGAAACTCCTCCCTGACTTTTCCAGCTGCAGGTGGCCCTGGTGACCCTCTAGCTTGTAGGTACATCGCTCTCATGTCTGATCTCAAAGTCACATTGCCTACTTCCTTCTTCAAGTATCTGTGTGGGTCCTCAGCATTCCATGTAAGGCCACCAGCCGTCAGACTTAATAATCAATCTTAATCCAGTATAACTTCATCCTGATTACATCTGCAAGGACCAATAAGATCATGTGAAGGCTGGAGAGATGGCTCAGTAGTTAAGAGCACCGACTGCTCTTCCAAAGGTCCTGAGTTCAATTCCCAGCAACCACATGGTGGCTCACAACCACCTGTAATGAGATCTGGCGCCCTCTTCTGGCCTGCAGGGATACATGCAGGCAGAATACTGTATATATAATAAATGAATCTTTAAAAAAAAAAAAAAAGATCATGTGAGATTACAGGCCGACACTAGGAGAGGAACTACTATTCAACCCACTGGGGAACCACTATTCAACCCACTCCATCTGTCTGTACGACATTCTCCAGAATGCCTCTGGAGTCATTTCTGTGCGTATATGCTTGGCTCTTCATATGAATTATAATATAATGTTATTGCCAACTAAACCTCAAAGGATACACAAAAACCATACAAATTGTAAAAAGGCATGTATAATAAATGAAGTATAACCGGGGGAACTAAAAATTCGGAGATGTGGTTAGGTTACCGATATCAATCATGCCATCTTAGGAATGTGAAGAGCATTAACCACAAAAGATGAATGGGGAAGTGGACGGAACTCAGAAACTGATGTTTTCTGCCTGAGCTCTGTGAATGGCTGTGACCTAGTTGGTTAGCTATCCCCCACTGGGGCACCGGCACCAATGGCTCTCTCCTCCCAGGAAGAGGGTGGTGGTGCAATCTAGGCGGTTAGTATTTGCATAAGATGTCCATTAGAGGCCAGAACAGACTCACTTTGTATATGGTTAGTAGCTTAGAATCCATGAAGTATGTATGTGGGGAAGTGATTAAACAGCTTGTCTTGCTCTTTGCTGAAAGTCCACTCATTCATTGTTTGAGCTGTGGGGGAAGGAGGGGGACCTACGTTTCTGCTAGAATGTTGCCCTGTAAGAAAGAAGAGCTTGGGCTATGGTGGACTTTATTTAACTCCCATTTGACAGTGAAACAAGAGGCCTGTGACCCTTTGCCACCCTGTAGGAGCCCAAAGAGTCCCTTAGACACACCTTGCTGTCCTTTAACATGAGAAGCAGAGACACAAAGACTCTGCATTAGAACTCGTGACTGACCTAACTGTCCCTCTGTGAGCAGCCACCCCATCCCGGGCACCTTCCACCTTGTCACCCCGCCTGCTGCTCTCCTTGGGCTTCCCATGAAGATCAGTCCATTAAACATCTGGATGCACACCTCCAAGTGCAAGTACAGGCATGCTTCCCTCCACCCTGCAATGAAACAGTTCGTCTCGGGAGCATATGGCCTTAGTCTTCTCCCTCCCAGACCTGGTTCTCTGCAGGCTGTGACCACTCTGCTGTCTCTACACTGACCAGGCCCTTGTCGCACACTCAGGTCCCTGGACTTGCATAGCAACACGCTGCTTGCTCACTAGGCCAGCTCCCCGGTCCCATAAGTGCATTTTTATCTAGCAGAGATTCATCCTCTAATCACTAAAAAGGGCTATTCTGGGCCATGATTCGCCCCTACTTAGCTCATTTAGCTAATTTTCTGCAGCTGACTAATACGACCTGAGATTAGTCCATTTGGTATAACTACAGTGGAAGACCTGAGGCAGGCTAACTTTATAAATGAAAGGGGCTTATTTACATTGTGGGGAGGTTGGACATCTAAACAACGTGATCCTGTCTGTGATGAGCACTTTCCTTAGTTGTTTCATCTCACGGTGGATAGAAATGGCGAAGATGTATGGAAACAAGAACCAAACTAGGCAGGAAGCCAGAAGAAGGTAAAGGTCTCACAGTCCTTTCCAAGCACATGTCTTCACTTGACCTACGGACACTTCCCACTAGCGCCCATCTCTTAAAAGCCCCACCTCCACACTGAAGACCAAGTAAGTCTCCAGTGCATGAAACGCTGAGGAACAACACATGGAAACCATGGCACCCTTTCTCTGCAGTCAAACCAATCCATTCACCGACCCCACACACCGGAGTCTGGTTTTAAATCTTTTTGTTTTAAACCAGTTGTCCTCTGTCGTAGTTACTTTTCTATTGCCCGACAAAACACCATGACCAAGGCAACTTATAAAAGAAAATGTTTAGTTTGGGGGCTCACAGTTCCGGAGGGTTAGAGTCCATGACCATCATGGTGGGGAGCAGGGCAGGGGAGCAGGCAGGCAGGCAGGCAGGCATGGTGCTGAAGCAGTAGCTGAGAGCTTCTAAGTGATCCACAGGTATGAAGCAAAGAAAGAGGGAGACAGAGAGGAAGAGAGGACAGAGAGAGAGAGAGAGAGAGAGAGAGAGAGAGAGAGAGAGAGAGAGAGAGAGAGAGAGATTAACTGGAAATGGCATGGGTTTCTGAAACCTCAAAGCCTACCCCCAGTGACATGCCTCCTCCAACAAAGCCACACTGCTAATCTCAAGTAATTCATCAACTGAGGAGCAAGCATTCAAATAGATAAGGCTACAGGAACCATTCTCATTCGAACCAGCATATTTTCTAGCATGCATTGGCCTCTTCTCTCCCATTGTCGAGTTCTTACCTTCCCTCTCGTCCTACAGTAACACAAGATACAATCTAGGCCACCTAAACTGTAGTCTGAAAACCCCAGGAGACTGTCGGCTCATATCTGCAGAGATTCAGCTGCAGATTTGCGTATTCAGGGCTGATTCTAAGAATACGCTTTTTAGATATGCTCTCTCAGACCCTTCTGATGGTGGAGGGTTGGGTAGGGAGGCTTTCAGAGACGCTGCCCTGGTGACTGGAATTTAAAAGGCAGTTTGAAGCCACAGACCCTCTGGACTAGAAAGAATACCCGAAGCCATTCGGGTGTGTACTGTTAATTTTCTCATGCAGAACCTGGAGCCTGAGACTCGAGCACAACAGTATTAATTTGCTGATGCAGAAATTCATGCCCAGATAATTAAAAGATGTGCCCGGAGCTGCAAAGTTATTAACTGGCAGAGCTGCCAGCCACATCTTTCTCTGAGACCAGACTTATCTTAGATCCCATAATGACAAGCCCTAGGACCCTGCCCTGACACTATGATACACAGCACAACCATTTGAGGGTGGCCTTGTGCAAGCTACTAAGTCTCTCTAGGCCTTGGTCTCATCAATAGACCAAGAATAAAACACAACTCAGCATTACCAAGTAACATAGCACATTACATTTTCCTAGGACCATACCTGACACAACACTCACAATGAACGTATGCTTTGCGCTGTATTTTAAAGTATTAATTCATGTGTTTTTGTTTCTCCCATCTCTTCCTTTGTGTTCATTCATAATTACAATCTGCTCACTCTCCATCACTCTAGGAGGGGTGGAACAAAAACAAAACAAAACAAAACAACCAGCAGGAGTAACCTGCCTGGTTTCCTAAATGCCTTCCTCCAAAGCCTAATCCATGAGATCAGGGAAGAAGCCAGGAACAAATGAAAAGTCATAGCAAGAAGCCTGGGGACAAAATTAAGAAAGAAGTACTGCTGCCATTGGAGATTCTGGATTTGAAGAAACAGGGGAAAAAAAAAAAAAAAAAAAAAAAAAACAGGTCCTGAGTGAAAAGGGAATCAGGGCCCACACCTTCTAGTCCCTGGAAAGATGAGACTTCAATGCTAGGAATCCCCAAGAGGCCAACCGGATGCAGACAGTAGTGATCACAGTTCACCAGGAACACATCCCCACACTTCAATGTCATGATTCTCCTAAAATCATGAGAAAATCACAAATACAGGACAAGGGAGAGAGTCTGCAAAATCATGGCTCAACCGTGAGCAGGGAGGACTCCAGAAAGGAATTGAATTCTCTGTCAGGTATGAGAAAGAGAACCCTGAGGTTGGGTTTATTTGATGAAAGTAAAGCAGCCAGCAAAAGTTGTGGCTGAGTATCCAGAACCACTTATGGCCAAAAGGAAGGAACTCCGCAGCGTCTGCCGGTGAGAACCCCTGAGCCAGTAGAGAAGAGGGTAGCGTAAGCTCAGGCCATCTCCCAGCATCCTCGGGCCGTCTCCCAGCATCCTCGGGGCATACATGCCCAGAACAGCTGACAGCACATTCTGGTTCTGTTTCAGAATCTACATGCTGGGAGCTAGAGAGATGTCCCAGTGGTTAAGAGTGCATCTGGCTCTTGCAGAGGACCACACCCATGTCAAACAGCTCATAGCAGCCTGTAACTCCAGGTCCAAAAGGCCTGACCCTTTCTTTTGGCCTTCCTGGCCACTCACATGCATGTACGTACACACACACACACACACACACACACACACACACACACACGAAAATAAATATTTTCAAAAAAAATCTACATGTCTCAAGACTCAAAGAATTTTCTATACTCTAAATTAATACCCCCTCAATTCTGAAACCTAGTCTCTCTCTCACAGCCCATAACCTTCTGGTGTTCAGCACCACACAACACATTTATGAAATCATAAGACATTTGGCCTCGCACTTTCCAGCACCTTCCAGCCAAGATGTCAAGTGAGTTTTCAGCTACCTTGGAAATATTACTGAAAGGTGGTCCTGAAGAGCTACATGTGGGACTGATTACAGTCTCTTAAATGTACCCCCACTAAGCCGAAACTAAATGTGCTCTTGTTTTAACTTCGCCTACCAGGTTTCCAATACACCAACTACAGGGCTACCCTATATAAGTGAAGATGGGCCGGCGCAGAACAGTGATTTGTTTGTTTTGTTTTTAGAGACAGGGTTTCTCTGTGTAACCCTGGCTGTCCTGGAACTCACCCTGTCTACCAGGCTGGCCTCAAACTCACAGAGATCTGCCTCTGCCTGTCTCCCAAGTGCTGGGATTAAAGGGGTGTGCCCACCGCCTGGCTTAGCTTTTGGTTAAGACACCTTGTTTTGAAATTTTACAGAAACATGTGACCTTGTGAAGACATTGTGAAGCCCCGCCCTGCCCCCCCCCGCCCCCTCCCCACCCCCCACAATTGGGAGTGCCCGTGCAGGTGAACTCTGAAGCCTAAGATCTAAAAACAAGAAGAAACTCACTAGGAGATGCAATCCCAAAGGTTTTTGTAAGGCAAACCGTTGCATCGATTTCATCCAGGGAAGATTGAAAACAAAATAGCCCACTCTGAGATGGACGGTCACTATGGTGAGGCGCTCATTACATGCATGCCCCCTAGTGGAATCACTTGGTACTACAACTGTTACATATGGGTTTGGTGCCCGCACTCTACTCAAGGGTCATAGGCTCTGCATTTTATCACGCAGAGAAATCTATGTAGTTACTTATTTTTATTAATGCACTCCTGGAAAGAGCTACATTAACTCAGCTAGGTAGTCGGCAGCAGCAAAGGGCATCTAATGGTGTCGAGTAAAAACCAGTGGGAAAGGTGTGATCCTTGAGGAGCCTTGGATATTCAAACCATCCAAGACTTTAGCCCCAGTTTTGATTTAGTCTGCGCTGGCTATTGCTGCCCTCTAGCGGCAATATTTTGAAACTAAAACACCCGGGCTATGAGGTAATTTTCTTTCAGATCTTTCTTGTATCCATTCAGCCATTCATTTATCTGTTCACTGATGTGTCCTTTTTATACTTATCACCAACTATGTATGGCAGCGTTCGTGAAATAATAATGAAATACGATAGTAAGAGAGAAAATCCAGCTCCACTTCCTAGCTCTTGGAAACAAACCCTCTTTGAGGAAAAATAGCCAGAATTAAATGAAAACTCATTGACTGTAAAATTCTACACAGTGATTTTGAATGTGGATTTGTCTGATTGGAGAGGGAAGAAGGCCGTCCCAAGGAGATACCTACTGTCTCATGTCTGGGAGATATCATGGAATAACAGGACAGACATGCAGTTTTCTGGGCAGTAAGGTAATCACAGAAGTGAGATAGAAGTGTGTGTGTGTATGTGTGTGTGTGTGTGTGTGTGTGTGTGTGTGTGTGTGCACTGGGGATAAAGGATAAAAGAAGGCCCCTTGCTTGGATGAATACTAGGTACCCATTTCTGAATAGAGACTGTGGTGTGGGTAATAAGGACTACAGAATGTTTGTGTTTGGGGGGCTTATGAGGGTAAGTATTGCCAGGGATCAATCCCTGAGTCTCATTCATACCATGCAAGCACTCTACTACTGAGCTATACTCCCACCCCAGAATTGTTTACTTAAGCATGAGCTGAGAAGATACCTGCTAGCAGATATCTATAGAACATTCCACACAGCAAGAGCAGAACAAATACTCCTGTTGTTGTGCCCAGATGGCGACCCCCAGAGAGACCACCAAGGATGAGCAAACCGGAATGCAAAAGCATGGTTTAATTCTGGATATCCAAAAGCAATACAAGCCTAGGCAGGGACTTTGTCCTATACATCCAATGCAGTGGAGGATGGAGGAAGTGCCCACCTATCTGCAAGCTCAGCTTTTAAAGGGAAAAGTCACAAGGTTATATCGTTTAGGGGTGCTAGTATGGGTACAATTCTGATTGGCTCGCTTCTAGGGGCTTCTAGAAATTACTTCTAAGGGAGTGGTTGCCCGCCACCATTTCTCATTGGCTGCCCTCAGGTGGGGGCATTTTTATGGTCAGTTACCCTGGAAACCAGGGAGAGGACATTCCATAGTCTGGCAGGCATTACCTCGTGACTATCTTGTGACTCTGTACTTTTACACTTCCTGGTTTCTGGAATCTGAACTGACTGGTTTCAGTAACTAATGGCCTATTCCCAAAAGGAAAAATCTTAGGCCTTAATTTTAGGGTGAAAGTATTTTGGTCTTATTTCTAAGATGGCTCATTTTGGTCTCACACTGTCAAGTGCACACAGAATGTTCTCCAGAACAGACCATATTCTAAACTATAAGAAAAGCCTCAATAAGTCTAAACATGTTCTCTGACCATGGTAGAGTAAAAATCTGAAATCAATAAAAGAAAGAAGTTTGAAAAACTCCAAGCATATGGAAATTAATTAAGCAAATGCAGTATAAAATAACCAGTGAGCCACAGAAGAAAAAGATACAGACAGCCCAAGTCCTCAGGCATGAGAAGGAAAACATTGCTCTCAATGAGAAGTCTTGGAAATAAGTTCCGGGTCAAAAAGCAAGAGACCCAAATTCCAACTGAAGTGTCTGGACAGGCAAACGGGATCAAGAGGGTGTGCTCAGGAGGGTGACCACACAAGGACAGGATGTGCATTTGCTTTTCGTTCTAACTCAGGTGGTGACTGTGTCTGTCCCTTGTCTGGAGTTCAACCTCAGCCTTAACTGGCTAATCTGGACATAATTAGCAAACAGGAAATGAAGAAAGCCGAAAGGGGTCCGTTTGCCAAGAATAAAGAAATCACTGCTCCAGGACATCAAATTCCTGGAATACAGCAATGGACCTTTGTCTAAACAAAGGTTTTTACCAGGTGGGTGGAGAATTAAAACATTTGCATAAAAGTCTTACAATTGGGGGGAGATAAAAAGAGATTTGAATTTTTTGTCTTAAACACAAGTTTTATAGTATTTGATAGAAAAGTCTCAACATGTGATATTTCTTACAGAAGGAGCCAAATAAACGTGCTATGGTTACAACTCAAGAGTCTTGGGTACTCATTTCACTGTTTATATTTACAACACTATAAACTGGTTTGAAAAAAAAAACAAAAAACAAAAAACAAGCATGGGCTGGCAAGAGGACTCCACAAGTAAAGGAGCTTGCAAGTGAGTCTGCCAACCCGAGTTTCTTCCTCAGTACCCATACTGTGGAAATAGAGGAGAGACACTGCCACTGGAAGCTGTCCTCTGACCTCCACACCTGCGCTATGGCATGAGTGCGCCCTCCACCCTGTATGAGGAAGGAAGGAGGGAAGGGAGGGAGCGGGGGGAGGGAGGGAGGGATAAGAGATTCAGCGATTAGGGTCACTTGATGTTTTTCAGAAGACCTGGGTTTGGTTCCCTCCTTCTGCTATGTGGGGTTGGTCAGGCCTGGTAGCAAACGCTCCTTTACCCTCCAAACCATTTCAACGCACAATAGCAATTCTCTGAAGATGATTCGGGTAATCAACATTTTTGCAAGAAAAAGGAATGAGGAAGCTATATCCCGTTCCACTTTCAATAAGGTGGCTGCTGGCGCCAACTTTTGAGCAACATTAAATTATTGGAAGCCTTTCTGTAAATCCAATCCATCACTGCTAATTCACTTGGTTGTTTTTTTGTTTTGTTTTTTTATGAGAAGCACTAAAGAGAGTGTATAAAGCTTCTGGAGGATATCGACTCATTTCGTGACTTTCGGTCCGTTAGAGTTACTAATTTTCGTAAATGAAAGCAAGTACTGGCTGACCATAACCATAACAAACATGGCGCCCGCGGCTTCAAAAAGCATGCGAGAGTGCAGTCGCTGATTGCAGTAACCCATCTAGATCCGGCCTGTGTGCTTGGCGTCACTTCCGGCGCGCCGTGGCGGCGAGCGCCCAGCTCTTCCGGTGGTCCCTGTAGAGAGAGAAAACAGCCCGAGGAGGATGCGAACGCCGGCGACATGGCGAGGGACGGCGCGAAGCCCGCAGTTGTCGCGGTTGTGACCGAGCCTCGGTTCACCCAGAGGTACAGAGACTATCTGGAGAAGCAGGAGCTCTTGGACAGACAGCACCGAGTGCAGAAGCTGCGGGACGGCATGGTGGCGCTGCCGCTGCTGGCGGGAAGCCTCCCTGAGCAGCACCTTCAGGAGCTGAGGAGTCGCGTGGCCCCGGGCAGCACCTGCGTGCTGACGCGGCTCCCCGATCCCCTCCCTTCTAAACAGGCCCGGGGTCGCTCACCTGCGCAGAGACTCCGCCTGGAGGTGAGGCGTTGGGTGGAGGACCGCGGCCTGACGTGGGCCGCTCACCTGGAGGCCGATCTGCCCCGGTCTTGGCAACGGCACGGTGACCTGGTGCTGCTTAGTGAAGACTGTTTCCAAGCCGAGCAGTGGAAAAGTCTGGAACTCCCGGGACTCTGGGAGACCGTCGCCTCAGCCCTTGGAGTCCAACGTCTGGCCAGACGCGGGCGGGTGTCACCGAATGGTACTCGAACTCCGTCAGTGACGCTGCTGCTGGGCGAGCATGGCTGGGTAGAGCATGTGGATAACGGCATCCGGTATAAGTTGGATGTGACCCAGTGCATGTTCTCCTTCGGGAACATCACGGAGAAACTTCGAGTGGCGTCTCTGCCCTGCGCTGGGGAAGTGCTGGTGGACCTCTATGCGGGCATTGGTTATTTCACATTGCCCTTCCTGGTTCATGCCGGCGCTGCCTTCGTCCATGCCTGCGAGTGGAACCCTCAGGCTGTAGTTGCTCTGAGACACAATTTGGAGCTCAATGGAGTGGCAGACCGGTGTCAGATACACTTTGGAGACAACAGGAAGCTGAAGCTCGCAGACACCGCAGATCGGGTGAACCTGGGGCTGATTCCCAGCTCTGAAGAAGGCTGGCCCGTTGCCTGCCAAGTGCTCCGGAAGGATGTGGGGGGTATTCTGCATATCCACCAAAATGTGGAGTCCTTCCCAGGAAAGAAACCCCAGCCTGTCGGAAGCAGTGACTCGGGAAAAGAGCACTGGCCTAATCCCCAAAACATCCTCCCTGATAAACGGGGAAATGGAACTACTGGGAATGTCAGAGGGGACACGCTGTCAGCAGCCAGCAAACCAGAGTGGCAGAGCTGGGCGGAATCTGCAGAAACTCAGATCGCCTCTCTCCTTCACCAAGTGCATGGGAAACCGTGGAGGACACGCATCCTGCATGTCCACCCAGTGAAGTCATACGCCCCCCATGTGGACCACATAGTCCTAGATCTGGAATGCCGCCCCTGTCCTCTGATTGGCTAGAAGAGGTAGATTCGGTGACACGGTAGAGCCAAACGAGGGACCTTAGTGCTTCACAGCTAGGGCTGAGTTCTCACCCTTTTGTTGCCCGGTCATCTTTTTAAGTGATTTGTGATCTGAAAATGAACTGTAGACTAGTCCGAATGATTTTGCTTTCTGTTGATCACGCTGAGAATGTTCAAGTATCCGAGGAGATCAGCGTGGCTCATTAAAATAGGACTCATTTGTGCAGTCCTGAATTCTGCATTTCTACCTTCGTTTTCGGTTGGTATATGGTCTTACTCTTCATTTGGTCTTGGATTTAGGTGCACATAGGGTTTCCTTGAATTAGATCACGGCTTTTTTCTAGTAAGTCACATTTACAAACATTAATTATTAGAGTGAAATACCAATTCACTGTTAGTACTGTTCCCGCAGCTCACTGGCTGCGACCTGAGAAATCAACTGGAAAGCCAAGATCGAAATAGGGAGGCCAGTGAGGAGGAAGTCCAGTTCTACAGAAGTTCTGTAGTTGTTCAGGCACAGCGTGGTAGTGGTTCACACTAGGGTGGCAGCCGTGGGGATTTGAAAAATAATATAAAGAGGTTTGGAAAATAAAATCAACGGGACCAAGTAATGAACTCCAAGTTGAAGCATTACCGTGATGGTGCTTTGTTATTGTGACTAAATTACAGAGGAAGGGGACAATTCATGGAGGTAGCTCCAGCCCTCTAGCATTCCTCAGTGGGGTGTCTGTCTGTCTGTGGGTGTTGGAGTGTCTTACATATTAGGTCTTTTTATTTTATGTTAAGGAGAGTTAAAAAATACTTCTCCATCCCAATGCAGTAACTCATGCCTGTGATCTCAGCACTTGGAAGGCTGAGGCAGGATGATTCAAGGATAATTCATGAAACGATACATAGTGAGACCTTGTCTTAAAACCACGAGTCACTTCTCTGAATTGTAGGAATCTAGAGTTCTAGCCTTGGTCTGTGCGGTAGCTGACAATTGATTAAAATCCTAAGATTTGTATCGACCTTCAACTTTAGAGTTCATCTTCTTTCCCTGGACAGAAAGCTCTAGGAAAAGCTGGAATCACTTTAGTGCAGAGTACTTACTGGGTTCATTGCCGCCCGCCCCCCCCCATACACACCACACACACACACACACACACACACACACACACACACACAGGTCTAGAAGCAGCGGAGGCAACTGTTGCTACTGTAGGTAGGGAATATATTCTGCAGTTTTCAAACCATCTGGTTATAAACTCAGAAGGCTTTCTGCTGTCCATTGCCATTTCCCACTGGGTTAGCTAATAGCTGAGGGTCATGTGGAGCTGTTTGGATGTACTTTGAAGCCCTGTAGACTAGTTTGCTTGGTGAAGGAGACAGACAACAGGGTGCCTGCTTCCTTCTTTGTCATATAACCAAAGCTTACGTGGGTTGTGCCTGGCTGCTACTGTTTTTCTTACAGCAGTAGCACTAGGGACTGGGTTGGTGCCTTTCCCATTAAGCACAAACATTAAGTGCCTTCTACATGTAAGAGCCACAGAAAATATAAAGATCTATTAGGTTAAAAAAAAAAAAAAAAAGCCGAGTGGTGGTGGCGCACGCCTTTGATCCCAGCACTCGGGAGGCAGAAGCAGGTGGATCTCTGTGAGTTCGAGGCCAGCCTGGGCTACAGAGCGAGTTCCAGGACAGACTCCAAAGCTACACAGAGAAACCCTGTCTCGGAGAAAAAAAAAAAAAAAATAGCCTTGGGCTGGAGAGATGGCTCAGCGGCTAAGAACACTGGCTGCTCTTCCAGAGGACTTGGGTTCAATTCCCAGCACCCACATGGCAGCTCACAACTGTCTGTAACTCCAGTTCCAGGAGATCTGACACCCTCACACCAGTGCACATAAAGTTAAATAAATCATATTTTTAAAAAATAGCCTCTTACCAAGGTGCTTAAAACTTAGCAGCAGAAATTACACAAGTCCTCAGTGGTGGAGTAGATAACGTGCTGAAGAGGTGTAAAGGAGGGGAAGAAAAGTTCTGAGAAATAAGTAGGAAGTGCGGAGAAGTGGTATCTGAATTGGCTCTTGAAAACTGGGTAAGAGTTTGATGGATGGGGAGGAGGCAGAGCTAGGACCCAGAGTTTCAATGCTTGGGAAGTGAGCCATTGCTGTTTGTTTGTAACAGAGGACGTGGTGATGTGTATGTTGGAGATGAGGACCGTTGTGAGCAGTGTCTTGTACGCAGAAAGCTCCGTGGGAAATGTTAGCTAGCCTGTGACCCCGCTGCAGAGGCCTGCCTGCTAACACTCCTTTCCAGGGACCTTCCTGTCTTTACCTGAATTATACCTCCTCTTCACTTGCTCCATTCCTTTTCACTGTGTGCCAACTGCTTGCTGTATTGGAACTAAAATGCTAAAGATGCCAGCCTGGGGCTTGGATGAGAATGAGGGAGATGAGTCAGAGAGCAACATTTGGGGACTGAGGAATTGGCTTTTGTCGGAAGCTGTGGACAGGCAGTTGGTGAACTGTCCCAGTAAGGTATGCTAAGACGGGACTACAGGACGTTTCACTTCTAAGGAAATCCTGGATCAGCTATGCCAGCCCTGCGAAGTCTTTCTAATCTCCATCTTTGTCATTAAAAAGAAAAATCAGCCGGGCGGTGGTGGCGCACGCCTTTAATCCCAGCACTCGGGAGGCAGAGCCAGGCGGATCTCTGTGAGTTTGAAGCCAGCCTGGGCTACCAAGTGAGTCCCAGGAAAGGCGCAAAGCTACACAGAGAAACCCTGTCTCAAAAAAACCAAAAAAAAAAAAAAAAAAAAAAAAAAAAATCTGCAAACTCCTCCCTCCCCCTCCCCCACCCCTGGCTGCCCAATTTGTTTATGGCGAAGTTGGGATTTTTTTTCCTTATAGGCAAGAAATATTTCTCACATTCTGAATAGTGGACTGAGTATTAATATGACATATAGGATAGATGATAATATATAACAATATAATAACACATAAATGGCAGCATGGCAATAATAATAGCAGATCATAAATGACAGATAATCAATAAACAGCAGCATGGCAATGCTCACACCTGAAATGGGGCTCTTGGAAATCAAGTTTTCTTCATTTGCTTTTAATGCTGCCACCTAATGGAGAAGCCATAGAAATAAAAACTCCATCTTAAACTATGACTGGAAGACCTTTCCCAAATATCACTGAGACCAACAAGTACTGCACTGGACTAAAACTGGACAAAAGCAGAAGCAAACCCAGACTCCATGGACTTTCTACACTAGTGAAGGGCCGAATAGTCATCAAGTAGTCACACACACCCACACATAACCTTCCATACAACTCACATTCCAGCAAATCCTGGGAGGAGAGGTTCTTGGTATAACCCACCATTAAAGGCACATGCCTTGAATTTCAGCATTTTGGAGGTAGAGGCAGGTGGGTTGCTGTGACTTCAAGGCTAGCCTGGTCTACATAGATCCAGAACAGCCAGGGCTATGTAAAGAGACACAAATGCCTTGTGGAAGATTCTGAGAGACTAAAAAGTTTGTGTGTATGGAGGGTAAAGCGTAGGGGGCGAAGACAGGGTAATAATGGGGCAGAGTACATGTAGTGGCACGTGCCTATAGTCCCAATCCTTAGAAAGTGGAGGCAGGATGAGCAGTTGAAGATAAGCCTTGATTTCATGCACAATGCTAAATGATTCCCGTCTCCAGAATATCTAAACAGCAATGGGACATTATTGAGAATCTCAGAGTGAAAAATGTGACATGGTTAGTATGAATTTTAAATTCACTAAAATCCTACTAAGGTTTTTCCCACCTTTTTTTCTTTCTTCAGAGTCTCTATGTCATCTAGACTGCTCTTAAACTCACGAGCTTCTCAGCCTTCTGAGTTCCGGGATTATAGGTATGCACCACCACATGCCTGGCTCTCAGTGTTTTCAAATGTGCTCCGAGGCTGGGGAGATGCTTCCGTGGTTAAAGCTCTTGCCATGCGAGTGTAAGTTCAGATCTCTAAAAAACGCTAAAGTCAGAGTAGTGCACATATGTTAGCCCAGTGCTCTTAGGGTGAAATACAAGGTGGAGACAGAAGATCACAGGCCAGCTGGCCTGGCCTATTTGGTACATTGAGAACCATCTCAAGTAAGGTAGGAAGCAAGGGTGACATCCTAACTTGTCCTCTGATCTTCATACATGCACTGTGGCACATGTGTGCCTGCATTCACACAAACACATCACACATACACACACACACACACACACACACACACACACACACACACACACACGCAAAGAACTACGCACATTACACTCACCCCCATGATTATGGTCCTTCCCATCTGGCCACATTTCCCACAGTTGGTAAGAGGGTCCTACAAAGGAACCTGCCTTTACTAGAACATGGTGGATCTTTGTGTTAATGTTAGGAAAGTAGTGTTGACCTCATGGATGATGAGGCCAACAGTGAGATGTATTCTTTCTTCCATTTTCTAGAAAAGTTTGAGTAAAATTATTATTATTTTTGATTTTTTGAGACAAGGTTTCTCTGTGTAGTTTTGGTGCTTGTCCTGGATTTTGAGTAAAATTATTATTCCACCCCATGAACTATAGTTGTATTGGGATCCCAGCCCAGCCAACCTGAAATTCTCTAGCCCCAGGCCAGAGCTGGACACTTTTGTCCAGGCAGTAGTAACCTGGAGTAGTTTTGACTCACTTGGGTTGCTATCCACATCTCATGGACTATTGTCCTTTCACTGTCTATGACCAGTGCCTTAACAACCATTTATGTCTAGTTTTTTAAAACGCTAATTAGATCATAGCTTATAGTAACTTCTGTACATAAATTTTCTATCTTTAATAATTGTGCCTGAGGAGATTCACTTCAATCACTTCAATAATACACACACACACATACACAAATTCCATGCTCCTTTTTTTTTTTTTTTTTTTTTTTTTTTTTTGAGCTGAGGATCAAAACCAGGTCCTTGTGCTTGCTAGGCAAGCACTCTACCACTGAGCTAAATCCCCAACCCCTGTGCTCCTTCTTATCCTGTCCTCTACCCTAAACCTCTAAACCTCTCCAGCCCACGGCTGAGTTTCCCTTCCCCCAATTTCTCTTTACTATATAAATGCAGCCATGTTGGCCGCATGCTATCTTGGCTCGCTCTTGGCCTCTTGGTTCAAGGCTCCTCTCTTGGACTGCTCGCCAGTCCCCCTTCTTCCTCTCTCATGGCCTGGTTCAGTCTGGACCCTTCCAGATGCCTCTGGCTGCTCTCTCCCTCATGTCTACAATAAAACCCTTCTCAACTACTAAAAAATAAAAAATTAAAAAATGTAATTCTGTGCTCTAATCATTGAGAATGTTTATAAAGCAAACAGTGCAATATTAACAATGTGATGACATTTTTTTTTTCTGGTTAGATAAACCTTTAAGTTTGCTTGATCATTGATCACACAATTTCAGAGACAAAATAGATGTCTCTGGGTTTTTAAAGGTCAAACGTTTCCTTCAAGACAAAGGCAAGCATAATTCTGAGTTAACATGAGGCCAACACTGAATTGTGCACGCGCACACTCCAGCACTAGGTAGCCACAGAGAGATTGGTAGAAGGTTGCCCTAATTTTTATCTTTTGGTGATTTTTATTTTTAAGATCTAGGTTCACATAAGTTAAAAACTGAAGTACAGGTAACGAAGCCATTTATGAAAAAGGAAAACTCCCCCATCACCTCATATTACGATGAAGCAGCTCCCTCAGCCTTACTCTGTGTGCCGCCTCTCAGCAGCTTCCAGTGAGCCTGTATGCCAAGGAAGCTGCAAGACCGAACCTGTGTTCACCAGCAGAAGCCATGAGGGCACGTGTGGAACTAAGTCCCGAGGCCGCCGGAGCACAAGTGTGATTTTATGTTCAAGAAACATCAGTGCACGTGTCTAGTCTTGTCATATTATATTAACTCTCCCACCCTCTAACTAATAAAGTCTGAAGAAATTTCAGTCATCTATGTATGCTACGGGGTGGTATTGTGCTGACTGGGTCAGATAACAATAAATGGCATATTGTATGTCAGAGCAAAGGAGATGATCCCCAATAAGACCAGCACCCTGTTATGTCAGTGAAAGTTTCTTTGGCTCCAGAAATACCTCCTTCATAATAAAAACCAACTATTGAACATCATCCACTCATTTCACCAGAGTTATTCCACCACCAAAGAAGTATACTGAGCTCTGTAGTTCTCTGTGGTAAGCTGTAACTTGGAAATCATGGTTCTGATTTAGAAACCAGACAACAAGGAGACTGGCAGTTCTCAATGGGATCAGGGAATACGAAGGCTCTCTGGCATGACCAGGCCACAGTGTGATTTAGCCCCATTGTCTGGGACATTTAACCCAGGAGATTCTGTGGTAGAGTATTTGTGATAAGAATCCATGAAAGTTCGTGGTGAGCTCTAATGGGAGAATCGTAAATGGACCACTAGTGTTCCTACAGCAAGGCCAGGCCATCTCTGCAGGAGACAGCCACACAAACAAGGAAGGCAACGTTCTATGCATGACGGTGGGAACAGTGCATCTTGTGGATTATTAGTGCCTATACAGCCAGCTTCCCATGGGTTTTGTCAGACCCACCAAACAAATCCATGGAAACAAGAGGCACAAGTTCAAACTCCTGTGTCCTATCAGTAAATCTCACAGTGTCTCTCCCTCAATTCACAATTACAGCCATTTGGGAGGGCTCTAGCCACTCTATACACACCATTTTATTGTACTGTGTTCCATATAGATAGACCACTGTGCATTTGGGGATGGTAAGGAGATACAGAACTCCCACAATGATCGGTTGAATAATGGCTCTGAATAAGTTCATATCCTACTATCTGGAACATACAATGTTATGATAAAGTAATGATGTCAAGATAGGGAAATTATCCTGGATGAGCACCACACTTATTTAAGAGAAGCAATGTGGTCTTTGAGTGAGAATGGCTCCCATTGGCTCCTACGTTTGATGGAACTGTTTGTGAAGGATTAGGAATCGTGGCCTTGTTGAAGGCGGTGTGTCAGTAGAGATGGGATTTGAAGTTTCAAAGGCCCATGCCATTTCCAGTTACTCCCTGTCTGCCTGGTGCTGTGGATCAGATGTCAGCTCTCAGCTACTGCTCCAGCACCATGTCTACCCTGTTGGACATGGACTCATTCTCCAGAACTGGTGAGTCCCAATAAACGTTTTCTTTTATAAGATGCCTTGGTCATGGAGTCTCTTTACAGCAATAGAAGAGTATCTTAGACACCCAGATGTGAGGGTAACAGAGGCAGCAACAGGGAATGGATACATCCATATCTCCTAGTAAGTCATGAGGGAGCTTGTGATTTTTATTATAACTTTGTGAGTCTAGATTCTTAACATAGGAACTAGGTCATTAAAAGATATAATTAAAAAACAAAAACAAACCAAAAAAAAAAAAACCTCTAAACCTGCTAGGGTTCCTTGGGGGCACTTCAAGTCCCTTGTGCCAAGAGACCAACTGGCAAGGAGAAAGCACAGCCTAGTTGTGGTAACTCATTTGATCAGGAGGCCATAGGACTACTGTCATACTGCAAGGACACGTCGCATACCTACCACATGCATCACTGGCCTCATGAACCTTTCCTACCCAAAGCCAGGAGTAAAATGGTCAGCTTCCAGAATAGTTGAAATATCTTCTTCATAAAAGCACATTAAAATGCTGTCCAAACTGTCAATGAGTCTTTTATGAACCCTGAAGGTTACTGAAGACTCAGAATAATCTGAAGCATTTATTCAAGAAAAACAAATTATAATAAACAGGGAAGCATTTTAACTTACCCCACGCCCCCACCTCTAAAACAATGTTAAAAAGTAGGGGCAACAGTGGACAGCCCCGGCATATCCCCAGCTAGGGAAATTGCCCCTGGAGCAGGCTTCTTAAGCTTATCCCTTGTCATCTTCATTTTGTTCAAGATTTTTTTTTTTTTCGAGACAGGGTTTCTCTGTGTAGTTTTGGTACCTGTCCTAGATCTCACTCTGTAGACCAGGCTGGCCTCAAATTCACAGAGATCCACCTGGCTCTGCCTCTCAAGTGCTGGGATTAAAGGCGTGTGCCACCATCGCCCAGCTTGTTCAAGAAATTTTTAAGTAAAGTCAGTTATATAGCAATATAAGAGATACAGAAGTCAAACATTTACTGATAATAAATCATAAGAAACGTATTTAAATTTTGTTAAGTTTCATATTAATTTTGTCCTATTCTCTGTATAACTTCAAGCACCTAAAGGTTTATTTCCATGGTCCTCAAGAAAAGAGTAGAAGTTACAGAATGATACCTCTCCCCCCCACACACACAATTTTAAAAAGTTACATATTTTGGTGTGTTCTAGAAGTTAAAAAGTTCTTAGGAAACAGAATTTTACCATTGATTAAAGACAAAAGCAAGTCTGTGTACTAGTGTTTATTTATTTTTACATAAAGAATTAACCCTTGGTGGGCCAGTGAGATGGCTCAGTGGGTAAAGGCACTTGCTGCCATACCTGAGGATACTGCAGTTCACAAACTCTTCAACATTTTTCTCAGTTGACTGTCATTTTGATTTTATAATTGTCAATTCAGCTTGCCACAAATACAGTATAAAATGGCAGACGTATGTTTATTAGCATTTGAGAAATGGTTAACATTCTGTCCTAGTATCAAGCCAAACTTTACCTAGTGACTGTTGATGAAACACCAGTCAGCAACTCAACAATTTTTAAAGCCAATCACTCCAACACAATATACTCCAAAGACAGGCCAACTTGGTAATTCACGCTGGGGAATGACAGTGGGAGAAATATTTGTTTTGTTAGCTAACTATTGTGTTCCTTAAGATAAAAACCTTTGTGTGTACCAGTGAAAATAATGCCGCTCATATTCTCAAATCTGTCTCAAATATGAGCCCAGATGTTTCAGGCAGTGTTTGATGGTCCCACAGGGCATGGGCCACACAAAATGCACGTGTGTGCAGAGCCAAGGTTGCAGTGAAGTCCTGTGATGCACACAATGAACCCTTCCAGAAATACCTTGTGTTCATTGCATGTTTGATTTTGAATTAATTTCTCGTCCTTCCATGTTCAGGAATCTTTCACTGTGGCCAAAAACTTTCACAACCCCCTACCTCAGTTATGTAATCTCATGTGGGATGGTGAGTCACAAGATGGACTGACTCTTGGGGGTTTTAAATGACATGCTGTCCTTCACTAGACAGGATCCACTGTCCTAGTATTCACTTGGGGAAAACCCTTTCTCCATTGGACTGTAATGTACTCTCATGAGTTGGATAACTAACCATATGTAGGACTTTCCCTACATATTCTGTTCCATGGGCTAGTTTCTCTAGCCACACACCATACCGTTGTCTTTATTGTTATAGCTTTGGACTAGGTCTTGACAGCTTATGTTTAAAAAGTTCTTTCAAATTAAGATCGTCTTAGCTATTGTTGGCATTGTCCATTTTCTTATGAATTTTAAAGTCAGTAAAAAAATGAACCTATTCAGATTTGTTTTTCTAAATTGAGATTATTTTTTTCTTTCTTTTTTTTTTCTTTTTTGGTTTTTCGAGACAGGGTTTCTCTGTGTAGCTTTGCGCCTTTCCTGGAACTCACTTGGTAGCCCAGGCTGGCCTCGAACTCACAGAGATCCGCCTGGCTCTGCCTCCTGAGTGCTGGGGAGATTATTTTTACTTTGACTTTAAAGGGTTGAAGTCTTTGCTACATTGAAGTGTCTACCTCAAAGCTTTTATTCTACTCAGGGCAGCTGTGAAATGAGAAGTGATTTATCAGAAATTTGCACTCCAGGATCCCATTTATGGTGAAGAGTTCTATATGTGCATCTGCAAGTGGGTACTAGTAATATAGTAATACATCGTGTCATATAATAACGGACAAAGTACTGGAAGAGTAAACCAGCTGGGTGTGGTGATGCACACCTTTGATCCCAGCACTCAGGAGGCAGAGGCAGGCGGATCTCTGTGAATTTGAAGCCAGCCTGACCTACAAAGCAAGCTCCAGGACAGCTAGGGCTGTTACACAGAGAAACCCTGTTTTGAAACACACACACCCCTACACACACACACACACACACACACACACACAAAGAGTCTACCACCTAGCAACAACACAGCTACCTTAGTTTGTGCTGGGTTTGCACAATCATGAAATTTCCTAGCAAAGTTTTTGAGTATGCATCCTATCATTATGGATGCATGATCATCCACTGTGAGCTTTTTTGGCCTTGACACAATTTTAAACTAAGTATCTTAGCTCTCACATTATAGTTGACCATGACCCTAGACTAACATATTTTAATCACTCATTTCTATTACATTGAGCTCTACTAGATGGTTACCATCTATAATAAACCGAGTGTCTTGAATTGAATGTTGGAAAGAGTGTTGGAATAGCATAGGAGCTCCAATGAGTATTTCCCTAAAATTCATTTATGACATACCATTACCAAGTACTTACAATATTTGCTCTTGTTTTATTTTCAATATTTTATGGTGGCAATGACCATTCCCAAGGCCTGCACATGCTAGGGAAGTGCTCTAACACACACAGACACTCCCCAGCCTATAAATTATTCTAAATTTTGTTTGTTGACCAAGGGTCTCACCATGTAGCCCCAACTGGCCTCAAACTCACAGAGATCCACTTACCTCCTTAGTTCCAGGATTAAAGATGTGTGCTACCACACTCAGCTTGATTTAATTTTATTTTTCTTTCTTCTTTCTTTTTTTTTTTTTTTTTTTTTTTTTGTTTTTTCAAGACAGGGTTTCTCTGTGTAGTTTTGGTGCCCATCCTGGATCTCACTCTGTAGAACAGGCTGGCCTTGAATTCACAGAGATCTCTCTGGCTCTGCCTCCCAAGTGCTGGGATTACCAAGGCATGTGTCACCACCGCCACCAGGCGATTTAACTTTTTGTAAAAACAAAACATAAAATTATGTTCAGGAGAACAACCTCATGCTCTGGAAAGAGACAAAGATAAGCTGCAGATTTGATTCTGTCACTATTGTTTCCTGGGTCTGTGTCCTTCAACAAGTCAGCTAAGGACTGACCTAGACGGTGTGTGTAACAATTTCATTTCTCATCTTCGTGTTCTGTCTTCCAGATGAGCATGTGGAGAATTACACAGGTAAAGAAGTGGGATGGTAAACCGCGAGGCACATATAAAGTTCTCCGGAAATGCCTAGTGAATAACCAAATGTCAGGCAAGGGAGACTCAACATATGCTCCAAACACCACTATAAACCCTGTTGTTTCCTTTGTTAACTACAAAAAGCCTAGTTGGCTTTACAGAACCAGAAAATGTGATTAGTTGCATTTTGATGGGCATATCTGAATTCTACTTTAAAGAGAAACACCATGACCAAAAAGCAAGTTGAGGAGGAAAGAGTTTATTCAGTTTACACTTCCACATATTGCTGCTCTCCACTGAAGGAAGTCAGAGCAGGAACTCAAACAAGGCAGGATTTTGGAGGCAAGAGCTAATGCAGAGGCCATGGAGGGGTGCTGCTTACTGACTTGCTTCCCCTGACTTCCTCAGCCTGTTTTCTTATAGAAACCAGGACCACCAGCCCAGGTTAGTGATCAATGGGGGAGGTCTCAGACAGCTAGATTTTAATGGGCCTGGACTCAGGAATCGGAGGCATGCAGAGAAGGTCTGAGGCATTGGGCTTGACCCACCTGTGACTTGAACAGAAGGCCAAGAGCAATAATAAGGCAGTGTGGGGAACAAGAGGCTACCGTGGATCAGTGCCTAATACTCTTAGATGCATCTAGCCCCGCTGGCAGCATTCTGAGTCTGAGGAGGGAGGATTCTGGATTAAGCAGTCACTGCGGAACATCTGTTCTGAGCTTCAGATCATCCTGGACAGCGTGGCCCATCCCGATGAGCTCTTGAGGCAGAGGAGCCAGTAAGCCATCCTCACCTGGACTGAACTGTCTCTCAGACCTGCCTGAGCAGTGACGGTGCATCCTCCACTGATCTGTGGGGTTTCCCAGTAGCTCACCATTCAGCCCACATTCTGATTCACCCGAGCCGTCCCATGCCGAGGGTATAAGAATCTGTCGCTGTCAAACAGCTGAGCAGAATGGAAGGGCTCTGGTGTTAGGGTCTGCATGGTACATGTCCTTTCTTTCCTTTGGTCTTTAAATTAGTTTTGATGCAATACATGTTCACTATTGAAAAAGCAAAACATGCAGGTAAAATTGGACTATACTCCTCTCCTGTCTTCACCATCCAGACATAATAATAGCCTGAATGTTTTGGTTTACATCCCCTTTGGGGAGGGATAGTGCGTTATGAACAACACAGGAAGGAGAGGGAAGGAGAGTTTAAGAACTCCAAGGGCCCTGTGTTTTCTGAGAGGTGGTAAAGCTGTTTTATATGAAAGTGTACTCTGTTACATCTTTTAAATTTTGTGTGCATGAATGTGTGTATGTATAGTATGGGCACACTCCTGCCATGTAAAAGACAGAAAACAACTCTCAAGCTGTTCTCTCCTTCTACCATGTGGGGTCCCAGGGATCAAACTCGGGTCCTCAGGCGTGGAGGCGAGCACCTTTGCCCACTAAGCTCTCTCCCCAGCCTGAAAGTGTGCTTTATACTCAGAGAATAAGGGGCTGGAGAGACACTGGCTGTTCCTGCAGAAGACCCGGTTTCAGTTCCCATCATCCACATGGGCTCACAACTCTAGTTCCAGTTCCAAGGGGATCCAGCTCTCTTCTCTGGCCTCCTCCCCGCAAGCCAGAGAGAGACACATACATGTCTCCAACACACGGTACACATACACACTACAGGCCCATAAAATAAAAAAATAAAATCTTTAAGAAAGAGTAAGTCATACATATTTATACCTATAAGGCAACCACAGAAAAAGTGGTTAAAAAAAGAAAGCACCTTTAACTACACACACTACGTGAAGACTGCCAGTGAAGTAAAGCAAGTAGTTACCAGAAGGATCTAAGGCTCAGAAAAAGGAAACACTGGCTATTGTGCTGGTTAGGGTTTCTATTGCTGCGATGAAACCCCATGACCAAAGCCATGTGGAGAGGAAAGGGTTTATTCGGTTTAGGCTTTCAAATCATTGAAGAAAGTCAGGACAGGAACTCTCACAGGGCAGGCACCTGGAGGCAGGAGGTGATGCAGAGGCCAGGGAGGGGTGCTGCTTACTAGCTTGTTCAGGATGGCTTGCTCAGCCTGCTTTCTTCCAGAACCCACAATGGGCTGGGCCCTCCCCCATCAACCACTAATTTTTTTTTTTTTTTTTAATGTGTGGCCCAGGCTGGTCTCGAACTTGTGATCCTCCTGCCTCCGCCTCCTTCAGCAAATCCTACTGGCGTGCGCCACCACAACCCCCCATCAACCACCAATTAAGGAAATACCCTACAGGTTTGCCTACAACCCAGTCTTATGGAGTCTGTCTTAGGGTTTCTATTGCTGTAACTCAAAGCACCATGACCAAAAAGCAAGTTGGGGAGGAAAGGGCTTACTTAGCTTCCACTTCCACACTGCTGCTCACCACTGAAGGAAGTCAGAACAGGAACTCAAACAAGGCAAGATCCTGGAGGCAGGAGCTGATGCAGAGGCCATGGAGGGGTGCTGCTTACTACTTTGCTTTCCCTGACTTGCTCAGCCCACTTATAGAAGCTGGGACTACCAGCCCAGGGATGGCACCACCCACCATGAGCTGGGCCTTCCCCATTGATCACTAATTGAGAAAATGCCTTACAGCTGGATCTCATGGAGGCCTGTCCTCAACTGAAGCTCCTTCCTCTCTGATGACTCAAGCTTGTGTCAAGCTGACACACAAAACCAGCCAGTACAGGGTTAGAGACTATCGTTTTAAAGCAATTCTCAAGGATGTAGAAGTTACAGTATTTTAACTATCAATTCCCATTCCTCTTACCAGCATTAGCATCTTCCATCTAAAGGAAATGCGTCATACCTTGCCGGAAGGGGTGGGGGCCCGGGGAAGAAAGCTCAAGTGCTCATTTCTCATTGTTCCCTCCACCTAAGGAAGCAAGGGAACTCCAGGCAATTTCCTTTTGACAGCCAAGAACCATTTTTTTTCCTTTGCTTAACAAGGCTTGACTGACGGATATCTTGAGAAAAGTTAACATAAGTTCTACACATCCTACTTTTAAAGTACCTTTAATTTCAGAACTTGGGAGGCAGACACAGGTGGATTTTTATATAGAAAGTGTGAGGCCAGCCTGGTCTACATAGCCAGTTCCAACTAGCTTGAGCTATACAATGAGACCTTGACAAAAAAAAAAGAAAAGAAAAAGCAAGCCACTAAAAGGCTTCAGAATCATTAATGAACAGTTATTTTATGTATAGTTTGTGTGTCAGTGTGGATACAGGCACCACTGTTCTTAACCAGCGAGACCGGTGTGTATTAGAGTTTGTACTTCAAGATTATATTTTATTCTCTATTTTTACATGATCATAATTCTACCTCTCTCCTACCACATTTTTACTTTAGTGTTCCTGGGTCCTTTTCTCCATACTAGCTTCACTCTTTTGACTTTAATTAGACTTGGAGCATCCTGAGAGAGGGCTGAGCAGCTGATGTACTCCCTGAGGTTCTATTCCTAAGGTCGTGTTCTTCTCTCACTCAGTCTGCTCTCCTTTGGGAATGCTGTCATAGCCACAGGGTTATTCCCCAACCATGCAGCCAGCGTTAGTAAGGAGACTAGGCCTGAACACGCGGCAACCGTATGAGAGCATCACGGCGAAACAGAACAACGACAAAGGGGTCCTGAGTTAGGACGGTGACGGCGACAACAAGGAGGAGGAGATCGGGGCAAAACGCTGTAAAGGCAATAGTGATGTGATCTGGCTGCAGAATTGCTGTTGGGGAAAAGAAGAGACAAACCAAAGTTTTGAGCTTTAAGCAGCATTGGGTTCAAACCCTGGTTCTGATTTTTGTTTGTTTATTTTTGGTTTTTAGAGACAGGGCTTCTCTGTGTAGTTTTGGTGCCTGTCCCAGAACTCCCTCCGTAGACCAGGCTGGCCTCGAACTCACAGAGATCCGCCTGCCTCTGCCTCCCGAGTGCTGAGATGAAAGGCGTGCGCCACTGTCGCCCCGTTTGGTTCTGATTCTTACTAGTCTGGGACATACACAGCCCACCTCTTAGTACCTTTGTGATCTTGCAATTCATTTTATCGAGCCTTCAAAATTGTCATCCTCTATAAAACAGGGAGACTAATACCCATCATAATAACTGACGTAGAGGCTTCGGTAGAAGATAAGGTCGTGGCCACAGTGCCTTGTATACAGTAAGTAGTACACAGATGGGGAGTGTGAGAAAACAAAGACAAGAACACAAGCCTGAAATTAGGACACTGGGTGGGGGTGCAGTCTTTACTACAAATATCTTCACCCAAACGGGTTCTGTTAAAGTCTGATAATTTTACTTACAGACCTCCTCCCCGGGCGGGGCGGGCACGGGGTAGGGAGGTCTACTTCTGGAGCCCCTCTGTAAACTAAAACGATGCACTTTGCACTAAGAGCCCAAGTCAACCACGCCTCTTGTTTGCTATTTTATGTTCCTTAAACTAAAACAGCTGAGTCTACAGTTAAGCCCTCTGACCTCACACTCTTCATTTGCTGGAGAAGGACAAGATAACGACAGCCAGGCCATACCAATTCCCCTGACAGGCAAGAAAGTGCCAGAAAGGAATGGTCTCAATGCGTTCTGATTAAAGGATTAACCAGAAGCGTTTACCCCAAGGACGAGGGTAAATCGAAGAACCCAGAGAGGCCGGGGGTTCTTTGCTCTTACGTCAGGCTCTTAAGCCATTAATAAAATGTGCTCACGACTGTCCTCAGTTCTGTCCACATGGACAGGACGGGAGATGTGCAAACAGACGGGAGCGGCGCTTTTCTTGGCCGCGCCTCCCCCTTTCAAGGCCAGTGCCAAGTCTGGCTGTGCTGGCCCTGTGCTCCGGCAGGTGTGTCCCCGGCCATTCTCCAGACCCCGGCCTCTGGCGGGGACAGGCGGGTAGGCAGGGCGGCGTGTCATCGCTCAAGCCGCAGGAAGCACGTTCCTGGGATGCTCGCTGGGCTCCATAAACATCTAATAACTGCCGGTGCACAGGAGCCCAGAGTCCCCGTCTGGGTCCACGCCCACGCCGAGCTAGGGGGCGGGGGGGGGGGGGGACACCCCCTCCGGGGCGCCAGGGCGCGGGGCAGTCCCGCCAGGCGAGCGCCACCCCGCGGGCGCGCACCGCCGAGGCCGGCGGGAACCATGGCAACGCACGAGGCTCGCCGCCGCCGCCGCCGCCGCGCGTGCTGACGCTGCGCGGCGCGCCGGATTGTGACGCAGCCGGGTTCCGGGTTCTCGAGCGACCGCGGGCGCTGCCTCAGGGGGGGCCCCTGGCAACGGCAGCAACGGCCGAGGCAGGCGGGGTCAAGATGGTGGCTCCGCTGGCGGGGGAGGCGCTGGAGGGAGGAGGAGCCAGACCCTAGCCGGCCGGAAACACCGACGCCCCGAGGCCTCCCGGGAGCCGTTGCCGCCGCCGCCGCCGCCCCCTGCTCCATCGAGGGACGACGCGAGCGGGCGGCGGGGCGGGCCGGGACCCAGGACAGGAGGGCGGGCCGGGGGGCGGAGCCACGCTCCTCGGCGCCCGCCCCGGCCGCGGCCCCGGGCCTCCTCCCCCCCGACCCCCCCACCCCCGCCCCGAGCCGCCCTGCCCGGCCCGCCCAGCCCCGGTGTGGCAGCGGCTCATGGCGGCGGTGGGGCCCCCGCAGCAGCAGCAGCAGCAGCAGCAGCAGCAGCAGCAGCAGCAGCAGCAGCAGCAGCAGGTGCGGATGGCCCAGCAGCAGGTCTGGGCGGCGCTCGAAGTGGCGCTCCGGGTGCCCTGCCTCTACATCATCGACGCCATCTTCAACTCCTACTACGATTCCAGCCAAAGCCGGTTGTGCATCGGGCTCCAGATCTTTCTCCGGCTCCTTGGTAAGGAAGGACAGCGGCGGGGGGGATAGCCCGCGGGCCGGCCGAGGCGGGCCCCTGCCCCGGGACGGGACGGGACGGGCGCGGCAGGGCACGCTGGTGGGTACGCGGCTTGGGGAACCGCGATTGGATGGTCCCCATAAGGGCCTTTTGGCGGGGTGCGGGGACCCAGGATCCTCGTGCCAGCGTTGACAGCGGAGTGGTTCGGTTGGCACTTGGATGAGGTGAGGTTTAGAAAGCACGGCTGTGTGAGCATGCGGCTCCCTGCCGGCTGTTTCTCTTGGGGAATGACTGACTGCTGGCTTACCGCGCGCGTCCTATGCGACAGCCCTGGGAAAAACAACTGTCCCGGTCTCGCCGTGTGTGTCTGTGTGTGTGACCTTGGACTGGAGCCAGAGCTTGAGCCCCCCCCCCCCCCCCCGTGTGCCCCTTCTCACGATGTGGAGTATGTGGTCACGTCTGTGTCTTGGAGTCCCCAGGATCGCGAAGTGTTTGAGGGAAATGGGGCCGTACAAGCCACGAGACAGGGTTGAATGTCAGACCTTGAAACCATTTCCAGAAGTCACCGCGAGGAAGGTTATACTTAAAACGAACCCTAAAATCTTCCTATGAGTAAATAATAAGGTGTTGGGTGTGACTTTGAAAACTTGCCCCCAGGGTGATGAGACATTTGCAAGAGACTTAGGAAAATTGGTCCTTCATTTCGTATGGACTGGGTACTAAGAGCATTTTATTTTTCACTTTCTATTTCTCTGTGCGCTGCATTACCAGGGTGAGAAACACTATAAAGGGATGTTTCTTCTAATCATTAGTTTGACAGATTTTGTTGATGAGGTAGATGTTAAGTGGGTTCTTGCTTTCGGAGTATTGTGGGTTGGGGGGAGCAGGCTGGTAGTGAGGTCCAAGTGCAAGCATCTGTTGCCTATTCCCACAGAAAAGGAGTGTCAGTAAAGGCAGAATTTTGTTCTTAAGTAGTTTACTTTTGCAGAGCATTTTCACAGGTATTCCCTAATCTGCCAGGCACCCCCCAAAGGTGGGTAGTGTTATTCTCACTTTACAAGCGAAGGAACGGGGTTGGGGAAGTGAAGTGTTTGAGATTTGGTGCACAGCTGGTAAGTGCTTGCCAGAGCCCGGAGCTCCTCTGACGGGAGGATTACCTTCTTCCTCAGTGTTGAAATACAGTGCAGGGCAGTGTATTAACTGTCGGTGCTCATCGTAACAGTAGAAGAAAAAAATGGAAGTGATGTTCTGTGAGCATGGGACTTAGGAGTAATCTGCTGGGCACACAATTTCAGCCAGTCTGCTTTTCTCTGTACAAGTTCCTGCCACCGTTCTCTCTGGTAAAGTGAGTGCTGTATGTGAGAAGAGGCTGCATATTCATTTCAGAGATAGTATAGCCACTGCCTTGGAGGTCTTCAGGGCATAATAACTGCAGGTTCTGGCAACTCTTTGGGGACCTGGTGATTAAATGCACTGCCCTGTTGAGTACCCACCACTAGCTAGGTCCAAAGAAAGGAGTTTTCTGTAGTTAAGTTGTTTGTAGTAAGACTGTTAAGAAAGCAGCTGTTCCCCTTGCCCACTCTCCATATATTTTTTTTTCTTCTTCACCGAAGTTTCGTATTTGGGGATTTAAATAAGAACCGCTCGTGATCCAGTGAACTGTTCTGTGCTTTGGCTTTGTAAAGATGGACCGTGATGGTATTGTCAACACAAAAACACAACTTGCACCTCAAATGGGATAAGAGATAGCTTATTCTGGAACCAAATACGAGTGACTGTGGCCCAGGAACACTGATTGAGGTTACCCCAAATTCCATGTTCCAACGCAGCAACAGTTTGCTCAAGTTTTTATAACAAAGCAGAGTGTCATGAATTTAAAAAACAGTGGAAACAATAAGTAGTTGGGTCAAAGCAAAGCCGAGACTCTTCTGTCCGCTCTGGACCCAGGATAGTATGTGAGGGCACGCCAAGCCTGTGGTTGTTGGGAATGAAGGCTTAAGTTAATGTATTTCAGATAGTTTTTATCTTTTAGTCACTGGATGCTCACTAAGTCTCACTCTGACTTGGGCAAGGAGTGACTAAGGGCTAAACTTAGTTTCAGATAAATCGTAATTAGCTTCTAGACCTGCAACATTCCAACCTCTCCACGGTCATTGAAGGTCTCATCACTCAGCCTTGCAGAAGGCACAGCTGCTTTTCGGAGCTTCTGTCCACAGCATCTATCATGGAGTTTAGGACAATAACATAGAGTTAGGGTAATAACCCTTTAAAACATCATTCGGCTCTTCATGTGTTCGCTGTTCGTATGATCACTTTTCAAAAAAGGTTTAATGCTTCAATTAAGACTGTACTTTTTTACAGATATTTCATCCTTTTGAAATCACCAAATATTTATCAGAAAAATTTTATTCCAGAATATTGAGTCAGATTTTATGAGCAATTAAAAATCGGCTTCTAAATTTATCACCCAACTATTCCCTAAATTGTAGCAGAATAGTTGTGCTAATGTTTTGTTTGTAAGAATGAAAAATGTGCTGGGTGGTGGTACAAAACTTTAATCCCAGCACTCAGGAGCAGAGGCGGGGGATCTCTGTGAGTTCGAGGCCAGCCTGGGCTACAGAGTTGAGTTCCAGGACAACCAAGGGATACACAGAGAAACCCTGTCTCAAAAAACCAAAATAAATAAATAAAATAAAAATGAAAAAAATGAGTTTTTGTGATTGAAAATAAATGGCCGTAAATGAAAGTAATGACATGTTGTGTATTAAAGGTCTCGTGGAGACTAGCCGGAACTTCCCATTATTATCAGCTGTACTGCTCACTGTTGCCCAACACACCCTTTTCAAACATTACTGATTTTATATGTCAGTGTCTGCAGCTTTACTCCCTCTTGGTTCAGCAACTGCACTTTCATTTGGTGTCCAACCAATTTGAGATCCAAAGGTCAGAAAGTAAAGCCTTTCATTTTAGAGACAGAAAGAAAACCATAGCAGTATGTACATTTTGGAACATAAAACTGTTTCTTAGGAAGTATTAAAAATATTAACTGGAACTCGTCCCACAGCAACATAATGCTGAATTAGCAAATTAGAGAAGATGTGAGCGTAGGAGCTCGTTTTAATAGTATTACTCACATGGTGGTAATTCATTGAAGTGGCAAAGGGTTTTCTAAGCATAAAAGAAAACCCAGAAATTACAAGGAACAGTAAGTTTGAGTGTTTGAAAATGGAAAATGTCTTTATTGCAAATCTTTTAAAAATGACAAGCAGAAGAAAATGTTTATATCATGTAGAGTAAGCCCTTTAAAAAAAAAGCATCTGCTTCCATAATAAAGTGGGCACTTTACAATAGATAAATTTCAGGTGGCCAGGAAAATAAAGAAATAGTTTCTAGGGACTGGAGAGATGACTCAGAGGTTAAGAGCACTGGCTTCTTTTCCAGAGGTCCTGAGTTCAATTCCCAGCATCTGCAAGGTGGCTCACAACCATCTGTAATAGGATCTTATGCCCTCTCTCACATGCAGGTATACATACAGGGTACTCATATACATATATATGTAATCATACATACATATATATGTAAAAATATATGTATAAGCTTTACTTATAATGATAGAAATATACAGTTTATCTGTTAGATTAGTAAAGAATTCAAAGTATGATTTAAAATTATTTGGCAGAGGTGTTTACCTATTTGAAATGGGTAATTTTATATAATTTGGTAAGCCATCACCTCTGTGTAAAGCATTTGGCATTATCAGTTGATACTGATTGAGAGAGGCAGGGTCTCGTGTAGCCTAGGCTGGCCCCAGATTGAAGAAGACCTTGAGCTTTTGATTCTCTTGCCTCCACCTCCACTGATGAGATTACAAGCATGTACAAAACCACACTGGAGCTGGTTTTACAAGATGGTTTTACAATGCTAGTGATTGAACCCAGGCTGTCAAGTGTACGAGGTAGGCAAGTATTCCTGCCATCTGTGCTATACTCCAGCCTTCCAGTGATATTTACTCTGTACCTTTTGACTCATAATTCCAGTTCTAAAGGCCTGGATTTTAGTTATACTACACTATGAGCAAGGATGTTAGTTACAGCATTATTGAAAGTAACAGAATGGCAGTCTTCAGACTTACTCTCAGTGTGTATTAGTTGGGAATCTGTTCACTGTAAAAGAGTGAGAATTTTCTTTGGTACTGACTGAGATCATTGATTCAGTAGAAAGAAACCTGTGATGTGAGAAAGCAAAATGAAGCAGGAGTAATTGTGTCTGGCCGAGGACTAGACTGAGATTTCTCAGCAGTAGCTCTCTTGACATTTTGGACACATAAATAAATATGGGGATAGGGCACTATTCTCTAAACGTACAGTTTTTTAGCCTTTTGTGTCTTCTACCTACTTGATATCAGTAACACCCCTGACCTCAGTTGTCACAACCAAATTTGTCCCTAGATTCTGCCAAATGCCCCTAAGGAGGGAGGAATCTAATGCTGGTTGAGAAATGGACAAATAGACTAGGAACATAAAATACATAGCTTAGAAACAGACACCAGTATAATAGACACTTGATGGGTTTTGGAGGGAGAATTGAATGCAAGTCCATGGAAATAACTATGAAGTATTTAGTGATAATTTACTTAATATGGAAAAATTACTCATTCCCTTTCTCTTATTTGTATGAAGAGTTAATTTGTAGAAAGTAAAAGACTATAAATTGAATTTTTACCATTAAAAACCTCTTATAATAAAGGAGCATCTAAAATATAAAAGACTGGATGTAAACCTGGACATTACTTATGATCAACAAATAATTTATGTTGAGAATATTTTAATTGCACACAAATAGGGAAAACTGCCAGCACCATGTTGTGTTAGTCGTTTTGTTGTGACAACATACCAAAGATTGACCTGTTGGAAGGAGGAAAGGGTTATTTGAACTCCAGGGTTCAGAGAGTTCAGTCCATGGACGCTTGGTTCATTGATTTGGGGCCTGTGGTGAAGCGTAGCATCATGACCAAAGGCCACAGCAGAGAAAGTTGCTTATCTCATGGCAGACAGGAAGCACAGAGAAACAGGAAGGAGCCAAGATGAGCTATACCTTTAAAAGCATCCCTTTCAAAATCCCGCTATCCCCACCGCCCCTGCAAGGGACCTGCTGCCTCCAGCTAGGCCCCACCTAGTCCATTCAGCTTTGAATTCATCCTTGGATTAACCCATTGTTGGAATTAGAGCTCTGATGATCCGGTCACCGCTTTCAACACTGCCAGGGACTAAGTCTGATTCAGCATAGCCTTTTGGGAGGACACTTGTCCAAACCCTAATAAATGGACAAAAGGTAAAGTGGCATTCACAGAAAAACCCTGAATAGTCGGTAGGAATGGAAGAAATTACTCAGTGGTCAGGAAAAAGTTTGTGTTATCATTTGAGGGGATAATTACCCTGATTACACATTGTTCATAGGAACCCTTATCATAAGTACTAATGCGTGTCAATTAAAAATAATGCGGGGGACAGGTGGTGATGGCACACGGCTTTAATCCCAGCACTTGGGAAGCGAGGCAGGCAGATCTCTGTAAGTTCAAGGCCAGCCTGATCACTTTGTAGAGTGAGTTCCTGGACAGCCAGGCCAGGGCTACACAGAGAAACCTTGTCTCAAAAAAGCCATTTCTAGAGGAAATGTTCTCAGAAATTATATAAAACAAATTATAAAATATTAGTAGATTCAATATTACAAATGTAAAACCTCAAAAGGCACTGTCCATATGTATCTCTGTATGAGTGTGTGTTTATACTTGTCAGGGTGTATGAGAAATCAAGTTGTTCCACCTCTTTGGTGTCAGTAAGACAGTGTGATGATAGGAAAAAAAGGTATTTTTCTTTCTTCTTCCACATTCAGTCCAGAATGTTTCTCCTCTGGTCAACAGAATGTGTGTGTGGGTTCCCCGCCCCCACTAACAGCCAGCTCCGTGGCAAATTCTTCAGTGGGTAGGTACCACTGCTTGTCCTGTAATTTAGTTCAGCACTGATATCCCATTTTCTAGGATGAGAGGTCAGTCACACAAGACCGCCCCTCACTTCAGATGCCAGTGTTGAGGTTGTGTGGCCTGTGCCTCTAACATGTGCTGTCTGTCCTTCAGAGTTTCCCTGACCTACCTTTTGTGTTCCCTTAATTACTAGAACGGTAGACAGAATCTGAGGAAATGCCATAATTGTCCATTCAGTACAAAGGACACATATGGAAGAGGTAGATGTACGAGGTACAGTGAGGTGACGAGGGGAGGGGACTGTGTGGAGTCTGTGTCCCATCAGGTTTCCAGCCTCAGGAACTGCAGGTTCCAGAGCTGTCTGGAGCTCAGAAGTCAGTCCTGCTGGAGTTTTCGTTGTTTCATTGTGTAGGCATGTTACTAAATCATCAGCCTCTAACTTAGCTACTCAGTTCTGTCCCTCTCCATCCTCAGAAGTAGGGCTAGGAATGGGACCAAACCCTGTGACAGTCGGTCTCCTTCCTGAGGCGATCCAGAAGCTCCAAACTGTCCTCCATTGCATTCCAGTTCATGACAGTCTTATCACTGTGCCTTCCACAGCTTTTGGAAGTTGTAAGTTTGGAATCTGAAGACCAGACAGATAGTTCATATTATAGATGAGAACAACTCTTCTGAGCAGGGTATGGTGGTACATGCCACCATGGAAGCAGAGGCAGGCATATCTCTGAGTTCAAGGACAGCTAGGGCTCTGTGGAGAGACCCTGTCTCCAAAAACCAAAACCACCACCTCTTCAGGGTTTGGCTTTTTAAAATCCATGTTCACATATGTTAATACAATCATACTTGTTAAAATTTTAATTTTATGAATAAAACAACCAAGGATACCATTCTTGTTGTTTTGTTTTACCTAAGATGAAAGTTTGATAGAATGTTATTGTTTTAAGGTAGGGTCTCATGCAGCTCAGCATGGTCCTCCTGACTTGGATTAAAGGTAGGTGCCAAAATGCCAAGCTTAGAAAAATGTTCTCTTTGGTATAATTTACTTGTCAAGTATGCTAATAGGTTGATATCATTCCACAATGCTTTGCTTTTTCCTGGACATTCATTACTTTTGAAATAAGGGAGAAATGTATTGGTTAGTGTGCTGCCTTGCTGTATTTCACATTCTATAGCCTGCTTTCAAATGCTTTAAAGGTACTCCGGGATCTGCACAGGTGTAACTGTTCTCCCTTCTAAATTCTCGTCAGAAGCTTGCAGAAGAGGCTAGGAATGAAGACACTGTAAAGAGTTTGCACTCTGGTGAGGCCCTCCCTTAATCTTAGCACTTTGGAGACCCAGGTAGGAAGGCACAAGTTGAAGGCTAGTTTGGGACACACACAGCAAGTCCCTGTCTCAAAAACAAAGAGTTCATGCTGTCCTGTGTGAAATGCATGGAGTTACCCCTCCTCTCCTGTTTTTATTTCTTGGTTTTAGAAATCTAATTGAAAAAATCCTGAACTCTTTGGTGAATTCAGTTCAAATATTAATTCAAAGCTCCTGAATTGGACTTTTCTACCTTGCGAACCTTAAACACACTAATTACGGAGTCTAGGACTGAAATTCCCAAGTTGTGGTTTAATTCAATTCTCTTTCTGCATCCCAGGGTGGTGTTTTCAAAGAAAGTGGGGTCCCTTATGAGCCCTAATGAAAATATCCCCTGGGCTTCCTTAGACAAAAAATGGACCCTAAGAAGGGACCTCATGTCTGAAGGAATGTAAAGAACCTTAACAGTGCTCCCCAAAGATCACCAACTGAAACATTTACTTTGGAGACTTATTATTTGGGGAGTTGGTATTTTTTCTGTAAAGTGAGAGTTGGTTCTCCCCATATAAAAGATCTGTCTGTAGACTTTGGGGAGGAATGATAACAACTGTGGGCTACTTTTGGAGTGTTTGTTAATTATACACTGAGAGTGTCATTTTCTACAGGGAAGAAACGTATCAAGCCTAGGGGTGGTGGCATGTGCCTGCAATCCCGGCATCTAGGAGGCTGAAGCAGGTACAGGTTGGAGGCCAGCCTTGAGAGAGAGAGAGAGAGAGAGAGAGAGAGTGTGTGTGTGTGTGTGTGTGTGTGTGTGTGTGTGTGTGTGTGTGTATGTATGTATGTATGTATGTATGTATGTATGTATAGTGAGGCCCTGATTTGGAGGGAAGGAGGGATCAGGTTACTTGTCAGGCCATATCCAGACTTGGAGGTTGAAATGTCATTACAATACTTACCCTCTTCTGCCATTGGCACTTGTTTCTGTACAAGCATTCCTAATAGCCAAGCCAGTCCTCTATTTGTGTGTATAAATAAGATTCAGAGAAAAAGTTATTAGGTTTTAAAAAAAAGACTAAAGGTTCAACTAAGGTCATGACTAGTTAGTGGTGGGGGCTGATATACTGCTTTGAATAGCAAGTTGACACAAAACATTTTAGTACTTGTTTTACTTTCTCTAAGTGGCATAAAATAGAACTTGTTATCTTGATGTTGACTCAACTTAGAAGATCAGTTAGGCTAGGGATTTTCCATGTAGAAAGCAAGGTAGCAGATGGCCTCTTGCAGGCTGAAGTAGCACCATCTTCCATTCTAGGGGAGAACTGCTAATGCTCCAGACAATCCCATCTTCTGGGGGAGCAGGCAGAACTTACTCAGATTTACATATTTTCAGGTGTGTGCGTGCGTGCGTTCTTTTCACAAAGGACCTGATTTTAGGCACAGGTAATCCCTTAAAGGAACTAACCATCGTCCCAGCCCTTTATACACACACACACACACACACACACACACACACACACACACACACACACACATGCATAGGCTGTGAGATACAGCATTCTTCTTGGTGGCACACTGAAAGGAAAGCTACTCAGTGTTTATGGCTTCTTAGCTATGTCTCTCCCCTTTCCTAGATTTCAGTTTTCAGTCAGGCTCTATTTTGTGATCATCTTTAAGAGCATAATACATATGGTACTGAAACATTGCCCCAGTAAATAAGTCTTTCTTTTGTATAAAGCATTGTGGGATCCATTTATTTATAAGGCAGGGATATAACTATGTAATAAGGTGATACCTCCATGGATAATTATAGATTTCACTATCTGGTAGTACATACAAAAAAAGTTCTGTGGGGATGCCAAATGAACAGTATAATCTCTAGGATAGGTAGGATTTGAAAAGTCAAGGGTGAAGAAATGTGGGGCTATCATTCTAAGGAATATACCGCAGATGTAATTATGGTAGAGGAAGGAGCATTTGGCACGGTAGTGTGTGTTGGGAAGCAAAGTTTGAGGGTGTGGAGCCCAGAGCATCATCAGAAGAATAATGGAACCTTTCTTGAAATTAGGTTCTAGAAAAGGCAGATGAGGTTTGCAGTTAGAGTTTAGGAGAACTACGTGAGCAGTTTTATTTCATTCCTGTATTTTAAACCTAGTACAGTAATGTAGTCATGGTGATTTCACTTAAAAGTACATCTGTTTAGGCAGAGTACATTGGTGGCACTTGATATGGATCATCAGACCACTTAAAGTAGTTACACATGGAATAATGGGAGTGATGTGGGAGTGACGTTTAGGGCCATCTTTTAAAATGTGGTTTGGTCGAAAAAACAAAACAAAAAAGAAATTTAGCTGGGCGGTGGTGGCGCACGCCTTTAATCCCAGCACTCCGGAGGCAGAGGCAGGTGGATCTCTGTGAGTTCCAGGCCAGCCTAGTCTACAAAGTGAGTTCCAGGAAAGGTGTAAAACTACACAGAGAAACCCTGTCTCGAAAAACCAAAAACAACAACAACAACAATAAAATGTGGTTTGGTTTTTCTGAGGGTTACTTTTGCTATCTGAAGAAGTGATTCAGTAATTTGTAGGAAAGGGAAACTTGGAGGCATTTCCAAAATGTGAAGGCAAGTAGTTGGGGCCTGAGTTTGGACCCTTAGAGAATACGCATGTCTAAGAAACAGGAGTTGAAATAAGAGTTCAGTTGGAAGAAAAGGAGGTACTGGGTAGAAGTAGAGAACTTCACCTGATTGCCTGAAGAACACTTTAGGAAAGGATTCTGAAGCCAGGTAGGAACAAGCCTTCCATTCTAGTCATTCTTATTCTTAATGGTCTTATTTTTGTGGAGTACATTAACCTTTTTAATCATTATGAAATTATATAGGCAGTGTCGTCTTGAGTTTTAAAACTTACCAAAAGGTATATATCATTACAAATTTGTCTTGAAGGTAATTTAATAATCTTATGCCGGGATATATACCATGACAAACAGAATTACTTTAGAAACCAGAAAATATGGGGCCAGGTTTTTTAAAATGACATGTTTAGTTGGTCTGGCCTTTAGAACTCTTAAGTTGCCTTGAGGTTTAACAACTATGAAAATACCATAATAATTAGGAAGAAAGTTCTAATTGCTAGTATGAAAACATGCTGAAGAATATTTCTTTTGAACAATATTTTCTTTTTTTCCGTAGGTATAATTGTGTCCAGTGTTGTTCTGATCTTGTCACAGCGCTCACTTTTCAAGTTTTACATGTACAGCTCAGCCTTTCTGTTAGCTGCAACTTCAGTGTTGGTGAATTACTACGCTGCTTTGCACATTGACTTCTACGGTGCCTACAACACAACAGCTTTTGGAATCGAGCTGCTTCCTCGGAAAGGGCCCTCGCTGTGGATGGCACTCATCGTCCTGCAGCTAACCTTTGGAATTGGCTATGTCACCCTACTCCAGATTCAGTCCATCTATTCACAGTTAATTATTTTGAATATCTTGGTTCCTGTAATCGGCTTAATCACAGAGCTACCATTGCACATCAGAGAGACTTTAGTTTTCACCTCTTCTTTGATCCTCATATTAAATACAGTGCTCGTCTTGGCAGTGAAACTTAAGTGGTTTTATTATTCCACACGGTACGTTTACCTGTTAGTGAGGCATATGTACCGAATTTATGGATTACAGTTATTGATGGAGGACACATGGAAGAGGATTCGTTTCCCAGATATACTTCGGGTCTTCTGGCTAACAAGAATTACAGCTCAGGCAACAGTGTTAATGTACATTTTAAAGATGGCAAATGAAACTGAGTCCTTCTTTATTTCTTGGGATGATTTCTGGGACCTCATTTGCAATCTGATCATTAGTGGATGCGATTCTACACTAACTGTACTAGGCATGAGTGCTGTAATCTCTTCGATAGCCCATTATCTGGGCCTGGGAATATTGGCCTTTATTGGATCAGCCGAAGAAGATGACAGGCGGCTGGGCTTCGTAGCCCCCGTTTTATTTTTCATTTTGGCTCTTCAGACTGGTTTAAGTGGGCTGCGACCCGAAGAGAGACTTGTCCGCTTAAGTAGAAACATGTGCCTTCTATTAACTGCAGTCCTGCATTTCATCCACGGAATGACAGACCCCGTGCTCATGTCTCTCAGTGCCTCCCACGTGTCCTCATTCCATAGACACTTCCCTGTGCTGTTTGTCTCTGCTTGCCTGTTTATTCTTCCTGTTTTACTCAGTTACGTTCTTTGGCATCACTATGCACTCAACACATGGTTGTTTGCAGTCACAGCCTTCTGTGTGGAACTCTGCTTGAAAGTGATAGTTTCTCTCACCGTTTATACGCTATTCATGATTGATGGCTACTATAATGTCCTCTGGGAAAAGCTTGATGATTATGTCTACTTTGTCCGCTCGACAGGCAATATTATCGAATTTATATTTGGAGTAGTAATGTTTGGGAATGGGGCCTATACCATGATGTTTGAGTCAGGAAGTAAAATCCGGGCTTGTATGATGTGCCTACATGCATATTTTAACATCTACTTACAAGTAAAAAATGGCTGGAAGACATTCATGAATCGTAGAACTGCTGTTAAGAAAATCAATTCACTTCCTGAAATAAAAGGGAGCCACTTGCAAGAAATAGATGATGTATGTGCAATCTGCTATCATGAGTTTACAACATCTGCTCGTATTACACCGTGTAATCATTATTTCCATGCGCTCTGCCTTCGGAAATGGCTGTACATTCAAGATACGTGTCCAATGTGCCATCAAAAAGTGTACATCGAAGATGATATCAAGGATAATTCAAATATATCTAACAACAATGGATTTATTGCACCCAATGAAAATCAGAATCCAGAGGAAGCTTTACGAGAAGACGCTGCTGGATCTGACCGAGAACTGCACGAGGATGACAGTACGGACTGTGACGATGATGATGGTCAAAGACAAAGGGACGGAGGGATTCAGCACACAGGCGCGGCGGCGGCGGCGGCAGAATTTAATGATGACACTGATTAAAGTAGCATTTACTAATCACTGAGGTATTTGTTTAAAATTCAGTTCATCCAAAATGGAGTGCTATGCTTCATGTCAGAGTGTAACCAAGCACAAAAGCAGTATCGCTGTGGAAACTGTGAATGATGTTCCGTTTACTGTGATGTGCTACTGTAAATATACCTCTTTAATTACTTCTGGTCTCTTTGGTGACCTATTTAAATTTGTGTACATTATTGTACATAGAATAAAATGTTTTCACGTTTTTATGACAAAATTTGAACAAATAACTTCTTAATAGAGATAATGATCATACGGTGCGTCAGCTGTGCCAAAGATTCCTCCATGAAATTAGAGTAATCTAATGCTGGATCCTAGTTTTTCCTTAAAATGAGTGGGAAAATGAAAAGTATAAAATTACAGATAAAATAGTTTGGAGTAGGGCTGGAGAGATGGCTCAGAGGTTAAGAGCACTGACTATTCTTCCAGAGGTCCTGAGTTCAATTCCCAGCAACCACATGGTGACTCACAACCATCTGTAATGAGATCTGGCTCCCTCTTCTGGCCTAAAGGGATACATGCAGGCAGAACACTATACATAATAAATAAATAAATCTTTAAAAAAAAAAAAAATAGTTTGGAGTAGAGAGGCTGTTAACTTTTTTTTAAACCAAGGAACGATAACCTGCTAGAAGCAACTGAGAAACTTTAAATCTGAGCTGCAGCTTAGAGCTGGGTTCAAAAGTCATGGGTCAGAGACTGAGAATTGAGAAATAGCCTTGTTATCAACTCAACTTTGATATAAACCAGGATGTACTGGGTAAGTTTTAGGGAAAACATCACTGTCCTTTCAGACTTTTGATGAAATTACACAATAAAAAGGTCATCATTGTTAACTAAGACATTATCTACCTAAACAGTGCTGATCCAACTTTATGGGTCAAAGTGAAGGGTGTAACTTACAGTGTTAGCGTTTTTAGAGAATGACTGGAAAGATTTCCTTAAGGAAGCTTACAGGTTTACTATGAAATTCCACATCATCAAAAAAAACCCACATACCAATAAGTATCAGGAAAAGAAGACTTTAATAGTGTTGTTATATAGCGTGTTGGCTAATTCCAGCGGATCTTCTTCTCTGACTGCTGCCATTATCTCCAATATTTGACTGAAAGAGAACAAGAGGAGCAACTTTCTAAGAATATATTGTTTTAAAGATATATAATCGCCTTTTCCCGTGTAAGAAGAAATCTTGTACCCTTCCTAAGGAAGTTTAATTTAAGAGTTATTAAAATTGTCAGTAGTATCAGTAGGAAAACATGACCAATTACTGGCAGTCAGAAAGTTCTGGAGCTAACTTGCAAATAAAGAAAACTAAAAACCAGGGTCATATAAGTGCAGTACTAATGGAACTGTCCCAGGAGTATGAGTCCTTTAAAACTGTAGATCATAGCACACTTGTTACTGGATAATGAGCTTCTTAAAAATGAACTGTATGCTGCACATCATACAGGTTAAGTACCTTTCCACTTTGGGTTTAGTTTTATTTATATTGACACATATACAATGATGGTATTGGGGAGAGCAGGGCCAAAAACTTGAAAGGCACTGCTTGCTGAACTGTCTTTAACAGACAGCAAGGGATGGTTGTGTGCACAGTAAATACATAATGGCAAGTACAGAAGCTGTGGCGGGGGTGGGGGGGGGCAGAGGCCTCTCTTTGTTTCTTTGCACAGAATGATGACCAACAGTAGTGGTTTCCTAGCAATATTATCTGTAGGTAGTTTTTAAACACGGATTAGAAAGTTGTAGTCCAAATTAAACATTTAAGTGTTCCTTGTTGTGCGCTTTTTGTTCCCTTTATGAGTGTCCTAACTGAACACCCCAGATAAATAGGACAGGGCTTCAAGATGAGCTGGAACTGTAGAAACTGCTCCCAGTATGACAAAAGCCAGCTTGACACGATACTGAAAGGAAATCCGTCAACACTGAAACTTTAGAATGCAGTTGTCTGCAGCCAGCTTGCGGACTTGGTGTGCTGCTCAGGCTGCCCTGGGAAGCAGTGCTGCTGCTGACTGCGGTGGCCCAGGGCACAGCTGCTCTGCTAAGACCTCTGCAGCAGTCGCTTTACTATTTAGAAATTTGTGACAATCACTGGTGCTTAGTGAAGCATTTTGTTTAGTGAGCCGCTAATAACATCTGGCAACCTGGCCAGGCCCTTTGTATCCAGTATATTTCTCTGTAGCTTCAGGGGCATAAAGCTGCAGTTATTTATTTTTAAATATAGCATTCTGGGGGATTTAACTGCTTTTGCTTATTGTGACAGATTTTTTTTCAATTACTTGTGTGTGTGTGTGTGTATGTGTATGTGTACATAAATGCAGGGACCAGAGGAATCAGATTTCCCTGGAGCTGGAGTTACAGGTGGTTGTGAGCTGCCCAATATGTGGTGTTGGGACACAACTCAGGTTCTCTTGTGCCCCTAATCTATGAGCCGTCTCTCCAGCCCCTGCTGTGTGTGACACCCTTATACTAGGCACAGGCATTAAGTCTCGCAGTATCTACTCATCACCTTTCAGTATTCCCCACAATGACAAGCAGTTAACTCTTGAAGAAAAAAAAGGATGTTGACATGGTGGTTCAAGATTAACCCCAATAGTTGGGAGATCGAAGCAGGGGGATTAGGGATTCAAGGTCACCCTCTGCTGGATAGCAGCTTCCTAAACTGCCTGGGCTGCATGAGACTCGGACTCAAATAAAAATCTCCATTCTCCTGCTGCTAGTCTCTTTGGGTCATGATGGAGTCTACACTGCTGCCAGACCAAAGCCCCAAGGGCCTGGTCTCACTTCGCTGTCCTAGATTTCTCTTCTTCACTCACCTCATCCTACTTTCTGCCACACTAAGTACATTGTCTCCCTGCCACTGCCAGGGTCTTCTACAGTCTACCTTTGCTCAACATGTTTGTCTGACCTGACTCCCAGTCATGGTTCGTAAACTGCTAAAATTGCACATTAGGAAAGCATGCTCCTGGGACCTCTCAGGGCAGACAGATGTTAACTCCAAGGTCCCAGTCATCGACCGACACCTCCGAAGCAGCTTACTATCTTGAATTGTGTCTGCTTGTTTGCTTCCTTATCCAAAACTCATGCCACAGTGACCTATTCATCCAGTGGGTGTATGATCATAAGAACTATTGATTCTTCTAGGTAGCCTCAGTAACCACACAATTCCTGACACAGCAGGAGCTCCAAAATAGGTCTCAAGAAATGGATAGCCTAAAGGAAAGGAAGACCTGTCTGCAAACAGTTAAAATGGGAAACTCAGTGGAGTGGAAGATTGTAAGTAGCAGAGGCACCTCTATCGGAAATGTTGACCCTTTCAGCTTACAAATGCTGATTTCCCCAAGGTCTGCCACTTAACTAACTGCAGGACAGGCCAATACACAAGCTTTCAGTTCTTAAGTCTGTATTAAAAACTTGACATTTGGCCGGGCGGTGGTGGCGCACGCCTTTAATCCCAGCACTCGGGAGGCAGAGCCAGGCGGATCTCTGTGAGTTCGAGGCCAGCCTGGGCTACCAAGTGAGTCCCAGGAAAGGCGCAAAACTACACAGAGAAACCCTGTCTCGGAAAAAAAAAAAAAACTTGACATTTTGACTTGCACATTTACAGCCACCACCACCAGCTATGATTTTACAGAGCATTAAGTACAGAAAACGTAAGTTGGCACTACATCCTCCAAGTAGTGTATTTGCCAGGTGGTTGTGGCAAAATAACAGCTGCTTCATTGTCTTGGGATCTCTAGTGTCCCTTAGATTGTCGAATACGAGAAATAATGTCTTCTAATTGAATCTGAAAACTCCACCACCACCACCACCACCACCACCACCACCACCACCACCACCACCACCCCAGGCCAAAACAAAACAACAAAATGCAAGTGGTATTTTACAAGCAGAGTACAAAGACCCCTCACCTCGGGGGTTTTAAGCATCAGTTCAGTACTGCCAGAACCAGTGTGTTAAAACAAAAGATCCGTATGTGTGTGTAAAAGGACACTTTAATTGGCTTTTCTGCCTGCTGAGTTTTAGATCTGGCTTACACTCTTTATTACAAATCACTTTTTTAAGGCATATTTTCAAGACATTACAGTCTTAACAGAAACACTGATAACTAATCTTTGTAAATGTCAGGGCAAGCCTACAGTGGCAAACCACACTAAACCAATATAATCTAGACTTTCTCTGAATAGGTGCCCATAAAATGATATGACCAACCTTGTTTGCCAGGAGATTGATTCTTCACAGCTCTCTACATATAGCCTATTCTGGATTGCTTTTTCTTTTCCCCAGGGGAAGTTGAGGAAAGAACATCCTGTCACGTATTTCACTGTGCGGCTTAAAGAACTGTGTTACCTCCCTGGAGTTGTTGCTGCTGTCCATATTTAACTTGCAGACAACCATTAACTAAAGGTCAGCCAACAGGTTATAAACAGTAGCAGGGAAGGTGCACTGGACTGATGCTGTGGCAAGCTTTAAGGTCTTTTCCTTTTCCTACAAAGTGACAAACGACCAAAGCCACAGATTCTCACCGAGGCAGTCCAGTCATCTGGATGAAAGGACGTGAACCTAGGAGATGACGCAGCTATTCAGATGCACATATTTCCAAACCACTGTTCAAATGGTCTTCGACCTGAACTTAAACTTGACCTTGGGTCAAGTGCCAATAGATGGCTTATCACTAACTGCAGTGTACAACTCATTCGTTTGAACTAACCTGAACCTGACTGGAACGCCAGCGGACGTTCATTCTGCCCCTCCATTCACTAAGTGGCCGTCAGTGGTTTGTCACCTCTGACAGCTGTGAAGACCATTCAGGAAAAACAACTTACATTATATGGCAGGGCTCGTTTCTATCTTTTAAACAGTACCCGTTTTCCCACTTCTTTTTGGTAGGAAATGAAGTTTTTATGTATTTTGATCCAGCATGTGTACTTTTAACTCCACACCAAGGTGCATCTAGAGTTGGGGGAAGAAGAAAGAAGGTGTAAGGAATTTACATTTCTAAATTTTTTTTATGAACATTACACTAGAATATAACAAAATTACAAGCCATTTTCTAACTTCCAAAATGGCAAAATTAATGCAACAGAAGAGAGTTCTAAGGAAAGCATAATATAAAGTTCCAAGCTGCACTTTGGAAAAAAGACTGGTTTTTATCTATTTTATTTCCTTACTAATGTGGCTATGTGTGACATGCTTTGGGGGAAAAAAGACTTAAATGTACAAGAAGTATCACAGAAATGCTTCAACATTGAAGACTGCTCTGTGTTGCTTCTACTGCATGTAAAAGCATGGCTGTGAATCCTGTGTCTCCCGGTATCAGGATGTCAGGCAAACGTTCTGCCACTGAGCTGTTCCCCTGTTACTGTTTTTCGAATGGCTTGCACGGTATACAGGCATTGTTTTTTGAATAAAATCATTTTCGTGACTGTCTAAGAACATAAAATTAATTTCCCTAGAGTGGCTCAGTCTACAGACTTTTATAAACAGCAGTCCCTGAGTTCCTGGGTTAGGTCAGAGCCCCAGCCTTTAAACTTGTTTTAAGAGATGACATTCTAAAATCCTCACACTGAAGCATTTGATTTCATTTGCTGCAGTTTGTTTTGAAAGGGCTATAGAATCAAACCACTCTAACAGACATAAACTGACATAAACTGCCTAGAGGGCTCATTAGATATTCTTAAGTACAGAGTGGTTATCGGAATCTGTCACTTTTTTTTTTTTGTTTGTTTGTTTGTTTGTTTGTTTTTTTCGAGACAGGGTTTCTCTGTGTAGCTTTGTGCCTTTCCTGGGACTCACTTGGTAGCCCAGGCTGGCCTCAAACTCACAGAGATCCGCCTGGCTCTGCCTCCCGAGTGCTGGGATTAAAGGCATGCGCCACCACCGCCCGGCCTGTCACTTTTTTAAGTTTTGAGGTTTAGTCAAACTGAAAATAAAAAATCCATGTAACTACTTTTCCATTAATAACGACCTCCAAAAATCTAAAAACAAAACAAAAACCACATACTGAGATTGCAACTAGAAGTCAAATGTCCTCTAATTTTTTTGGGGGGGAGAGGTTGGGGGACATATTAGAATTTAATATGAAACTTGAATTTCTGGAAACATCTACTTACCTGTTTCAATCATTAGTTTTTCACTAGGTATTGACTTCAGAACTTCCAAGTTAGCTTCTGTTTTCAGTGAGCTTGAAAACAATATTTTAAAATGGTATTTGGTGAGTAATTTCTTAATATAAGACACTTTTAAGAGTTAAAAAACCACAAAGATTTTGTTCTCAGTCTGCTTTAGAAAGTATACATTCTTACCCTCCACAGAGCCCAGATTGTGGTCAACTTCAAACCTACCTCCGCCTTTGTCCCTTCTGTAACATTGAAAAATAGTATTTTTACTTCTGTGTATATAGGCATGCATGCACACTGTGGGAATGTCTTGGGTATGGGTACCCCAGAGCCAGCAGATTCCTTGCAAGCCACGCAGTGTGGGTGCTGGAAACCAAACTTGGGTCCCTTGGAAGGCAGCCACTGAGCCACCTGGTCAGCCCCCAGATACTTCTTCAATGTGCAGGTCTGATGTAGCATACTGATTATTCGTGTCTTTAGGGGATATCCTTTTTCATACTTACCAGTTGAACTTTTAATAAACTTTATATATTAGCCTAAGTAAAACTTAGGTTAAGAAGTACTTGTGTAACTTAGAATGGTCATGAGGCTCTTAGCTTTGCTTTTTAAACTGATTTTCAGCCGCTGAAACAGACTTACTGCTTCCAAGTCTTCGCTGTCCTATAATAAGACTTACATATTTGCACCCTCACTGCAGGTGGCCAAACTCCACTCCGTGAAGGTGCCTTGGCCTCAAGACTTGCTTTGGAATAATGGGGTAGCATGGCTGTAAGCAATGCACTTCCTGTGGTTAGAATAGTGTCTCAGCAGCATCGCTGACAGTTACTTTTCAACTAGGTGCCCAGAAAGAAAACATGTCAGCCAGACCCAGCTCACCCAAGACCTATGAGTGGGAATGTAAATACCTTTAACTTGCCAGCAAGTTTTGGAATGATTCAGTATTCAATGTGATGAGAAGTATTGTACTTGTATTTAAAAAACATATAATCACAAATTCACTGGGAAGGCATTTCAGAATAATTTTAGGTTCATAGCTAAACTGAACAGAAAGCAGAAATCTCTCTCACACACACACCTTCCTCATTCCCCTTATGTAAAGGCACACACTAAAAATTCTGCCACAGTGGTTACATTTGTTAGAATTGATACACCCACACTAACACATCACCACGATCCAAAATCCAGGTTCTACTCAAGTTTACTCCTGGAGTACCCTCTACGGGAATGACATCTCTCTTACAAACTGGTTTACTGTCTACAAGTAAACATGTATGTCCTTTGTGTATTCATCCCTACCTTCTTGATCCTGGCAACCACTGCACCTCACCCACCAACATTTTTTGGTTAAACTAGTGGACACCTGTTACCTCAACTCATCATAGTAAAGCAAAACACTAAAGGAGAAACAACAGCCTTTAAGTGCTAAATGACTTAAATGTTATAGGCCCAGAGAAAGAGCTAGGACTGGAATGGGAACTGAAATGATCTGCAAAGTCTGGGCAGAAAAGTGATGAGGTACATGGATTACCTGGGACTCAGGGATGGGGTTCGAAGGGCTTGGGGACAGCCAGCACAGCAGGGCAGGAACCTGGGATTGAAGGTGCAGATTGAACTGGTAGTCCCTTTTATCTTACTCTGCTCCAGAATGTTGGCATGTACATTTATAAATCCCTTGCCTATTTTTCTAGCAAAGATCATAGGACAGCCTTCTAGAGAAAATCAACCCAGAAAAGGGTCTCTACAAAAGGATACGTGGAAATCCACTGTGGAAAAGTCCAGCTGTCATCTGAGCCTGCCAGTTGATTGACTCACATAGAGCTTCCAAAGAGTTGTTTGTGACAAGATTTTCATATAGCCCAGGCTGGCCTCAATCTTGCCTTCTAACTGAGGCTAGCCTTTTATAAATTCTTACTTCAGCTTCTGGGTAGGCATGTGCCACTATGTCCAGCTTTTTTTTTCCTTCCCCAGACAGCAAAAGATTGCCTGGCATTTGAAGAAAGTCCCCATCATAAAAGAGACCAACAACATTAGGGACCAGAACTGAGATAAAAGCAACAGAACAGTGAGGAAATGACTTCCAACTATAATATCTTCAGACAGAAGGCACTCCATCTGTATGGACTATGGTATATGAGAGGATGTTAGAGCTAGAAATGAAAGCTGAAGTATATTTCATTTTAAAAAGTTGAAAATAGGGCTGGAGAGATGGCTCAGTGGTTAAGAGCACTGGCTGTTCTTCCAGAGGTCATGAGTTCAATTCCCAGCAACCACATGGTGGCTCACAACCATCTGTAATGAGATCTGGTGCCCTCTTCTGGCCTGCAGGGATATGTGCGGACAGAACACTGTATACATAATAAATCTTTTTAAAAAAAAATTGAAAATAAAGCAAATTTTGGAAGGTGTTAAAGTAGAAATGGAAATTATAGAAAAGATAATACCAGTTACCAATTCTGAGATGTCCCCCCCAAAAAAGAAAGGATATTCCCGGGCTCGAGAGATGGCTCAGAGGTTAAGAGCACTGACTGCTCTTCCAGAGGTCCTGAGTTCAATTCCCAGCAACCACATGGTGGCTCACAACCATCTGTAATGAGATCTGGTGCCCTCTTCTGGCCTGCTGTCATATATGCTGTATACATACTAAAAAAAAAAATCTTAAAAAAAAAAAAAAAAAAAAAAAGAAACGATATTCCCAGAAGTGATTTAAGGGGGGGGGGGGGCTCCAGCTGCAGGGGGCCAATACGAGAGTAGCAGTCTGTGTGACAAAAAACAACAAAGCCCCAAATATCAAGACATGTGAATTCCACACAAACCAAACCCAACACAGGGAAAACACAGTGGGTCACATGGGAAGGACTGGGGCTCTGATAGCAATCAACTGTCACCAGCACTGGAGCCTCTTGGAGACTCAAAAGTGGGTCCTCTTCCTTTCATTAACTAGCCAAACTCACGTTTAAGAATCAATAAAACCACTTCTCATGAATATCTTCTCAGGAAGCAGAGAATGTGTTCACCAAACCAAACAGATGACACCATGGTAGTTCATACCTGTATCTCAGCACTCCGAGGCTGAGGCAGGAGTAGCCACACAGTTCACAGCCAGCCTGGTCTACATGAGAATTCACCTCAGAACAAAACAAAACCCACCCCAGAACACATGAGAGCTGGAGAAGTGAAGCTAAGGGGTTCTATCGGAGAAGAGAGAGGAGTCCAAATAAATAGAAGGGCCTGGAACTAACCAACTATCTAAATAGGCTTCCTCATGGAGAAAACCAAGTAAGACATTTGCATGGAGCTATAGAAAGTGCCAGAAAGCCTCAGCTTATCTTGTTTTGTGAAATAGTGACTCACTGTATAGCCCAGGCCAGCCTCCAACTCACTATCCTCCTGCTTCAGCTTCCTGGGAGTTGAGATTACAGGCCTGTGCCATTATGCCTGGCTAGGCTTCAAGTTTTACAGTTAAGGAAATAAAAATGAGTCCAGTTACTCAAAAACAAGTGTCACGTGAGAAGACAAGTGAGCAAGTCTACCACATGGGCAGCAGTGACTATAGAAACAACCATAACCACATGACCCAGGTCCTGAAATAACACTGGAAGGAAGACAGGGAACATGGAAGTGGGGGTCAGGGTGGTGTGTGTCTTAGGACACAGACAAAGGGAGGCACCAGAGCTGGAGTAGATAACATTACATCTATGTACAGAGCCAGATAGCCAAGTGCTTGTAAACTGACGGGTGGAGGCATGCTAGGGGAGGAGCAGTAACTGTTTCTGGTCTTTTAGTACGCTCGACTTCATCACTATGTGTATGTTCGACTATCAATCTATAAATGTAACCATTTCGTAGGAAAGAGTCATCCTGAGCTCTGCTCCATAGGAATAAGCAAGGCCACCATTCTGTTTCCCTAAGAATTTATACCTAATGTCACCAGTGGCCACTGTCGGGGCAACACTGGAGAGGGAGGAGAGCAAGTCACATTCTAGTCTGTAACTTCACTGGCTTCCTAAGGACAACCTGTAGAAAACACTGGCAGACAGATCTGACAGAAAACAAGGCCAGGACCTTGCTGTGCTGGCTGCCTTGTGAGGGTGTCTGAGGTTTAGTGTGGAGTTACAGAGGAAAGGTCATGGGCATGAGCCAGAGGACAGGTTCTCACACTTGGGGTAACTGTACACCTGTTACCTAACTTGTGTGGCCTACAGAAGTACACAGACTGTCATAGAATAGTCTTTTCCCATGGCCAACATGTGAGTCTTACATAAAATGCTGTGAACATATACCTATGAAAAGCAAGAGACAACCTGAGAACAGACTGGATTGCTAAAGACAGTCAGTGCTGACCTCAACACAATTGTTTCCAGTATCAGAATGCAGCATAACAGCATATAACTTTTGAACACTGGCCCATGATAACAATCTACTACTTCATGTCTTACATAAGTAGTTACTAAAATTCTCGGACAAGGATCACTGCAGAGCATACAAACGTTAATAAATCTGCTCATATAAAAATCAGGGAAAACAGAAAACAGCCTAAGAACGTACCAACCATTAAATCCTATGTAAAGGTCCAAGTCAATCAAAGCAGCTGCTGCTTCCTTTGTACCATCAAATGAATGCACCTAGGGATATATACATATAATTTTATTATAAAAATCTTGAAAGCTACAATAGCATTGCTAGACTTTCTTAACAAAACCAGAAATATAGGTAAGGGTGTTGAGTCACAGTTTTTTAATGTGGTAGCACATACAGTCAATGCTCTTCTTTCAAACCAGACTTGATAATCACAACCTGTCATCATTCCTGGTGACACAAAGCAAGGGGTTAGCTGCCTGGGGGGAGGGGAGGGTGTCTCTACTTCACCTTCTCTGCGGACTCTCTCCGAAGGACACAGTAAAGCGAGCCACATTCTTACACAGGAGGAGGGAAGGTCTGAGAACACTCAGTTAAAATACAAGATTTCAACAGAATATTTAAAATATACTGAAAATCCCATTGCATTTCTCTGCTACAGGATACTTTTCTTTTAAAGGAGAAATGATTAATCCTTAAGAGGTAAGTTTTAAGAAGCTTTATAAAGTGGTGAGAATGTTGCTTTTAAAATGTCACTTATTGGCCCGGAAGGGTGACTCAGCAGTTAAGAGTGCTTGCTGCTTCTGCAGAGGATCTGAGTTCAATTCCTAGCAGTCACATGAAGCCCTCTAAATCACCTGAAACTCCTGCTCTGGGGATCTCATGCCCTCTTCTGGCCTCAATGAGTACCTCTGTGTGTGTGTGTGTGTGTGTGTGTGTGTGTGTGTGTGTGTGTGTGTGTACACAAAATAAAAGTAAATTAAAAAAAAAATGACAACTATTACATTATCCACATGAGCTACACAGGCAGAAAGGCTGAGATCTTTGTCTCCTGCTTTAGCTGCATGTAAGTAATACAAAGCCATAACTAACAGTAACACTCCCTTACAGCTGAAGTCACGTCACCACTGTCCATGGACAATATGTCCTCAGCTGCCTGAAAGATCTGATCCTCCCCTCAGCATTTCCAGTGAACTAAAAAAAAAACAAAAAAAAAAAAAACAAAAAATCTTCCAGCAATATAAAGATAATTTAAAATGTGATTTCTTACAAGCCAGTTACAGCACTTGTTGTTAATGCTTTATTTGGCAATTTCTTCTATTGAAGCCAGACATTTCGGTTGGCTTTGCTGTTCCTGGTATTAACTTTTGGAAGTTACAGACTCATCTGTGTAAAAGTTTTACTTAGAAATAGAGAAAATGAGTGAAAGGTGGAGTCTAGAAAGTACAATAAATGCCATCAGTAATGCCTAGGTCACTAATTAAAACCTTTCTCAATTCCTAAGTAGAGCTCCCCGGGGGACAGTTACAGAGCACACACTTAGTAAACTACAGAGGAGATATGCAAAGTGACATTAACGTGTCAGCAACACGGAAGGACATACACCTATCAGTGGCGGTGTGAAACACCAAGCAGAGGAAAGCCTTGGAAACTACGGAGGCTCAGCAAGATGGTTCGCTGGGCGAAGGTGCTAAGTGATGACCAGAGTTCAATTCCTGAGACACACACACACACACACACTCGGTGGAAGGAGAGAACCGACTTCTGCGGCAAGCTGTCCTCTGACCTCCACACCAACACCATGGCACATGTGTGTACATGTTCACACACACGTGAAATGTAATAAACATTACAAGCTGTCCTCTGACCTCCACACCAACACCATGGCACATGTGTGTACATGTTCACACACACGTGAAATGTAATAAACATTACAAGCTGTCCTCTGACCTCCACACCAACACCATGGCACATGTGTGTACGTGTTCACACACACGTGAAATGTAATAAACATTACAAGCTGTCCTCTGACCTCCACACCAACACCATGGCACATGTGTGTACATGTTCACACACACGTGAAATGTAATAAACATTACAAGCTGTCCTCTGACCTCCACACCAACACCATGGCACATGTGTGTACATGTTCACACACACGTGAAATGTAATAAACATTACAAGCTGTCCTCTGACCTCCACACCAACACCATGGCACATGTGTGTACATGTTCACACACACGTGAAATGTAATAAACATTACAAGCTGTCCTCTGACCTCCACACCAACACCATGGCACATGTGTGTACATGTTCACACACACGTGAAATGTAATAAACATTACAAGCTGTCCTCTGACCTCCACACCAACACCATGGCACATGTGTGTACATGTTCACACACACGTGAAATGTAATAAACATTACAAGCTGTCCTCTGACCTCCACACCAACACCATGGCACATGTGTGTACGTGTTCACACACACGTGAAATGTAATAAACATTACAAGTGTGTTCCTTAAATTTTCAAAAAAGAAAATATGTCAAAGGATCCAAGCAAAGCCCTGTAAGTATTACAGTAAATGCTCAGGGTTAGGTCCTACTTCCTTGACTGGCACAATGGAACTGTGACTTAGATACCTAAGTAACAACCTTTACCTCAAGAGATGATCACTGAATCTCCTGAGATTGCATTTCAAATTTTGTATATGTGAGCAGTGTTTAAAGGCGGACTATCTCCTGGGGCCTATGATCCCAAACAACTAGAAATCACTGTGAGAGACCCCACAGCCAAGTGACAGTAGAGAGTATTTATGGGATGTCTCAAGAGTCATGACTGAAACGAGCACATGAGGAACATATAAGAACAGAAGGCACATGGCGGTGGGTGAGCTCGAAGCAGAGTGAAGACAGTGTCTACCAGCTGGCATTAGGAAAGAAAACCAAAGGACACAGTGGCCTACTTGAAGACATTGTAAACACTGGTGTATGTTTGTGGACCATTTACACAGAAGAGCACTGAAGGACGGTGTAGGAAGAATGTACACGATAGCACGTGTCCATTCCCATTGTTTTGTGAGTAGACGTTCATACTCACTCTTGTGCTTTGACAAAAGAAGTGTAACTAAAAGGGTTGTTATAAAACTAATAGTAAATTTACACGTCTTTCAACTAAGAGACTCAGTAACCTCACTTTTGATATCTGAGTCAGCCGAAGCCAACCTTAATATCAAAGGCGTATTTGTATATCCCATATTTAAAACAGCCATTTATACTTACCACTCCACCCACACACCGGTCTCTATTTCTTCTCATTATGTCTGTGAATTAAAAAAAAAAAAACTTTCAGCTACTTTAGCCTAATTGCCACACAGTTCTTAAACTGTAAAGATATGAGCTGGGCGGTGGTGGCGCACGCCTTTAATCCCAGCACTCGGGAGGCAGAGCCAGGCGGATCTCTGTGAGTTCAAGGCCAGCCTGGGCTACAGAGTGAGTTCAAGGAAAGGCTCCAAAGCTACACAGAGAAACCCTGTCTCGAACCACCCTCCCCCCAAAATTGTAAAGATATTTCATTTTTACTCACCCAAAAACTCAGCATGTGAGTTTCGACAATGAAGAAACATTGGTAATTGTGTTTGTTCTGACAGTTCAAATTGTTTTTCGAAATATCTGCACAATGCCAAAAAATTTCCACAGTAAAATTTTTATTTTAGCATAAGACATATAGCAAATAATTTTTAACTGAAGGAATTTTATAATCTAGAAATGGGAATGTGAAAGTGAAAATAGTGAATTCAGACATTAAAATCATCAGGTTCATTTCTGCCCCTGAACTTCTGGAAAGGGGTGCTTCATTTGCTAGGATTACAAACTTATTTCCACAACGTCCATCGGTCTCCCCATCTGAAACTGGTGCTCTATGCCTTTATTAATTCACGTGTGGGTCTAAACCACCTTTTCAGATTCTGCTGGGCAAGAATAAGCAAAAGTAATTTTGTTTCAGTTAAAGCGAGGACATTATGCAGGTTAGGAAACATAAAAACTTGGAAGAAAAGATTAAGAATTACTACCAGTAGTGGGCTGGGGACAGAGCCAAATGGGGAGAGGGCAGAGGCCTTGCCCGGCACGCACAAGGCCCTGGGTGGAATCCCCGCACTGCAGGAAAGCGAGTATGGTGTATCAGGCCTTGGGAGGTGGAGACAGCCAGTCAGAAGTTTAAGATCTTCAGCTACCTGATTAGTTTGAGGCCAACCTGGGCCACATGAAACCTGTTTCAAAAACCCCAATACTGCAAGCCACCTCTTCCACAGGCACTGAAGTAGTACATGTGCCAACATCCAGTGTGCTCTGTCACTGTGTAAACGGGCCAACATCCAGTGTGCTCTGTCACTGTGTAAATGGGACCATGCAGGTAGCTCTAGCTATATGCTGCAGGCAATGATCTCTCCAGGGTGCTCACCATGCATAACTCCATGGTTCAACTACACGACCAAGTCACTATCTTATAGAACTAAACAGTTTAGAAAGTCCCTTTCTGTCACCGAATAGGCAAATGTATAATTCATTAAAATAACAGAAGCCCATATAATGTGCCCAGAGAATTTTATATAATTCAAGAGAAGAAAGATCCCTGAGTTCAAGCTTAGACAGGTATCATTAAGAGGTCATGTGGTATGTGTGTGGAGGTGGGGTGTGGGGGCGGAGATCTGGAGAAATGACTCAGTGGTTAAGAGCACTGGCTGCTTCTCCAGGACACAGGTTCACTTCCCAGCACCCACGCCTCACAGCCATCTGTAACTCCAGTTCCAAGGGATCTTGGATGCCCTCTCCTGGTCTTTGCTCGTACTGCACACACATATGCAGGCAAAACACTCATAAACATAAAAATAAATGTTTAAAAGGTCAAGTGGGGGCTGGTGAGATGACTCAGCAGGTAAGGGCATTTGCTACATGATGATAAACTGGATTTCAATCTCGAAAGCACACACCGAGGTAGAACCAAGGGAACTAAGTCCACACCACCGTTGTCCCCCGTTCCTCCACTGGCATGACATGGCATGCCTGCTCCCTCACAAAAATAAGAATCTTGAAAAGGAAAATTTCCACGTGGCAAAACAAAACCAAACTCCCCCAACAGTGCAAACTGAGAACAGGTGTATAACACCAGATAACTGGTGCCTTTAAAGGAAAAACCAAAACGAAGCACCAAATGACATCAGCTATGGAGCAGGGCTGACGAGAGGTGGAAATACGTTTCTTTTACTTAGAATGTCTTCTGGTCATAAATGAATCATCTTGATCTACATCTGCCCATCTTGTCAAAGCTCTGATTTACTCAGGTTGAATCACTGCTTCTGACCACTTGGGTCAACACTAAGGAGAGCTTGAAAAGGTCAGTGTCGTTGGAGCAGCAGCTGTCACTAATTAGGACTGCGGCCTTCCAAAAGCCCAGTGTGTGACACTGGGCGGTAATCCTCTCCCAGCTGGCTGACGGCCTGGATGGCCTCAACTCTTCCAGGGTGCCTAAGTAGCCTCAGGGTCATTTTGAAACCTTGTCTGATACCTGCCTTTAAAAAAAAGACCTACATAATATTAACATTCTAAAGCACCAAGAAAAATGCCCAGAGCAAATGTGCCCCCGACACAAGAGAACTGAGCTCTAGTATGCAAAAGGAAAAGGTGTACCAGGGCAGCGAAGTTAGAAATACTGCTATCACTCAAAAGAAAAACTTTCCATAGCCAAGTCAGGCCTTTTCCTTGTTTCCAGTCTTTGCTTCACCTTCTTGGTCTTTAGAAAAGTATGTTCCAAGGCTGGAGAGATGGATAGTTCAGTGGTTAAGAGCGCTGGCTGCTCTTGCAGAGGAGCCGGGTTCAGTTCCCAGCAACCCCATGATGGATGATTCTCACCCTCTATAACTGCAGCTGCAGGGGATCTGACACCCTCTTCTAACTTCCTTATGCACATACATGGACACAGTGATAGCATTTTTTAAAGCACTTTCAGAAACCCTCAGCAAAAGGCACAGCTGGTATTTCCTTTAGAAGCTGTAATTATTGAGTACTCAATCTCAGTCTGTCCAGGCATACACTTTACCCATCATATATTGAGAAGGACGGACAGTGGTACCCTCATGCTAACAATGAGGACACTGATGTGTGTAAAGGAATTAGACAGCCAGGGAATAGCAGGACTAAATCACACCTCAGCCTGCTCATTCTAAGACAGTATACTTCAACCCCATTACAGGTGCATCTACTTACTATTTCTCACACACAATACCAGTTGTACTTTTTAAAAGGAAAAAATGGTTTTTTTTATAAAACCAACAAATCATATACTAGGTTAATATTTCACATGCTACAAAAAAGCCAGGTGTGGTGGTGCATGCCTTTAATCCCAGCACTCAGGAAGCAGAAGCAGGAGGATTTCAGTGAGTCTACATAGTGAGTTCCAGGTCAACCAGGCTATAGGGAGACCTTGTCTCAAAAAAAAAAAAAAAAAAAAAAAAAAAAATTCCAGAGGGGCGGAGGGAGAAAAAAAGGAAAGGAAAAAGAGCAAAGATGAAGGGACTGGGGAGGTGGCTTGGCAGGGAGAGTGTTTACCATGCATTCATGTGATCCTGAGTTTGATATCCAGCAACCATGTAACAGAAGAGTCCCAGGTCCCAGTTAGGAAGTCTGTCTCAAAAAATAAGATGGACAGCTCCTGAGGAATGACACCAGGACTGACATCTGGCCTCCACATGTGCACACATGTGTGTATGCATGTACACACATGTGTGTATGCATGTACACACACACGTGTACACAAAGTACAGATCAAGAGCTAATTCTTCCAACAGTAAGTTCAACAGCAAAACTCCAATTGCAGCCCTTCTATCCATATAGGAAACAGAGAGCCTCCTTCCTTAACTAGACACCAAGGGAACTACATGAGCAGACCTGCTCTATGCCTTCAACACGCTGGAAGACACTAGTCTGCCGTGTAGCTTCAACATAGGTAAGTATACTGAAATGGATGGACACAGAAGAGGTCAGCCTATGCCAGGGGAGGGCAAGGTGGGATGGGGGTTCCCGGGGCATCTGTCCCCTTGACAACAATCCAAATTAGATTATTACTTCTACAGACATTTTTAAATCTCAGGTTAAAAACTGCCAAGTGATCTTAATAAATATTTTCGCTTTAGTTTGTCCTCAGCTCATCCTTTTTGAAGAGACCTATATCATGCTGTCATCTTAGCAAAGACATCCCAGATTCCTTTAAAAGGGCTGTCCATCCATGTCTTGTCCATACACTTTGTTGTTTTTAGTGGTGGTGGTAGGAATTGAACACAAGTCCTCAAGTGTATACACCTTCCTGTCAGCACTTACTAGCCTACTACAATTGTTTATGGGCTCTCTTGTCTATAAAGGCCAAAGAACCAAGCCTTAGTCTTATCATACTGAAGAGGTACTCAGCAATCATTTACAAAATAGACTGAGGTCTACTCTAGTACAGACACTAGGACGTGTGTTACAGCTTAATTATACCCTGTTACACATACTAAGTTCTAACACTGACTGTTGATGGAAGCTTATCTTCAGAGAAGTAAATAGAACCCACACTATCAATACTTCCATGGAACCAAAACCTGGTCTGCAGTATTTAGGTGGCATATGGGAATCACTTTTAACTCATTCTAGAAGAAAAGCCATATGGGCAAGATATCCTGTGGGACTCTGCTGCAGCACTTTTCCTGGATACAGTCTGTGGCCCAGACAGACACTGCAGTGGAGGGATGGCCTGAGAAGCTGGCAAAGCAACAGACTTCCGTCCCAGTGTGAATCTGTGAACTTTTCAGGTTAGCTGAACTGATTACATGGTGTTCAAGAGACAGACCTCATAGCATCTCTAACATTCCTGGAAGGTATAATGTGAGAAGTCCCTCAGGTCATCACATCAGCTGTCACAGATGCCCCCCCCCCAATCAGATGACAAAATTTATTAAGAGGTAATTTGATCTAGATTTTCTTCATGCATAAGAAACAGTGGACCAAGGGTAGATGGTTTGTGCATAAATACATCTCTTGCCACCCCTGCCAAAAAGTCTGTATGATATAAAACACATCCCTTTGTTTTAGCATTCAAACCAAATCCAGTGGTTAATCGGTTGGAGATGATTAATTACATGCAAAGATGTGTGGACTTTGTTTCACTTAACTTTTGATATATGCCAGGGAAAGCATACATATATACCTTGATAGCTAACCCTAAACGTTCAATTGATGTTACTTTGAAAAAAATAAAAACCATTCTTAGGAGTTTTCAACCATTTTTAAAATCAACGAATTTCCTTACTTGAGCTGAGTTTCTTTGGGGCAAAACTGCAGCCGGTCAAAATCTTTAAAAGATAAAGAATAATCATTATTCAGGATCTGGACATAACAAGCAGTTATTTTCAAAACGATGCTAAGTGTGGAGATTGGCACTTACCAAGTCCACACTCCCCTACGGCTACAACTTTCCCCTTGTTATTCTCAGCAAGGGTCAGCAATCCCGCCAAGTAACCATCAGGGCTGTTCTTGTCAAACTCGTCACATCTCGTGGGATGACACCCAACTGTACTGAAAAACATGTCTAACAGAAAACCACATCTTAGGGTTATTTTCAGAGTATTGTTCACGTTAGTAGCTAACATATAAAAACGAGAGGAAAAGGTAATTCCAACTTATGTTTGATAGCTATAAGCAATTCAGACTTCCAGAATTATGTACATTAATCAAACAAGAATTTCTAAATATATTAAAAGTGGATATACAAATTATCAATTCAACTCTTTCCAAAGCTGGTCATTTACCAAGCATCTGAGAATGGAAAGTGAAATTATCTCTTAAAATATCATCATCTAATTTTATTTTATTATTTTTTAATATGGAACGCTTCACGAATTTGCACGGCATCCTTGCGCAGGGGCCATGCTAATCTTCTCTGTATCGTTCCAATTTTAATATATGTGCTGCACGTGCTGCCAAAGCAAGCACCCAATTTTATCTTTGATATTTACTGTTTACATGACTATCACAATTCATGTGTTTAATAAACCACCACCATGTACCTCCCTTACAAAGGCTGACAGCAGAGATGGAGGTGTTTAAAAGTGCCCACTGCTCCTGCAGAGGACTAGAGCTTGGTTCCTGTCTAGTCAGACAGCTCACAACTGCCTGCACTCCAGCTCCACAGGGGCTGTGGGCACCTGCAGGAGTGACTTCAACAGTGGGAGGGGAGGTTTCATTTACTAGTAAAAAACAAAGCTCACTATTTGGAGGCCAGACTTTTAGCAGCTTCAATAGTAAGGAACACAGACCAGAAGTCTGGTGTACCAGGGCTGGGAGAATGGCTCGGGGTAGAGTGCTTGGGCATCTGTCACATGTGCTATGCACAGTGCCCTAGGTGGGGTCTACACTGAGAGGCTCAGTTTTGTTTGCTTTAGAAATTCAACAGGAACTTGCAGCTGAACCCATGGAAGGGTGCAGAGTCTTCCTCCGGGTCTCCCACAAGTAGCAAACAGGAGGCAGGAGACATCTTCATAAAGATAGGAGAAGAATTTTAAAACCATAGCTGTTCGAGAATGCAAAGCAAGGAAGAAAATCTTCCTCCATACTTCAAAAAGTCCTTGGAAGATGATTGTTTTCATGTTTTTAACAATGAGAGTCAATACAGCCTAAAGAAAAGCATGCATTTTTATAGATTTCTATTAAAAAACAGCTTTTGATAAGATTTTATACATAAAAGAAACACAGCTGTATTTTGAAAAAACTGTGTAGAATGCCTCATCTCTAGGTTTCTAGTAAAGTATGCATGCAAAACAGTTATATGAATGCCAACTAAGGTTTTAAGATTTTAAGTAAGCAGGAAACGTATGAGCATGAAGTGAGCACTCGGAGAGCAGCACATTTTAATTTTGTTAGTGTGTGTGCTGAGGAGTGCCCATGGAGAGCAGAAGAGGATGCCTCATCCCCTGGGCTGCGGCGCCTTGTGGGCAGCTGCCCCTTGCTGGGCACAGAACTCGAGTCCTCTGCAAGAGCAGCAAGTGCTCTTAACTGCCAAGTCATCTCTCTAGCCCTAAGAGTGGTATATTATATTATTACTTAAACTCCTGGGGCCTTACACAAAGTCTGATTCACAAAATAAATGGTCAATAACAACGATCCTTCACAATTTAAGAGATTTTAAAGAAAAACAATTCATACCAAACATTAAAATATGCACATAAAATTCTATATCAGAATTACTTGAAGATAAATTATGTGTGTGGGTAACTACCCTTATTTACTGAAATAATAATCTTCGTTAAGTACTACAATGTTTTATCAAACATCTCATACACCGAAGGGTACTCTAAACTTTGTTATCATAACCACGTTCCACTGAAATCAATCTATTTTCCTGTCATTTCTACAGTCAGGATGCACTGTATCTGTACCTTAGGCAGTTCTCAGAAAGACTTCTTCATAATTAATTAATTCACATTTGCTTTGGTAAAAGTAATGAGAGGTACCATTTGTCTGTGCCAACTGCAGCGCGTCTCTGCTGTCCTGTAGACTTCCACCTGTGATCATAAACTGAAATGGGAAGAAGAGAAGAGGCTGACTTCCACAGGCCGTCAGCAACTGTCCCCTGACGGCCACCATTCACTGAGGGCGCGTCACTCCCCTCCCCCTTACACCCTCCCCTTCTTACACCCTCCCCCCTTACACTCTCCCCTCCTTACACCCTCCCCTCCTTACACCCTCCCTCCTTTACTGTTCATGGGGAAGACCATCTCTACAGAGTGCTACCTGACTCCTGTCCAAACACACCCTCCCACAGGATGCCTGTGTTAAATAGTAACGTGCATTCACATGTTTGTCTCTATTAGACCCCACCTCTCTTGAGGACATGATTTATATGTTATAGAAGACAGAATAGCTAAAGACCTGCAAATTCAAAATTCTGTTCACTGAAATCAATGATCATGTCAATCAGTAAAGAATAGTGTTGATTAATTTAACAGGTCTCCAGTATTGGCTGGAAACTCCCAGGAGGTCAAAACTACTTTTCTAAGAATACAATCGGCTTCTCATCTTTTTCAGTCTCATTCAATCTCAAGTGTTCAGGAAGGTCACTCAGATACTACCTGACGTACAGTATCACAACAGACTGACCCCAGAAATGACATGCAAATGCAGCGTCTTCTTAGTCATTCACAGACAACACAGTGTGACACAATCCCTTGCTGCTAAGGTTTGTTTAGAAAATAAGTATTTTCCATTAAAATATACTGTTTATGTTATAGTTTATCACATCCTAAAATGAGTTAATACTTAAAATATTTCTGCTTTAATTCCTAATATATATAATACACACAACCCACACAAAAGCTTTTTAGAGGGTCTGTCATTAGAAAGTAGAGGGGTTCGAAGACCAAAAACTGCGACACTGATGTAGTGACAAATCTCTGTAAAATGAATTCATGGCTCTTGAGAAATCAGCATGCTTCAGACAGCCATTGGAGTCATTTGATGGTTAGGATGCCATCTTTGCTAGTCTGTTAGACACAGTTAAAGAGCCCAGTGTCAAAGGTGACTACCAAGGCAGTGCTATTTAAGGTACAGTTTTCTAAAGGGGGATTTAAGGACACTGATGACCTATTTTTTAAAACATATTGTAAAGTCTTTCTAAGATAAAGTAAGGAATTCATTGTAGGTGCACACCAAAGAGACTGCACACAAAACAAAGGTGGAATTGCATATGAAAAACAGATACTGTCATACAGCCACCTAAACCTCTAGTGTGACCAGCCACTGAGCCTCTATACAGGGAATATACGGTCACAACTAAAATCTCAAATGCCCATAGAACATAGGAGTTAAGAAATTTTTAAGATATCAGGAAAACTGTTCTTTACCAATCTTACCTAATTCTTTAATTAGACCAGCTGGCCACATACAAAACTGTAGAACAGTTTCTAACCAAATCTACATACATTACCTATACCTCCTCCAAATGGCCTACGAAAGGAAGGGCAAGCCTAGGCCATGATGTACAATGCTCCTGATCTGGCAGTGGGGATGGCACCACATACCTCATGAAGACTGGTTCATACTCAGTATTTTCTTTAATCCACATAACAACTGTCTGAAATACTTTAAAACACCCCTTGTTTATGGATGAGAAAACTGAAATCTAGACTCTTCCAAGTTTCAGAGCTAGAAAGGAGGAAGCTGGGACTGGAAGCCTCATCTGTGATGCCCAAACCATGCTTCTAATCACCGCAACATAACTGCTGGGAAGGAGCTCGTAAGTTCAAGTGAAGTCCGCCTCTGTCCCGTGGTTTCTGCCCATCTCCACATATGTGTGTGCCTGACCAGAAGTGAGCACAGTACTCCTGCCGCCGTGGGGATACCTCGGCATTTGCAGAGACGCATTAGATTCAGATCATTATCACCAGGGAGTAAACATAGGATGAGAAGTTCAATGCCTTTGCTCCTCCCTCATTACTTCTGAAGAGTCAATACACTCTTGGGTTGGAGACTGCAGAATTTGACTAGTTGTGCCGTGTTTTAGAACCGAGGGCATTTAACTCAGAGGCAATAGTTACAAAGTGAATTGACACTATGCTCTGGAATATAACTGTATCTTACATGTGTCGGCTAATCTGGCGTTTGTACACGAATTTAAAGAAACCTTGGAGAATTTGACATAAGCCAGTTAATGTTCAATTTCTTTTAGAGGAGGAGTGGATGGGGGTGGGGTGGGGGAGAAAACGGGAGGAGAAGAGGGAGGGTAAACTTCGGTCGGGATATAAAATAATTAAGTAAATTAAATAATAAAAGCTCTGAAAACTTTAAGAATTTTATTACTGTTAAAATTAAAGCATGTTCTCAGTTCCCTAATGGTTTGCCCACAGCTAACTAAATATTGTAACACATGCATGTGTTTTTGATGACTATTTCTAACACATGCCAAGCTGTATTATAACACTTATTCAAGGTTGTCTAGTACTTGGTACAGCTTTAATTTTTTCCTAGACATCGTCACATTTCTGATCACACACCTGAGGACTGTGCAACATAAAGAGCTGCGAACAGAATAATTACGTCTATTAACTTGCTTATTTTACGTGGAGAAACACACACTAAGGGTGTGCCTGCCACTGGCTCTTTCTCTTTTCCTTTGCAGCCAGTTAACTAAAATTTATTTTAGAAACAAAGAAATTCAACAAGAACAAAATTCAGATGTTACCTTTTTAACACCAATCTGGACAGCTCTCTCTATTACATCTTGTAAGTCATCTGTGTAAGAAAAATCATGTATTAAGAAAACCTAGTAAATATATATATAGATATTATCTACAATTATGCATTCATATTTTTTCTCTCAAAGTAAAAATGCATAAAAATAATCATGTATTAAAACACAGCCAAATCAGTGCTATTTAGTTGTAATATAGTAAAACTAGAGTTGCAAAACCTTAAAAAAAGCAGAAAACAAGAAACTGAATAATTAATAATTTAATTATACTTTTTTTTATCACAATGGAGATAATGGCAGAAGTCCAAAGTAAAGAGGAACTCAATGGCTACAAATCAACTGATGTGCTGTGTATCTGAAATGTGTATTTGTGTGTACATGAGACAGTGTGAGCGAGTGTATGCCTACGGATATACATGTGTATAGGCTAGCGGGCAACACCGGGTATTCCTCTCTCACTGTCTCGTATATATTTTGAGACTCTCACTGTTTCAGAAGGACTGCCTGGTCAGCAAGCCCCCAGGGTCTGCCTGTGTCCCTGCCACACACTGGGCTTACAGATTCACGCTGCTGCTCTTAGCTTTCACATGGGTGCTAGGGATCCGAACTCGGGACTCAGTGCTTTGCAGAGCAAGCACTTCATACACTGAGCCAGTCCCCCAACCCAGTGTTAGGTCCAGAAACAAATGGGCAGCGAAGTAAAATAGAAAAACTCCATTATTCATTTCATATTTAAGTACCAGAGAAAATGTAAATAGGATTCAATTATTGTTACTTCTAAAGTAGCTACAAAATGGGAGACAAAAGTCGCCTTAGTTAATTTATACTCATATAGCACCTAGGATGGCCAGATTATAAACTTTAGAACTGTAGTAGTGATAACTGACCACTATATAATTTCTGTCATAAACACATGTACAAACACACATGTATCTGTGGTGATATTTTGTTTGTGCTCTAACAAATAAAGCTTGCCTGGAGATCAGAGTGCAGAGCTGGCCACTAGTTAACCACAGAGGCCAGGCAGTGGTGGCACACACCTTTGATCCCAGTACTTGGGATCTCAAGCCTTTGATCCCAGTACTTGGGGGGCACAGGCCTTTAATCTCGGTACTGGGGAGGAGAAAACAGGAAGTGATGCGGCTGAGTGGAGAGAGAAATACAAGGTGGGCGGAGACAGGAGCTCAGGCCCCCTTTCAGGCTGAGGAGTTGGCAAGGTAAGAGGTGGCTGAGGCTTGCTCCTTTGTGTCTCCGGTCTTTCAGCATTTACCCTGATATCTGGCTCCGGGTTTTCATTATTAAGACCAATTAGAATTCATGCTACATGCATCTACACATGCAACATCAAAACATGAATCTAAGTGCTACAAGGGCAAGGAAAGCAGAATGTAATTTACTCAGTAGTTAACTTTATTATATAAGTAACATATAAAATATTATCCAAATGTCTAAATGAAGTGGAAGAGTTGTTTATTGGTGAGACCTGAGAAAACATTTATTTTCTTGTTTCAGGAAAGCTGCCCACCTCATCTGGAGAAGCACAGACTGTTTCTGACTTAGCCTTACTGCTGTACGGAACTCTCTCGTCCTCAACCACAAAACCAATATTCCTGTTTGCACGTACACAATGAGCACAAGCAGTCTTCTCAGGCAGTGTGCACAGACACGTCTGTTGCAGAGTCTGCTTTTAAAATCTGGCGTCACTGCCATTTCCTGCTTAGTCACGTCTCAGCTAACCAAACAGACCTCATCAATGAACTTGCACATGGGAGACACAGCCTAGTGATACAGCACTTGTCTAAGCTTGTATCAGCCCCTGGCTGGTATTCTTAGGACTAGAGAGGAAAATAAACTTACGTGGTAATACAAACCACCTGCTTCTGATGAAGCCTGTGTTTAATCTCTAAGATACAACTATCTGGTCCCAACCATATACTAGGTCTCTAAATAGAGACACAGACGGGAAGGGGAGAAGAGAAGACAGGGGAAGAGACAGCAGTACACCTCTCTTCTGCTATGCTGCACTTTGTCCTTGGCTGAAAAATGTGTTCTTCCTTTCTAGAAGAGTTATTGTTTAATTATGTGTGTATGTGTCTATATGTGGGTGTGTGCACATGAATGTGCATGCTGTCAGAAGCCAGAGGAGGGCTTCAGAGGCCTGGGAGCTGGGCTCATAGGCAGTTGTGAGCTGCCCAGTGTAGGTGTGGGTGCTGGGACCTGGACTTGGGTCCTTTGCAAGTGTAGTAAGTGCTGCTGTGCCATCTATAGACCCTGAAATTGTCTCTTAAAAACTTGATGCTCACAGGAAGTAACTGTTAGGTTGCATGCCCTGTTGTTCAAAGCGATGGTTTACCAATATGGCTTGCTTGACTTCGCTTCTTTTTGATCTGATGAGGAGTTTTGTTTTAAAACAAGTTCTCACTGTGCAGCCCAGGCTGACCTCAAACTTGCTCTCCTCTTTCCTTCTGAGTGCTGGGCTTCTATTAAGCTGCATAGAGTTCTTTAATGTTACAATTTTAAGAGTAGATTATGCTTTTCCAGATCTACCTTGAGGAAGAAAGTGTGTCTTCATAGAAATCACCTTTTTAAAAGAAACACTTACCTTGATGCTTCTGCACCCCCCTATAGATTCCTCTAAACATAGGATCTGTCAGGTTGATACCAATATCTGGAGAAACAAAAGCAAAGCATGGTCATTAAAACAATTTACTTTACTTGAAACATCTCTAAATAAGCTTTTCATCCACACCTTCATTTATCCCAACAATATCAACGGGCCAGCCACTTGTCATCACTACTATGTATCTGTGGGATACAAAGATAACTAAGATGTGATTTCTGCTTTCTAAAGACTTCTGGCAGAAGTGATCAAGGGAGACCTCTTCACAGGAAATTATGGAGCATTGAAATGAACACTGGGGGGGAAGGAAAATTCATTAGGAATAGAACCAAAATACATCATATACACATATGAAATTGTCAATAATTTTTTTTCAAAATACTAAAAACATAAAATTAAAACACTGTTATTATGGGACACAGACAAGGAATTTCTACCATAGTTTGGTGGCTGGCTCAGAAGAGGGTCCCAGAAAGAAAGAATCCTGAGCCGGGCGGTGGTGGCGCACGCCTTTAATCCCAGCACTTGGGAGGCAGAGCCAGGCGGATCTCTGTGAGTTCGAGGCCAGCCTGGGCTACCAAGTGAGTTCCAGGAAAGGCGCAAAGCTACACAGAGAAACCCTGTCTCGAAAAACCAAAAAAAAAAAAAAAAAGAAAGAATCCTGAACTGAACATTAGAGGATGAGTTAGTGTGGTAGTTTGAATGAGAATGGCTCCTATAGGCTCAGCTGGTGGAACTGTTTGGGAAGGACTAGGAGGTATGGTCTTATAGGAGGAGGTGTGTCACTGGGAACGGACTTTCAGATTTCAAAAGCCCATGCCACTCCCAGTTAGCTTTCTCTCTCTGCTCCTTGCTTGTGGATCAAGATGTGAGCTCTCAGCTACTGCTCCAGAGCCATGCCTGCCTGTCTGCTGCCATGCTCCCCACCATGATGGTCACGGACTCACTCTCTGGAACTGTGAGCTCCAATAAACTTTTTCTTATGGAAGTTTCCTTGGTCATGGTGCCTTTTCACAGCAACAGAAAAGTAACTAAGACTCCAAGGCTTCAGGGTATGAAAGAGAACAGTTCTTTAGAAAGTCAAAGGATTTCCAGTTGCTGAAGAGAAGCACAGGAAAAGGTCTAGCCAGAAAGGCCGGATGAATTATGGTACACACTTGTGTTTAAAAATACTGTATTCAACAGGACGCCTGATGATTTTTAATCAAAGGGGTAGATGTGCATGGAAGACATTCATTCTGGCATACTGGAAGCTGATCTCTGAAGGGAGCTACAGCAGTTAGGATGTCTCATTTGGGAACTGGCAAAAGCTCATGTGCAATGAAGACAGTCTGATATAGTAATGGAAGTGGAGAAGTACAGAGGGGAATACATTACTTCCTTTATTCACCAGCTACGCATGGAGGCCGACTTTTGTCAAATGCTATATGGAGTCAGGAAATGCACATAATACTTGTCCTTACCCTATGGGAATGTACAATATTCATGAGAACTACAAATATAATGTATAACGTAATAAGTTACACTGTAAGCAACATGAATCCAAGAAATCCCATCTATTTCATTACTGCATCACTTGACCCTAGCATCAACACTGACCTGTGGGATGCATTTAGTCTGCACATAACTACTACCTGTATGGGGGCACAAAAGAGGGGCAATCAATTTCAAGCGAGTATTGAAAAAAGTTTCACAGAGGATCTGGGTCTTGAAGATAGAGCTTAGGCCTAAGAGCTGAAGGCAAATGGTATTCCAAGCACAGGTGTGTGTGTGTGCAGGGACATACTCTACCTAAAACACTAAATGAGCTCCACGGTGCCTGCAGGGCAGAGATTCTCAAGGGAGAAGCATTCTGCAGCACCTCACTCCTCTCTGGCCCCCTTCTCACACCTTCAACATTTGGTGATGTCTGTATACATTTTGGGTTGTCACACATGAAAGGAATGTTGCTGGCATCTAGGGTTGAAGCTATGAAAACTGCCAAATATCCCCTGACAGAGAATTATCCAATCCACCAAATCCGTGCTGCTCTTGGTAAATCTTGTAGAGCATAAAAGGACAAGGGGAGTAAGATGAAAAGCTAGTCATAACCCTGCCCCAAAGTCTCCCTTATTTAAAATAAACACCCTGAACTTTTAGCACTGGAAAGAAAACAGGCCAACTTTGGCAGTAGGGGCAGCTGCCTACCAATAGATCTCCACACTCCTTCTGCCAAATGTCAGGTTCTTATGTTCTCTACTTGGCTTCTGACAAGCTGTACCTCAGGATGTGCTGCTCCAACATTATGACAGACCTTGAAAGGTGAATAGGAGTTTGGAGAACCCAAGAAGTAGAAAAGAGAGAATTCTAGGCATTGAACAAATAGCAACAAAAAGATACAATACCGAATATTACAAATATGTGTGCATATCAGCATAGCAACAGAGATGGATGAGGTTATGAATTCCTCCTCCATAGGAGGGCTACTATGATACAATTATGATACTATAATAGCAGTACCTTGTGGGGGGCTACTATAATACAAATACTATGATACAAATATGATACTATGACAGCAGTATCTTGTAGGAGGGCTACTATGATACAAATATGATACTATGACAGCAGTACCTTGTAGGGGGGACTACTATGATACAAATACTATGATACAAATATGATACTATGACAGAAGTATCTTGTAGGAGGGCTACTATGATACAAATATGATACTATGACAGCAGTACCTTGTAGGGGGGACTACTATGATACAAATATGATACTATGACAGAAGTACCTTGTAGGGGGGACTACTATGATACAAATATGATACTATGATAGCAGTACCTTGTGGGGGGACTACTATGATACAAATATGATACTATGATAGCAGTACCTTGTAGGGGGGACTACTATGATACAAATATGATACTATGACAGCAGTATCTTGTAGGGGGCTACTATGATACAAATATGATACTATGACAGCAGTATCTTGTAGGGGGGACTACTATGATACAAATATGATACTATGATAGCAGTACCTTGTAGGGGGGACTACTATGATACAAATATGATACTATGACAGCAGTATCTTGTAGGGGGCTACTATGATACAAATATGATACTATGACAGCAGTATCTTGTAGGGGGGACTACTATGATACAAATATGATACTATGATAGCAGTACCTTGTAGGGCGGACTACTATGATACAATTATGATACTATGACAGCAGTATCTTGTAGGGGGGACTACTATGATACAAATACTATGATACAAATATGATACTATGACGGCAGTACCTTGTAGGGGGACTACTATGATACAATTATACTATGATAGTAGTACCTTGTGGGGGGACTACTATGATACAATTATGATACTATGACAGCAGTACCTTGTAGGGGGACTACTATGATACAATTATGATACTATGACAGCAGTACCTTGTAGGGGGGCTACTATGATACAAATATGATATTATGATAGCAGTACCTTGTAGGGGGTACTATGATGAAAGACCATCTAACACGCAAATGCACACCGCAAATACAATAGGTTTATGGAATGTTGAAACTCACAGAAGTTTTTCTTCAACTACAGAAAGAAAATTAGATAAAGGAGACAAGCTGAGGAAGAAGCAGCAGGGAGGAAAGAGTCCTTTCTGCCTAAATAACCCTGCCCGAGGTTTGGTCTATGGTTACTAGTCACCACCCGACATCAACAATTACAAAAACAAAAATAGCCTTCATTGCTTTTAGCCTTTTCTAGCTCATTTCACTTCTTAACAGTGGTTTTAAAAATCCTTAAGATATATTCATTAAGGTATTTATTTGTGACACCTGTTAATGGAAGCCATGGAGCCCTTATTCCAGAGGATTATTGCAATGAGAGGTTTTTGCTTTGTTTAGGTTTGGGTTTTTAAATCGGACTCACTTGTAAAGACCCCTCTGCCTGTGCGTACCAAGGTGGGCAGAGACATGGCCACAACACCTGGCTGTGGTGAGGGTTCTGCAGTAGAGTAGAGAGATCAGGGCTCAAACCCCAAAACAAGGCTAAGTGGAGATTCAGAGACAAGAGAAGGTAGGGATCAGTGGTAAGTTTCTAAAGGCCCAGCAGGTAGAAGGAAGGAATCTAACTAAACTCAAGGTGACACATCCTTGCTGAGGGTGGACCCCAGCGACAGGAGCACTGAGGGTAAGGATGAGGAACTGAAGGCGATATACACCCAGGTGAGGATTTCCACTCTACTAACTCACTATAATTCTTGGTAAAACTGGACCTCTAGTCCAAGCGCTAAATGTTGGGGCCGAATCAATAGGCCAATTAAAAGGCAGTCAGGCTCCAGTTTCTTCAAGGAAGTCTTTGTCATTGGCAAAGTGACCGGAACTTTCCCAAATACAATGGAACCGGAAGCAATTAAACACCCTGTACTGGGTGGTTTGTGTGCCAACTTGACACAAGCTTGAGTCATCAGAGAGGAAGGAGCATCAGCTGAGGAAATGCCTCCATGAGATCCAGCTTTAAGGCATTTTCTCAATTAGTGATCAATGGGGAAGGCCCAGCCCATCGTGGGTGGCGCCATCTCTTGGCTAGTGGTCCTGGGTTCTATAAGAAAACAGGCTGAGCAAGTCAGGGGAAGCAAGTCAGTAAGCAGCACTCCTCCATGGCCTTTGCATCAGCTCCTGCCTCCGGGTTCCTGCCCTGTTGAGTTCCAGTCCTGACTTCCTTCAGTGATGAACAGCAATGCCATTGGTGAAGGTGCAGCCTCAGTGGCAGTTGAAGGCCCAGGACTGAAGGGGTCATGCAGAGAAGATGAGGCTTGGTACCATGAGGAGAACCAATGAGAGGCTATCGGTCAAAGTGCAGCCCAGTGTTTTGGAGATGCCAATACTGTGAAAGACCACCAAAGAGCAGCAGCAGTGGAGTGGAACCACCAAGCTGTGTGTGCTGCAGAGGGTGGAGCTGGAGAGTGAAACAGCCCTTTGGAGGAGTCAGAAGACCATGAGTGATCCCAGACCTTGAAGGCTGGAATTTGGGTCTGCTTTGATTTGACTGTAACTGTGCCCTGATTTTTCCCTCTTGAAGTAACAAAGTATTTTACTGGAGCACACAGATGAGAGACTTTGAATTTTAAAAGACTTTGGATTTTAAGAGAATGGCTATTTTAAGGGGTCTGGAATTTGAATGTGCTTGAATTTATAAGACTGTGGGATTTTTAAAGTTATGTTTTTAATGTGAGATCTTAGGGTTGTGGCTTTATAGTGATGTGTTTGTGTATCAAGTTGACAAGGGGTCAGCTGTACTGGCTGGTTTTATGTGTCAACTTGACACAAGCTAGAGTCATCAGAGAGGAAGCCTCAGTTGAGGAAATGCCTCCATGAGATCCAGCCCATGTGGGTGGTAGCATCACTGAGCTGATGGTTCTGAGTTCCATAGGAAAGCAGGCTGAGCAAGCAGCACTCCTCCATGACTTCTGCATCCGCTCCTGCTCCTAGGATCCTGTCCTGTTTGAGTTCCTGCCCTTCAGTGATGGACAGCAATGCAGAAGTATAAGTCAAATAAACCCTTTTTTCCCCAACCTGCTTTTTTTGTCATGGTGTTTTGTCACAGCAACAGAAACCCTAAGACACACCCCAACTCTAGTTGAAAAGAGAACTGAAGATTAAGTGGAGGCTCAGCTTTGGAAGCCATCTTCACCCTGTCCCAATCCTAGACAGAGCAGATCTCAGCTTTTCTGTAATGCCCACCCTGAGGCAGATGGCAAAAGGCTGACTCCGGGCGATTTGCTTTCTCTTAAGAGTTGATCTCTAAATTCTCCTGCTTCCGGTTCTGAGACATGGTGTGTCTCAACCTGTAGATTCAGTCCTGGCTCGGGTAGACCTAGAGTACTAATGCTCAGCCAAAGCTTCCCTTCCCCACAAGAATCTTCACAGCTCGCAGTCCTTTGCCAGTTATTAGAACCACTGTTTCCTGGATAGACTGAGGACAGTCTCTTTACGGCCTCGCCAAGTCTAATGGCAAAGGACTTCTGTCCCTCCACTCTGTGAATCACATCAGTTTCCTCGAAGACCTTCTCCAGTCTCCCAGACAAAATGCTCCCAGACAGAAGCCACCTCCCCGCCCACCCGCCCACCAGAAACAGCTGTGGAAAGACTACACTAATTCAGCTCTCGGATACAGAGGAACCAAAGAAAAGTTCAGATCAATTGATTAGGAAGAGTTCGATCTGCAAACAAGGTCCAAGAAGTGCAGTAAAATGAAATGACTATAATTACAGTTATGGAAAGAAGGGGAGCTTTGGAGTCAGAATTCTTGCCACTGCCGGTTATTAGCCAAATAGTCTTGGTCCCGGCTGAGCTTCCATCTTCTTAGTGGATGAGCAGAATTATCCTCTGGCAACAGAATGACTCAAACCCAAGAATGAGGATGAAAGCATCTCGCACATCAAAAGCTCTTTAACAGGTAATTATTACCATCACCAGGCACAGCACAAACTGTAACGTGCCAACACCATATGGCACTGGAGCTGTTTTATTAGCTATTCTGTTCTAGCGTCTTCAGTACTCAGTGCTCCCAATGCAAAACTGTTACCAAAGAGTCAACTGAGTCAAGCTGTTTGACTCCCCTGCCCCCTCCCCCGTGTGTACCTGTGTATATGAATACGTGCATTAGTGTTCAGATGCATGTATGGCAGATGGGTGCACATGTGTGTGTAGCCCTGTCATTGATGTTGGGAGTCTTCCTCCCTTTACTTTTCACATCATTCATTGAGGAGGGTTTCTCAACTGAACCCAGAACTTGGCCCTACAGTGGTATCTGGCTAGCTTGCAGATCCTCTGCCTTCCAAGATCCAAAATTACAGACAGGCTGCCCTGCCTACCTGGGTGAGTTTGAGGGATCTGAATTCTGGTCCTCACTTTAACCACTGAACTATCTCCCCACACCCCTGTCTATTTTGATGGGACCTCAAAAACAAAGGCAGGTGAAATCCTATTTATTTTGCTTGTTGAAAATGTGCTGATCTAATGTAAGGGTTAGTATCTTTTAAATTAAAAGCATTCTTATCAGAAATATGCTTATTGGCAGGTAAACTGAAACAAATACTGCTGGGCGGTGATGGTACACGACTTTAATCCCAGCACTCAGGTTAGTATCTTTTAAATTAAAAGCATTCTTATCAGAAATATGCTTATTGGCAGGTAAACTGAAACAAATACTGCTGGGCGGTGATGGTACACGACTTTAATCCCAGCACTCAGGAGGCAGAAGCAGGAGGATCTCTGAGTTCAAGGCCAGCCTGGTCTATAGAGTGAGTTCCAGGACACCCAGGGCTACACAGAGAAACCCTGTCTCAAAAAACAAACAAACAAACAAACAAAAGTTAAGCAAATAGTATATAAAAACCAACTTTCTAGCCAGTTTGGTCAAATATGTAAATAGCTTGAAAGTAGGAAACCAAGTGAGAAGGTTGGAAGACACAGTAACATGAGCAATCACTACTTCCTTCTGACCGAAGGATTCATACACTGGAAGGCCCTGCTATATAGGACAGTAATCTCTCCCTTTTGTTAGCTTTTAATAGATGTCTTAGATCAAGTTCTGGATCAGCCAGGGATACACAGAGAAATCCTGTTTCGAAAGCGAGCAAACAAACAAACAAATAAATAAATAAATAAAAGAAAAAGGCTGTCCTCAACAAAAACTACAAGTGGTGACATGAGTTTATTTTTCAAAACCAAGCGGGAAAGTGTGTGTACAGTTGGTCTCTCAGAGACAGCCATATCCGCAAGCTAAAGCCTCACTAACTGGGCTTAGTGAATCATGTCAAGTGATGTTACCTATGACTCAGGGACACAGAGAGACAGCAAACAAGGGATTTTAAATGGTTTAGGTATAATTTCAAGGTCAGGAACTCCCAAGAATCAGAGACCAAGGGACTCACAGCACTGTTTAGCAAAGAGACGAATCCAAAAGGTGGAACAACCGGCCCAGTTTCTTCCTCAAGTCACTGAGAAAAGATGCATACACTAACAAAAGGATGCTAGAGCAGGGGATCCAAAACTCCTTCCCGCAGCCGCTGTCCCCTTGCTGACAGTGTCACTTGAGACAGGGCCTCTCCATGTGGGACGGGGCTGTCTCCTCCCCAGTGTTGAAGTTGGAGGCCTGCGCCACGATACCCAGCTTTACTGCCTCTTTTGTTGTCCGTATACTAATAACAGTTGTGCATTTTAAATTGTTTTTAAAACTCAACAGACTATTTCGCTACTTGTGAAAATTACTGAAAAGAACGAGATTCAAGTGCTGGAGAGATGGCTCAGCAGTGAAGAGTACTGGCTGCTCTTCCAGAGGGCCCAGGTTGGGTTCCCAGCACCCACATCAGATGGCTCACAACTGCCTGCGAGTCTAGCTCCAGGAGATCTCAGCCTAGATGCCAACAACCAGTAACAGGCATAGAGAGAGTAGAGGCAAGGCGCGAGGGCTTGTGCCCTCTTCAGGACACACTACTTCCCAACACCTCTTGTCAAGCAACCCAGAAGACCTACCTTTCACCTCAGGTTTTCTCAAGAGTTTTTGTTTGTTTGTTTTTAAACCTGTTAACATTCTCCCTCACATTTGCTTTGCCTGGTCATAGTACTTAACCTCTCTGGTGTGAAAATTAACTCACCATTAGATTTCTTACAGTTCCACCGGCTTTAATACAATGTCTCTGGAAAATGCATTGCTTAAAGTGTCTCTCAGATCTTAGTGTATAACCTTAACCACTCTATGAGCGCCTGACGACATTTCTAAGTGTCTGGATGATGTTTTCACCTGGATGTCCTTTGGCCCTCCCACCTACTGCCAAGCCAGCCAAATTCAGGTATTTCTCAGCCTGTCATCTCTGAGTGTTCCTTCTCCACAACCCGACACAGTCAGTGCAAAACGCAGTGCAAAAACAACTATTCCACTTCTCTTTTCTGTCCTTGCACTGTCCTGATTCAGAATCTGAACTACTTCCACACCTCTCCTTATCTGCCACTAAATCTACGTAGTGTCTATCAGGGTAACCTCATCACTGTCACCTCCCACCCCTAAGTAGCTGGAAATTCCTCAAAGATGAGGTTCATGCTGAAATTACCCACAGCTGCATCCCAGAGGGCGTGATTCTTTTCCTGTAACTGGCACTCAGTGATGTACTGAAAAGCCTTCACTGACACTCCACTCCATTGAGAGTGAAGCTTAAGTCATCGAGACTTCTGGGTTCCAAGTTATCCTTCCAGCCCTACCTTTTACAATGTCCCTCAAGTTTTCCAAAGTATCATTCTGAATCCCTGCCACACTCTCCAGCTGTTTTTATGGATCGTGGTTCTCGCCAGGTAACACAATTTGTTTCTTTTCCACCGGTCTGTGGACTCCCATTTATCACTAGATGGCGATGCCAGAAAAGCTGGGACCAGGACTTTGCCACGTTCCTAGGACCCAATGCCCAGCCTGCCAGAGTCATCTGTGATGTGATCGGATGACTGAGTGAACCGGTAGCTTGAAGGCATTGTCCGGCGGGCCATGAAGAGGAGCCAGGGTTCACGGAAAGCAAGAGAATACAGGGATAAGCTTGGGGGCGGTGCTTTCTTTTTCTTTTGGGGGGATGGGAGACTCAGGGCCTAGCCCGTGCTAGGCAGTCTACCGCTGACACACACCCCGACACTTATTCCTCTATTTTCAACTGAATAAAACACACACAAAGGGCACAAATCACAATTATGCACAACTCGTGCACAAATCACAATCATGCACAACTCGCGCATTCTCACAAATGATTCCCCAGCCCCGATCAAGAACCCGATCACTCCTTGCTGGCACTCGCGGCGTCCCGGAAACCTTGTGTACCCTCGAAAGGCCAAGCCGCGAACAGGGAACCCGAGACCGCCAGCAAGACCCGCAGCTAAGGAAAACCCGCCCTTACCCACGAACTTGAAGCGACTCATATTGACAGCGCGGCAGGCTCCTCCCCGGCAGAAGCGGAAGTGGCCCCGAGCAGGCTCACCCTTCCGGCTCCGCCTCGCGACCGCCCCCTTCCGGGTTCCCGGCAGCCCCCGCGGCGGCCGCTGAAGGTGAGCCGGGCGCTATGGCGTTGTGCGCGCCCCCGGCCTACCTGACCCACCAGCAGAAGGTGCTGCGGCTGTATAAGCGCGCGCTGCGCCACCTCGAGTCGTGGTGTGTCCACAGGTGGGAAGAGGGGACCCGGAGCTCGGGGGGCGGAGGCCGGGAAGCCCTGTGGGCCGGGCTGCTCAAGGACGCGCCTCCAACAGAGTGGAGGGAGCCCGCCCTTGAACCTGGATCCTGACGCTGTCCTCTGACCTAGCAGAGACGGTGATGGGGGGTGGGACCAGGATCCAGCGCGGAGGGTTGCATGAAGAACAGAAGTAAAAAACGCCCGGGACTGTCATTGTTAGGGATCCAACGCTACCGTTTTCGTGACTCTGTCGTCCCTGATGTTAACAGTAATACGTGCATGATGTTTAGTTTGCAGAGGAACTCCGAAGTTAGTGATTATTTTAGCCTTATTTCACACATGAGCAGGCTCAGGGATTGATTTGCCCACGATTGTTCAGCTTCTGCATGGCCAAGTTAGGATTAAAATTTAGGTTTCTGACGCAAAAACATCATTAGTCTCCACCCTTTCCATCTTTTCTGTATTTAGCTTTATCTGATCGCTCCTCATTACCGTCGCGTCTTTTTTTATCTCCTCCAAAAATCTATTCCTTTAACCAACTGTGACTATTCTTACTGTTAAGAGCCTCATATGGTGGCATATACTGGGGGGGGGGGGGCGACGACACAGAGATAGCCTCAGTTACATAATGAGTTTGAGGGGCCAGCCTATGCTACTTAAGACTTTTTTTTAAATAAATAAACAAACAATAATATAGTGTTAAAACATGTAGAATTTCATGGCCTAAAAGAAACGCAGGGTGGGTAGCAACCCAAGATGTGTAAAGCTAGCCCTCCACACTCTTATCCTAAAACCTGAAGGACTTGGAAGAAAATGATGGAAAACCGTGTAGCCCTGGAAGGCCTGCAGAGGGTATCCCTGAATCCTAGAGTGCAAGTTTGTGACTCTCCCTCTTTATTACGCAGGCGGGTGCCGTGTCCAGTGTTGTGCGGTTGTTAGCTTCTTTCCTAAGGTTTTCTTGTTTGTTTGACAACGCTTGCAGTTCTGCTTCTATTCTGGATAGCAAATCAATAACAGTCAATCCTCTTTTAAGCTGCAGTCCCCATGGATTAGTGGGGAAAGTGACAGGTAAACTCGTAGATCACGGAATTCTCAGTCTTACAAAAGAATTTAAGCTTTCAAGAATTCAGGTAATGCTGTAATACGGCTGGAAATCCTGGAGTTCAGAATCAAAGGGAATGATCAAACTAGCTACTATGATTAACGCTGGCCCGATGTATTTAAATCTGACACCCTTTCTCAGTCCTTGCCTGAATCACTTCCTTTGGGGAAAAAACAAAACAAAACAAACAAACAAAACCCAACTGCAAAGGTAGGCATCACATGTGAAATCAGAGGACAACCTCGAGTGTCAGTCCTCGCCCTCCCACCTCGTCTGGGACAGGGTCTCTTTGTTTTTCACCCCGGGTATGCCGGGCTAGCTGGCCCACAACCTGGAAGTCTCCTGTCATCCTCATCTTGAGGAGAACGGGGACTACTGATGTGTGGACTACTGATGTGCGCTCCCATGTCGAGCTTTACTTAGGTTCTGGGACTCCGTCGTCAGGTCCTACTGCTTGCCCAGTGCTTTACCCACTGAGCCGGATTTCCTCAGCCCTCATTCGCCTCCTAGGCTGTTCTCTGGTTCCATCCTAAGGCTCTGTAGCATTGTGTATCCTGTGGACATCCTCGGTGTTGGTGCTTGAGCCAGCTGTCTTTCCAGTTGTTTGTGAGGTCAGCTACTGTTCTTTAAACTGAGTTTATCCAGATTCTTGAAAACCAAGTTGTTTTTTTTCACTTCCTCGTACTGATTCTATTCTCAAATCCCCTGTCCCAGCTAATGCCATCACTAGCAATTTAGTCACTAGTCTGTGGTCTTAGATTTGTCCTCCAGGATTTCCTAGTTTCCCTTCTGCCTGTAACACAGGTCCTCATGCATTGTGCCTTATTAGACACAGCTTTCGAAAATGATTTTCCCCTAGTAATGCCCGTTACATCATTGAGCACTTGAAATATGCCAACCACTTTGTGAAGAGTACTTTTGAATTTCAGCTCATGGAATGTTTATGTCAGCCTTTAGATACATTAAGTAACTGACCCCAGATGGTGCAGCTAGTTTAGCAGTAGTCTAGAGAGGCTCACACTCATGACCTGGTGGTCTAGATGGGTATTTGTTTCGTTTTCCTGTGTGTGGTCTGCCATCCCAGTTCCCTGATTTAGGCCCTTGCCGTCTATGGCCTGAACTGTTGTCACAGGTTCCTGATGTCTGCCCACAGTCTCTGTAACACCGGACTGTTACTTACCTAAGGTTTGTGAGCAGGTGTGAAAATCAGCATTTAAGGAGCACCTACATGATTTGAGCAAAGGTCTTTCCACTGGGTCACACCTCCCTTCCTAGTCATCTATGCATCTCCAGGATGTGGCCTAGCACCTAGCACACGATGGAGGACCTGTAGTGCTTGTCAGTGAATGCATAGTGAATGAACCTGCCAAAATGGTTGCCTTTCCTTCCCTTTCATGTCAAAATCCTCAGGAGGAGAGAGGAAGTGGCTAGGCTGTGCTAACAGTGTCTGTTGTTGCTAATGAGAGGAAGTGGCTAGGCTGTACTAATACAGTGTCTGTTGTTGCTGATGAGCGGAAGTGGCTAGGCTGTGCTAATACAGTGTTGTCACTGATGAGAGGAAGTGGCTAGGCCGTGCTAATACAGTGTCTGTTGTTGATGAGAGGAAGTGACTAGCTGCACTAATACAGTGTCTGTTGTTGCTCTTTGGAGGGCTGCAGAGGAAGCGGTCATAACGACTTGGGAGGTTGGTGAGGTGCCAGAAAGTTGCTCATCTGGCATGCGTTGGTAGGAGTGCTGATCTACCCACTCGAGTAGATAACTCTTCTGATGTCCACAATCATTTTGATTTAAGGGACAAATTCCGGTACTTTGCTTGTTTGTTGAGAGCCCGGTTTGAAGAACATAAGAATGAGAAGGATATGATGAAGGCCACACAGCTGCTGAGGGATGCAGAAGAAGAATTCTGGCAAAATCAGCATCCTCAGCCATATATCTTCCCAGACTCTCCGGGGGGTACCTCCTATGAGAGATATGAATGCTACAAGGTAGGTAATACTGCATAGCAGCTGTTTCTCAAGAGACCAGCTTTGTCCCTAGTCCCAGACCTCAGCTTTATACACCCTGCACCATTTGAGCAGTGGCTAAATCTTCCCTGACAGCTGGACTTTTTTCTCTCGTCTTTTCATAAATTCAGCTGTAAGGTTTTGCAGTACTAAAGAATTTGGTACATAACTAATTTGGGGAACTTAGTCAGTTTGGATTGGTGCTGAGCATTGCTGAAATACTCAGGTAATGCTTCCATAATTGTTGGCATTTAGGAACTGCAGGCCAGAGAGGAGTGGTGCCAGTGTTCTTGGACTAGCTGATTATAATGTTTGAGCCACATGCCCGTTTACTGTTAGGCATTCTCTCTTACCTGCCGTGTCTGCTTGCCCTCTGCTTTTCACTGCTTAGAGTCAGAAACAGTGATCGTAACAGTTTTACATGCACACAATACACACATGTATAGGTCTATGTGTGTGTGATATGTCTATGTTGGTGGGTGTACTTGTAGAGGCCAGAGTAACTGGATGTCTTCCTCACTTGCTCTTCACCTTATTTTTTTGAGACAGTCTCACTGAACCTGAGTTCATTGTTTTGGCTAGGCTGGGTGGCCAGTGAGCTCCAAGGACCCTTCTGTCTTCACTTGCCCACAGTAGCATAACAGGTCCTTATCACCATGCCTGCTTTTCCACGGGCACTGGGACTCTGAACTCAGGTTCTCAGGCTAGAGTGGCAAGCGCTTTACCGACTGAGCCATCTCTCCAGCCGTAACTGATAAGAAAAACCACTTGAGTTTTGTCTTGTCTCCTGAGCAGGCCTTGTCCATGGTGTTTGTAAAGGTAGCCTGTGAAATAACACATGATTTTCTCTCCTGGCAGATTCCAGAATGGTGCTTAGATTACTGGCATCCTTCTGAGAAGGCAATGTATCCTGATTACTTTTCCAAGAGAGAGCAGTGGAAGAAACTGAGGATGGAAAGCTGGGATCGGGAGGTGCGTCTTTTGACAGTACACTGCAGCATTGTGATTGGTCAGCATGTGGATGGAGTTGCCTCTGTGGCTGAGGTCCACATTCCAGCCACGACAGTCACTTTAGCCTTTTAACTAGACTTTAGCTTCTCACTGTGTTCAGTGTCACATTGGTCATCTTCCCAGTACACACACACACACACACACACACACACACACACTCTCTCTCTCTCTCTCTCTCTCTCTCTCTCTCTCTCTCTCTCTCTCTCTCGTATGGTTTGAGTGCCTCTCTTCTCTGATTTTCTTATCCCTCCTCCCTCTTCATCTGTTCTTCCTTTTCTGTCCAGTTCCTTATCCTTTCCCTACTCTAAAGCCCTAGGCATTGTTCATTCAACTTAGGATGTTCAGGGTTAGGTTTTAGCGGCTCTTGCCATAGTTGAACGACAAGCTGGAGAGGACATGAGGAAACAGGAGTCCCGTTTCGGGCTCGTGTAGTTTAGTGGAAGGGCTGTGTGCCCTGCAGTAAAGTGACACAGTAGCTAGGTGGGAGGAAACAGACACTCTGGATGTCCCCTGAGGGATGGTCATTGGTTGTGGGGGATGGGTAAGGGTAGGAGAAACCAGCGGTGGTGGTGGAGATAGGGAAGACTGGTCGGTCAGGTGGAGGGAAGTCCCGTGTGTCCAGGGTAATCAAACACTCAGAAGGGTGAAGTTGGAGAAACTGGCAGATGTGAATATAGATTCCAGTTGGTTGGCAACTTTGGGTGTAGGAATCTTGTCTAGAAATATTTGTGAGTCTTCACTTGTATGTAAAACCATAGAAATGAATGAGATCCTTGAGAGGAAAATAGAAAAACATCTTCCTCTATTATTTTGTGGACACATGTATGTAAATGCATTCAGGTTGGAAGCTTTGAAGACGAGACTTTCGAGTCTGCTTTATTCAGTCTCCTGACAAACAGCCAAGGGAGGTGGGTGTGGAGGGTGTAGAGCACTCGGAAGAGCTGTGTTGGGTTTGGAGAGGGTAGGCTTGCAGGGAAAGTAGGCTTGCCAAGGGATAATGACGGCCCATGTGACACGGGGTAATTGGATAGGTCACTGATTTCAGTATTTTCTCCGTAGCTATACTGAGCTGCTGGGTCCAGTTTGCCCATTTAGCCTTGTAAGAGAACTGCAGGAAACTTAAGGTGATTCGGAAGGGAAGGATGGTCACGACAGGTGACAGGTCTAAGCTGGATTTAAAAAGGAAGTAAAGATAGAGGCTGATGTAGAGAGCTCTAGGTGGGGCAAGGGTGTGTAGATCAATTTCGATGGGGTCGCAGTGGGCATTTACGAAGATGGCAGGCAGGCAGCAGTAGCCAGCCAGAGGTATCTCGGGATTCACCATTTTGGAAGTTGCACCGGTTCTGGGGGAAAAAGTCTGGGATGTTGGTATTAGAAGTCCTTGGCCATGGTGGAATAGAAAGGCCTCTGTGGCCAAGGGGCAGCGTGTTTTCTAAGAACCGCTACAATGCATAGAGGCTTAAAATATGTTTTCATAGCTGGGCAGTGATGGTGCACGCCCTTATTCCCAGCACTTGGGAGTCAGAGGCATATGGATTTCTGGGTCCGGGGCCAGCCTGGTCTACAAAGTGAGTTCCAGAGTTCCAGGATAGCCAGGGCTGTTACACAGAGAAACCCTGTCCCAAAAAACGAACAAAACCAAAAAGGAAAACTGTTTTCACGGTGAGCAGTAGGCCTGTTCCACCAGTGGTCACTGAGCAACCCTCCCGAATTCCTCCCTTCTCTGTCTGCTTCACCCTGGCCAGTGCTGGGTGTGGATGAGCTTCCACTTTCAGGGCCTCCCCCATTAGGACAGTGACCTTGAGAGTCCTAGCACAGGAAGTGTTGGGCAACATGAAGCAGGATGGGGTCCACTTTTTATGTGACTTCACCTGAATCCTTATCCTGGCTGTTCTTGGGAACTTAATTTGTATCCCCAATATACTGCACTGGGGCTTCCTCATTTTGGAGAGCATTTAGTTAAGACAAGAATGTTTCCCTGGGGACCAGCGGGAGACGAGGACAAGAGGAACCAGGAAGGTACCTGTGGCTTTGCTTAAGGAGTAGGAGAGGTAGAATGCTCAGCTTTCCTGTGCAAAAGTGGCAACACTTGTCTGGTTCACCTGTGACTACACCTAGGAAGGGCAAGGCAGGAAGACTGAGGAGTTCCAGGCCAGCCTGGGCTACATAGCAAGTTCCAGGCCAGTAGACTCAGCTCCAGAAAAGACACTGACTTCAAAGAGAAGAGTTTTTCTGATTTGTACCATTAGATGTGGAATTATGCAGGTTTCTTGGTGTTGAGACTCCGGGTGGAAGGAGATGCATCACAGGAAGGCTGTCACGTGTCCAGGGCAGATGGTTCCTACAGTTGGATCCCTGTTAATCATTCCTTCCTTGTCCCCTTCTAGGTTAAGCAGCTGCAGGAGGAGACACCACCTAACGGTCCTCTGACTGAAGCTTTGCCTCCCGCCAGAAAGGAAGGTGACTTGCCCCCACTGTGGTGGCATATTGTGACCAGACCTCGGGAACGGCCTACGTAGACACAGGACCTCACTGTTCATGCTTGCAAGTGAAAGAAATTACAGAACATGTTCACACTTGCCCTAATAAAAATAACTAAACACGACTGGCTATGACTAAGGTGTTCTTCCGAGGATCACTGTAGCGCCAAGTGTTGACCTGTATTGTGGTTTGGTTTTTTACCATGTATACCATGTTAAAAAAAATTACATGTAGAATTAGCACGTGCTCAGTGAAGAAAAACTTAAACAGTGGGACAGATGAAAGGTTGTTGGGACCAAGCTGACGTTTTATCTTTGTGTGTGTGCGCGGTCGGGCACATGTGTGTGGGGCAGAGAACAGTGCAGGTGGTCCTCACCTTCCATCTTTGAGATGAGGTCTCTTATGCACTGCTGTACCCAGCTACATGGGTCTGGGGCTCCAAACCTGGGTCCTTGTAAGGGCCTTATCCACTGAGCCATCTCCCCAGCCCAACTGAGCAGGCTTAAAGATGAAAGCTTAACTGGGAGGGAATAACCAGAGAACTAACGAGGACTTCCAAAGAAAAAAGCCCAAAGATTGAAGCGGTTTCTCAGTGACCTTCACATTTGCTGAGTTACAGGCATGTACTACCACCCTTAGCTACTTTCTTGGTTCTCTGAAGATTTTACTAATGGGATTTCGGTCTTTGAAAGCAGCGTCTCTCTGTGAGGAGCACACAGGAGGCATGGAGCTCAGGACATTCTGGAGTGAAGGGTCTAGTGTGGGATGCAGGTATCCAGCTGTGTGTCCTCTGCTGAGCATGGATTGTTTCCAGTCAAAGGTAAGGCTGTAGCAGACCTTTTTTAGTATTCCAAGAAGTTACTTCTTTAGAAGGTAAGCAGAGGCTCCAAAGCTACACAGAGAACCCTGTCTGGAAAAACCACAACATCAGGTAAAGCAGAGGCGGCCAGCAGCCACGCCTGTTGATCCCCAGGACTCGTGTACGTGAAGGAGAGAACTGGTGTCCGAATAGTCCAATGACCTCCATACACACACCCGGGCACACTCAGGCCAGCATTTTCGGGATTTTTTTTGTTTTTCAAGACAGGGTTTCTCTGTGTAGTCCTGGCTGGCTGGCCTGGAACTCACTACAGACTAGGCTGGTTTTGAACTTAGAGATCTGCCTGCCTCTGCCTCCCAAGTGCTGGGATTAAAGGAGTGTGTTACCACTGCCCATCATGCCAGCATTTTAAAAAAGCACTCACCTCTAATCGAGGCACTCAGGACACAGAGGCAGGTAGATCTCTGTTGAGTTCAAGACTACCCCCTGGTCTGCAGTTTCAGCTCAGCCAGGGCTGCATAGTTGAAACTCTGCCTTTAAAAAAAGAAAAAAAAACTAAAGCAGTCCTAAACTGCCAACAAAACTAGTTGCTTTTAGGTTTTGGTTTACCTCATTGGAACTGTTTTTAAATAGTTTAGGCAACTCTTGCCCTTAAATCTCACAAGTGCCACAGAAATAACTTCTTGATCCTTCTCTAAGCTCAGTTCTGACACTTGACAAGCCCTCAAACAACGTGAATGAGTCTTCAGGACTTTTCCTTAGTGGTTCTTTATTTATAAGGTAGGCTGAAGCAACTGTTACAATGTAGAAGGGAGACACTTTACACACTGTTATTTATACAAGTTTAGAACAAAAACTGCACAGGGAGAGGTCAACTCTCAGTACAAACGAGCAACTAAAGCACAGTAAGTAGTTTACCTCTGGGAAGAAGGGTGCTTTCAGCTGTGACACGGCTTTTACAATATGCAAAAACACAAACAGAACTACCCAAGGTGTTTGTCACATTCTCTCTACAGTGAATTTGGCAACAGTTTATATTAACTTTATTCAGATTATACTAACGTTTAAAAACTAAACAAGTGAAAAGCTGTACCAACGTACAGTTACATCCATTCCTTTCAAAGGTTTAAAATACCACTTGTATCTATTAGAATGACCTTGCAGCGATTTCTGCATCTGCAAAAACCATCTCAAGCATCATATGCACAATGCATCAGCTACTTTGAGTCATCAAGATTGGTGGGCTAAAACCACAGGCACTACTGTTTGCTTATAGTCTGTAAAAGGAGCTTGTTTTTCAAAGAAAAGAGCTTAAGTCATTTCTAATAATCATGCCTTTGCTTTAAAGCCATAACATAAAATGTCCTTTGAGCAATCACAGCAGGGTTAAATGTTAATATATCGAACAGTGAATGATTAGAGGAACGGTACTCTCACATCCAATGTGGTTATGTGTTAAAGTATAAGATTACGTCATTGGAGGCTAGAGCCAACAGAGATCTGCCGAGCACATCGGACCCACCAAGCTTCTTGTCCTAGAAAGTCAAGTGTGTACTGTCAGTCAGCTTCTGGACTGCTGAGGGCCTTGCCTTTTTGACACAGCTGTCTTCAACAGGATCCCTTGAAATCTACAAATGTCTCTGTTGACTTTAGGGATGTAACAAATTTAACTTCCACTTAAAAAAGAAAAAAAGACATCCATTTTTAAAAAAAAGAACAAACATTGCCTGAATAGAGATCAGACTCCCAGCGACGTAAATAAATCCTTGCTCCGGTGTTCAGAAGCCAATCAATGCCCTTATTTAAGGAACGGAAGAAAAACAAGCCCCCTGATTGGTAAGCACATTGGCAAATTGCTAGACTCCAAGCTGGCTACCCTTGATAAATCTGTTTGAGTTTTTTTTTTTTTTTCTTCATCAAAATATCTGGGCTTTTCAATGTACCCAGCCTGCTGGGCACAGTTAAGTAAAAGGCATTTTCTCTATCTAAGAATTCCCTGCTCTCGTTTTTAAATGTTCACGTTTTCTGAATTGCCTTACCCCGTCGGATGTATTTGGATTCAGTGGAAGTGAGTGTAAGAGACGAGAAAGAAAGAGGGGTCTATGTCTACCTGTGGCAGCAGCATGCGCGGGATTGGATGTGGGTGCTGTGTGCGGTCAAGAGGAATGCCGGGAGAAGGGAAGTCCTTAAGAACCCTACAGAAACAAACACTGCAATCTAGTATGGCTTATTCGGATGCGTTAACCATGAAGCTACTGGAAATTCAACCTACGAGGCTACTCTTAAATGTAACAGGATTGGCTAAGTTGACAGTGTGCCCCTCCCACAGCCCTCCCCCCAATCCCAACCATGTCCACCATGTCCAGGTTTTACTTCTCTGCATATTGCTCAACTGTTACTCCTGCATTTCTCATCCAGAACACAGTATATGAGAAGGAGGGTTTTACCCCTCATCCATTGTGTTTGTCCATTAAAATAACTTGAATTTGCTTCTAAACTAGACGGCTACAATGCATCTACAAAAGCCTGAGGGAGAAAAAGAAAAACTAAGAATGTAATCCTTTTGTGAAATTACTCCGAGGTTCCCAGTCCCAACCCACCCCCCTCCCCTTTATGCATTTAAAATTTTACAAAGACTTGTAAAAAAGTTAAATGGAATTTGGCACCTTCAGAAAAAATCAAAAGGGAAACTAAGATTAAAATATGCAGAAAGAAAACTGTCAATATTTACAAATCAAAAGGTCAAGATTTATGTCAATTACATATGTTGCTTTTAATTCTTATCTAAAGATGAATACTTTCAAAAGAGCAGAATTCCGAATTGCCTACAAAATCCTTTGCTTGATTATAGACTGGAATGGATCAGACAAATTAGGTTTTATTAATGAAAGAGTTCATTCCCCACTGGCAGCGTTTCCTGGCAACTACGAGAACCTAAGAGAAGCGAGGGGCTGAGCGATCATTGGTGGTGGTCTTCTTCAGTTTCACACCCCTCCGGATGGCATTCAGCATGTCTTCTCCCTGAGGACTTTCTCTTGGGCTCAGGTCTGCGGGGTCACTGTCTGGAATCGGGCCTGGGGAGACAGTGGCACTTGGGGGATCCCTTTCCTGGTCTTCAGCCTCACTCTCTGGAATCGCCTGTCTGTGCTCCTCGGGTATACAGGGCTTCGGGCCTGGAAGTGGAGGGTTGACAGAGGCTTGGCCACTCCACAAGGAAGAGGGTATGTTGGGGACACCCTGGGGTCCCTCCCCCACAGAGGGGGACTCAGGGCTGTGCTCACCCCGCTCCTCTGGCCCGTCGGGAGGGGATGGTAAAACCCCCGGGAGGTCTGGGACAGTTGGGGTCTTGACGGGGATCACTGGTGTCTTGATGGGGATAGGACCAGCTCCCATGGTCCCCCGACGGACAGAAGGCTTGGTGGAAGGGGTCCGCCGAATGGTCGCAACCCCTGGTGTGACCATGGCAGGTCCGAGAGTGGTGGGAAGGCCAGCAGTTGAGGCTGGACGCTTGGCTTGGAACATCCGCCTGTAAGACTGGCTGATGTCACTATTCCTTGGAATGGTGGAGGACTTGTCAAACTCCTGCTGCTCTGCCTCCTGGTCACCGCTTACAGAGAAATAGTCATAATCTGAAACTGAGGATAGGATTTGATTAGACAGGTCTAGGCCCAGGACGATAACTCTTCTTTTCCCACGCCACGGTGGGAATACAGGAATCACGTTAGGCAGAGTACACATGGCCTCCCCCTCCCCTGCCCGGATGCTGAACCGTCTTCTGCCTCAGTACTGATTTCCTACAGGAGCCCTTTGTACTAATGTACCCTGGGCACCCACAACAGAGAACTGTGAGATGGGGGAAGGACCTAAGACCGCTGGGCTGTAACAAAGCTGCCACCAACCACCTCTGGGAGGAATACAGAGGATGAAAGGAGATAAATTTGTTCAATCCTCTGGACCAGAATTAGACACAAGAAAATTCACATAGGCCAGCATTGGCCTTACCATCTCCCTGACAACTCACGGCTCAAGTGAAGGCTAGAGAAGAAAGGAGTTCCTGAAAACTAACTACCGAGGCTTGTGTGCTCACACCTGCTTTAAATGGCACTGTGCATATCTCAGGCCACCGGGGGAGGGGATGCTCACAGTAAACATCACATGACCAAGTTTCTGAAGAGTACATCAACCAAAATTTGCAACTTAAGGACAGACAATTCCTTGTTGGGGTAAGGTCTGGGAGCTACTGTTGTAGAGAGTTTAGCGGAACTCCCAGTCTCTACCCTCTGGATACCAGTAACATCCCGGCAGTTCTGTAAGTTATGTCCAGACTTTGCTCAATGTCCCTGGGATTGTGGGAGGACGGGGACCGGACGCCTTTACTTGAGATTCACTGGCTCGGACTCATGACTCAATTCCTGGACTCATGAATTGCAAGTTGAAAGTGGCTTCTGGCCGCCCATCACTGAGTGATTCTAGCTGTCAGATGTCTGTTTTGCTTGCCTTGTGCATGTGGTGCGATGAGGGAGAGGGGCAGGGTAGACAGGGGCTGTGACTGACGAGGTCAAGAACTTAGGTGCCAGACTCCATCTCTTACATGGGAGCTGTGTGGGTCTGGTCAAGTTACTGAGCCTCGGTGTCCACATTAGTAAAACAGGGAGAAAGCATCTCTCCTGTGCATGATTGTGAAGATTAAATGAAAAAGTTGTGTTACGCACAGAGCGCAAAAGCAATGTGTAGCTGTTATTAATTGTCTCATTTCAGGCAGGGGAGCACTATACACGGACGGTGAAAAGTGAGCAGAGTTTCCCATGTTTGACACAGCAGCTAGCTCCCTGTCAACTACAGCTCTCTGCCCCAAAGCACCCTCAGATGACAGTAATTCCAAAGCCCATCTGTAGCCAGGGGTTACGCTGCGTACAACAGCCACCAGCTGGCTGCCTCCTCACCTGGAACCGCCCGGAAAGCCGGACAGCAAGCTGGGCGCCTCGTACCTTGGGAGGGGATGGTGTCCTCGGAACAGCACGGGGTGGTGGTCTGAGTGCTGTAGCCGCTGGAGCACTGCAGTGAGTCTCGGCTACTCCTCTGCGTGTCCAGCTGGAGGCCCCGTGACAGGGCAAGTGCCAGTTCCTCACAGGCCTCCATCTCCTCACCAGGCTGCAGGACAGAGGACAGAAAGACACAAGCCCCCAGGGACATGAAAACTCGGAGACCAGAGCCACCACACACACACTGCTTTAGGTGGGACCCCAGATCACTCCTCTGAGCACCACATCGGTAGACTCAGGTGGCTGCTTAGACCCGTATAGTTCTCATTCAGGAACTAGGGAGCTCTACATGTTTTATGGGAACACAAGGATTCTCCTGAAGAAGAATGGACCCCTACTCCTCCAGCTGCTAGGCCACCTGGGCCCCAAGTGCTGACAGTGGTCCCCGTCTTGGCCCAACCATGTGAACCCAGCAAGAAATAAAGAACAGGTGTATCACCCTGGTGGCAGCTGACATAGTCATGCTTCTTGGTCTCTGGCCCTCTTCAGCAGCTGCGGGCGGACCTCCTGTAGCAGGGGGCCCTCCCCCATTGGAGTCTGGCTCACGTTTCTCTTTGCGGCGCTGGAGGGTGTTCACCAGTGGCTGGTCGTAGGGTCCTGGCTTTGCCCAGTCCTGAGTAGAACAGTGTGGTCAGGAGCCATGGCCTCCAACCCAGATGGAGGCTGCAGCCACCTAGTCACAGTCGCCCACACCAGGCAGCTCTAGCAGAGGCTAGCCCCTTAGCTCTTCTGCCTGCCCAAACTCAATGAGGGTCCCTAGGTACCTCCCTTCCCCTCATCCCTGCCCAATGATTAAAAACTCTCAACAATCCGGCAGGCAGAAGCCACGTGAGAAGGGGTTGTTAAAACCAAAGCATCATCCATCCCAAGGAGACTGGTCTGCCCTTCTGCCTAAAGGAACCACACTCTCTTAGAGCAAGTGAATGACGTGGCCAAGGCCAAGTGGCCACCAGAGGGCACTAGAGTACCACCAGCCGCTCTGCAGCTGCATCCTCCACTTCTGGGAAGCTGGGCCTCTGACAGGGATCTAAGATCTGCAGCAGGTTTTGAGGACTCTGTGAGCAATGAAGTCACAATCTGCTCAAAATGCTCCTGGAGCCTCAACTGCCCTGGTGGAAATCACTTAAAAAGCTTGGTTTGCATACTGATGCAAACGTGTTTCAACATAAACCAATCAAAACCGAAGACTTCCTATGCTACTGAACTACAGCATAATGATGGAAAGCACACTCCCGGCTGCAGTTCTGTTCTACAGCAACGTTGTCATCGGGGGGCCGGGTGGGCATACGGCCAGGAAGAACAGTATAGGCTCTGATGAAACGCACTATGTAGGTGGCCCAGGAGGGAATGAAGCCAGCAGGCTCCACCCTGATGCAGAGCCTGGCCTTCACAGTCCGGCAGTGCCCTTTAAAGTCCCCTAAAGGAAGACCGGGGGGCTCTGTTCCATGTGGACAGCATCTCCAGTTCTTTCTGTTGCCCCACCCACCCCAGGGGGCTTCCTGAGGAAGAAGGGGTGTGGGGAAGAAGGCAGAGTGTGAAGGAAAGGGGAGGGGAGGGGAGAGTCGAGAGGAGGATGGCAGAACAGAAGAAGGGGGGGAGGGAAGGGGGAGGGGGGGATAGGATGGGGGAGGGAGGGGAGACACAAACCTTCCAGCTAGGGATCTGAGATGACGGGAACATGCCGGGCCCAATGGTGTAATAATGAGCGTAGTCAGGAAGGTGGACAGAGGTGACCCGAGGGAGCAGGCGGGAGGCAGGCAGGCAATAAGGGAAAGGGCCTGCACCCACGGGCCCCGCATGGGACTCACTTGATAAACTATAGTGAGAAAACCCGTTAGACAACTGGAAACAAACAAAAAGGGGAGGAGAAAAGGAAAAAAATTAATATAACAGGATGAGTGTAGAGACACAAGATGGCATCGACACTGAGGGCCGGCGGGGGGTCGGGGGGAACCTGAATATTTACAAATAAAACCGACACTGGTGCTCTTCTGCCTGCAGATGATGCATGGTGCAGGAAGAGAACCAGGGTGCAAAGAATGCATTGACTTAGAGAGCCAGGGTGCAAAGAATGCATTGACTTAGCGCCCAGCAAGGACTCAGGTCAAGGGGCTATCTGAGCTGGGTTTTGAGATAGTTTAGAAATGGACCACTATCCTTAATTTGCAATGTTCGTGGTATTTTAATTTTTGTTTAAACTCGTGAAGCATAATTTCACTGTGTCAGGGATTGACTCATTTCATTATGCGAATAGTTGGAGGAGTTTTCAAATGAATCTGTTCCTTCTAGGTTTCCCAATCATCATCACATTGCTCAGGAGCAGATTCCAGTATCAAGGTCAGGGGTCAGGGAGACGCAAACAGAAAGGCGGGAAAGCACATGGCCTCCAACACAGTGGGATGTCACATCCAACAGTTTCGTGGGATGGTCGGGAAGGAAGGAGGAGAACGGATGAACACAGACACCTACTCCGGGAAGAAGCCTTCACATCTCCAAATTCCCCAAAGCCCTTTCCTCTCCCTCACTAACCACACGGCTGGGCAGCCAGGGAGCCCTCCACCTGCTCAGGCCCTATCCCACAGAGGGGCCCAGCTTTTGAGCAGATCCTGAGTTCCCAGGTTCCTACAGCTGTGGTGTGTGTGTGCAGCAGCAGGCAGCAGCAGGCAGGGGGTGGGTCAGGAAGAACAGCCCACCACGGCTGCGACCCTGGCCAGTCACCTTCTCGGTGGACACCCAGGCGCCCATGGTGGAGCCTGAGCTGACTGAGGTGGGGGAGCTGCACTCGCTCACTGACTGGCAGGTCTCCGATGCTTCTGAGGAGGCCGAGCTGGATGAGTTCTGCAGCAGGGAGGAGCCACACGAGGGGGCCGACAAACCAAACCACGGGCCACCAGAAATCATAATTCAAATAAAGGGAGGAGGACAGACAGGGTGGGAGGGGCACGTACAGAGAGACAGACAGACAGACACACAGAAGAGGGAGGGATGAGAGAAGCAGAGGGTTAAAGTTAAGGCTTATTTTTCACCCACACAGGTTTTAAGAAAGCCCTGGAAAAGCAAGGTGAGATCCAGCCAAGCTCTGGCCCTGCCGACCGTGGGGATGCGGACATCACCCGGCACACGGCTCAACACACTGGACCTCCCAGCAAGGCTATGTACTCTGGGGCGTATGGTACTATACCACAAGCTCAGGTCCCCCGGGAGGACCGCAGATGCACAAGCGTTGTCCACTGCACAAAACCGTCCCCAGGCAGGCTGTGGCTGGATGGTGACACTAATGGCTCTAATTCCTACCTTCTTATGGGGCCCAACCCAGCTTCTGTTCCATATGGCGGGACCTCCAGTCTTAGAGACACATTTGAGGCACTCTGGCTGGGGAGTGACTGGAGTAGGGAAGCCCCTGTGGTCAGTCTGTTTCCAGCACTGCAGGTGGAAGCCTCTGGAGAGGACCAGAGGACCCGGGTGGGGAAATGCCCCCCAGTGCGGATGGCACTAAGTCCACGTGCCTGCCAGTCTCCTGCCCCTATCCTGGCTTTCTGATGCTCTGCAGTCGTAGGGACTCAGCCTTTTCGGTCACCGACACGCCTCGTTTTTGTAGCCTGGTGTGGAGGTCTGAATGAGAACTGGTCCCATAGGTTCCTATGTTTGAAAAGCTGGTCTCCAGTTGGTGAAACTGTTTGGGAAGGATTAGGAGGTGTGCCCTTGCCAGAGGTGGTGTGTCACTGGGGACAGCCTTTGTGGTTTCAAAAGCCCACACCATTCCCAGTTAGCTCTCTCTCGGCCACATGCCACCAAGCTTCTTACTCCAAGTTCCTCACTGGCTTGTTTGTTTGTTTGTTTTGTTTGGTTTGGTTTTTCAAGATAAAGTGCCTGTCCTGGATCTCACTCTGTAGACCAGGCTGGCCTCGAACTCACAGTGATCCGCCTGGCTCTGCCTTCAGAGGGCTGGGATTAAAGGTGTGCGCCACCACCGCCCAGCTAAGTTCCTCACTGTTACCTACAACCTCTAGCTTAACCTCACTTTGACTAAGCTGGGCCCTTCAGCACTGTGACTTGCTCCCAGAAGTGTGCCTGGGTCAATTGTCAAGGAGACCAGATTCATGTTTCTATCCTCTCCACCCACCTCAAAAGGATGCCTGTAAAGGGACAGAGGCTTAGCTCCCCATCCCGCAAGGTCAAAGGACCAAATACATACTCAGTAACTTCATGTCTGGTTTGCAACCCATGATCAGAAATGTAAAGGTTTGGATTAATGCTTCGTCTCTACCATTTCCCCGCTGTGGAACTGCGGACTTCAAGCTCTGGGCCCCAGTGTTTTTCACCTTGAGAAGGGGATCAACAGTATCTACACCACAGGGGAGGTGGAACCTTCTGGCTGCTGTGACTCAGCAGAGGTCTTACAAGTTCCTCTTTATTGTATGATTACAAACAGCTGTGTTGTCTGACAAAGAATAGTTCTCCTTTTAATTCTGCAACACCCTGTGGCTTATTATAAACTCCCTAAGGCTGGGGGGTGTAAGACAACAGTCAATCGTTTGCCTGGCCTACTGTGTGTGTGTGTGTGTGTGTGTGTGTGTGTGTGTGTGTGTGTGTGTGTCTCCATCCACCATGAGTTCCTCATCCAGCACCAACATAGAGAAAACCTATTTACATGTGTGAGGCCAGCCAGAGGCTGACGGTGGGTGTCCTCTTCTACTGCTACCTACCCTGCTTTTTTGAGACAGTCCCTCACCAAACCAAGAAACTGACTGGCTCCATTAACTGGCTAGCAAGCCCCCGGGGTTCACCTGTCTCCACCTTCCCAGTGTGGACTAAGGTTACAGGCATGTACCACTTCATCTGACTTATCTAAATGGGTGCTGAAGATCCAAATTTGAGTCTTTGTGCTTGACTGGCAGATTATCTACTGACGGATCCGGCTCCCTAAGCCCCAGAAACTCTACTCTTGGGTACCAGCCAGGCAGGTACAGGCTCTCAGATTTCAGAAACCCCCAATTTACTGCCTTGTTTTCCCCAACGTTACTGGGGGGGGGGGGCAGAAACCATGCTTGGACCACCAAGAGAAATAAGAAAAGGGTGCAAGGCTTTGCTTTCTCGGGAAGTGTTATGGGGTACAATAGTATGTTAATTTCCAGTCCATTAGAAACACACACAGCTATATACTGCACACTGACGGGCCTCCAATAGTATGTTAATTTCCAATATTAGAAACATATACAGCTACATACTACACACTGACTGGCCTCCAAGGAGGCAAAGATTCTGCCCTCCTGACCACAGGCACTCAGCTTGGGAGCACAGCAGGAATGGGTTAGTGAAGCACACAACAGGAATGGAGGTCCGGGGGCCAAGCCAAAGCACCCCAGCTGAGACAGGCACACTGAAAGTCAATGTAGCCCTCGGCCCTGAGCCTTTCTGTGGGAAACTGTGTCTCTACAGGGGAAAGAGAAGCGAGGAGGCTACCAGACCTCAGATGGCTAAATCATGCTGAAGAGCTTTGAATTACAGGTTTTGCACTTGCTAAACTTGGCTGAGCAACAAGGTTCTCTGACCCAGCCCCAACCCCTGCCAGCAGGTGGCGCTACGGGACCGAGTAAGTGGTGGCGCCAATCATGTCCTGGCATTGTGTACACTGTGCTAATTAATGAGTATTGAGCCGGAGGTGACAAACTGGCCCTAAGAAACAGGCACCCCGAGGGACACATACACAATAACACACATGAGGGGCACCTCATGCCTGGTCCAGTCCCTGCCTGCTGTGGCGGGTACTAGCCAAACTAAAACAGATGTAGAGATCACATAGCCTTCCTTCTCTCGGGGTCCAAGTGCCAAGAGAACTGCCCACAGGGGCTCTAACCACCATTCCCATTGGCAACACAATTGGTGGTGAGGAACTCAAGAGTGCTAAGGAATCCCTACACAAAGACAGGGTCTCTGCCATTGGAGAGATGCTGTGCAGAAGGTGTCCCCATTGCGATCACAACATCATACCAACTGGGCACTCACAGGGATGCAAGAGAAAGTCCACTCTCGTTGGGGCTGTCTGCTTACATGTGACAGCTTGCCAAACCAACATGGCATTTTAACTACTACTGGATGTTGAGCCCAACTTAAGAGCATCTCTCCCTTTGGGAAATATCTTAAAAGACAAGAATTCAGCTCCAACCCACCAACAGTGGCCACGGCACCCTGTGTGCCTGTTGCTCTTCGGGTCAAGGGCATCCTTACCTGGTTGGCAGCTTCCGGTGGCATGGGGGACGGTGACTTGGACTGGAAGGCGTCCTGGGATATGAATCCTGAGTCATGGGAGGACACGCTCGACAGCCTCACGGGTGCCTGCTGGGCCAGGTTGGAGCTGCGGTAGCGGTAATGCGAGCTGGGGGAATGGGAATGCGAACCGCTGGACCGGGAGTCGCTGCTGTTGACGCTGTTCAGGCTGCTGTGAGGGACAAGCAGAGGGGCAGGCATGGAGGAGAGCGGGAAGTGATGAGGAGGGAAATGGTCAGCAAGGGGCAGAGCGGAGAGAAGCACAGAGAACACCATCAGCCTCCTACCCTGGAGAAGCAGTACAAACCCCAGGACGTGCTGTCAAAGACCAAATCGGGCTGGTAAATGAAAGGCTTTTTTAGGTGAACAGTAAGAGAGCTAGGTCTCAGGTCTCTAAGGGTATGATGTGACAGTCTTAGTGTACAAGCCTGTAATTGGAAAAAAAAAAAAAAAAAAAGCCAACGAGGCCCAACTCTACTATGCCACTTAACAACAAAGCTGGGGGACGAACACTTGTGATATAAAGAAAGACGTGGGGGTGATCTCATCTGCCTGTGGTAACCATGACCCTGGAGCAGAACCTACTGAGTCCATAACACGTGACATGGTCTCACATCCTGGGATGGACCACCTGGATGGATGACCAGAGACCACACACAGCTAAACCGCACTGGCCGACACCCTAAGCTGACTCCATCTAAGGTGGATTCCATCCACCCTGCCAAAGCACATCAGCAAATCAACTTGGTATGACCGAGTGCAAGCATTTTAGTTTATTTTATTAACAGAGCTGGTGAGCTGACTACTGGCTGGACTCCTTCAGGGGTGTTTCTCTGTTGAACTATCTGTGGGCTGGGTGTCACGGCATAGGCAGCTTTCCGTGAGGAGAGCCGATCAACGCCAAGCGGCTCACATCTAAGGTGAACCAGTGAGGAGGGAAGAGAACAATGGCTCCCACCCCTGAGGAGCTCTGCCTGCATTCCGTTCCCTAGTAAGAACGTCCACGCTCCTATGAAAACCAGAAACGCTGCGGAGAGTCCCGGGTTCCAGGCAAGCAGAGCTAAAATGTGAAAGGTGGTTACAGAGACACCTGGGGTACAAAGCGGCCAATCAAGCCTTGGGAAAGTCTCGGGGTTTGCAAACTTGTGGTTTCTGATTTGAAACTGATGCATTAGGGGAACACAGACACAATGCGGCTGTCCTATGCTAGGGTGACTTGCAATGGATGACCTGTCAGACACAGGGGAGCGTGACTGACTCTAGTCAGCTCCTGTCAGTCAACTGAATAAGGCTACGCAGAGGGGAAGGCAGTGTACAGCTCATTCTACACTAATGAGATGAACCTCGCTGAGCTACGGAAAGAAAAAAACCACTGTCCTGTCTCACACTAACACAGAGCCCGTGAAAGGTGACAGGAAATCAAGCAAGCATCATCTTTGGGGAAGACATCAGGACACAGCCTCTTGACCAGAACTGCCTGCCACATACACCAGACAAGCTCCAGGGTGCAATGAAACACAGCAGAGTGCTGGGCGACATCTCACAACAAACCTAGCAGCTAGATCCCCGGCTCCTTCCTCTTAGGGCTACCTCACATCCCTTTGGCTTTGCAAAGTCAAGTCAAATGGTTGGCAGCAGGTGCAGTACCGCACCCAGGCAGGAAGTGATGGCTGAGGACGCTTCTACCGTTCAAGAACAAAAAAAAAACATTTCCCAAGCGGGCCAAGAGCGGCTGCCTCGTGAAACTACGCAATGGTCCCCAGGACTATTCCAAATGATTCTGTGTTTCCACGAGTGACGGTGTGACCTGGCATTGGGTGGGGGTGGGGGTGGGGGTGCAGGGAACACCACCGAACAAAAACTGCACGGACTTTAAGACTACAGAAATGTGGGTGAAACATGGCCAGAAGGCACTGTGGCTTTTGTCTCAGCTCTTGCTGGGTCAACTTCTCAAAAAAAGAAAAAAATCAACTTTGGGCTTGCTGACAGAACACTTGGGGGAGGTAGGGAACAGATAGACTAAAAAATGAGAACATTCTTCACCTTACTACACCCTGTCCCAAATGGGCCCCTTTTGGAGAAAAGGCCTGGCTCTTGGTCCTACTCACCAAGATGTCTTGGAAAGCATGGGGAGACCCGGGGCTTCACTCACCTGCAGACACTTGACTTTCTGGACATGGTCGTGCTGGGTGAAGAGGGTGGCGTCTGATACGACCAACTGTAATCAGAACCTTTCAAGTCCAAAATCACCTGAAGGGACAGAGCAGCTGGGTGAGGGCCAGAGGAGGGGGGCTGCATCCACACTTCTCCACACGCACGGTGAAATGAAAATGCCCCCCTCACGGGGGGAGAATTAAAGGAGAAAATGCATGTTTTAACTGAAGAGCCATGCTCCCTCTCCTGCAATGTCATAGTCCTTCTGAGACAAGCAAAAAAGGAGAGTTAACGGGGAGGAGGAGTTAGAAGAGGAAAACCGTGAAACACCAGGAGAAAAAGATAATTACGGCGATGGGTTAGCAACTCCTAAAAGCTATTTTTACCACAGGCTAAAATCAGCAGTGTTTTCATCCTGCAGCTCCATTAAGACAATAATGGTTTAGGGGCCGGTGGACTGCAGTTCAACCACTTGATGATGTTCAATAATCACTTGTCCCTCTTTGGCCAGGGCTAGAACAACCTCACAGAACCAAGAGGAAGCCAATCCTATCACAATTATTTCTGGGTGTCTCCCTTGCGACAAAGAGCTATTGAGTGTCTTGCTCACTTTAAGAGGTCCTCCACTAATGTCTACTCACTGAGTCAACGCCTACTCTGGTTTAATAGAAAAATCTCATTGACAGAGGACCTAAAGGCTTCCACATGTGTCTTTCTGAGCCGACTGTCCAAGCAGACACCTGCATGCCTAGGGCTCAAACCAGCCTGAGATTCATCTTTTGTTCCCCCAACATGTCTCTTCCCACTTGACACAGTATTAACGTCACACACATCAAAGGACTAACGCATTTTAAAACATGTCATCTTGTCCCCAGATGGGAAAGGTTCCCATGAATGACTTGATTAGCTCCAGAGAGAAGTACAAATCGTGACAACAGAATCACATGATGTCAGGTTCCTAGGAGAGTTCATGCCTGCAGAGTGGATGAGCATACGATCTGGCCATCAATTACCTGACTCAAATCTCAGTCTCATCACTTATTAGAGTGGAGGCCTGGGTTAAGTGCCGCCTTCTCTCAGGCCCTCAGCATCTTTCCCTACAAAATAGGTGTAGTAGTGAAGATGAACCTTAGTGTCACACAGATGAACCTTAGTGTCACACAGGTGAACCTTAGTGTCACACAGGTGAACCTTAGTGTCACACAGGTGAACCTTAGTGTCACACAGATGAACCTTAGTGGCTCACACAAGGGATGTAAACACAACAAAACCCCCGGCCAAGAGCCCTGAATTCCATCTCTTTGGTTTGTCCCCGACCGCCTGGTTCAGTTCCTACCTGTTCGCTGGAGGAGGGCAGTTTGTGAGGGTCCATGGTCAGGCTCTTCAGGTCCTCCGAGATGGTCTGAAGGTGGGTAATTTCCCCCAACATGGAGATCTCTTCCTCCTAGAGGGAGGCAATTTTGTGCACGTCATCGTATGGGTTCCCTCATCGTCTTACTCCAAGCACTTTCGTCTGGGTCACTGCATGACCTTCTCAACCTTTCATGAAAGGCATCTGAGATAGGAATCTAAGCTGAAGGTGACATGTATACCTTCTTTTTGGAAGGAGAAAAGGAAAAGGCAGTTGGAGTGACCTGTGTGCTGGGGACAGTGGAGGGACGCAGAGCATTCTCACATTTCCAGGTCTATTGAGTTGGATGGTCTGTCCATGTGTTTCCAGGGGCTCCTTGCATGGGCTTAGGTAGCCCTTGATGACTGACATGCTTTAGGGACATCTGGGTCCAGGTCTTTATGACAGTACAAGTGTTAAACAGCACTACCTGTCCCCCTTCCTTGTCCCCTGTCCCATCTTAGTAAATAACGGGCAAATGGAAATGAAGCAAGGTCTGCAACCATTTCAGTCACCTTCCCCAGTGCCAGCAGGAACTGTGGGCCCAAGTACAGATCAGGGGACACCTCAAATCTGAGCATTCTGCTAGGGTAGACAGAGGCGCACTGGCGCCTTCAGGCCGCCCCAAGATGGGCTCCTGCAAACTCAGCGGCAGCAGCCACATGGTCTACATGATTTTTTTTTTTGTTTGTTTGTTTGTTTGTTTTTGGTTTTTTGAGACAGGGTTTCTCTGTGTAGCTTTGCGCCTTTCCTGGGACTCACTTGGTAGCCCAGGCTGGCCTCGAACTCACAGAGATCCGCCTGGCTCTGCCTCCCGAGTGCTGGGATTAAAGGCATGCGCCACCACCGCCCGGCGGTCTACATGATTTAAAGTGAGAACTCACTGGTGGTGGTGGTGGCAGTGGCAGCGGCAGCGGCACCTGCCTTTAATCCCAGCACTCGGGAGGCAGGGGCAGGCAGAGCTCTGTAAGTTCGAGGCCAGCCTGGGCTACAGAGCAAATTCTAGGACAGCCAGGGCTACACAGAAAAACCCTATCTCAAAAAAAACAAACAAACAAACAAAAAAAAAACGAGAGAGAGAGAGAGAGAGAGAGAGAGAGAGAGAGAGAGAGAGAGGAAGAAGAAGAAGAAGAAGAAGAAGAAGAAGAAGAAGAAGAAGAAGAAGAAGAAGAAGAAGAAGAAGAAGAAGAAGAAAGGGGGAGGGAGAGAGGGGGAGGGGGAAGAGAGAGGGAGAGAGAGAGAAACAGATCAACTGAGGTACTTCCTGGTGCTTGAGGCAGATGCATGGACCCAGGCTTAGAGTCTTAGATACAGTGAGTCTAGAGTGGGCCACAGAATTTTCCCGTCTAGTTGACAGGTGCTGCTGCTGACCAAGAACTCCACTTTAAGAATCTTTAAACGGGCCTTCTTTTCCGTTTTGGTGAGAGATGGGGGAGAGGCAGGAAGGAGTGTTAAGTAGGACCAAGTCTGGCTCTGTAGCTCTAGAACCCAGACTTGTCTGAAATTCACAGGCTCCTCTGGTATCAGCCTCCCAAGTGCTGCAATCACAGGCTCATGCCACCATGCCCAGATATGTCAGACCTCAACTCAGTAGAGGTAGGACATGTGTTGCTAAGAACTGTGACCGAGGAGTTCTTAGCAACCTGGACATCAACACCTGGATGAGAATCTCTGGTGTGAGGACTTGACTCCACCATTGTGATCCCTGACTGCTGTGGGATGGTCTGAATGTCAAATGTGTTGCTGACTAGTCAATAAATAAAACACTGATTGGCCATTGGCTAGGCAGGAAGTATAGGCGGGACAAGGAGGAGAATAAAGCTGGGAAGTGGAAGGCTGAGTCAGAGAGACACTGCCAGCCACCATGATGAGAAACAGCATGTGAAGATGCCAGTAAGCCACGAGCCATGTGGCAAGGTATAGATTAATAGAAATGGATTAATTTAAGCTGTAAGAACAGTTAGCAAAAAGCCTGCCACGGCCATACAGTTTGTAACCAATATAAGTCTCTGTGTTTACTTGGTCGGGTCTGAGCGGCTGTGGGACTGGCGGGTGAGAGAGATTTGTCCTGACTGTGGGCCAGGCAGGAAAACTCTAGCTACACCTGACAGCAGTAGGTGGCCAATGACGCGCTGGTAGATGCATAAACCAAGGAGGAAAGGCCCTCCACGTGACACAGTTCAAGCCTTCTCGAGGTTTCCATCAACTTACAATCACTGGCCGCAGCATAGAGATGAAAGCGCAGAACCGGCCACGCTCTTCAATCAGCGCTTTGCGCACGGCCTGCTTCTCTGTTTCTTCCAAGAGCAGATACTTATCGTTGACGTCCTGGAGAGCGCTGTCCAACTGAGGCTGGATGTCACCTCTCCCTGGGAACAAAGCCACAAGGTCAGCTCGCTGAAACGCCAGCTTCTAGGGGAAAAAAAAAAAAAAATCCCTTCTCTGAAGTCCTTATTAGAGGGGAAGGCACCCCTCTTCCAGGACTTAAAAACATTACTTGTTCGTGGCTCCCATAAGACTGAAAATGGTTGGTTTTCTAGGAGCATCTCCTTCCAATTTCTAACGTTTGCAGGGCATGTTTATCTGGCTTATCTGTGACGAGTGAGCGAGGAGCATCTCCTGGGATGACTTCCTGGCTTCCATCTCTGCCTTGTGCAACCCCGCAGAGCCCAGGGCCAGCAAACCCTCGGGAACCACAGCAACAGCATTCTTTTCTTTAGAGCCCCTGAGAGAGGCTAGGGATGGGAGCTAGGTGAGAGGCTAGGAGTGTTTCCAAAAACGGACACAAGCTGGCTCTGCCAGGTCCACCCCAATCAAAAAGCCTGTTTGGGCAGAAGTTTCCGCCCCTAAAGACAAAGGTAGGTTCTTGAGCTCCTGGCCCTGGGGCCTAGGAATCCTTGGCAGCTTGTCTAACTCCCTAGTCTAAAGCTCCAATGTCTTTCCGGCAGAAGGAGCCTGGCACCCAGACTTCTACATTTGGGTCTTTGCTGGTGACACCATGAAGGACTTAGCTACACCAAGCAGAGCCTGTATTATTTACTTACCTGGCCACACCACCAGACCCTAGTTATCCTGACAACCTTTGACAGTTTCAGACAGCATATTAAGCAATTAAACAACTCTGGAACCAGAATAGCTGTCTGTGTAAATAAAGTTTTACTAGAACACAGCCACATCCACTCATTTACATGCTGTCTGCAACTTCTCTAGCTGCCCATGTGGCCCAGAGACCAAAAATACTTGGCCTTTCGCGGAAGTCGCCTGCTGCACTAGACAGTATAAAGTAAAGACAGTATTAAGTCCAGAGGAGCAACCACTGTACCTCTGCCCTGCTGATGGGGACACCGGGGTCACACGCAAGAAACCAGCTCTCACGCTTCCATGCTGGACTTTCGGCAAACAAGCTTTACCCACACCCAAGCCAGAGAAAGAATTTCTAAACTCCTACAGGGCAAAGTTCTAGCCTTTCCCTGATATCCCTCAGGATAGCTGCATGTGTATAGCAAGTGCTCCATGAGTATTTGTCTCATAATTTTAAACACAGACAGAACGGGAAGAGGCTTTAGGGGTTATCCTAACTGCTTGTGTTGAAGAGGAGGCCAAAGCTTAGAAGTCAAAGGATTCACCAAGGTAGAGATCAGGGACAGAGACCACACAGGCTGACTCCCAAGCACTCAGCCTGTCCTCTCTGTCCACTGTCTCAGGTTCAACTACCACATAGGCAACTACTGGACCAATTACCAACCTGCCCCCTTACGAGCAACACGTAAAACAGTACATGGGACGCATCATCTGATTCAAAGACAAAGTCAGAGAGGAATGCCCCGGCTACAGGGTGAGAAAGTTTAATTAGGACCAACAAGCTCAAAAGAACTTAGTAAAACTCTAGATGTTATAAAAGTCCTAGAGAAATGTAGCGATATTTTAGTAAGGAGGAGCCATTTGTACAAAAGTCCTAAATTAGTGCATAATGGGAAAATCATATGCAATGAAAGTCCACCCTTAAAAACGCTTTGGATGGGTTTAGTAAGCTCAGTACACACAATTTTGTACATAAATGACCCTCACTAGCTCAAGAAAGTACATAAGGTGTCTACAACACATAGTATCTAAGGACCTTAAGTGGCTATTACCCAACAGTTGCCGTGTGTATGAAACCTGCTTTGTGGAAAATTTCCAACATTCTTGGGGTCCCATTCACCTAGCCTTCCACTTAGTCACCCCTATCCCTCCAGATAATCCTCTACCACATCTTTAATTTCTTCATCCAGCACAACAGGGCAAGAGCCACACATACGACCCGGTCACCTGCACTTACTGATTTTGAGTGTACTTAGCAGACAGACAACAGTGAAGCCATGTTCCCATTCTCTCCTGGGATGTTGCAGCTGCAAGCACTCCCTCTCACAGATGTCTACCTGCTGGGGCCTGACTCAAGGAGGAAAAGCAGGAGCCATCAGTGCTGTGACGAGTACGGGTTTTCTCGGTTCCTGGTGAAAGGCTGACGTGTGCAAACAAACCCAGGCATGCTGAGTATGCCCATCATACAACTCAGTGACAGCCAAGCTCTGGAGCTTGTGAACGCATGTTCTCTCTCTCTCTCTCTAGGCTGTGGGGCAACATGGCCCAGCACAGGGTGGGTGGGGGCCCTTCCTTAATGGCTCAGTCTCTTCTGAGCTGTCTTAATAGCAAAACACAGCAGACTAGAATGTTCTTAATTTGGTGGGGGAGTCGGGGGGAGGTAGAGGGAGGAGCTGGAGCATGCTGGGAGAGCAAGCAGGTCTCTTTGTGTTAATTTGTTTTTGTGGAGACTGGGTTTCTCTGTGTGGTCTCGGCTGTCCTAGAACTTGCTCTGTAAACCAGGCTGGCCTCAAACTCACAACGATCCACCTGCCTCTGTCTCCTGAGTGCTAGAATTAAAGGTGTGGGCCACCATGCACCCTTTTTGTTGTTTTTATTATGATTTTTGACCAAACAGATCTTTGATATATTTTGATTACAGGAAAAATTCCATTTTTAATTTTTTAAAGATTTATTTTACTTTTAAATTGTTTTAGTTTTTTTGAGGCAGTTTCTCTGTATAACAGCACTGGCTGTCCTGGAATTCACTCTGTAGACTAGGCTGGTCTCAAACTCACAGATTCACTTGCCTCTGCCTCCTGAGTGCTGGGATGATTTATTTATCTTAATTGTATGTATCTGAGGATTTTGCTTGTATGTACAGATGTGTACCATACACATGAAGTACCCACTTCTGACAGAAGAGGGCTTCAGAACTCCTGGAACTGGAGTTATTGTTGCTGTTGTGGGTGCTGGGAACTGAACCCAGACTCTCTGCTAACTTATCTCTCCAGCTTTTGCAGAAGAAAAACTCTAAAATAACAGACTAGGGCTGGGGAGATGTCTCAGTGATTAAAGTGCTTGTCACACAAGCAAAAAGATCAGAGTTCAAATCCCCAATAAGCAACTTCCACGCTGAGTGGGCATAGCAGCCCACCTCTAGTTCCAGCCTCAGAAGGTAGGGACAGGATCCTGAACAAGCTCTCCAGTAAAACTAACCGTAGAAACTAGGTCTAGGCTTGACTGAGGGGCCTTACTTCAAAAAAATAGTGGAAGAGGGGCTGGAGAGATGGCTCAGAGGTTAAGAGCACTGGCTGCTCTTCCAGAGGTCCTGAGTTCAATTCCCAGCAACCACATGGTGGCTCACAACCATCTGTAACAAGATCTGGTGCCCTCTTCTGGCCTGCAGTCATACATGCTGTATACCTAATAAATAAATAAATCTTTAAAAAAAAAAATAGTGGAAGAGCTATCAGAAAGACTTCCAACGACAACCTTGAGCCTCTACACACATGCATACATGGGCGCACGCACGCGCGCGCACACACACACACACACACACACACACACACAGAGCATGTCTATAATGCTAAGGTAAGATTGCATCTTGACTTCCTGTCACAAGTTGTAATGCATGCATCCGGTTGTCATTAGTAACAGTTCCAGTTGTGAAGGTGTGGGCCTGTAATCCTAGCCCTCAGATGGCTAAAGTGGGAGGCTCTGGAGTTTAAGGCCAGCCTGGGCTACATACTGAGAACTCCTCTCAGAGAAATTAATAAAAATAAAGAATAATAGGCTTTAAAAATAACGTATCTACCTAGGAAAGCAAAATGAGTGTATGATCAAATTTGGTAAATACATATCTAAATTACTCTACAATTATAGTGAAGTTGTTTTAAATATGTATTATGTTATAATTAAAGGACTTTAAAATTACAGCATTCTAAAGTAAGTACATGCTGTAAAGACTGCTCTAATTATGGTTATAGTGGGAACGTTTCTATTTAGGACATATCAGACCAAAACACAATGATTATTTTTTAAATTCTCTAACATACCATATAATTATATTTTTTATATTCATACATGGTATATTAAACATTAATAGATAATATACATTATCTATTAAGCATACATATATAATATATATATGCATAAAATAATTGCTGAAGAAACTGTTTCAAGTCTCAGTTGGCGGTATTGACTTTAAGTTGTCTGATTTTAGGTGTGCTGATTTGAGCACACCTGTCTCTTGGTGTCCCCGGGGACTGGCTGCAGTATCTCCCCTTACAAGCTTAAGTCCCTAAGTCTATAATATCTATGAGTAGACTCACAGCCTCCCATAAACCTCAAACCATCTCTAGAGTACATCATGCCTGATACAAAGTATCAACAGTTACTATATTAGGAACTAGTGACAAGAAAAGTTTGCATAGTATAGATGCAAATCTTCAGAACATTTCCACTGTGTGCTGACCTGGAATCTGCAGGTCCAGGGGGTTAATCTACAAAAGCCACCACTTCCCTCCAGTGAGCACTGGTAAGGGTCCACACTGCCACCTCAAGCACAGGCAGTGCAGGGTGGTTTTTCTTTCTAAGGTTTATTTATTTTCATTTTATATGTATGAGTGTTTTGTCCACATGCATGTCTGAACACCATTTGCATGCAGTACCTACAGAGACCAGAAAAGGACATCGGAACTCCTGAAACGGGAGTCAGAGAAGGCTGTGAGCCGCCACGGGACTTGAACCTGAGTCCTCTGGAAGAGGAGCCAGTGCTCTTAACTGCTGAGTCAGCTCTCCAGTCCCCAGGCACTGACTGTTCTTGCTCCCACACAAACTCCTTGTCCCACATCTCTGCTCCCTCCACCCTGGCTGAGCCACCACGATCTCTGTCCTGAACGATGCAAGAGCTTCTAAAGCGTCTCTCCAGTCACACTTGAGCCAGCCTGCCCAGAACAGCCTGAGTTCCTTTCCACAGACAAATATTACCTCTTTCTCAGCAGCTCCCACTGTTTCCAAAGTCCGAGATCCTTAACAAAGCCTGCCCCTCTGCAGGACTTGCAAGCGTCACTCCCGTCCACTCACAAGCTTGGCCTCCTCAGGCCACTCTGTCCTCTTCCCAGGGCTGGGCACTGTTCATCTTCCTGTGTGCATTTCCTCTTCCCCGCCTGTTCAACATCATCCTGTGCTCCTGGTTAATTCTCCAGTCTTCAGGTAGCTCTGCCCCTGACCAGGATGCTCCTCCTTAGTCTCAGAAGTTCTTTTTTCTTGTCCTCCACTACATGGGGCTCTCCTTCAGATTCCCTGTGTTACTTCCCTGATTTATTAACTCAAGCTCAGTCTATCCTGCCGGTGGGAGAACTGGTAAAAAAAAAAAACCCATATGTTTTCACCAGTGCCGTCTGTAGCTTCTCAGTTAGCACACTTGCCTGGCAGTCAGCAGGTACACCAATCTCTCCAAAGGAATAAGATGCCGATGTAAGGCCACTGAGTGTTCTAAATGGCCTGAGAGCCAGCAAATTCTAGGACCAAGGAGCAGCCAACACGGGCAGCTTGGATGCCCTGGATGGCTTTCCAGACAAAATGCTCGAGCAAGGAACTACATTTGGCCTTTTCTGTAAAATCTAAGTCATCCGGAGCCTCCAGACAACCCCCCAGAGCCCCAAGTCCTCCAGTTTCAGGTCTTGACTTTACTCATGCTGGGGAATCCTGACCAGCAGTCAGGAGGCCCTTAGGAGTCCCCAGCGAGAAGTCATTACTTTCTGCAGAAAATGCTCCTGAGCCACCACATCACAATACATGGGAGGCACACTGTGGGCCAAAGGGGGCAGTTTGCACTAAGACTGGGATTCACGGGAGAACTCACAAGGCTTTCCGGAATGAAATCCCAGCAGCACCTACACTTTTTTCTCCCCTTCTTCACATAAACGTTCAAGGCAGGAATCGGTAGCTTTGCCGTGAGGAAACTGGAACAAAATGGTTTGCACAGGAACGCCATTACCAGTGCCGAGTTACTAAGGGACCCAGCACAGCTAGACTCTAGCCCGGGGCCTTCTCTGTCAGAACCCACACCCACTGTGCTTCCCGACCCTAGCTCCAGATGACGTCCAGAGCTCCACACCCTTCACCTAAGCAGCTGGATCAAAAAGCCGGGTGATTACCTGGGACCGCCCATCCCCCACGCTGCAGCCCACAATGTTCAAGGGAAGCTCAGAGTTGCAAGCGGCCTTTGAAGAAACAACCCGAGGCCTTTCTTCTTCCTGAGACAGACACTGAAGAAGCCACCAGAGTCCCACAAAATACCTTCCATCTGCCTGACATACACAAACCTCCACTTCATCCTAACGCCTACCCTCCCACGTTTCCACCCCTCACAAATCAGAATGTGGCTTACACCCAACAATGGCTAATCACAGTCCTTTTGCTCTCTCTTTTTCTTTTTTTTTTTTCTTTTTTTTTTTTTTTTTTGGTTTTTCGAGACAGGGTTTCTCTGTGTAGCTTTGCGCCTTTCCTGGAACTCACTTGGTAGCCCAGGCTGGCCTCGAACTCACAGAGATCCGCCTGGCTCTGCCTCCCGAGTGCTGGGATTAAAGGCGTGCGCCACCACCGCCCGGCTTGCTCTCTCTTTTTCAGTGGTCCAGGAAAACACTGGTACATCTACCTAACAATGGGTAGCATCGTACAGCCAATAAAATATGGGATATAAACACCGTCACACGGGACACATCTGACAGAATGGAGGACACAAATACTCAAGTGGACATTCAAAGTGACACTGGGAATCCCCTTGCCTCTCAAAAGGGACTCGTTCATACCATCCTACAAATCATCATCTACTCTCAATGCTCACAGCAGGTTTGATGATTACCAAAAGAAGACATGCCTAAAAGTAATAAGGAATACTACATACGTAGCCCACAGAGAATGTGAACAGAATCTAACAGGGCTCCGTTCAGTCCATGGCCTTCTATCTAATAAAACATCAACAAAACAGTCGGTCTCTCCCCGTGTCTTCATATTTTTCATTCAGAAGGTCCTGGATCATCTAAGACTAATAGTGACTTTTCTCTTTTTAACCTGCATGTGTGTCACAGGGCACCAACGGGCCAGCCACCTTAGCTCCTGATCCACCCACACCACTTCCCAAGTGCTGTAATCTAAGTGGGCAGGACCATGCCATCTTCCAGAAGGACATGGCTAGGCATCAGCCATTGTGGTTGACACCTCCCAGACACCCAGAAGGTATAAACAAATGCAACGGCAATGCACACCGAGCCCAGCTTCCAGCCACAGACTCCCCCTGTGCCCTCTCCACTACCTCATCCTTCTGGAAGAACACTTACTGGCCATCCACCCACCCACCTCTTCGTAGTTTACCCTCCAGCAAGTTTTCTAAGCACTGCCTCCTCCCTGAAGCCCAGACAATTCCTGCTCTGTACTCACACAGAACACTTCCTCCATAGCAAGCTGGACCACGGATATCACAGTTTGTAAGATGTCACAGTGCTGTGGTTTCTTGGAAAATGACACACACACTCGACCTGGTATTCGTCCCAGTGCCTAGCACAGAGCTTCAGTAACCCTCGGGGTTCCCTCAATGACTAGTGATGCAATAGGTTGTGGGAAAAGGGGCCTCAACAGCTAGACTGAGGGGGCTGACTGCCAGAAAAAAAACAGCCATTTCATTAGCGGCTGGAGCACTCAGCTCCAACCCCTGACCTCAGGAAAGGAGGGGCCAGAGAATGACTTCAGTCAACAGTGCCCAATCCTGCCTCTATACCCAAGCTTCTCCCAAACCTCCACAACACACCTGGGGACCCTCTTAGCATGTGAATGTCCTAATACGCTGGGAGAAAACACCAACGCTTTGTGACCACCCAGGCCGGCGCCCTGTCCCCACTGTCAATCACTTCACCAAGGCTGTTCATGTGTTTCTCCGTGGTAAACTGCTCAAAGTGTAAGCATTTCTCTGTGGGAAAAGTGCTTGCTCTGTCAGCATGAGGATATGAGTTGGGAATGATGGCACACACCTGAAACCTCAGGGCTGGGGGACGGGGACAGGGACGGACAGGACGGAGACAGGTGAATCCCTGGGACTGGCTGGGAAGTGAATCCAGCTGAAGCAAGTTCAGTGAGAGACTGTCTCCGAAAAGTTAAGTGGAGCATGATAGGAAAAGAGCCTGGCATTGACCTGTGACAGGTGCACACACCGGCAAGAACCCTGTGACAGGTGCACACACCAGCAAGAACCCCTGCGCGCACACGCACGCACACCATGCATGGAATTAGTAATCCATGCAGAATTAACATGGGAAAAGCACCCAACTCCTCTTATGGCTCCACACAGTAAACACACATTCCTGGCCTCTGAATGCAGCTACCAGAAAGTAGGTTACAAGGAATTTCTACAACAGTCTCCCAGAGTCACAGGAAGCACTCAAGGGACCATGTCATGGTGATACTAAAGAGACATCACAGCTCTGGGCTCCCAGTAGGTTGAGTCTGGCTTGTCTCTCCCTAAGGGCTCAGCTGTTCAATATATCCCACAAGCACCTAGGCCTCTGAGGACAGCACACTTCATCTGACATGCTCCTGGCCTACGCTCTTCACTTTGCATTTCTGCATAAGAATGAAGGCACCAGGTCAGGTCTAAAGGAGAGGCTAAGATTGATCCCTAAGTGGCTCCTCCATCCTCCCTCCAGGAAGTAGGCTCCCAGTATCATCGCTCCCAAAAGATCACTGGTGGACTCAAGACCCTTTCATCCAGCTGTGACCAGAGGCACAGCTAGCCATCCTGATCATAGGTTTCAGGGTCACTCTGGGCATGACACCTGTTCACAGGTGTGCAGGAGAAATGATCCTGTGGACGCATGCCTGTGCTGGGTGTAGAGGGGTAGGACTCACTGCTGGCATTAGGAAGGGGTAAGCGGGCAGGGGTCTTTTCCAGGAACAGAAGGATGATACCGGATGGCACGCGGTCCAGTCTGGAGTCTGAGAGGAAATGAAGCCCAGAGAGGGAGCTAGGGCTACAGAGTGAGATCCAGGACAGCCAGGGCTTTTACACAGAGGAACTTTGTCTCAAAAAAAAAAAAAAAAAAAAAAAAAAAGGGGGGGGGAGAGGGTCAATTTTCAATTTAAAAAAAAAAAAAAAAAAAAAAAAAAAGCCAAGAGGTGGTGGTGCACACCTTTAATCCCAGCACTCAGGAGGCAGAGGCAGGCGGATCTCTGTGAGTTCGAGGCCAGCCTGGGCTACAGAGCAAGATCCAGGAAAGGCGCAAAGCTACACAGAGAAACCCTACCTCGAAAAACCAAAGAAAAAACAAAAACAAAAACCAAACAAAAAACAAAAAACAAAAACAAAAACAGAACTGAAGCTGTTGGTTTTTCTTTTTTTCCCCTTTGTTTACTGAGGGGTGGAAAAGGGTTAGGGAACACAGCTAGAGCTTAGTGTATGCTAAGCAAATGCTCTACCACTGAGCAACACTGACAAACCCCAGGAACTTTCAATTATCATAAAACTGCTAAAATGAAGATAGTTTTACCTTCCAACGTGCCTTAAAACTCATTTGGTCTTTCCTTGTCTCTGTGCCCACAGACACTGTGACTGATACACAGAGCTCCCATTTTCCCTAGGAACTGCCTGTACCAGACAGGGAACTAACAACGGTTGCTATCCCTCCAAGTGAGCCGAATCTCATCTGTGGTTTCTTCATTCCAAACTCACCTTTTATCAATTCAAACAAACAAAATGCTGTTTACCCCACGTACTGATTACACCAGGCTGGAAAGCTTATAAAACTAGATGATCCAGCTGGGCGCTGGTGGCGCAAGCCTTTAATCCCAGCACTCGGGAGGCAGAGGCAGAGGAATCTCCGGGAACTCGAGTCCAGCCTGGTCTACAGAGTAAGTTCCAGGACAGCCAGGACTACACAGAGAAACCCTGTCTCAAAACAAAAACAAAAAGAAAACTTGATAGTCGATCAAGAGATCCATGTGTTATGATTCGGTTTATATGAAATGTCCAGAAGAGGTGAGCACAGAATGAAAGCAGTGAGCGGCCGTCGGGAACAGGAAAGCTGGAGAGGGTGGCACAGGAGTGAGAAGGAGAAGGCATAAAGTGTCTGTGGGAATGGTAAAACTGTCCTGAAATTAGATAGTGGGGTTGGCTGCACAGCACTTGGAATACACAAATGCCACTGAGAGATATTTTTATTGTAATAAGCAAAAATATGGCTGTGTCATACTTTGCTTCTCTTCAAAGGTTAACTAAAAATCTGTTTATCATGTTTTCATAGTCACAATACTGACACCAGGAAGAGATTATCCTTTTTAAACTAACCCAACAGCACCACAAAATGACCAAGAGGTGGGATCCTGTCCCCACCAAGAGCAAGCCATCCAAGCCCTACCTGTCAAAGGAGATTGTTAGAATTCCTAACCACTGCCCTAGCTACATAACTGCCGAGCAGGCTGGTTAAGATGCTTAGTCAGCCGGGCGGTGGTGGCGCACGCCTTTAATCCCAGCACTTGGGAGGCAGAGCCAGGCGGATCTCTGTGAGTTCGAGGCCAGCCTGGGCTACCAAGTGAGTTCCAGGAAAGGCGCAAAGCTACACAGAGAAACCCTGTCTCGAAAAACTAAAAAAAAAACTAAAAAAAAAAACTAAAAAAAAAAAAAAAAAAAAAAAAAAAAAAGATGCTTAGTCATCCCAGGGCCTTACCATGCGCTGTGTGATCACGTAATGTACATGTAGCATGATCACGTAATATACATGCAGCGTGATCACGTAATCTATGTGCATGCGTGGCAATCTATGTGCATGCATGGTGTAGCTATGTAAGCCCATATGCGCATGTGTGTGGGGGGGGGATCTATAAAAGTGAGTTCCACATATTCCTCCCCTCTCTTCCTGCACAATCTTTCCATAGGCCTAAGCACACCCCTTCTGTTCCTTCTTTTAATAAACTCTTATAGTGGGTTTTGTTGTACCTCGTGGCTTTTCTCACACGGTAAACAGCTCTCCTTAATGAATAACATTGTGCTGCTTGATAAATAACAGACTCACGTAGATGGAGTTTATAGATGACAGAATTCAATGCAGATGCTTCTTGGGAGCTCAGAGAACAGTGGGACACTCCAGAAAGAGAGCCACACAGACACCTCACGGACACTTTCCCAAGATGGAGTGAAACCAATGAGACTCCAAAGCAGTTTCATATCACGTTCACCCACAGGAAGGTTCACATTTGACCAAGAAAATCACTTAGGAGATCAGGTTTAAAGATACAAAGCCTTAGAAAGGAGGCATTTTACAAACTGCCAAAATAAGAAAGACTTCTGTTCTTATTGTTGTTGTAAGACAAATGGTTTTAGAAAGGGTTGTATTGTATGGTCCGGGGTAGACAAGACAATTCTGTAAGCTCAACAATACCACATCTGACTCGAGAATTCTTTGGAGGTGGTATTTCGTGTCACATTTATTTTGCATATGGAATCAACAAATATACTCATATCTACTCAGGCACATATGCGTGGATATAGAAATATACTGACTTCCTATGCAAGGGTGTATTTAAAAAACTTGGTAGGTTCTTTCTTAGAAGAATCTAATACTGACTTATAAAGACCTAATAGGTCATATGGTGCTGACAGTGTCAATGGCCAAGCACTGATGCGAGGAAATGATTAAAACACACACACACACACACACACACACACACACACACACACACACACACAATTTTCCTCAAGCTATGAGAAATTATATTAGGTACAAGTGATTATTCTGAGCCAGCAGGAAAACGTGGATAGCTAGCATAGGTCTGAAGAACGGTTAAAAGCTCACAGCAAGGACCACACCGTAACCAGCCACCAGAGATCTGGGATGTCGACTTACCCTGCGCATCCACTGGCGGGGGCACACGGTGAGGAAGTGCAGGACACACAATTGATACGGAAAGGAAAACAATAACGTCAATCTGGTATCGGAGCAGCGCCTGCCTGACCTTCTGCTCATGGTCAACAACTGCTGGCTGGCACATTTTCATTCCAATGACCAGACCCACAACCTCCAGAAGCTACAAGCCCAAACCCCCCTTCTCCTGCCTGGCCAATAGCCTTCCTTCTCAGTCACTCCTTCTCAAGTCCTCCTTGCCTTCCTACTTGGTACTTTCCACAACCAGAGGATAAGGGTTAACAAGAGAGAAAGAATACATGCTTAGCAAGAAAACCTTTCAAGTGGGAGTTACCAAAACTTGGGAGCGAGGGGGGACTATAGAGTTCTAACATCACAGTGGGATGATTAAAAAAAAATTAAGGAACGTAAATTTTGAATACAATAGTAAGCATTCTAATTGTGTGGAACTCTGTGCCCCTCCCCCACTCCCCATCCCAGAATTCCCAGTATTTATAACCTTGGTTTTGCAGATGCTGGTGGAAAAAAAAAAACAAAACAAAAAACAAGAATCCACCTATTTAAAGGGCTAGTATCAGCTGGGCTGTGGTAGCCCACACCTTTAATACCAGCACTTGGGAGGCAGAGGCAGGCGGATCTCTATGAATCCGTGGCCAGCCTGATCTACAAAGTGAGTTCCAGGACAGCCACGGACAAACCATTTCTGGTTACAGCTGGAAACAAGGACTCACCATAAGTCAGTCTTGAATTTTACTTTTATTGTTTTGCCATGCTGAAGACTGAGCGCAGGGCCTTGGACACACTAGCCAACTGCTCCCCTCCTGAGCTACATTCTCAAACCGATTTTTAAATTTAAATTAATAAAACATGTGCTGTGGATGTAGCTCAGCTGCAGAAAATCTGTCTGCATGTGGGTCTGACTCAGAAACACCCCTACACACACACACACACACACACACACACACACACACACACACACACACACACACAATGATACTAACATGAAGGTTAGTTGATGAGAAGTAAGGATACTGGTTTCACACAGTAACATGTCAGAAGCAGATATGCAGCTTAAAGCACCCTGTTTCAGATCCTGTTACTTCACAGCTGGGATCCCAAAGACTTGAGCAGGAAGTGTATCCAAGTTACCCCACTCTGAGGTCAAGACCCCTGGGCCAGCTCCACATCACTTCTCCAGCTTCCTGGGGCCTGGTCTTCTCCCCATTTTATGAATGCTGGCTCTGCCCTACACCCTTGACCCAGTGCCTTAGACGGGAACTTCTGGACCCTTGCTCTTGGCTTTGTGGGCACTGGACAAGCCTGCCTTTGAGGAGGAGAAAGCCTGGTTCACTTATCTGTGGATGAAGCAGATCCCAAGTCTGTGGAAAATGATGTCACTTAACAGAAGACCTGCCACTTGAAGTGTTTGCAACTGAAATATTGAGACACTGTTAGATTAGAATCACCAAGCTCTACAGTTCAAAGAGAGCCGAATAAAAAAACGTGGTAAACGATTATGTTTGCCGAGTAAGAAGCAGGGGGATACAAGCTGTTTACAAGCCACATCCTGTATCAAGTGTCTGCCGCTGTCAACGACAAGGCTAATAATGCCAGGCTGAGCTGTACAGAGGCATTTGAAATCTCCCAGTGGAACATAAGAAGAACTACGGATCACAGAGCAGTTTCTGAAAAACATGCCCGGGAAAGCTGCCTGACGGCATCGGAGGGCAGCCAGAAAGGCTGACTGCATGAGTCGGACTCAGTTCTACCAGGACACACAGAACCATGGAGCTGCGGCTTTCCCCTACCCCAGCTCACTGACACTTCACAAGCAGACTCCAGGCACCTCTCACTTGAAGGATGTGTGCCTTCTCGACTCAAGGGGTTTTTATCAGAATGGGAAACTTCAGCTAACCAAAACCCCCACACAACTAGCCTCCGATTTCCTCCCGCCCTTAAACAATGGCTCTTCCATCTTATCCTCCGCTCAGACACCTGCTAGGAGAGCACCCCTCAAGATCCTGACAGAATCATGACCCTAGATCCTTCTGGAAGGCTGTGCTACCCCCAATCACTCAAATGTAAGTCTAAAAATATACTTAGATAATTTGGGGGTGGGGGGGCGTGACAAAGAAATCAAACTTGTGTTTTGATTGTCCTTGAGGTAACTAGGAAATCATTCAGAATGCTGCAAGCAGCTGGGCCCACTGGTTCTGAGGACACCTCATTTGGAGAGGAGACCTTGTTAGGACTTTAAAAGCAGTACTTCAGAACCCCTGATCATAGCCTCCACTCTCTGAGCCTCAGGCCCAAATGCCTCAAGAAACCTCGTAATTCGATGCCAATTATCCCCAAGTCCCAAGGCCAGGCACAATTCATGTTTGGCACAGTCCAGCACCCTGACTCCTGAATCACGTTCTCTAGCCTGGATGTACAGCTCATTAGTGCCCAGGCAGCCTGCACCAGCACTGGGCAGGTCTAATTGCCACAACTTCCTCTAATGGTCCACTGTGACCAAGTCATCAGGCTGCACCCGGAGGTCCAAATTCTGCTAATTGGACAATGCCAGTGACTTTGAGCAAACCCTCTCAGCTCTGTGCAAGGCTTAGAGCCTTGGATTCTCTCTACATCCAGGAACTTGAGGCCTCTGACAAGAGAACTCTGAAAGAGGTGAGGGGAACAGCTACCTCTCCCTTATCCTTTCAATAGGCTCCCAACCCTTCTCGAAGCCTAAACCTCACTCCTGGGCCACCTCTTTGGGATCATGAGCGCTCCTATCTCAGGGCTGCCAAGCTGAAACCAGCTGGACAGCCTGCTCTTCCAGGGGCCTCAGCCTGATGGACTACAGTAGTCAGGACTGCTTCCTGTAGACTCACTAAAACAACACTGGCTGTAAGTCCTACGACTCGTCAAATGCCAGCTGCCAGGTGCCCTCGTGGGAGAGAAGCAGAAGTTGGGATACACAAGCCCCACAGCACACATCGCAGAGAAACCACAGCAGCCAAGGACAGAAGATCCTGAGTGTCTCAGAAAAAACGCCACCGCACTCAGCTTGAAACGGGCACAGGGTATTTGTGACAACTGAAGGGACGGGGCCCTTTAAAAAAATGTCAGAGTTTTGTGTAGCCATCGCCTCCTCCCACAGCTGCCCCCCACCAGCTCACCCGTGGGAACGGGCTTTGTTTTCATTCTAAATAACCACTGCTTAGTGAGGAAAGAGAAAATTGAGGGTTGGTTGGGGGGTCTCTCCCTAAAAAGGTTGCTTTGAACAACCTTTAGCTCTCACTATGGCCCATAACGCAGCCTGCAAAGAAGAGCCCATCTGATCAGCTGAGATATAACAAACTAAAAAAAAGGGAACAAGAATTGCTGCTCTCTCCTGTAGATGTAACGGTCTTATTAAATAAGAAACACAGAGCCAAATGCAGAGTTAAAAGCCCAGGAGGTCAGAGCAGTAGCTAAGAGCTAAGACTATAAAATATAAAACCCTTTCTTACCCCATCAATGCCGCTGCCATTCCACCAAAAGAGACCTACTTCCTGTGTGTCTGTCTTTTTATTGACTTTCTGTCCTGCCTTCTCATTGGTTGTAAGCCCTACCACATGACCTCCTCCTCACTGCCTGTCTATACAGACCTTCAGGTCTTCTATGGTTGGTATTGAGATTAAAGGCGTGTGTCTCCATCCTGGTGGTGTCCTTGAACACATAGAGATCTGCCTGTCATGTGATTGGGATTAAGGGCGTGTGCTACCACTGCCAGACTTCTTCAATGGCTTGCTATAGCTTGCTATATTGCTAACCTCTGACCCCCAGGTAACTTTATTTATTAACATACAAATAAAATCACATTTCAGTACAAATAAAATATCATCATATTTTCCCCTTTCTATTTTAATAAAAAGAGAAAGGGGAAATGTGGTGGTATTGTGTTCCCCAAAATATTGTGCACTCTAATAAACTTATCTGGGGTCAGAGAACAGAACAGCCACAATATTAAACAGAGGTTAGGCAGTGGTAGCACACACCTTTAATCCTAGCATTCCAGAGGCAGAGATCCACCTGGATCTCTGTGAGTTCAAGGCCATACGGGCAAACAGCCAAGCATGGTGACTCACGCCTTTAATCCCAAGAAGTGATGGCAGAAAGCAGAAAGGTATATAAGGCGTGAGGACCAGGAACCTAGAGCTGGTTGAGCTTTTAGGCTTTTAAGCAGCACAGTTCAGCTGAGATCGATTTGGATAAGGACTCAGAGGCTTCCAGTCTGAGGAAACAGGATCAGCTGAGGAATTGGCGAGGTGAGGTGGCTGTGGCTTGTTCTGCTTCTCTGATCTTCCAGCGCTGACCCCAATACCTGGCTCTGGGTTTGTTTTTATTAATAAGACCTGTTAAGATTCCCGCTACATCCTCCTACTCCAGAGCCATTTCCCACATTGTCGGACTCCGGGAAATGTTACAAATGCGTGCAAAGTAGATACCGCTAGACCTTTTCTCTTCAAACCCCACCTGATCCGGCGAGGCGAAGATGGCTCCTGGGTGGTGACAAATCTAGGGACAGGGGTGAGAAGAGACAGCTCACACCTGCCTGGCTTCCCTTGGTGGTGAACCCTTGCACTCCGCCCTCACAAACACGTTAAAAGTCCCCTAGAGAGCAGAGCCGAAGTGTCGAGGGGCCACGGCAGCCACTGCTCATGTACTTGGAAGACTCGAGAGAGGATGCCAGAGATGATGGGCTGTGAAAGGGGAGGGGGATGCCATCATTTCTGCAGTAATTCCTACAGGACATGTGCATAATGGCAGGACATGTGCATAATGGCTCCTATGCACTATCTCAGGGCCTCCAAGAACTTTATTATAAAGCACAGAGGGCAAGGAACTGCCCTATTTTGAAGATTGAGGCAGGGGAATGACAAAGACTACCTGGCAAGGGCTTCACACTCATCCATGTCCTGCACTTTAATGCATGGACTGAAGAGACGGCTCAGCGGTTAAGAACGCTGACTGCTCTTCCAGAGGACCCGGTTCAATTCCCAGCACCCACATGGCAGCTCACAATTGTATGCAACTCCAGTTCCAGGGGATCTGACGCCCTCTTCTGGTCTCTATGGGTACCACACACACACATGTGGTGTGCAGATGTATAAGGCAAAACACTAATACATATAAAATAATAAAGTAGTTTTTAAAAAAGAACTTTAGCCCAGGTAGGTGGAGCTTGCTCCTACTCCTTCTCCAGACCACCCTATCTCTCTAAGGAAGCCTATGCATCACGCGGCCTCTGGTTTACACACACAGCATACTCTGATCACATGGCCTCTGGTTCACACACAGCACACTCTGATCACATGGCCTCTGGGTCACACACCAGCACACTCTGATCACATGGCCTCTGGGTCACACACCAGCACACTCTGATCACGTGGCCTTTGGTTCACACACCAGCACACTCTGATCACATGGCCTCTGGATCACACACAGCACACTCTGATCACATGGCCTCTGGGTCACACACCAGCACACTCTGATCACATGGCCTCTGGGTCACACACCAGCACACCCTGATCACATGACCTCTAGGTCACACACAGCACACTCTGATCACATGGCCTCTGGGTCACACACCAGCACACTCTGATCACACGGCCTCTGGGTCACACACAGCACACTTTCACTTACTCTCCAAGTCACACTACTGTTGCAGACTTCATTACCTTTCTTTGCCTTCTTCTGCAGTTTCAGGGTGTCAGAGGACTTCTTCTTTATCTCTTGGCGAGCTTTCTTATATTCTAAGAGGAAGCAGAACATTGAAGAATGTCACCACTCTGCTCAACCTTTATCCCAGAAAGCATTATCTCAGACACACAGTAAATAGCCATCTCCAATACACAATGATAAAAATCACAGTGACACTTCACAACAAAGGAGCTGTTTACATGAAAAACCACAAAGTGCACTACAGTCCTTCCTTGTCCTGCCCACACCAAGAGAGGATGTCATTGGGGACTGCTTTAATTTAAAAAAAAAAAAAAATCACAATATGTCTGTTAGAATTCAGGAAAGATCGGCCCTTGCGATCCTGAGATGCATTTGCTGAAGGCATAAGCAAGCCAGGGTGAGAACGGTTTTCCTCCAGCCCAATTCTGCCCCGCTCACTCTCACATTGAAGCACAGACATGTGGGGTTGGGGAGATGGCTCGCTGGATAAAGTGCTTTGCTGTGGAAGCATGAGGACCCGAGTTTTGATCCTCAGCACCCACAGAAAGAGTAAAACGCCAGATGTGACTATGAGCACCTGTAACCCAGGGCAGCTGGGAAGGACACAGGAGGGTCCCTGGAGCTCACTGACCGCCAGCCTAGCTGAAATGGCAAGTTCCGTTACGGTCAAAAGAACCTTGCTCCAATCACAAATGGAGAGCTATTGACATTGAACTCTGACCTCCATGATGCTTGGCCTCCACGGGTACTCACCCCTACAGGTGTACACACGCATGAACACACATAACGCAACACACAAGCACAATATTCCTGCAATTCCTCTTGGAGGAGGAAGCCCATGGGGGTGGGGTCCTATTTTCTATCTAGCTCACCTCCCATTGCCCCACACTCACTTCGATGAGACAGGACACTCTTTAAATGGCACCTTGCTTTCTAACTCCTCAACAAACTTGTGCTCACCTACACCACCACGGACCTCTGGTTTCCTTGTGTCCCAGCCTGCACCCTGCCTGCAATGTAGTTCTGTCCGCAACCCCGAGGGCAGTGACGGTGTCCTGGGCTCTGCTGAACACTCTGAGAAGCTGGGGGCCGGTAGCATACATGGCCACTGAAGGTGACGTCAAAGAAATACTTTCTCACTGTGCCTGGACAGGTTGGCACTCCGAACTCCTGTAGCCTGTCCAGACAGAGGTCACCCCAGCAGATACGCAGAGACCGACAAGGGCCTAAATCTGCACAGACTTGGGCTGTCTCCGTTTCACTGGGAATATTAGGAAAGAAGGAACTGATGAGTGTTTTGGTGCATGCACTGGGGATGGGCAGGAGGAGGAATACCAAGTGCCAATCGAGGGACTTTGCCTGACTGCACAGGCCAAGCAGAGCTCTTCGCTACTTTCTCCCCATGATGCGGCTCAGAAAAATCATTCGTAGACAAGCTTTACACATCAGTCTTCATGTCTCTGTCACAGTTAGCTCTGCTGTGGAGTCACATAGTTCTATTTTCTTTTTTATTTTCTCCTAATGAAACGATGCTGGACACACGTGAACAACCAAGGACTAGGGGGAAAATAAATCCTACAAATTTGCCCACCTCCTTGATAGTACATGAAAAGCTGAAGTTTAAGTACTGTTTCAAACATAGGAGCTAGATCCCAGAAACATCACCAGGGCGTGAAACTTTAAGAAGAAACACAGATTCAAGGGGCCATTTTTCCCTATTGAAGGTAAAATACAACTTTTTTTTTTTTAAATGGGAATGGGGGCTGGTGATATGGTTCACCAAATCAAAAGTATTAGCTGCTCTTCCAGAGGACCCGGGTTGAATTCCTAGCACCTACATGGCAGCTCACAACTGTCTGTAACTCCTCAGTGCACACAAGCTTTCATTATTTTACAATATTCTCTTATCAAAATGCTTCACTGAAGGTCACTGAAGCTCTTTAGGGACATGGCTCCTAGTGCAAAGGGACACATGGCCACTAGAGAGAGCCGATGATCAACTTTTAGAGGAACAGTCACCAAAAAAAGAGAAAAAAAAAAAGAAAAAGAAAACGAGATGAATTCATGTATTCTGTGACACCAGTGCATGCACAGACATGGAACACACGAATTCAATCACTCTGGGTGCCCGAACATAAAGAACGAGTGATCTGGATGGATGCAAAGTCCCCAGTGGTTACAGACAGCATCTGGGCATGTGGAATAGTCTTCACTGTCCAGCCTCCAGGAAGCACAGTCAACCATCCCCAAGACCAGAATGTGGCCCGTCTCAGGAGCCACCTTACATGGTGCACCCACCCAGCACAGGCTGTCTTCCCTGTCCTTCCCTGGGCTTACTCTTGTCCAAGGGCCCTTCGTTCCTGTACTAGCGGACCACACAACGATCTTTCTACACATTCCACAACAACCAGCAAGTAAAGCACCTCACAATTAGCCAGCCGCAGTGGCACATGTCTGTTACCTCAATTGGAAGGCTGAGGCAGGAGGATCATTTGAGCTCAGGAGGAGTTCAAGAGCTGCCTAGGCAATGTAGTGAGACCTCATCTCAAAACCAACCCACCAATGAACCAGAATGATCTAAAAAAGGGCCTTATTATGCCACTATGGATAGGCTTGTGCGATAGGACTAAAACACGCCATCACTCGACAGTTATCAGTGCTACTTCCTCTGCAGATAACACCTGGCTCCATCTCATGCCACCAAGATCCCCAATGACTGGCAAAAGGAGTCCACAAAGACTTCTTACCCAACACAACACATAAAGAAAATGGCCAGTACCAAGCAGGTGACCCAAGGTCTTTATGTCATGAGGGTCCAGGCAGGTCTTCAAAATGTTCTAAAATGTCTTAAGTATGCATGTTTGGCATTGAACCCACCACTACTCTGGTAATTTGAACATAACTGGCCCCAAAAATCTCAGGGTAATGGCACTATTAGGGGGTGTGCCTTTGTTGGAGGAAGTGTGTCACTCTGGGGCAGCTTTGAGGCTTCCTATGCTCAGGATACCGCCCAGGGTCTCAGCTGACTTCCTGTTGCCTGCAAGATGTAGCCCTCTCAGCTCCAGCACCACATCTGCCTGCACGCCGCCATGCTCCCTGCCATCACGATGAGGGACTGAACCTCTGAAACTGTAAGAAAGCCACCCCAATGAAATGTTTTCGTTATAAGAGCTGCCCTGGTCATGGTGTCTTTTCACAGCAATGAAAACCCTGACTAAGACAACTACAATTCATGTTAAATTCAGTGACCGGAAAACCACAGAGGAGTAAGACAGAGGACCAGGTGCTTAGCAGTGTTCCATGCCAAGCCAACAGCAATGATTAAATGTCAATGGGGGCCGGGCAGTGGTGGCGCACGCCTTTAGTCCCAGCACTTGGGAGGCAGAGCCAGGCGGATCTCTGTGAGTTCGAGGCCAGCCTGGTCTCCAAAGCGAGTTCCAGGAAAGGTGCAAAGCTACACAGAGAAACCCTGTCTCGAAAAACCAAAAAAAAAAAAAAAAAAAAAAAAAAAGTCAATGGGAACACTTGGGAGCTCATCCCCCGAAGCTGAAATGCCTACAGGAGAAGAAGAGTCAGAGAGGGCTCTGAGCCATTCTGGTGACAGGAGTGACCCAGGGAACCAGCGGCAGCAGCCACGGCAACACTCACAGCCACCACGCCCCACGCCTCCTGCTGTACCTTTTGCGTGGTCCTTGTCCAGCTGGTTGGCCACTTTCTTCCATTCTTCCATCTGCTCTTGAAGCGGGTTTATCAGGCAATCAATCAAAGCACTTTTGCCAAAAGATAAAGAAGAGATAAAGATTAAGCGAGTACTTCCTGTGTGAGATGCACTCTGGGTGGTGGGGGTGGTGGGGCTCGCCTCTCATCAATTCCAGCACTTCGGGGGTGAGAAAGAAGGATCGGCAGTTTGAGGCCAGCCTGGGCTACACAGCAAGATGCTCCAAAGGATTCACATTCAGTAGTCCAAACATACTTAAATCATTCCCTTGAAACAGGTAGAGGCAGCATGATGAACCACCATTGCCTCACAAGCCCAGCTTCAGAACAGCCCTGGTCTCAGGATACTTTTGATGACAACTAAGAAGTTCTTATAAATATATAAACCAGGGTGATGGCGCATGACTTCACACCATTAATCCCAGCGACCCAGAAAAAGAGGCAGGTAGATCTTTGTGAGTTCAAGGCCAACGTGGTCCACACAGTGAGTTCTAGGCCAGCCAGAGATATTTTCTGAGCCCTTATCTTGAATGAATGAATGAATGAATGAATGAATGAATAAACAAATAAACAAATAAATAAATGACCACATAAAAAAAGACATAAATATGCCGAGCTGGAGAGACCTCTTCTCATACCCTCTCCTATCTTCCAGCCACATTAAAAGCCAGGTTGCAGAAACCTGGGGTCACTCCTCTGGCCACACAGTGGAAATCATCAAGAGGCAGAGACACCCGAGCTTAACTTGGTTTCTTCTAAAATTCAGGGGATGAGGAAAGCATTATTTTTTTTTAAGACCCCAGGTGCTACAGGTACTCAGGACCTAAAATAATAAAGACACGGTAACTGCACAACCTGGACAAGGAGAAAGATGGAAGAGACCCAGAACATTCTCACACTGCAAGTGCCAGTTTCTAATCAAAGGCAGAGAATTCTGGGTACACCCTTGTACTCTATGCATCCCCTCAAAGAAAATGTCAGGACAATGCTGAATTCCGCTGACCTGCTTGGGACACAAGGGCTATTTGTATTTGTCAGGTGACTCCAAATCCCTGAACCAGCCACTGCCATTTCACCCTATTCCTGTGCCTAATAACTGAAGTAAGGAGGGCTCTGAGGTACCACTCCCTCTTGGGGGCTCTGTAATCAGCACATGGGCCTGGGGGACAGGGCAGTAGGGCAGACATATCTCACTCCTTCCAAGAGGCTCCTGTGTGGAGGGGACCTCAGCAGTGTGCAGCATCTCCACAACTGGTGGGTGATAAGGAGACCTGTGGGAGGCACATGAGTGATCTGAAGGCCAGTGCAGGCTCCTGAGGGCAGGGGCAGGGCTAGCGGTCTCCACGGCAACCCCAGCACTAGACTCATCCCCCGCACACAGCGGATGCCCAGCTCACTCCGTGAATGAGCAGTAGAGGAAAGAACGGGGTGTGGAGGCTTAAAGACTACTGCACCACGAACCTAACCCTCTGGAATAGGGGCAAGGATGCTCCTCACCTGGAGAACTGCCTCAGCTTGGCCTCGATGCTTCTGTGCCGCATGCACATTCTGGTGAGCGCTGAGCCAATCTCCCGGGTACCACCTGGAAAACAAAGGAGGCTCAGTTGAGGGACGGGAGATGAGCAGGAATTCAATATTAAACACAAGTCAGGTCTCATCACACCATAGAACCTAAGCCACTACCTTCAGAACTTCTCATTGTGCGTGTGCACATACAAATATCCATGCGTAAATCTATGTAATATGGCTTGTTTGCATATCACCGAAACTAAGGTTACTCTTACTGTAATGTTTTTTATTCTAAGTTTTCTTGTTCGTTTTGTACTGTTGGTCGTGAGTCAGAAATCTACCTTACAAAGCCATTACTGGGACCTGTGGCTTGAAAGGTACTGCTCCAGGCTGAGGCAGACAAGATGGCACCATGGGTTAAGGGACTAGTGGCCAAGGCCAGTGACCTGAGTTGAATACATGGTAGAGGGAGAGAAAGGACTCCTGGAGATTTCTGTCTGACACACATTCACACAATAAAAAATATTTCTCTCGCCAGACAGTGGTGCCACACACCTTTAATCCCAGCTCTTGGGAGGCAGAGGCAGGTGGATCTCTGTTGAGTTTGAGGCCAGCCTGGTCTACAGAGTGAGATCCAGGACAGCCAGAGCTACACACATAGAAACCCTGTCTCAAAAAAAAAACAAAAGATTCACCCACCCATCCACCCACCCACCCATCCCATCCGCCCAAATAACCCTCAAGGTTATTTTGGAATAATTAAAGACCTCTAAATCATTATTTGAGGATGCATGTAATTCTACAGCAAAGCTACAGCAAAACGAAGTCACGGAATATTTTTTAATTGGACACTGGTGACCGAGATCTCTGAGTTCAGCGATTGTGGGTGGAAGCTAAAACATGGGCTGATTTTCCCAAGATTCCTGGTGTTCCTTCCCTTCGGGCACACCCTTCCTAATATTGGTTTTGAAGTTCTTCTGTTCCTCCTCCTTTACAGAAGAATTATTGAACCAGTATTTACTGGGACGTGTGGAGACCAAATTGTAACTTCAGATCCTAACTGCATAAGGACCCTGGAAGGCGCAGTCCAAAACATTAGGAAAACACCAACGTGTCGCTTGTAAAACCAGGGGAAGTGTCAAATCAAACAGTTTTCTAACCATCATCAAAACATCCAAGAGAAATCCATGGCAGGTTTAACCAAGCCACCAAGAAAACAAACAAATAATCCCTCTTATTAACACACACGACATTATATGGGTTACATTTCGTTTCGTCCTCTCCACAGAAATGTTTGTCTTTTGGTTCAGTTCCCCTCATTTTCCACTTTCTTCTGCAAGCTGAGAGCTCTCTAGCAAGCAAATAACAATAAAAAGTGGCCACCAATTAGTAATAGTTCAGCTGGGTGTAGGGGCAAGAGCGTTTAGTCCCAGCACTTGGGAAGGAGAAGCAAGTGGCCCGCCAGGAGTTCAAAGCCAGCTGGGGCTAGCACTCTCTCAAAAATACACAAAGAGTTCCCACTCTGGAGGCAAAGGCCAACATATTCTGGGAGCTACAGGCCAGTCTGATCTATACAGCAAGCTCTAGACCTGCCAGGGCTACATAGTGAGACCCTTTCTCAACAACAACTCTAGATTTTTTAGCTCCCAATTGGGAGCTTGCCCAGTCCTCTCATGCAGGGCTTCTGACAAAAATACTATTCACACTTGTTGTGAAGCTGTCCTGTGTACTGTCAGTTAGCAACATCTTGGTCTGGATCCACCTGGAGCCAGCAGCAGGATCCCCCTACTATAAACTCAGACTTGAATATCTGAAAACATCTCCAGATGGTAACAGGTTTTCCCTGAAGAATAAAACTTACACTCTACTGAAGCCGTGCTGTAGCAAATGTAATCCCAAGGCAGGTTTAACATCTAAATGGTGCCTCTGGGGGCTGAGGCCATGGGTGGGTTGGAAGAGTGCTTGCCTAGCATGTAAGGGGCCCTTTGGGCTCTGTGAAACTGCCATAGTGGCACACACCTGTAATCCTAGCACTCCAGAAATGGAGGCAAGAGGATCAAAAATTCAAAGCCATTTTCAACTACATAGCAAGTTCAAGGCCAGTGCGGGATGCGTGAGACTCTGCGTCCCCCATCCATCATGACCACCACCCCAAAAAACGAATCCCCCCCCCAACTAACATTCTTCAAAGTGTTTGTGCCTTCCCAGGGATCACCATTAGAGGGCGCAATTCTCACGCGTTCCACTTGTCTTCCCATCCTCTGCAGGGGGTTTTAGGGTTTTTATTGCTTATGACCGAAGGAAGGTGAGGAACACTTTATCCCCAGGAAAAGATTTCTTTTTTCCTGGACCTTCATTTGATTAAAAATTAATAACGTGGCCACACAGGATATTGGCCCACTTATTCATTGCTGCTAGGAAGGTAGACTAAGGCCTTCCTGGAGGGAAATCAGTAGCAGCTATCAAGAAATAACCTAAAAATAACTCTCTCTTGAGCCAGCCGCTCTAATCCTAAGAATTCAACCTGAGGAAGTAATTAAGAAAAATGGCGAATCCTCACCTATGAGGACAATGATTGAAATGTTTACAACATCAAAAAGTCCCATTGTAATGATCTAGTTAAATGAACCATGGGGCACAGACACCCAACTGAACAGGACCCAGCTGTTTAAAAACAGAATTATGTGTCACTCGGGTGCTGCTTAGAACGTTTAGGTACCAGCCTAAGTACTTTCCGCATAGTAAATCATTCAGTCCTTACAATATTCCCAGTTGTGTTGATAATGTTGCCATGCCCGCTTCATAGACAGGAGAAGTACTTTAAGCAGTATGTCCAAGGCTACAGGAATAGTAAACGTCACTCAACTGAGCTGCATTGTCTGGGTTTGTGCATTCAGCCATCCTCAGCTACGTGACACTTCATATAGACAAAAAAAAAAAAAAAAAAAAAAAAAACCCAGATAGGAAGGGGCAGAGCCCAGCAGAAGCCCAACTTCCTCACTTACCCACTAGCATGGATGCAAAGGTTTTGTTCAGCCAGCTCTCCAAGTTCTGGAGTTGGTTCTGGAGTCTAGAACCGTAGTGAATGGGTGCCTGAATGGCTACGTACAGACAGCTGGGGACTGGGGGGGGGGGGGGGTCTACTCCAGACCTACAGTTCCATTTCCTTGAGGTAGAATTAGGAGATGAAAAAGATCCTGGCAAAGGCCAGTCCCCCTACTCCCGTTTTCTGTCCTGTTATTTCAGTACCTTCCCATTATTTTCCATAGATTTATTTCCCAGAGGCAACCGAGGCATGGGTCGATTGAAACCATTTCTGAACGTAATGCCCATGTCCCACCACTGTGCCTCTGCAAAGGAAGCCCCAGAGAAGACAGGAAATGAAGAAACGAATGAAAACTTCCTACCAGCAGTCTCTCTGTCCCTGGCACAGGGGACCCCAGGACCCAGTGTTAGAACTTGATGATCCCAGCATTATGGGTCACCCTAAAAATAGATCTCTCTGTGTAAGTGCTTAGCAACAGCTGATGCTTTCCCGACCTCTCCTAGGACATTTAAAAAAAAAAAAAAAAAAACCTCAGCAGGTTTGAATGGGAGGAAACTGGCTGGAGCTACAAAGACAGAAGACATCTGGAAGAGGTCCAACATGACAACGAGAGTATTTATGGAATCACAAATGGCTGGTTCAGGCACCTGGCCACCTGCAAGGGTGGATGAGAGCTTACTCCTTGAATGAGGGAGTATTTATCATTTGGAGGCTGGTCCAACAACCAGTTTGTTTTTTTTTTTCTCTACTCCGTGTGTGTGTGTGTGTGTGTGTGTGTGTGTGTGTGTGTGTGTGTGTGTGTACACAAGAGGCCAGCATCTGGAACCTTCCTCAAGTTGTTCTCTGCATTATTTTTTAAATTACTTTGTGAGATAAGGTGTCTCCCTGAACCAGGAGCTCCCCGGCGAGGCTGGCTGGTCAGTGAGCCCCAGGGACCCTCGCATCTTCTCCTCAGAGTTGGGCTTACAGGCATGTGCCACCACACCCAGCATTTTTACATGGGTTTTGGAGACTCGATTCAGGTCCACGCTCCAGTTCCGGGGGTTACAAGTTCACAATGGGTGTCGCTGAGCTAACCTCAAATACTAACAGAGTTGCATTTCCTCTGGAGACCCATTTCCTGCCCTTTCCGCCTTCTCGAGGTTGTGTGTGTCCCTTGACTCCCAGAGGTCTGTTCCCCCATCTTCAGAGCCAGAGGTGAGACAAGGTCGTCCATGAACCTCTGCTTCTGTCCTTGTATCTTTTCTCTCTGACTCCCCTTCCCTCTTTCCTATAGGAAACCTTGTCATTATGTTGAGCCTGGATACAGGACAATTTCCCTGTCACAAAATCCTTAATGAAATCACACCCGCAGGCAGCCTTTTCCAATGCAACTTGGACTATCTTCATAGGTCCTAGGGATTCGGGTGTGGTTTTTTTTTTAAGAGTGTGTTATTACGTGTATCAAAGATGGGTAAGAGCTGTGAATTTGGAGCATGTAAGGGGTACATGTGAGAGCCCCCAGAGTGGACTCTAGCATCCATGCTTAAATGATGTAAGTTCTTTCTTCTTCGCAATGGCTGGTTCAAGGATGAGAAAGAGACACGGAGGAAAGGATACTGAGATAACATCAGGAGATGTTATTATCAGAGAAACCTGGAAGACATGAACACGGACTGCCCAGCCACTGCGGTACACCACCATGGCTCTGGGGCTGCTTGTCTGAGGGTGAGGCTCATTCTACCTACAGAAGTCAGAAAAAACCCAAGTCTTTGGCAACTTCCCTAGCTGGCTCTGTGCTGAGCCTGCCCCTCACTGAACCTGGGCTCCTATTCCTCAAGGGCATACATATCTTCATTTGTAAAGCCATTTTGATTTGGTTCCATGTCTTAGAATCGAGGGAATGGAGCCAAGTCCTGTAAAATACTTCATGGCCCAAATCTCAATTCTTTTCAATGTGGCACACTGAGCCTTCTCCCCTAACAGGCAAATATATATTCCCCCGGCACAAAGCCAGCCAACGATGACAGACAACAGGCAACAAATGAAGAACACAAACATCCCTGGATGTGGAAGAGTGAATGTTTTACACATGAAGACGCTCCCTGAGTGTGGTATTAGCTTCCTCCCTGCCTAACAAAGGGCACCGGGTCTGCTGCCTTCAATCAACCAAAACGCAATCCTCACAGTGCTGGAGGTAAAAAGTCTGAGCTCAAGGTATTACCAGGGCCAAGCTCTCTCAGCAGCCCAGCAACCCGCAAGGGAAACCTTTTCTATGCCTCTTTCGTGTTCCTGGTGGCTCTGGCCAGCCCTGGACCACAGTAGCATCACTGAAGTCCTTGCCTCCATGGAGACACAGCACTGCTCCTCAGTCTTTCAACCCATGAGGCATATGTAAAGACTGTACCACTTCTCTGTGCAACTCTGAATTTCTCCCTCCCTTTAACAGGAAGCCAGTGTTACTCTCACCCTGAAGACCTGATTTTGCCTTGATTATATCCGCAATGACTCAACGTCCGAAGAGCCTCGTCCAAAGGAACCTCAGCCTATTTTGGGGGGACCCAAAGCAACCCTGAACAAGATCTACCCTAGAGGAAGGGGTGACGAGATGCCAAGGCTACCGAAGACAAGGTTCAGCCCTTGAAAGCTCACACTGAGGATATGGTTAAATGGTACAAAGTAGGGAAAGAGACATGAAAGAACACCTGAGAGAGGCTGGAGAGATGGCTTGGAGGTTAAGAACACTGGCTGCTCTTCCAGAGGTCCTGAGTTCAATTCCCAGCACCCACGTGGTGGCTCACAACCCTCTGTAATAAGATCTTGGTGCCCTCTTCTGGCCTGCTGGCATACAAACATGCAGACAGGACACTGTATACATAATAAATTAAAAACTTAAAGAAAAAACTGCTGAGAGTTTTTAGGGACGCGGGATGGAGGGTAGGGACGCAGGAGACGTGATAAAAAAGAGTACCAGATAAGGTATAACGTGCATCCAAGGCGAGTTCCAAAAGTCCTAGTGAGACCTACCACTGTGCTGTGAATGCAAGCAAACTAAAAACTGGAACCGGGGCACTGGACCAGTCAGAAAGTGACTGCCGTACAAGAGTGAGGACCTGAGTTTGATCCCCGGAATCCATGTCAAAAGCGGCGCATGCCTGTGACCCCGGCAGGGCTGGTGAGGCAGAGACATGGCTCTAGAGCTTAGTGGCTAGCCAGTGTAGGCTACCAACGAACATCAGGCTCAGTAAGAAACCCTTCTCTCTAATTAACTAATTAATAGTGAGTACAGAAGCAACTGAGAAAGAAACCCAATATTGATCTCTGGTCTCCACAGGGTTTACCCACAAACATGCACAGTACAGATGCGCACGCATGCACACACAAGCACACAGAGACACACACAGACACACATACAGTGTACCGGGGCACACACCCTTCACAGCAACCCTAGGAGAAAGGCACCCTCCTTGCACCTCTGCGGGGCTTGCTAACAGGCCACCCAGCAGCTAAGCAGAACAGCCAATACCGAACCCCTGCTTTGTTTAACTGGTATCAGAAGACTTCTTCCTGCTCTGACAAGCTGCAGACATCTCCAGCTGAGGACAAAGAGGAGCATTTAACGTCACAAACAGAATACAAATTGTTTTACGACTGCTTCTCAGAGGGTGGGAAGGAAACAGAGCGGGCAAAGGCCATGGAACCACTGTTCCTTCCTCCAAACAGTAGCCCACGTGGCTAAGGCCTTCCGACAGCCACTAGAAAGGTGATGTCTATCAAGTGGCATTGTCACATCCCTCCAAGCTGCCTCATTTGCAGGCGCCTCCATCTCCCAGCACAGCAGGGGCTGCATGGGCAGGCGGCCTGGGCCTGCAGTGTGGGCAGGTGGCAGGCAGGGACTGAAAGCCGTTTTGTCAGGCTGCATTCTGCAGTGGGGCAGGCAGGGAAAAGCTGGAGAATAGATTTAGGGACTGCTCTGGCCAGAGCGTGAGGGCGCAGTAAGTTACTGTGTGTTTTGGCTGTCCTGCCAAAGGCGCACTTGGAAGGCTCACTAGAGCCTGAGGTTACCGCTAGACAGTAGAATGGTCTCTGGAACCTCCCAGGAGCAGGGCTCAGGACAGGATCGTTTCTCCACCTCTGGACTGGGTTAGTATTTATTGTTCAGAACACCCTCCTGCCCATCTTTTCTTTTAAGACAGGCTCTGCTATAGCTTCGGCCAGATTCAAGCTTGCTAAGTTACCAAGGATGACCTTGAACTCCCAACCCTCTTGCATCCACTTCCCAAATGTTAGTATTACAGGCCTGTGTCAATATACCTAGTTTTGGAAGGCAAACCCAAGGACTTCATGCATGTTAGGCATCCACAGTCGTAAATGGTCGTTTTTACATCCGGAGCATTAGAGGATGTTTCACGGCCTCCTGGGCCTCTCCATGAGATGTCAGCATCATTTGTCCATCTCCCCCCTGACAATGAGAAATGTCCCTCTCATCACCAAAGCCACGAAAGCCGCCCCAGCTCCTTAAGCACAGAAGTCATAGGTAAATTGCACCCCGTAATAAAGAAAATGACCCACCTGCCATTAAGGAAACATTAATTTAGAAACACACAACGGGCATTCTTCACAAAGTCAATAGGCCCGTAATCCCTGCCCACAGACTTAGGGACTTATTAATTCAACTAGAGGCTGCTTCTGTGCAAGACAAAATATTGGGAAAAGCCAAAGAACTGTGAAAGAGATATAGGATTCCATGATGGGCAGGATAAGTCAGCAGAAACCCACCTTCCACAGAGCTGGAAAAGGTCTATTGTAGAACTCAAAAACTTGGGGGAGGGGGGTTTAAGAAACAGGTTCCAGTCACTCCGTGTCAGGGCTACCATCCACACACTTAGCTAGCCCCAAATTGTCTCTCTGAGGATCTTGACACTGGACCAAAATGGAGACCATGCAAGTCTAACCCTGCATGCTTCAGAGGTAGATCACCCATCACACAGGTAGGTCTGCCTCCTTGGCACTAAGTTTAGAAAGATCTGAGAGGTATAACTACATCATAGTGCCTGGTACACAGCTATCACATACCCCAAACACACCAGCCCCGAGGGTGAGGCCACCGTGACATGTCTTCTACACTAACCCCTCATAGGGTTTCTCTGTATAACAGGTCTGGCTGTCCTGGAACTCGCTCTGTAGACCAGGCTGGCCTGGAACTCACAGAGATCCGTCTGCCTCTGCCTCCCAAGTGCTGGGATTAAAGGCATGCACCACCAGGCTTCACCTGGGACATATCTTACCAAAAATATTTTCTCAAACCTGTTTCATCCATACCAAAATGTACCTGTTGAGGTAAATACTGCCCTTCCCTGTTGACCTCCAGGAGTCTAGGGTTTTCTCAAAGCGCTCCCATCCTTGACAAATCCTTGGGTGATCTACAAGGCCCATGGCCACAGGATTTCCACAGCACTCTTCACAATGCTTGATCCCCAGTCTGGGTACTAATTCCCTGCCATCTCCTGAGCTAACCTAGAGGATAAGCCAGACGAAGGATGAGGAGCTCTGAAGTCAGTCAACAATACAGCTTCAGAGTCCTTCCCTCCCATTCGGTAGACATGTGGCATTGGTAAGGGTCTGACTTGTTTCAACTCAAATGCTGACAGTTGTATTTAAAAAACAAGAAGCAGTGTGCTGACTCCTGCTGGTTCAATGTTATTCTGACTCCCACACCTTATTATCAGCCATAATTTCTATTTTGTGCCTCTTGTGAAACATCTTGAGTGACCTGAATTTTTACAATTTTTTGGTTTCCCCAATGCATGCGCGCATGTGTGTGCAATTGAACATGGCGGGCCCTCATGCAAGCTTTTCAAGCCCTCTGCCATTAAGCTCCGCCCTTATTCCTATCAGCCCCCTTTAACCACTGTCCCATACATGTCACTTTGGTGACACACGCCGTTTCTGGAAGGAACTTGCTTTATAATCCTAGCTTTTTAAACCTTCCGCTTATTTTGTAGAAGAAACAAATCTTGATCTTTACATCATATTCCCAAGACTTATGTACCTTGTATTTCAGTTACTGAACAACAGTCGTACAACCAGTACATACAGGTTTGGGAGTTTGGGACTCTTCATTAAGCCTGCAACTCAGGTCAGAGGAGCTGAGACACAGGAGCTAAGACCCCAGCTGAGTGCAGGAAAGGGAAGCAATGGTATATTTTATAGACAAAATAAGGCACACTGGCTTCATCCAGGGGCCAATTATGCAGAGCTCTGCCGGAACACTAATGGACAAGTCCTCTGGAGGAGGAAGACAGGGCAATTAGCTTTGGTAAGGCGGCCACAAGTCCATTCCAAGGCACTAGCCGGCCTGTAAGCAGCTTCTCTCCTCCTGCATGTAATATTCTTCTTCTCCAAGGAGCTGGTAAACCTTGGCAAGGAAGGGAAATGACTCGCATAGGGCTGGTTCCCATGGAAGCCAGAACCATTCCTTCAGGCCACACACCTCAAACAGTTCTACCTGCAGCACCTGCTTCGAAATGACACTCATGCACTCACTCACAGAGAGACTGTGCGGCAGCATCCAATGCTATCACCGTCAACCTACTCTAGACCATCTTGATCCTCCTGCCCTACCCCCTAAGCAGGCAGGTGGGCCGCCCTCAGCTACCCAGCAAGACTCCCCGTATCTCCTTGGCTGTTCATTTCATACTGCGGAGCTCCAAACCATTACATCACCAGCTTCCTTCCAGCCGAGAAGGGAAAAGAAAGCTCCTACTCAAATGAACGCTGGAGCTGTCAAGGGACACACACTCAGGCCCAAGTCTGCAACGGCCTGGCACTTTGATCTCTTACACACACACACACACACACACACACACACACACACACACACACACGCACAAGTCCATTCTCAGAGAGCACCAGAGACTCAAAATATCAGGTGTCTTTTCACCTTGGCAGCGGCTGGAGGTTTGCCCACTGCCACACCACAGAAAGCTGCCTCAGTGTGCGTCAGCTGCCACTCTGGCTGGGCAGGCAGGCAGAGCATGGCTGGCTATACCATCTGCCACCCGAGGGGATGCCTGGAGGCCAGCTCTCGACTTGGCTGGAACAGCTCTGAATGAGCGCGCGCGCGCGCACACACACACACACACGTACAAACACTCATTCGAAGAGTGAAGCATCCGACTGGGCCATGAAGCTGGGTGTATGCTCTTTCTCCCGGTCCCTGAACTCTTTCGGGCATCTTTCACCATACAACGAGTGACGGTCTCTGATAGAGTAAAGGGTACCTCGGAATGGCAGCCGAGGGGGAGTCTGAATTCTAACAGCAACAAAGAAGGTAGCTCCGTGCCCGTGCCTGCAGAGGTCTAACTGTGGCACTCCAGCAAGCCAAGAGCATCCTTGGCCTACAGACTGAGCACAAAGAACAAAACCTCCAGGCAGTGGGAGAATGACAGATGCAAACCAATGGCTTCTCAACAATGGCCCTGTCAGGGCAACTTCAGTACTCCAGGCAGAGCCCAGCTAACCTCACCTCAGCTGGTGGTGGGCACAGCTGCCAGAGGCTCTATAAAGCACCCCTGATGGCCTCCAAACCAGGCTAGGTGACCCCTCTCCCAGGCAGAAGCCAGTGTGACCATGCAATGGCATTCCTACACTTGGTCATTATTTAGGAAATGTACCTTGGTCCAGTGACTGTGCTATGATGTGAAACAGCCCCTACACTAACCACCAAGATCCCATCCCCACAGATCGATGACGGATTTTTACGGTGACTTTGAGACTGGGGGGTGCCACGTAGCCACTGACAAGCAGCTGCTGGACACCCACAGCACCACACACCTGCCCGAGGCTGTGGGGCAGCTCCAGGTGCCCCGGAGGACTTGCTCCTCACTGCAGTTTCTCTTACTCGGGGACACTGCTCTGTGTTCTCTATAGAGGCTCTTGCCTGGTTTCCTTCCTATCAGAGGACCAGCGTTTTCATGAAAGGTCCATGTGCGCACTCACGACTCATCCACACTTTGGTTTTCAGCCTTGTGATAGAGGATGGATCAGCTGACACCCTTGGTTCAGGGGAGGAGAAAGAGAGAGCCAGCTTCTAGTATTCCAGATTATCAGACAGATCCTGTACCCTCTACCTTGGAATAGGCTCCTCTCAGCAGAAGCGGCCACACGTGAGTCACTGCAGAGTACCCAGGACCCGTGTCAGCCCTGACAAGGGGCTTGAAAACCATCCAAGCTCTTCCCTACGTACCGCTAGAGCCTAGAACGTTCCTGCAACAACAGATTCAAGGAAACGAGCACTTCAGACACACGAGTGTGTCTTTAACTTACAGAGAAAGGCTAACCTTAGGTCAAAACTTAAAAAAAAAAAAAATCCTAAAGCAGGTTTTCAAAAATAAACCATGACAGCCCCCCCCCCCCACAAAGGAACTGCCACTTCCTGTTGACCACAATGGTGATCCCAAGGAGCCGTTTCAATCTTTAAGGAAGAGAGACACATGTGGAATTTCCCGTTTTCTTTTTTTAAAAAAAAAAACTGTTATTCAGCAACTGTACATAGCTGAGTGTGGATGAGGAACCCAGCTGGTGTTTAAGGGACAGCTAATAGTGTGCATTCAGCAAATGCCAGGGAGGGTCAGCGTCTCATTTCTTGAAGACGCCGTGGTGCCCCCACACAGGCTGGAAGATCTTGCAAGCTGTTATCAGATGACAATTATTCAGCTGGTCCCCCCACTTCTCGGGTGTCTCCCACTTCACAACTTCTCAGAAAACAAAACCACACAGTCCCACCACCATCTGGTGCCTTTAGACCAATATGCATGAGACTCTGGCATGCGTGGTACTGGCAGCCACAAAGACCAATATTCCACTTTCTTTGTTGCTGTTTCAAAGCAAAGCAAGAACGGTATGACGGAACCATGAGCCATGGACACGTTCACACTGCGGAAAACCAGAACAGGAGCAAGCATGGTCACGTGGGACTGCCTCCCCAGTACAAAGCCCTGTGAGGGTGCCACCCGGGATGTACTGCAGGCTCCCTGACATCTGCCACCATGAAGAACCCCCACTGCCATGGCTGGCCTCTACCACATGGGCACAGGAAGAGGCTCCTTCTGCAGCCAGGAGAGCTTAGCCAGTGAAGCAGATGTGGCCTGATGCATAAACCACATGCCATTTTCTTAGTTGCCAAAATGGAACTGTCGGGGAGGCTCACGGTAGCCAGCTCTGGGTTTATTTCCCAGGCAGCCTGCACGCCATGTCAGGTCATATGGACCATTTAGAAGGAAGGTAGAAGATGTGTGATCAAAACAGGAGTTCGGGACCAGTGAAAAGCTCAAACATCCACATCCCATGACAACATGGGCCCTTGAAACCTCCAAAGGTCACCTTCATGTGCTCCTAGCGAAAAGCAACTCTCTTCGCTTAAGGGGCCTCTGTCCATCCACGAACTAAGCCAGAGAGTGTAAGCCTTTGACATCTCTCTCCTAACTTACTAGAAATCACTGCTGCCTGAGTGTTTGCACTATGACAGGCTCTGGCAGGAATACCTCAGTTATTATTCTAAAAAACCTCACGATAGCGGATGGCTGGGTGGGTAGGAGCCCTTGTGCAAGCAGGGGGCCCTGAGTTCAACTCCCTGGTGCTCACACACTTTAAAAAGCTAGGCATGGCTGTGTAGGCTTGCAACCCCAGCATTGGAGGGCACACAGAGGGAGATGCCCAGGGCTCGCTGGCAAGTCAACCTAGTCAACGTGGTGAGCTTCAGGCTCAGCGAGAGACTCTGTCCCAAAAACGTGGGCAGAGAGCAATCGACGTAGGCACCCAATGTCCTCCTCAGGTACACCCAACACATGTGTGCGCGCGCACGCACATAAAATGATATCAATACAAATAAAAACCTCACTGTACTCCTGTAACCACCACCTGTTGAAACAGGTATTGGCCTCGTGTTGCTGATGTTGACAGAGCAGGTGCAGAGAGGCTGAAGGTAAGCTACCTCCAACTCTGGCTCTCGCCACGCGGCACAGGAAGCAGGCATGATGCATAGGAAGGAGAAAGCATCCCGTGTCCTGACACCCCGCCCTCCCCTCTCCTCTCTTCCGGTGCCAGGGCTTAAAACCAGTTTCAGTTTTCAGTTCCCCAGATGAGTCTCGGGGTCAAGAGGCAATCCAAAAACCAGCCTGAGAATTCCTAAAAGCCTCTTTGATGCCCATGCTAACTAATGCATTTCATGTTTGCTTTGGTATCAGACCTGGATACATACATACACACACACACACACACACACACACACACACACACACACACACACACACACACACTCTTCCTAAAAGCCTCTTTGATGCCCATGCTAACTAATGCATTTCATGTTTGCTTTGGTATCAGACCTGGATACATACACACACACACACACACACACACACACACACACACACACACACACACACTTCCTAAAAGCCTCTTTGATGCCCATGCTAACTAATGCATTTCATGTTTGCTTTGGTATCAGGCCTGGACACACACACCATCTTAAGTTACTACATGTCTCTAAAGAAAAAGGGAGAGTTAATTATCACTTAAAAATATAATCCGAGCTGGGCAGTGGTAGCACACACCTTTAATCCCTGCACTCGGGAGGAAGAGGCAGGCGTAATCTCTAAATTTGAGACCAGCCTGGTCTACAAAGGGAGTTGCAGGATAGCTACACAGAGAAACTCTGTCTTGAAAAACTAATAAAACGAAACAAAACAATATAATCTGAGGCCTGGGCATGGTGGTACACTTTTAATTCCAGCACTCAGGAGGCAAAGGCAGATGGATTTCAGTGAATTCAAGGCCAGCTTGGTCTAGACAGTAAGTTCCAGCTAACAAGGGCTGCACAGTGAGCCTGCCTCGATGATGATGATGATGATGATGATGATGATTACGATTACGACGACGACGACGACGACGACGAGGATGATGATGAAGAGCTAGAGAGACTGGTAGGCCATTAAGTGCAAGCACTGGCCTTACAGACCTGAGTTCAGTTCCCAGCACTCACATCTGGTGGCTTACAACCACCTATCACTAACTCCAGGGGAGCCTCTGGCCTTCAAGGTCACCTGCACTCACAGACACACAGACACACACACACTCTCACACATTCACGTACATAAGTAAAAACTATAAAAATGAAAATCCTTTAAAATGTATTTGATAAGAGCTTACGAAGTTTAAGAGGGGTCCACCCCAGAGGTGAGAAAAATTCCACCTTCGATTCCTGAAATGTCTCCCAGCCCCACCCGATTCCCACGACCGTGGAGCGGAGAGGCTGGTCCTTTTCGAGGGAGTCACAGTTGCCCTTCCTCTTCTGCCTCTCCTTCCTCTTGCAGCCTCCCCCCCACACACACACACACACCCACTCAGCAACCTGCTCTCCTAGGAGGATGCGAACAAAGAAAACCACCCCGGAGGAGAGTGATTTAGAGCTCCGCCATCAATTACAGGACAGGAAGCTGCCAGTCCACAGGGACTGAGGGAAAGACCGGTTGGCCTGGCGTCCTGAGGGGAAGCACACCAACCAGGCTAACACAAACGGCCTGTGCTGCTCTGTCAAGGTCATGGCCTGACCCTAGGGACCAGTTGGGTCTGATTTATGGCCACTGAACGGTGTGTGGAGTGGTTGCCAACAGCTGTACTAGCGGGGAGTCCGACCGCTTCCTGCCTCTACCCGGGGTGGGAGTGGGTGGGGGGAGAGGGGTGGGAGATTAGGGTCTGGGGGAGGGGATCAACTTACCTGGACTGATTATTTGTTTGTTTGTTTATGTTAAGCACAGATAAAAGCGGGGATGACAAATGAGTTTCACGTCTTGGGTTAATTATCACCAGGTAGTAATGGCTGCATCTGGGCCCGATGAAAAACAGAGGTTCATTCAGGTGGCTGGCAGAGCCAGCACAAATGCACCAACGGTACAAGGCTGCTCCCCTGGGCTTTCTACCCTATCCCTAAAGTCAAAGACTGCCATTCCTCAGCTGTCGGGCTGGTGAGGGCATGTGGGTCAGCATTCCCCAAAGACGGCACCTTGCCCCTAGACCATCCACACACTGTGACGGGAAGGGGCCAGAGGATTTCATCAGTCGCCATGTTTTGCCAATTCTGAGAGCACTGAAGTGTCCAGATGAGTGCAGGTGGACCAGATGTCCTAGACATGGCATAGAAACACAGCAAATGTGACTCATCACCAGGCTGTGATCCTTAAGACATCGGGTTTGCTGCTGGGAGGAGGGGGGCTCCTGCCTTAGCTCCCCCACCCTCACTTTGGGGTCCCATTCCAAACAAGACTCCTCCTCTGGGCAGGGGTCCTCCTACCAATGGGTGAAATCACAACTGGTCTAGAGAAAACAAGTTTGGGGTACAGTTAAGCCTGATGGCAAAGTGGTATCCAATGGAAGACAGGCATTGAACAGAAAAAGTCTGTTGGCCCCCAGTGGCCTCCCCCATCTCATTTCAGTGGTCTTTAGAGTGATGCGGAGATGGGGCTTTTCTCTCCTGTCTAACAGAGGACTGGGGTAGCCCAGAGGCCTCCAGCCCTTACAAATAACGTGGAGGTTGGAGGAAGAGGTGGATTACAACATTTCACATTGCTATAATCAAGTATCTGACGGACGCGGCTTAAGGGAGGAAGAGTCTAATTTGGTTCACGTTTTGAGGGTACAGTCCACTGAGGCCAGGGAAGTGGTCACGCTGTCCAATCAGGAAGCAGAGGGTGAGTGCTAGTGTCCAGTTCACTCCCTTCTGTTTTTAACTTCTGACAGTGCGAGTCTTTTCACTGCAATTTAGCTAATTAAGAAAACCCTCACAGTGATGCCCAGAGATCTGTCTCCAAAATGCTTCTAGACCTCATCAAGCTGACAATATTAACCATTACAGGAGGAAAGGGTGAATCCAGAGACCAGGATGGCTGCTGCTCTGCCTCCTCCTCCTTCCTCTTGAGTATGTCTGCACTGTCACGTTTCTCACGTCCTGGGCTTGTGCTCCGTGGGCCCATGCCCTCCATCACACGGTGACCTCCTACGGACAGCAACTACTTCCAAGCCATCCTTGAATTCTGAGCGTCTCCCAAGGTGTATGATCTGGGAGGACGGCTCAATAGGTATTTGCAAATGAAGGAGAAACCGGAGCAAAAGCAGGTGGGGAAATTAGCTACGTGGAAAGCAGGTGCCCCCAACATTTTGGCAGCTCAGATAAATGTGAACTACTGGAGAGAGAAACAAATATAGGTTAGGCTCACCCATGAGGCCTTCTGTCTGCTTGTAGGAAGACCAAGGGAGGCAGGATTTCAGGACCCTCAGTTGTAAGCTCTGAGAGTCAAGGTCATGGAAAATGTGCACACCTAACAGCTAATCTAATTACAGACACGTGATACAGGCTTTTCCGCCTGCCTTTCAAATAAAGTTAAGGATTTACACACCCACTAAGAGCAAAGAATTAACAAGAGAATAACAGTTCTTCCTAAAAGAACATGCACAAAAGGAAAATGGGAGCCGAGAATCCAGTCTTTTGAAAACATGAAGCTGACAGAGACTTCAAAGTGTCCCCCTAAAGGATAGAACCAGGCCCATTAACATGTTCCCAATAATCAGAACTTATTTTTTGAGAAGATAATTACCAACAACCTCAGGAAGAAGTGTCAAGTCCCCTTCCACGCTATTAGAAAGCCTGCAGCTCGGGAGCAGATCTGTTGCCATGACAACAACCGCTTGCCAGAGGATAAGGACGGACAAGGGACCTACCAAATGGTATTCTCAGCAATGAGCCTGCAATTTCTTGCAGCCACTTTGGAAAGAACCTTCAGCATCTAGGGTGGGAGTAGCTAACAGCTGGGTGAGGCTGCTTTAGCATGACATCAGAATTTCTTCCTCAGCATCCTTGACAGGTATTACCTGGCTCTGATGGGGGGCTTACTCCCCAGGGTTGGTGACTGAGGACAAAAGGGAGGTGTCAAAATACGGAAAGGTAGGTGGAGCTCCAGGGCTCACTGGCCAGCCAGGCTAGCCCAGCCGGTGAGCTCCAGATTCAGAGGAAGACCCTATCTCAAGAAAATAAGGTGGAAGGCAAGAGAGGGGGCCACTTGGCATGAACCTCTGGCCTCTACATCCACGTCCACGCACAGGTAAATGTACGTGTACACGCACGCACGCACGCACGCACGCACGCACGCACGCACCCACGCACACTGGGGGTGTGTGTGAAAGGCCTAGTCTCCAGGTCTCATACACATCACACCACTGGGTTCTGGTTATCCACGCTACCTAAGAACTGTCACAGCTACTCTAAAGAGAAAGACCACCGACTTGGTGGTACTCTGTGAACCAAACAGAAGGACAGACGGGAAGACAATGTAACTGTGTACCTCTTATCTACACGTGACAGAGCACACCTATGCGCACACACAGCTACAGAGACCCAGCCGCACAGAGCCCGTGGCATGATGTCACCTCTGCAGAGTCTCGTAGGTGACATCTGTGATAAGCATTCGGCCTCAAGGAGGGAGACAGAGGTTGCTGATGAAGCCTTAAAGATGAGGACAGTCTGTTAGTGATCAGAATAAGCTGCTCACTACGGGACAAATACTATACTGTGTATGTTCTGCTTATGTGAGTCATACTGCGTCCTCAGATCCACAGACTCAGAAAGGAGAACGGTGGCTACCAGGGCCTGTGTGTGGAGTGGGGGGGCGTGGGGTGGGAGAGGTGGGGGAGCACAGTTTTGATTCTGCAAGATGAAAAGTTCTGGAGGTGTGTGGCTCCCCACCATGAATACACCAAACACTTCTGACTGGATGCTGACGAATGGCTGATATGTAAATTTAATCACAGGCGAACCTGCAATTAAAAATTAAATGTTAAAACCTCCAAGAATCCCAGGGATGTCAACACGGCTTTGGTCTCTATTCTGGGGGCAGCTTTTAAAGAGAAGCTGAGGGGTAACAAGAAGGTAGCTCCCTCCCCAGCCTGGTTAGCCCTGGAACCTAATATTCAGAGTCGTAGGAGGATCTACGGATATTGGCCCTTCTCCAGTGTTCCAGATGCTTAGGCAGGCTGGGCACAGGGCCTCAACCCTGGGCCTTTCCACACTCCATGGACTCCCACTCCCCTCTGCTACTAATAGAAGTGATAGTACCAAGGTCTTCATGGTCCTATCCCACATCTGCCCCCATATGCAGATGATCTGCCGTGCAGAGAGAAGCATTGTGAAATCCCTGTGATAGAGCCTGTGATGGTCTGCACGGCTTTGCTGTGAAGGCTGGTGGATGGACACTGGCTCAGGTATCTGCTCACTGTGTTTCTTGTTGCTGGTGTTTCCGTGGCTGCTGTCAATCTCCTGCTCCAGGCAGTAAAAACACCCCATCATCTGCTTTGCCTTGCACTGCCTGAGCTCAGCCCACCAACATGTTTCAGTTCATTCTGACATCCTGCCCTTTTGGCAGGATGATGTGACTAGATCTCAGCCTGTCCGTGCCACACACGGGAAGGGACAGAAGCCAATGTGGCCACCCCGGCCATCAGTTGCGGTCCAGGTGCAAAGGAGCATCCTATAGTGTCATGGACATTAAGACAGAAGGAGAACACAGGCACAGAGGGAGGAACAGGATGGTCTGAGCTCCACATCACCCTTCCACGACGTCCCTTTCTGAGTCTGAAGGGATTTCTGCAGTTACAACCTAGAATCAGCGATAGGATCGGGGATAGAATAAAGCCCTTCTCAATTCACTCCTCGAGCAAGGATGCACTTAGCTGTTGAAAAGGGAATCGTGATTGCTTTGTCACTTTGAATTCTGAAATCCTTTATGAGAACAGAGATCAGTTGGCAAACAATCAGATTAACCAGCAGAAATCTACGCCCCAGGACGAGCACTTCTGCTGACCTCTGGTCCAGAGCAAATCCTAACATTTCCCAATCGGGATTATGTAAGCGCACAGCTAAGCAACAGCTGGAAAGGCAGGCTGTCTGGTCAGAGTGCAGGCAGGGTGGCTGCCTCTGCCTCTGCCTCTGCCTCGCAGGACAGGTCAGGCGCCACAGCATAGTGAAGCTCTTCCCCCTGTCATTTCCAAAATACCAGGGACAAGGAAGTGATCTTCAGGGAGGCTGGCAGCCCGTGAAGGAAGTCAGGAGCAGCTTCAAGGGGCGGGGTCTCTCTCTGCCTCTGCTCTTCCATCCCACGGATCAAGTCCCCACCAAAGAACCACTGGGTCCCAGGCGTTCTGCATTCAAATCCTTGGCAAGCCAATAATCATTCCCTCCTTAAATTCATTAACCTCGATTATCCTGGCCGGCTAAGTATGAAAGGCATATGATCCACCGTTCTCTCACTTCTTACGGAGACCTATGGCAGCTCGGAAAGTTCTGGAAAAGTCATCTGGGTATTGCAGAAGGGATCTCATCTAAACCAGAAATCTTCAAGAGAGTAATGCTTTAAACAGGTTCTGATCTGAGGCGTTCCAGATGGAGGGGAAAGGAGAGGCACTGTACAGCCTTCGACTCCCCGACTCCAACCCCTGGGGGTACCGAAGATCCCTGGACACAGACACACCGGAAAAAGCCTGAACTGGCCAGAAGTTCAGAGACCTCAAAGGTCTGAGAAAGCCATGTGACAACTGGGGAATAAGGGACTAGCACTTAGATCCCTGACGAGCAGACAGACAGGGAAAGCTATATAAAGATGGCAGACACATAATAAAGATGGCAATCTTCAAGCTTCTTCATCCCGCCCCGCTGAACGGAGAAAAAGTCCTCGCAGCTTTACCACTGTGTTAAACTCATATTCTTTGCATCGACTTATGCCAAGCAATCTAGACACACTAGTTCAATGTGTGTGAGAAATCCTGTGGGGGATGAATGATCTCCTTCACAAGGAAGACAACCAGGTAGAGAGACAGTAGTATGGTCCTTCCCCTGGACCTGAGCGGCTTCTCAGTCTTGTGTAAAGCATTCCATCCAAGTAGCCCTGCTGCACAGGCTGGACCTGAACTCTTCCTAAAACAGCATTCTCAACGGTCTTAAACCACCCTACTCACACAGCTACCCTGGAAGGAGATGATGGACTTTCAACGGGCTCCTGTGTTTCCAAAGCCCCTGGGTCAGACCTCCTGCTGCTTAGCTTAAGTCTGTGAAGCTGCTGTTGGCCTCTATGGTGGCAGTGCAGAACTGATCACCACCCTCCATGTACCCACTCTGCAAACAGCAAAGTGCCCCCAATACATTCCCTTCTCATGCTACTCTGGCGTGCGCTCATGCCTTGAGTGAACACTGGCCACATGGCTCAACATTATCACACAACCGATTTCCACCACACACGGTGTTCTCGTGACCTACAATGGACCAAACGAAGGCTTGGGCATGTGGCAGAGGAGGTGTGGTGAGTTGCTCTAAGTCTCACTTGCCTTTCCTGCACCATGGCTGAGCCATGCTCGAAGAGGACCAGAAATCCCAAGCTATTTCTTTCCATCTAAAAATGATGCCAAGTCTGGGGCTCTTCCCATGTGCCAAACAAAGCTGCCTGCTTGTACGCGGCGGAGGCAAACACAAGAGGAGCCTTTCCAGACACGAGACGAGAAAGGAAAAGACAAACAGTACGATCATCTCCTAACGAGCTCGCTGATGTATTGGTTCGGAGGAACAAAGGGAGCAGATGCCACACCAGTCAGCCTTAATGACGTTCACACACCCTCAACGGCGCTCCGCAGTAACGGTATGTGGCAGTTTAGGGTACGACGGCTGTGAGATCTGAAGATGAAGTGCTTCGCTACAAGTGACGGAGGCAGATGTTTGCTAAGTTTGCTCTTCCCATTTTCTTTGTACGTGCTCAACGGGGGTAATAGTCGCGCCGGGTAGACTTCACCCCAATTTCACGGAGTAGGCATCTACTGAAGGTAACAGACAGCAGGGCAGAGCTGTAAGACGTTCTTTTAAGCTGGCACCTGAGTCTTTGCAGGGAACATAGTTGTCATAAACTGCCAATGCATGCTACAGCACCCTGTCAGTTTCCTAAACTGCCTCTCTCGTTGGCCTCCAGACATCTGGAATGCACTGGCCCTCTTGGGAGGCAGTCTATTTTGCTGGCTCGCAGGCCCTTCCAGGGCCTCGTGGGGTGCCGCCCAGACTGAGCAGCACCCCTGAACTCTGCCTGCAGAGACCTTACTCTATCTGAGCCGGCTCTCTGTGCTCCGCGTCACCCAAGGGCCTGCCTACTGCCTCCATCTCTTTTCTCCGCCGCTGGGACGAAGCTTTCCACAGGCGGGGCTCCCATTCTCTGTACAGTGCCTGGCACGGAACAGCGCTCAGAAAGTATTTGCTGAGTGTTGGGAAAAAGGAAGGAGCAAATCACTAGGAAGGATGGGGGGGGGAGGGGGATCCCTGAGGCCAAGGGAATGCCACAAATTTACACAAAATAGAGTCGGCCTGTCCTTTCAGACTTGGGTTTTTTTTTTTTTGTTAGTAGCTTTTGGCATCACTTGCTGGTTGACTGATGGGATCGCCGACTCTGACTCCCGGAACAGAGGGCCCCCAGGTCACGTGGCCTCACAGCCACACCACGCAGGACGAGTCATACACATGCTGACGCTGTCATCTTGGCGGCTGCTTCCCCCTGAAGGGTCATAAGCTTTGGGTTGTTTTCCAGAAGGACAGCAGGACACCGGTGACAGCAGCGTTCTTTCTTCCTGATGCTTGGTTATGGCCCCCATTCCTCACCTCCAACAGATGCAAAGACACTTAGGGATGGTGGCCCCTACCCAAGACGGTCCCTGTTGTCTCTGGCAAATGGAAAGTGGCTCCCCTCTAGAAAACCCGAGGTGTTCAAAGAGGGCAACGGACTAACTGTAAATCCCGACGACGCTGAGTCAGGTCATGGTGTGTAGGGATGTAGGGATGTACAATGATTCAGTCCCAGCCTTCGACCTGCATGAACCCCACTAGGTTTTTGTGTTAGGTCTGTATACCTACTGGCCTCAATTCTGCCCTCCTGAAAACACAGACCCAGTGGTTCTGAGAGGGGCGTAGGCCAGTCACCTAAAACACTAAGGGTCAGGATCTGTGTGCTTCCTAGAGAAACTGAGCAAGACGCCCCAACGGCATCTGAGGAAAGACAAGAGTTGGTAAGGACTGGTGAGGACAGCTATGCTGTTAACAGCACTATCAGACTGAAGAGAGAAAGGACCCAGAATTTTAAAAGACCTTTGGTTCTTCCTGTATAAAAAAATAAAAATTTAAAGCGGAATACATACAGCCTTGAAGTTCAAACATAAATAAATAAAAGCAGAATCCTGAAATTCCATTGCTCCCAGGAGCTCTCAAAGATCAAGGCATTCTAGCTAGAAAGACCTAAAGCAGTGAGTGGTTCAAGGTACATGTCAACCAGAGTCCAGCCCCCCACCCCCAATACCTTTCAGGGAAGCAAGACTCGGGAGGGCCTGGAGGTGGAAGGATAGCACCCCCCCATCACCTGGAACCACCAGCAAATCCTTCCCACTCCCCACCCAAACCCACAAAGCAAGGGAAACAATAACAGCCATCCCCAGGACTCTGACCTTTAAATACTTAACCAGAGATCGACTTAAGTGCTAGATAAAAGTGCAGGTGATTGGTTTCCACCATGAGTCCCAATAGCCCTTCAGTGAAACAATTCAATTAAATATTTAATGCCTCAGGTCCTGTGTGAGATGTCATGGAGACAGCCTGATGAGCCCTGGCCAAGGCCTCTGGTGAAGGCAGCAGAGGACCCCACCTCTCAAAGGGGAAGAACAGCTTTGGGACCCAAAAGTCAGCCTGATGGGAACGGCAGTGACTCTCCACTCACCTGCACACTAAGGCCTTGACCTCGTCGGACTATGCTGGTCACCTTTCCATGGAAAGTCCTAACTAACCTCGGAGGAGTCAGAAAGATTCTCAAGTACATGTGAACAGTGGGCATCAGGCCTGGACTCATCTTGTTCTCCCGAGTAACGTGTTACTGGGTGCTGGCTCTCCTCCCTCAGCTAAGACAACCCTCCTCAACCAGTGAGGAGGAAACCTAGGCACACATGTAACTATGGGAGAAGCTGGATAGGTTAACTGGCATAGCCACAGTCATCACTTCATTACATCTAGGCAGAGCTTTCTGTGGCGTACCTTAGAGGTGTCTGTCTGTGTGTATCTGTGTGTTCATAACTACACTTCTGTTCTCACACTGTAGCCCAAGCTGGTCTTGAACTTGCAACCTTCTTCTCTCAACCGCCTTAGTGGTAAGATTATTAGGCATGGACTACCATGCCCAGATCACTTTTGTTCCTTCCTTCCTGCCTTCCCACCTTCCTGCCTTCCTTCCTTCCTTCCTTCCTTTTTTCTTTCAAAAGACAACACTTCTCAACTTGAGTAAAGAAAACGAAGAGGCCTATGGCAAGGTCAGAGGACTGAGAACCCTCCCCTACATGAGGAAGAATAAGGCAACCTCCTTGGCCTTTGCCAGCCCTTCTAGGAGGCTTAAATGAAGCATTCAAGTGATAGCTAATCCCCAAAATTAGATTATTCAAAACCTCTGAAGGGCTGTGATAATAATATAAGAATCCCCGTCCTTCTTAACGTGGCTGTTTCAAAATATGCTCACCCTGCTGCAAATGCTTAACTCCAACTTTCTTTGTTGTCATGGGAACTCCCCCAAATGTCCAGCTTCTTACAAAGACCCCATGCAATGCCACAGCGTGTGCTCACACTCGTGCACACACATTAAACCTGCCCTACGTCCCCAGATGTTTCCCATTAACGGACTGATCAATCACCTTTGCAAGCAGCCACGTGGAAAGGCTGGCGTGACTGGAAAGTGCCACATTTTAGTTCTGTGCCCTGACCTTCCCCCTAAAACCTCTCCGCTGCAAACTGGACATTTGCTGAATCCACAAATGGTCTCAAATGATGAAATTTAACAGACTCGACCATTCACATTTGGCTTAAAAACAAACGAAGCCAAACAAACAGCACCTAATATTCAAAGCACCCCCTAAAACACATGGCCAACGTGCACTTCTGGGCAAAAATGGAAAGGGTCGCCTACGGTCCATATATCAAAGACATCACCCACTGTTTCCTGGGGGCAGACTGAAAGGAGCCGGTTATGCCAGCTGAAAAGCAGAGTTTATCTGCAAGTGTATTGAGTCATACACATAGTCAAGGAGGCCGGCCACGGTCGCCAGGCAGGACTTGCACAGGTTAAAGAAATAGACGGCCCCGCTCTCAACAACCAGAGCAGAGTGGGTGAGGTGGCGGCATGCGCACACTACTCGTCTCCTACCGTGAAAATGCTCTAAACCAAACACAAGGTTCAGAGGGCAGAACATACATGCAGGGGTTTGGAGCAGGGTATGGGCTCTCCAGAAAACTCTCAGCCCAGACTGTGAAAGCAAAACATCGGGGAAGGCATGGATTGGATAAAAAGAGAACAGGTGACTGGAAGGGGTCTGGATCCAGGTAACAAGGATAGAGAAGAAACAGAAGCTCTGGCTTAGGAGAGACCTTGGGAATCTCTCAGGCAGTGTGGTAGGTAGCTGGAGAGTGATGCAACAGAGTGAGAGAGAAAGAAGCAAGCCGGCCGCTGGAGGCCCACACAACCCCGCCCCCAACAGATGCCAAAATCTGGAGGAGGCAGTTTGGGTTGGCTGCACCTCAGGTGCCATAAGGACAGCCAAACATCCCCCAAACCGTGCCAGCCACACGGACGGCACTGACACAAATGTCTGTTCAGATGAATGGACAGCAATCAGAAAGCACTGGAAAGAGAAGCCTGAAGCTAACGTGAAGAGGTGGATGTGCCCAGAGCTCGGAGGACGGGCAGGAATGAATCAGGTCCCTCTACATAGCTGTTCCTCTACATCCAAACAGCAGAAGTCTGCCAGGTACCTGAAAAATCTCCCGACACTCACCGCAGCAGTTTCACAGATTAACGTTCCACACCCCATGCCTGTATTTTCCCAGCGACAGACAGATGTTGGCAATTGTAACAACACGGCCCTGCGTCTGTCAGGGCCCCGGTGCCTGGATTTCTGATCTAAAAATGCCAATCTACCCTTTTCAGGGAAATGGCTTTCTAGGCAGGGCGCTGAGCTTCAGAACCTCAAAGGAGAGTGAGGGAGGAGGCATCGTGCAAAAAGCCCTCATCTATCAGCGTCACTCTTGTCCTGGATCCCCCCTCAATCGCTGCACAATGCTGGCAAAGGACAGCTCTTTCTGTGCCTCAGTGGGCTCATGTGTAAAGGGGGACTCTCAACCGACTTTGTCTACTACAGAGAAGGAGCGCTGAGCTCGGTCACGGGTGTCGTGTCCAAGGCAAAGTTGTCTACACAGGATGTGTTGAAGGCTGGGGGCTGAACTCTTCTCACCTAGGCTTTGAACCTCCCCAGATCACCCAGGCTTATTCTTGAAGGCAAAATTACCATCTGGAGACACGAGCGCACGGTTGAGAACGTAAGGATTATAAAACTTTAGACAGATGGGGTTCTGAGCACCGACTTCCAGTTCTTTGATGGGAGGTGGCTTTCTGGCAAAGACCAAAGGGTGCATACCGTCACCTAGCATGGCAACTCTCCCCAAACAGTTTGGGCTCTGACAGAAATGGCCAGCAAGGACAACCATCCCTGCTGCAGCCCTGGGCACAGCTGCACCCTCTTCCCATGCATCAGGTTACCTTCCTTTTCCTCAGAAGCCAACTCCCGGGCACAGCTGCAAAGCTACACATCTGCCTTCAGAACTGCACACTCCTCACCACCACACGGCCATATTTCCACCAGGGAAACCTAGACAGCAGAATCAGCATCCAGGCGACCTTGCCTCCTCTTGGGGGGACAATTCCACTGAAGTCCAACCTGGGGAGCCAATGTTCTTTACTGGGCTTACTTAGGCATAGGTGAGAGAGAGGTTACTTACGGGAGTGGAGGGGACCCCCCAAAGCAACTGGACTACCAGGAAGTCTCACTCCGGTCTCATGATGACTCCCCTATAGCCGCGTAAAGCACTCCCATCTCCATTAACCTTCCATATACCATATACTCCACAAGGCCAGGTGTATCGAGTGCAGAGCCACACACAGCTGGATTGGGAGGCAAAGGAGGGAGATACCGGAATTTCAGATGGGAATCCGATGACACTCCCCAGCTCCTCTTCCTACGAGGGAAGGTCAGGAGTCAACAGCCCGGATCTTGGGAAGGTCTTGCTAGTCAACAGAGCTGCTTTCACGATGAGAGCCTTCTGTAACACCTCCTACCTCACATCCTGGTTGGCTCGAGGGCCAATCCAGTTCCAAAGCAGTCTATGGCTTCAGCTTAAGTGTGCTGAGCATCATCTACTGCATGGTGCAGGAAACCAGCGTCTGAGGTAAACAGCAAAGGTGAGGATGTAAATTCAGAAAGGGAAAGCGTCGGGGCCAAGTCACTTAACCAAAGCCCCATACTGAAAAGGGTGAGGATAACATAAATGTATGAAAGGACAAGGCAAAAGAGAGACCACAGGGATACGGTGATACAAAGGGCCGGGGGTCAGGTATGGGAGCCTTTATTGCAGAGCAGTGGGAGTGTGGACGTCAGAGAATAACTCAAAGGAGCAGGTTTTCCCTTTCACACAAGTTTCAAGAATCGAACTCAGGTCATCAGGCTTAGCAGCAAGCGCCTTGAACCCCTGAACCATCTCACCAGGCCCCAGACATTGGGCTTCTGCAAGATTAGGATTCTTTCTCAATACGCCAAAACATTCTAAGGTCTCATTTTAGAATTCTTTCTCACTACACCAAACCATTCTAAGGTCTCATTTTAGGATTCTTTCTTACTACACCAACCCATTCTAAGGTCTCATTTTAGGATTCTTTCTTACTACGCCAACCCATTCTAAGGTCTCATTTTAGGATTCTTTCTTACTATGCCAACCCATTCTAAGGTCTCATTAGCTCTTTATGGGATGTTCTACGGGCATGCTATAGAACACTGATAAAAGATTCTGCCAGAATGTTGAGCTAAAGAATGACCGCACAGTTAAGGTGGCTCCAGTCCAGAGCATCTTGTAAAACGTGAAGTCTGGAAATAAACGTTCTCAGCCACAGAGCAGCAGGTGGGGATGGAGCAGGACTTGAGCAACAATCCATTAACTGACAGTTTGGTAGGAGGCATTCAGCTTGCCTATGGGAACGTCAAGGAGATCTGCTGGCTGGGATGGCAAAGACCAAAAGAGGATCCGATAGAGAGGCCTGTGTAAGTTCTGTGCAGGGGCTCCTGGCTGCAGACTTCACCCTCTGGGTGTCACCTTAGCCTCTGCAGCGGCAGACAGGAGGAGGGCAGAGCAGAAGGATCACATCTCCATGGTGACAGTCCTAGGCTGAGGCATGCTGACCCAGCTCAAAGCAAGGTCTCTCCAGGGGACAGGGCACAGTGACTCCTGAGTCAAGAGTCTGGTCCTGGCCGGCACAGCCTGCACATGAGGAGGGTTACAGATGTGGTATGATATTGCTTCATTTGGGGGGTCCTTCACACACAGCCACCTACTGAGAAGCATCTGAGTGTGGCCCGTGCCAAGAGCCATGGAGAAACCTTTCCAGGACCTGCAGCAGCTCCCTCCAGTGAGCAAAGGAGAAAGAGAAGCCATCTTGCTCCCCCTGCCCCACGACACTGAACATGAGGCTCTGACACAGGTATCTCCTGAAGACCAAGAGCCATAGCACATTGTTTAAAATGGCTCAACTATGTAGCACTTAGAGCTGGCTGAGAGACCACGGGTCCCACTGACACATGAGCAGACACATGTTTTCCACGACACTGAAAAGTGTATCCCTACGGTATAAAGTGGGAGCAGAGGCTCATGGGGGACAGGTCATCAGTGCATGGTCACAGGAGGAGAAAGTGTCAGGGTCAGGGCTCAAATCAGGACCGTCAGATTCCTTAACCCAGAGCCACAGGCAGGAGGAGGACATGATGGGACCCACAGAAGTAGATGAGGAGAGCAGGAAGCAGTCACTGAGTGCAGAGGGGGGTTGACTGAGGTAACTCAAGAGCAGGAAGCACAGGTAGGAAGTGAAAGGCCCTGGGTGCCAGCGTGAGGTGTCTGAACCTCCACAGGCCCCTGGGAGCATAGGAAGCCCTCACTCCAGAAAAAGAGCTATTGCTGTGTCCTGGGACAATGACAGGGGAGTAGCCAAGGCGAGAGAGGGTATAGAACAGGTTACCAGAGGGTGCAGAAGCTGGCATCCAGCGGTACGGGTGGTGTTCCCATCCTCTGGGAGACTTGAGTGTCAGGATATCTACCACCCCTGGACCTCTCACTCCAGATCACAGTCCCCAGGACACAGCACTAATTATCTCTGCCAATTAAGCCACCACCACAGGATGCTAAATCTGATGGCACACACCAGCAGTGGGAGGCCTCCTAGCCCCGGTTGGCATTTATGGCCTTATTAGTAGGAAGGCTTGTCTCCTGCTCCCTGTGGCTCACCTGCGGATGTGCCCTCCCCCACCCCCCACCCCAGGCCATGGTGGCAGGCGGGGAAAGGCAGGAAGGTAGGAACAGTAGAGCCTGGAGAGACCAGGGTGTGGTGGGCTCACCTTCAAGCCCCCTGTGCTGGATGCTAAAGTCAACAGTGCCATGGAGGATGGCATTAACCCAACACCAGCAGCACAGCCATTTTATCAGCTAAGTAAGAGCGGCTGCTAACCTCCAAGGGCGCGTGATGGGCCACACCCTGCAAGAAGCACGGCATGAAATCTCTTTTAATCTTCACAGCAACCCTCTGCGACAACTGCTGTCAGCCACCCCTCCTTTAGAAGATGAGAAGGACAGGCTATTCCACAACAGGATCTGGACTCGACAGACAAGTGTCTTATATCATCCTAAATTATCTACAGTGGGCAGCAGCATTTCTTCCCTTCCTCATGAGTGGTTTAAGTCACGGAGGCCAACCGTGGCCCCAAAGCATTGTTCTAGTACAGGGACAGGGGGAGGGAGGGAATAACACCTCACAGAACTTTTATTACAGTGTATTGTAATATTGATAACTATTTTATTTTATTATTAGTCGTTGAATTCTTACTGTGCCTAATTTGCAAATTGGACTTTATCATCAGTATGTCTGTATAGGAAAAAAAAACACATACACAGTCCAGTGCTTTTCTATGGTTTCTATAGGTCTTGGCATGAACAGGAGGAGGGGTCTTGTTGTATTCACCAAGAAGGTCATACAAGGAAGGAAATGAGTTAATAATGTGAGCTCACATATACAATCCTGTGCCTTGTGGTGAGATTTTGGTCAACAACAGACCAAAACTATAATGGTGGTCTCATAAAATGTTATCACCCAGAGACACTATAGCCATCTTAGTTTGTGTAAGTATACCCTGATGTTCACACAATGACAACCCAACTAACAACACTTTTCTCTGAGTATATCCCCATCCCCATCCTGGGGCGAAGCATGCAATAATTAGCACTCAAAAGCCAGGCCCAGACTGAACACTGTACACATGGTCATTCGTTTTCATTCTTTTAACAACCATGTGAGTAGGGACTAGTGTGATATCCATTATATACAAATGAAGACCTTGACTCAAGATGACATCACTTAAGTTCATTGCCACGGAATTATAGAGCTAGATACTGAGCTCTGTGGGTACCTGACATTGCAGCCCAAGATCTGAGCAGTGACTGTAGCTGGATTTAGTAGATGCCTCCCGCCTCCACCAGAGCCAAGTCACCGATTGTGGAGGTAGGCAAGTGCCCCCAAGTAAGTGGCTTCCGGGCCTGTGGGAGACTGACTGGGCAGGTACTCAACACACAGTAGGCCAGGGTCCTGTCTTCATCTAACTAGAAAGCACGATGTTGTTTTCTTCTCCAGACATCGTACAACAAGGCCTCCCCTTGAACTCTGGGAGAGCAAGGGGTCTTCCCGAAGGAAAACACCTTATTCATTAATAACACTCATCGTTTTAATTGCACTCTTTTAAATGCACATTATGAAGTCCTAAATAGAACCTATTGCCCAAGGGCTGCTGACTCAGCCTTCAGAGGAGCGAGTCAGTGAGGACAGAGGTGGGAAGGCCAAGCTATGTGCACCAGGCCCTACTCATTCAGTTCTGCCTGAGGCTCCCTTAAGGGCTTCATCTGTGTCCCAGAATAAGAGCCCTCTTTCAAAATTGTTCCAACCTTCTCACATGCATCAATAATATCCCAGAAATAATAACCAAGAGGAAGAGGCCACCTTGCACCTCTTCAGAGAGGCCACTGTATGAACCCCGGTTCCAAAAAGACTATGAACCCTGCAGACTCCAATCTAACGCACCTGGGGCGGTGGAGTTAAATGAGAACCACTGTCCTCTTGATAAATGACACACTGTCCACCATGTGCCAGCAAAGTCATCAAGAGATGACTTTGGGCCTGGGCTACCCCCTCTGGCTATCAACTATATGGGGACAAAGTTAAGGTGGGGTTGGCGAAGAAATAGGGAAATGAAAACTTGGAATCCCGTAGGAAGGGTAGAGAGGCAACCGAGAACGAGAGACCACTGGTGTTTCTAGTCTCATCAATCTTCTCACAGCAGCTCTAAGGAAGGAAAGGGTGTAGATCCTTGGTTTGGGAACCTGGAAAGATAGAGCCAGAGGAAAAAAACCATCTATCAGAAGAGGTAAACATCTGCATGTCAGGGAAATGGGGCCTGTAGCAAGGCAAGAAAGCTCCTCAGACCTAGACATTGTGGCCCGAGTTTTATCAAGGCCCAGGGCACTCACGGGCGCCTGAAATGTGACTGGTACAAAACCAAGAACACAGGCTTCGGGACACTGTGGGCCCAGACCCAGCAAGTACACAGCGTCCTTGCTCTGTGACCCAGGTAACCAGGTAGCCCCCAACCTGCGCAGTTCCTGTTTACGGGGTGTGGGACACAAGGCAACCCACACCCAGCACGGAACCTGATAGGAAAGGAGAGAGCAGGAGACCTGGATGTCATCACTCACAACCAGACTCAAACTGCCAATCCCCACATCTCTTCTCTTTCATAATCCTGGCAACCTTTAGCTCTGTTGTTCTGGGACTTGCCTGGTGTGTTGTAATGCTCAGCTGCCCACCAACGTGTTCCTAAACCAAGCGGAACCACGGAAGTAAAGCTCCTAACCCATGCCGAGAGCCAATAGTACACTTGAGTAAGAAAAAAAACGACTAAGGGGAGAGTGTAAATATTTCATCAGCAGATGTACTATGGTCTCAGCCCACACTCCAGGTCTTACCCTTGCTTCTAAAATACACGTGCATACACACACACACCACATTGAAGTCAAAGGCAAGAAGAGAAGCTTCCAGAAAAGCTACGGAAGGGCTTCTGGACCTAGGTTCCGGGCAGGCTTGGTGTCCCCGAAGACAGCTAAGACCAAAGGTTACTCCCTTGACTGTCAGACTGTCTCTCCAGCGACACAAAATGTCCTTTACTTCCAGAGTCAGCAAACACAGCAAGCGGCTTTCATAACAGGGCTCTGCCAGACCTGAAGAGCACGTAGCTAGCCAGGCGTGCAGAAGGCCCGGCACGCATGTCCAGGCCGGGTCAGGTCCTGCTGGCACAGCATTACCCTTCTCCTGACCTTGCCGTCTGGTCTCCCCATGTTCCCAGACTTGGATGACAGCCTCCCTGGACACCTGACCTCAAGTCGTGGTCAGCTAGCTCTTCCCTGCACCTCAACCCAAAGCTGAGTGTATCTATCCGGTGTCTTGACTTCACTGTACTCCAGTGTCATTATCATGCAGGCTCTCGTCATGGCAGCTCACGGCCTTCTGGCTCCCATCTCTCCACAACTAGAGCTGTTTTTAGCGTGTGTCCCCTGCCAACCTCCCCCAGGGACCCTCTCTCATCAGGACCTCAGGTGGCTCTCTACTGCTCACACGGCCCTCTCAAAGTGAGGATGGCAAAGCTACGGCTCCCCCCGTGGGCCAGCCATGAGGCCAGCTCTCCATCTGTAGCGACTGGGACCATCAGGGCTGAGTCCAGGAACGCACTGGTGGCTGTGGCTTCTGCTTTGCTTTTATGAAAAACAACCAGAGAAAAAGTAATGAGGAGCTCTCCTAATGTCGGTTTTTAAAAAAAGACATGTTTACTTATTTTGTGTGTGTGTGTGTGTGTGTGTGTGTGCCTGTGTGTGTGTATGTATGTATGTATGTATGTATGTATGTATACCACATGCATGCCTGGTATCCTGAAAGGGCAGCCTGTGTAACTGCTGAGTTGTCTCTCATGTATGTCTGTCATGTATGTATAGCTTTATTTATTTTTTTTTTGTTCTTTGTTTTTTTAGGGTGATGGCAAGTTAAACAGCTTCATCTGAAGGAGGAGGACAACTGAGTCCTGCCATCCTCACAGACCTGGCAGCATCAGCCTCCAAGTACTGGAAGAGAAGGGGGCACTCAGGGATACCCCCAGGAGACTTTCAGTAAAACACAAGAAAACCTTGCTACAGACTGGACATTTCTGGAGTCTGGCTCTTTAGACCACTCAAACCAACTTGTTACTCTCAACCTGTAGATTTCTTCTACCAAATGGTTTCTCTAGATTTTGGTTATCAGTGTCTCAATATTCCTGTTGATGGTCAAAACGTTTTGGAAACCTGGGTTCTTTTCCCATTTATTCCATCAAGCAAGGATGGAAAAGACAGGGAATAAATGAACTTCTTATGCTGCTGACCTGTCAGTTCCTACGTCACTGGGACCTTGAGACCAATGTTCAGGATGTGGGGGCTACAGTGCAGGGGGTAGTGTGCTTGCCTGGCTTACACGAGACTGTGGGTTCATTCTCTAGCACCACACAGCCAGACACGAAACCAAGTGTAGAAGTGGGTGCCTATAATAATCCCAGTGCTTGGGAGATGGAGGCAGGAGGATCAGAAGTTCAAGGTTATCCTCTGCTATTATACAGGGAGTTCAAGACCAGCCTGGGTTAGAGAGATACCCCCCCCCAATAATAATAGCCTTCAGACTTACCTTTTTAAGTAGCATAAGAAAAGTAAACCACCCCCTTTCACAACCAAATCCTTTTTCTGACCTTGAATAGCATGGAATGGCTTTGTCACCCAAGTTGATCCAGGACTCGGCTTTAATTCCTATTTCTAGAAGGGAAAATCCGGTTCACTTCAGTAGGAAAAAACATGTCATAACAAATGATTTCTAACAGTGTTGCTTGATTCCAGTTCAGCGCTGTTTAAATGTCTGATGATGGCTCTAGAAGGGACTCCCTCGCAGGTCTGCGATGGCTACCCTGACCGAGTGGGTGGAGCTAGCTTCCAAGGGTAACTGATGCAAGTACTTCTTTTACACTTCAAGCTGTGGTCCAGGCCCAGGTTTCTGTCTGATGGTGAAAATCCATCAGGATGACAACGAGCAACGCCTTCCTCCAAGAAGCTTTCCGTAGACAGTAAGAAAGCCAACACAAATGAGGGAAGTACCAACTCTCCTGTTTCTCCCTGTCTCCTTTCTTCGTCCTGAAAACCCCACCACATAAAGATTTACGGAAACAATGAGAACTTCGTAGGTTACCGCTGACAGGCCGGCGTTCTGACAGCTGGAAGATAAGGGGCCACTGGAGCAACAGCCCTTCACATTTCTTGACCTAAGTATTTTTTATTCCTCTTGTTGCTTTTTAAAAACAAAATCAAACAATAACAATAACAAAAACTCTAGCCAAAAACAACAACAACAACAACAAAAGACCCAGCATGGCCCCCAGAATTCAGGAGACAGACTACTATTTGGGGCCCCACCCAGGCCTTCTGGCTCTGAACCTGACAAAATCCCAAACGACCATTCTATGTTCTCCAAAGGAAAGGAGCTGGTTTGAAAGACTCCTAGAGAACTTCTTGTTTTGTGTCCTCTGATTCTCCTTCCTCGCCTCTTCCGTAAAAGGCAGAAGTGCATTCTGCCCCGATCTTTATGTGAGCCAAAGCTGAATGCCTAGCCCAAAGTCTGGTGCATCAAAGGTGTGTACTTCCATTTCTTCACCCTCTAAAGACCACTCCTCCCTCTCCCTTTCTTCCATAAGTAAACCTCACTTGTGGCTAAAAATACAAAAGGAGAACATCTCGTAAGAGAAAAAGAAGGAACAGACAAAGAAGGAGGAAACCGGAGATAACCTGGGGAAATAAACTTTTTTTATTTTTTCAGTGAAGAGTGTACATACTGCCTGCTGGTGTGACTCACCTTTCAGGTGACACTTCAACCTTTGGTCACAGAACTACGGGCATGGTCACAAGCATCTTACAGACTTGGGATTTCTTTGGCACCAAACTTGGCTATAAATTATGGGTAAATGGCGGAGAGGGGGTTATAATGCTTAAGGGAGCCCAGCCACATGCCTGAATGGTTCCGTTCCCATAAGCCCCCACCCCTCACCTAGGGCAATCTCAGTCTTGACAGCACTCATCTGTTCTAATTAGAGTGGTTATTTCCCCAGCGCCACGCCAAGTGGCTGGAGGCTGAGGAGGGTGGCTTGTGTCTTATCCTCCTCGGCACTGTGAGAGCAAGCAGACCGCCAGAACTCAATGGTGCCTCTGTCAGAGAGTCCTCAGTGATCGTCTCGGACGCAACTAATCTGCTTCTACACAGAATCACCTTCTTTTATGGTCCTGGCTTCTAATTTCATTAGCTGGCTGCTAAACAAAACTGTGAGAAAGGTCACCTTTCTCAGGAGTCCTGCCTGGGTCAAAGAAAGTGCCCAGAGATAGACACCAAGTGCCCAGATTAGTCCAGGACGGTCTCTAGCTCTTAGCTAACATTCCACGAGGAAAAGGCAAAAAGGAAGCTTACCACCCAACTCAGGCTCTAGGTTGTGTTTGTGTGTGTGTGTGTGGGTGTGTGGGTGTGTGTGTGTATACCATGTGGATGCAGTGTCCGAGGAGGCCAGAAGAGGCAGTCAGATTCTATGAAACTATAGTTACAGGTGGTTATGAGCTGCCAGCGTGGGTCCTGGGCAGTGAACCCAGGTCCCCTGGAAGTGCAGCCCATGCTCTAAACAGCGGAGCAATCTTTCTAGCCCCCTTTCTAGCCTTGTGAATCTATACACTAGGAAGATGTAAAGATTAGCGGAGGGAACTTATCCACCAAAGTTTTCCAAGCACAGAGAGCATGACGGGATCTTTCTGACAGCTGCAACACACGAGGCTTTATCCGCCTGGAAGCCTGGTGTGTCCCACAGCTGTGGTCACTGTGGCCTCATGACTCCACTGAGGAAACAGAACCAACTGCCCAGTCACAGCCTCAGCAAGGGCTGATTTCAAAGTCACTGTGTGGGGGGAGGACGGCCTTGAACTCCCGATTCTCTGGCCTCCACAGACCCGGTCTGAAGTTTCTTTACAAACTTGAGAAAACACCCGAGGGCCCACTGCCGTTGTCCAGGGCTGGCGCAGGGGTCATTTTCCTCATCATAACCTTGCACAATGACCTTAAATCTCGGCAAAGGAGCTAGAGGTCAGCACTTGCCATAAGCAGAAGCCAACAGCAACTGACTGGGGGGAGGACAATGCCTTTGCCTTTCGGGGCTCATGTGTAAAGCGGAACTAAGCAGCGGCTTCCTCTGCATCCAAGGAAATGGATGGAGGAGGGAAGAATTAACTTCCAACCTTCTGCTGTTTGCCTGCACCTTCCATGTTCATGATTCACGGCCCTACCACACTCAGGGAGCTGGAGCATCAGGAAATCTGGTCCTGCCCAGGGGAGGGGAAGCAGCAGTGGGCCAGGACTAGCTATGTCTGGCTCTCTTCCAGAGACGGACTGGCCGGCAACACGGAGGGAGGTCAGGCCGACACAGGACCATCTTTCAATGAACTTATGTTTTAATTTAACTCCACCATGTGAAAGGGAGTCGGGACAGTGATTAGACATGGAGATGGAATCAGGGGAAGCATCTAGGATGGCTATAAAGAACATGCGCACTCACCTCCTCTGTGGAGTGAGGAATCAGGAGTGAAAAGGCCAACCGGGATGGAGGTGGGGATGAACCCTGAGAAGGCCCTTCTCCAGGGGAGGAGGAAGGAAGCGCAGCACAGCTGGTGGTGGGCTTGACATCTGTCATCGGAACAGTAAACCCTTGCAGAAATGCAAGTGGGTGGGGCTTGGGTCACTTGCAAAGTCTTGGCCTTGGCCTAGCTGCCATGGGAAACAGGTGGCTAGTCACCTCCCTTCACCACCCTGGAAGGGATGAGATTTATGTCACACTGGAGTCCTGAGCAGGACAGCATGCTTCTGTGGGGTCTCTGTGATGTACGGGGGAGTGATCTGCTCCCCAGAGGTAGTAGGCTCCTTTGCAGGGGTACATTTGCGATGAACACACAGCTCCCAGTCTTCCATTCTATGCAGTCTATAAAAACCCAGGTGTGAGGGCTGCCATGGGAACATGAGAATAATAAGGCTGAACTTGGGCCTACCCTGAGAACATATGTTCTCCTGGGTGCACCGCCCCCCACCCTTACACACACACACACACACACACACACACACACACACACACACACATATAAATGAAGGAGGCAGCTGTAGTCTAGCAGTTAGGGGAGTCCAGTGAGGAGTAGGAGACTGGGAGAATGCTCCACAAACGCCAGTGCACTGGGTGGGATATGGCCCAGGTAGGGGTCTCTCCCTTTCCATAAGGTCCTGCAATTCCCAGGTCTTTTCAGACCAGAGGAGCATGACGTTGCTGGTGGTGGTGTCCTTGAAGGTGGAGAAAGGATCTGGCAGCAGGTCAAATAAATATGTTTGGTATTTACTATCCCTTCACCTTACCATACAGAACCAAGAACATCTCAAATTTCTTGATGGCAAAAGGCTTCTGGCTGTGACCTTGCTACTTGGTAGAAGAGAGGTCTCCTTGACATCCAAGAAGATGCCACCAACACCCTATCTCTGAATTAATAATGCGGAGCAGAGCTGCAAGGGAATACAAAATCATCAAAAAATAAGCTCGAAATGAGAAAAGTCATATTTGAAACAGGAAGAGGATTCTGTTTCCCAATCTCCCTCCACAGAGCAGATCCACATCCTCAGATCCCCTGGGTGTCTGGGGGGGGGGGGGTGCAGAAGGGGGCTGGGATGTGATGTACAGGCCCCCGCTTCCCTCACAGCTCCTGGCCCCTGTTCCCTGGAGCTCCAAAAGAACAGGCAGGGGCCACAGAGCTCATTACTACCATCCAAGCGTGAAGTCAATGGAGCTCTTCCATGGAGCCCAGCTAATAACCTGCTGGTCCTTTGAGGACCACTCATCCCAGTCTATCAATGGTCATGTCACAGGAGCGGGGCAGAACCCAGAGGCCACCAGGAAGTACATGCAGAGGGGGCAGGCGCTTTTCCTTATCACTGGTCATTATCACGCTAACATCACAACATAAACAAATGGGAAATGTCATTGTGGAAATGCACAGGATTGATTCCCCATGAGGTAAAGAATTTTAATTAACCAGGAAAGCTCATCTGAATTGATCAAAAGGCCGAACTCTCAAGTATTTACTATACTTTTTAATCACTCTCTCTCTCTCTCTCACACACACACACACACACACACACACACACACCCCTATTTTTTAAATGCATAAATACCAAGAAGCTAGGCTTAAAGGGTATTGACAAGCAGACGTCTTGGAAACCTGCTTACTGAAGACGTAACAGAAGAGCATCAACAGACTCCTGGGAAGTGTTCTAGAAACATATGCTGTCAAACACTCTCAAGTATCAGTTGGATTACATTCCTTTTCATATATACTGTTATGTATGTTACTGCCTGCTCATGCACTTGGATCTTGAAAGTCTAAACCTAATGTATGTATTTGTGTGTGTACGTGCATGCATGTATGTGTACACATTCGAATGCATCTGTACATGTGTGAAGGTCCAAAAACACCTTGAGATAGTGTGTTCTCTCCTTCTATTGTGGATGCCTCAGCAACTTAGCTCAGGTCATCAGTTTTGGTGGCAAGCACCTTTAATGCCATCCCACTGACCTGATTTATTTGTTTATTTATTTACTTGCTCACTCATGTACTTATTTTTGCTGTTTCTGGCCCCCAAAATGAAGCCATGTAACAGTGTGTAAAATAAACAGTGTAACAACAGACCAGTATAACACGTCAATGACATCCTTTACTAGGCACACAACTACACGAAAGGTGCTTCCTGGGCTGGGGAGAGAACTCAAAGTACCCTCCATGCAAGCATGGGGACCCAGGTTGGATCCCCACATCCACATTTTTTTTCAAAGCCAGACATGGTAGTGGGCACTTGCATTATCAGGGCTGGGTCAGTAGTGACAGGAGGGTTCCTGAAGCTCCCTGGCCGGCCAGCTGAGCTGAACTGAGGAACCCCAGGTCTCAGAGACATGCTGTCTCCAAAAAGCAAGGTGGTGGACAACTCCTGAGGAACAACACCGAAGACTGACTTCCGGTCTCCCCACCCACACCAGCACCTGACTGTGTGTCCGCACACACAGGTGTACCAGCGCACATGCAAATGTAATTTTAGAACTTTTTGAGATCTTTGTTTAGCGTATATGGGTAGTTTTGCCTGCATGTGCGTCTGTCTGTGCACTGCCTGCAGAGGCTGGAGAGGGGTGTCAGGCCCCCAAGACTGGATTACCACTGGATGGTTAGCCACTATGTGAATGCTGGAAATTAAGTCAGGATCCTCTGCAAGCGCCGTCAGGGCTCCTAACAGCTGAACCATCTCTCCAGCCCAAATAACGGCTGTTCGGCTTTTTGCTTTGTTTTCTGAAGTTCCTCTATATGCACTGGCTTTATTTGCTGGGGCTGCTGTGCTGGGTGGAAGCCGCAATTCCCCTGGGCCTCACAGCTGTAAGGCCGTTCAAGTGCAAGCAGAACCTGGGGCTGGTCCTCAGCTCAGTCTTCCGTTGCCCTCCCCTACTCCCCACGGAACAGCTGAGTTGGCCGGGTTCACTCTAGCTCAACAGAAAACCGCCCGCCGGTTGTATGGTTATTTTAAACCCAAACCTGAGAGGACTCAAAAATGTTATCTGTGCACCCTGAACAGTTTACTTTACTTAAGTCTTTAACAATTTACCTTAGCACAAACATTCATTCCTCAGTCATGTAAACTAAAATGCAGGACCTTTCTCTCCAGTATGGGTCTTCTTCCGGCTTAAGTTTCGAGATCTCTCTGGGCAAAACCACACCCAAGGCCAATTTCAAGTTCCTTCTGGGAGGATCTTTCCAGGTGGTGATCCACCCCCGCCCCCCAGCTGTTTGTACCAAGCCTCAGCCACACCTAAAGCAACAGACTTTTAGAACATGTTGTTTTCAAGTCTTCACAAACCATGTAATTGAGCTTTCAGAAAACATCTCCCCATTCAGCGTCTCTTACCAGCTCGTCCAGTGTTTCATACGACACAATCAACCGAGGGAGCTCATGCATCCCAACACGCTGAGAAGAGCTACGGCTGACCAGTGGGCACGGGAACTCACCTGCCGGAGAGAAGCAGCAGGGCAAGGGGACAGGGACTCACAGCCCCTTTACGCCTCAAGTGGACCTCGTGGATGGAGAGGCAGGTGCTTTAGTCAGTAGCCCCCATAGAGGCAATTAAAAGCAATACATCAGCCAGGCGGTGGTGGCGCACGCCTTTAATCCCAGCACTCGGGAGGCAGAGGCCGGTGGATCTCTGTGAGTTCGAGGCCAGCCTGGGCTACCAAGTGAGTTCCAGGAAGAGGCGCAAAGCTACACAGAGAAACCTTATCTCGAAAAACCAAAAAAAAAAAAAAAAAAAAAGAAAAAAGAAAAGAAAAAAAAAAAAGCAATATATCATATCCCTGCCCCCAACTCACCCCCAACACACCCCTGTAAGTACTCTGGGGAAAACGGTAGCTTTGCCCACCAGAAAGCAAAGCAGTATTAAACAGGACAAAAGGACTCAGATATGACAGATATGACTGAAGTCACCACAACCCTCTCAAGTCCCAAGATGCCAACTTTTCATGCCCATAATAAAGTCAAAATAGCCCAAGGATTAGACTAAAATGTATAGAAAGTACAGGCCCAGGCCTTCAAACATGGAGCCCACTCAATGAACAAGAAGTCTCAGGTGGGGCTGGAGAGATGGCTCAGCCGTTAAAGGCTAGGCTCACAACCAAAAATATAAGAAGTCTCAGGTGTATTGTTGTTACCTCTCCATTGTTAGCTTAGCAACATGCAGAAAGCTCCGATGGATGGATGGATGGATGGATGGATGGATGGATGGATGGACGGACGGACAGAAGGAAGGAAAGACTAATGCTGTAGCAGAATGAATTCTTCAGTCAAGTGACTTATTTGGCTCCAGTGGCCTCCACAAATGAGTCGAGTCTGTACCCTTAGAGTTTCCCTCCCCCAAAGATGAATGAACTCTACTTCTGCCGAGAAGCACAGAGCGCCCAGAGTGAAGACAAAATGTCGGAAGACAGGCAGAAGGAACCTTAGCAAGCATCAGCCCTGGTGTCCAACAGAAACACCAGCTCCTCTGTAGGGAAATCCTTTCCACGTCCCCTTCCACTGTGGTCACTGCAAACGAAGACTCCAGTGTGGATTCTTTGTTCAGACACAGAGAAAACCGGCATTAAATCCAGCAGGAAGATAAAATGGCTACCTTCAGTTTTCAATACACAAGTCACAGGGAGGTAAAAGGAAAAACGTCTCCAGACTGGCAGCCGCACAAGATGAACCGAGGCAGGTGCAGAAAGCACACATGAGTGGATGTGATGGAGCCGAGCGGGAAGGCAAGCCCTGAGTTGGGCACATCCGTGGTGTGGCTCCTCCTGACACATCCATCAGCAGACCCAGCTTTCACTTACTCTGTCCTGATTACAAAAGCTACTAGGTACTGGGAAGACACACCCACATCCAAGAGAACAGACAACACTCCACAAAGAAAAACTATTGTTTTTAAACAGAGGGGGCCGACAGTCCCAATTTAGTCTCACTTACTTCTCCCCAAAGCCCACCTTCAGTCCGACCGACCTTCAAATGGTCAAGCCTCCACTCTTCCCCAGGCTGCTGACATGTATCTTAAGATACTTAAGATAGCCCCATTTCTTTCCTGATTTTTTTAGTTTCTTTGTCTGAGACAAGATCACAAGAAGCCCAGGTTGGCCTTGAACTCACTACGTAGCCAAGTCTGGACTTAAACTACTGATCCTCCAAACCTCAGTCTCAACACTGGGATCCTCAATGCTCTTTCTAAAAAACGTGTAGAAAGTCAGTGATTTTGCTTTCTCGGAGACTCAGTTTTATTGTCTGTGAAATAGGAGCACGAGATCCAGTTTCAGAGAGTCGTGAGGACCAAAGATATTTAATGGATTTATATATCCTACATATGGTAACTCTCCAACCACAGTAGCTGTTTTTTCCATTCTTCCGTAGGGGGGAGGAGAGAACACGTATCTTTGATTTATAAAAGTGGCAGAGTGAAAAATGTTAACACCTAGTGTTAATGAGATACCTCCTCCATCCGGCAGGATGCTGCATGGCCAGACCTTTCCTGGGAAAACTGGGCCCTAGACAGCCACAGCCCTTAAAGCGCACCTGAGGAGTCTGTTCTGCCAAGGAACTAAAAGGGATGCAAACAGGGCACAGGAATGCCTCCATCAGTAACACTGGAGACAAGAAATGACCAGCAGTGGGGGAACCAGCTGAGCAATAATCTCCATAACTGTGTAAGTTAATGTTTCTGCAGCCACAGAAAACCAGTGACAACATGATCACTTGAAACCCCACCACTGGAGAGGCTGAGGCAGCAAGACTGTGAGTTCAAGGCCAGCCCAGTCAACTTTCACATGGTCATGTTTCAAAAAACTTAAAACATAAAAGCTACAATCTTTACCCAAAACTATGGTTTTCAGGTTGTGGCCAATATTCTTAACATACACACTCACACAGCTAAATTGTACATGCTCATATCTGAACACAAGGACAGATATAACGAGTCATGGTTGGTACTTCCAGATAGTGAGGCTATAGGTAAGTGTACTATTTTTTTTTTTTTAACAATATAAGAATAATCTTTGTGCTTTTGGAATTCAGAATGATGAGTCTGTTTACTTTGAAATCAGAGAAAGTGTTATTGAAAAGTTTGGCTAGACCCTGTGGTGCAGGCTTCTTAAGTCAAGCTACTGGAAAGGCTGAAGCAGGAAGAGAGCAAGCTCAAGACCAACCTGGGCTGCAGATCAAGTTCGAGGCCAGCCTGGGCAACTTAGCAGGGTCATATTTAAAAAGGAGAAAAGAGGGGCTCGGGTACAGCCTAGAGTGACTGAAGCCCTAGGCTCAATCTCCAACACCACAGAAGAGTTGTTTGGGGATGCGAATGTAGTGGAGACGGAGACAGAGGGGTGGTACCACACAGGTGCTCACAAGTCCACTTCCATGAAACCCAACAGGAAGCTCACCCTTCCATCAGCAGATGCTGCCACATACAAAGGAGGGCCAGAATACAGTACCCTTAGCCCCTCAGCTGGCATGACATTCAGCCTGCAGCCATTTCTTTAGGACCTGGGCACAAGAGCAAGGCTCATTTTCATGTCCCAACATTTGCATTAAAAAGGCCGCCCAAACCTCAAACCACATTTAAATTCAAGAACAGCATGGGATCCTGTAGCATTTCTGTTTCCCTGGCAACCTTATCTCTGTCTTCTTTCATCTCAGCCCCAGATGAAAGAGTCTAGGTGCTCCAAAGTCCCCGAAATCAACCAGTATGCTCGAGAGGAGCAGCCCCTGGCAGAAAGCTTACTGAGAGACAAGTTCTAGTCCATTTGCTCACACCAACTTCACTCCACAGGAGTGCAGAGGGCAGCATCCCAACGCCTTTGCCACTGACGTTCTCAACTGTCAGGTTTTCCTTTCCCCAAATCTTAATTTTAGCATCATATAAACATAATTAATCTTTTTCATTAAGTGAAAGGAGAAAAGGAAATTACATTGACGATTGCTATTTTGCTAACTAGCACCAATGTCTAAATATTTACCTGCTCTTTGCACCTCAGATCCCCTTGAACAGCAGGTGGGGACGGGGGCATGTGGGCCTTAATTGTAATGGGTGAACATCAAGCCACAAAATGACCTTCCAAGGCCAACACTTGATGCCTGGATGCTATGGACTGAATATAAACAAATCAGTGGACAGGGACAGGCTATTCCAGCCTGGTGACCCAAGTTTGAACCCCAAAACTCATATAAAGGTAGAAGAGGAAAAATAACTCTACAAGTATTTTGTCCACTGACCTCTACACACACACTGTAGCTCATATGTAACACACACACACACACACACACACACACACACACACACACACACTTGATGCCTGGATGCTATGGACTGAATATAAACAAATCAGTGGACAGGGACAGGCTATTCCAGCCTGGTGACCCAAGTTTGAACCCCAAAACTCATATAAAGGTAGAAGAGGAAAAATAACTCTACAAGTATTTTGTCCACTGACCTCTACACACACACTGTAGCTCATATGTAACACACACACACACACACACACACACACACACACACACAATATATTTAAAAAAATAAATAAATAGGTTGGGCATGGTGGCAGGCAAATCTACGTGACTCTGAGGCTAGCCTGGTCATAGCATATTCCAGGCAGCCTGGTGCTACATCATGAGCCCTGTTTGAATCAGTAAGGAATTAGTAGACAATTTCCAAGAGGATGCAAAGATTTAAGTCATCCATTCTTGACTCCCAGAAGTACACAGGGACTTAAAACTTTCGGTGACACTTATGTCCACCCTCATGTCATTGTTCTAAGAAAATGTCTGACTAGAGAAATAGGATGATGGGGTGTGTTTAACACGCCCCTTAACATCACCGAACTATAAACGTAATGGAGACTTACTACACAAACTTGGCAGTGGTGGGCCTCAGAGCTCACGGGAAAAACGAATGTTGTCTCAGGTTAATGGGTCCAAACCACAGGTTTCAATGTCTAGACCGAAACAGGAGTTCTGAGGCCTGTCTGGACGACAGAGTGAGTTCAAGAGGCTCTCTGTCTACAGCTACATGTGTAACTACCAAGAAAGACACACAGACAGACAAATAGACAGGCACCATCTGCCTAGCATGAACAAGGCTCTGAGTTTGATTCCCAACACTATGGAAGGTAGACGGGAGGGAGGAAGCGGGGAGGGAGGGAAGGAAGGAAGGAAGGAGAGGGAGAGGAGGGGATGGGAGAGGAAGAGAGAGATGAGAGGGATAAGGAAGTTAAGGGTTTTTTTTTTTTTTGTTTATTTGTTTTTTGTTTTTTTGTATTTTGTCCTCTTTATGCCAGGAAGCTAATACCTACCTAGGCCAGGCTTCAGGGGCTTTAAGGCCCTGGGTGCCTTTTGCCATCTCACTGTGAATCAATTACTTATCCTAAGAATATATTAGCCCGGCAGCCATTCTTCCTCCCCTCCTCTCAGGTTCCTCTACCCTACCCCACCTTCCCTGACATTTGCAAACCAAAGTCATGAGGAACTTTCCTGCCTTCACATTACATTTTCCTGGGTCAAAGCAACTGATCCTGCCAAACAAACCTCAGGGTACACAGGGCAGGGTTTGGTGCCCTTTCCAAGCTCAAAAAGGGGGCAGGGCCCCTCGGAGAGAGTCAGCACGGACCTATCCATAGCTCCCTACCTATCCCCAAGGGCCCGTGAGTACCCCATAGTCAACACAGGTACAAGTTAACACTGCCTAAGCCTGGGTTCAACCCCTCCACTTAGGAGCTGTTGACCAAGCCCGTGACTTTCTTTCTGCCCAAATCCACCCACCAATGAAACGGACACAGTAGCGACCTCCCTCCAGGACTGTCACGAAGGCTATAAATGAATGAATAGATTTCAAGTACTAAGAACAGCGCTCGGCACAAAGCAACTGTTCATTAAATGTTAGCTTTTGCTCTGTGGGTCAAATCTACCTGACTTATCCACCCGGTCTTTGGACCATCTTTATCCTTCTCATCCACACAGTCAATTCACAAACACAGATTGCAGCAATTTTTAAAATTATGACCTAAGAAATGCCACCTCCTAGGAAGTCAGCATGGAGGCCTCCTCAGCTAGCAACAGCTTTTTTCTAAAGGACATCTGGCTTCAGCTGATAACATGCCAGAGCAAACTGACACCGCTCACATGCAGAAGTCTAAAAGGAGAACTTGAGCATGGCATGCCCACTCGGAGGGTGGTTCTTCCACATTCAGAGACAGCGCCAGCCTGCTCTGCCTTCTTCCAGACACCAAGTACAGTTCATGTGGCCACTTTTGGACAGGGATTTCTATAACTGGGAATGTGTTATACTGAAACCTTATCCCTAGAGTCTTGTCATCTAAATAAAGACTGTAGACCATTCCAGGACGCAGAGAGTCCTTCCCACAAAGGGTGAGCAGATAGATAAGTACTCTGGGAAAAGAGCGGTCATCTCAGCAACATCAATTCCTTCTGGTCACACAGGCCCAACTGACAATCAGCAGGAAACCCCGCCCCTTCCTCAAAAAGGATCCCTCACTGGAAAGGAGTGAGCCTAAGGGGGGAACCTAGTGGCTTATATTACAGCAGTGCTGCCCCCCTCATCCCCGTGAGAGACCTTCCATACCTCTCCCTGAGTCCCAGGCTCCCTCAGAAACGGAGAAGCCAGTCAGCACCCACCCATGCAACGCTGTCCCTTCCTTTGTCCTCCAAGGATGTTCACTCCCCAGCTTTAAAACCCATGTTGCAGGCCACCTCTCCCAGGGGGCCATTGTCTGCCTAGATTCACCTATTTCAAGCACCCGGGGACTCCCCCTCCTTAGTCGCTCAGATTATTAACTCTTTTGTAAGTAGACGGGATCCAGCGACATCTCCTCAGATTCATCTCTTATGGGAATGCATTCTCCACAGTAACAATGTCTCAGTGGAAACACAACGCTGGTGTGGATGAGCCACAGTGTAAGCCACGCTAGTTGTCTGCATTTTTCTAGTGGCCAGTCTAAGCAAAAAGAAACAAGAAAAAGTAATCTGGGGGCTGGGTGTGGCAGAGAATGCCTTTAATCCCAGCACTCAAGAGGCAAAGGCAGGTGGATCTCCTTGAGTTTGAGACTGGCCTGGTCTACATAGTGAGTTCCAGGCCAGCCAGAGCTACACTAAGAAATAAGACTCTAGCCAGGTGTGGTGGCGCACACCTTTAATCCCAGCACTCGGGAGGCAGAGGCAGGCAGATCTCGGTGAGTTCGAGGCCAGCCTGGTCTTCACAGTGAGTTCTAGGGCAACCAGGGCTACACAGAGAAACCCTGTCTTGAAAAACAAAACAAAAACAAAAGGTAGGAGAGGCTCTGGGAGGAAGTGAGAAAGAGGAAAAGAGGGTCAGAATATATTGTTATGAAAATATTTTTCAATAAAGAGAAAGAATAACAATCCTATTATGTCAACTTAATATTTTTAAAAAGTAAAATATCTTAGTAGTGCAATCCACTGAACCCAATACATGCATAGTGTAGTCATGCCAGTGTGAAACCAGCATCAAATTTAGTAATGAGGTGTTTTCACTCGGTCGCTTATGTTGAGTCTGTGAAACCAATGTCCTTTCCTCCAGAAGACAGATCTTAAGTGACAGCCATCGTGTTGTGAGCTGTAAAGAGCTGTGGCTATAGAACTGGGCATGGTCTCCTATGCCGTGACTAGAAATTCCCACAGAACATACGGTTCCTCCCTACACAGTCAGTATCATAGTGTGCATGCACGAGACACCAGCTATTACCAGATCACCAGATCTGTTGTCAGAGCTGACTGGACACACTACCGTGGAGAGCAGCATAGCTCTGCTTCATCCAAATCTCTGAGATCTAGGGGAATTCAGCAGAGCCTCCCCCTACTCAATGCAACATGCCCCTTCCCACCCCTACCCGAGAGAGGCAGAATACGAAAACAATCAGAAAGTGTTCGCGGCATCTTTGTAGGAAACCAAGTACAAATTAACGTAATTTCTCAACTTCAGAGGAGGATGGGCAAAAGCGTTCTGAACAGAGTCTCTGTCAAGTATTTTTCTTTTTTTTTCTTTTTTTTTTTTTTTGAGACAGGGTTTCTCTGTGTAGCTTTGCGCCTTTCCTGGAACTCACTTGGTAGACCAGGCTGGCCTCGAACTCACAGAGATCCGCCTGGCTCTGCCTCCCGAGTACTGGGACTATTAAAGGCGTGCGCCACCACCGCCCTGCCCTCTGTCAAGTATTAACCTCCCCTCTCCCCACCGGGTGTGTGTGTGTGTTACACACAAGCAGATGTGTGGTTCATGTGTTGGATTCCTGGTCCTTAGTATGGCTATAGAGAGGTGTTAGGTCCTTTAAAGGGCAGACCCTGTGGGAGGTGCTGCCTCTCAGATGGATTAGGATTAAGGCAGCCTTCACCTGGACCTCATGAGAATACGCTCTTATAGATGGCTGGACCTACCCCAGGCTTCCTGTCTGTCATGTATAAATGCCCCTGTCATTGTCTATTATCTGCCAAGATCTCACCAGAGCTGAACTGAACCTGACCTCCAGAGAACTATGAGCAAAATAAAACTTATTTTCCATAATGTTACGGGCCTTGAGGGCTGCATTACACTAATGAAAGGTAAGATAATAAGCCAACTCTGCTGCAGGATGTCAGCTGGACGAGGAGAACAGCACTTCTGGATCCCTTGAGCTTTAGACTTCCCTGAGCTGGGTTTGAATGTGTGGCTAATAACAGAGGCCTCACTTTGCTTCAACCTACTGCAGCAAACAAAAACGGGAGAGGAGGCATGTCTGGAACACCGGACATCAACAGGCCAGTAGCTGTCGAAACTGGGTAACGGGCAGATGACGGTTCACCATGATGATCTCCTTCTGAGTGCGTGCGTGCGTGCGTGCGTGCGTGCGTGCGGTTTGTGTTTAAAACTTTCCATAATCAAGTTTGAAATACTGAAGCCACAAAAAATGAGAACAGCTACGTTCTCTTCCTCTCGGCACACGTGTTCTCAGAGGCCACATCAGCAGACCCATTACTTAGTCACAGTTGGCCCGACGTGATGGAAGCTGCTCTCTTCTACAGAGGACGACATGAAGACCCAGTAGCCACGCTGTGCTGCGGGGCAGCCCCGGGCTCACTGCGTATCTGTCCATCATAAGCCAGGGCAGGTCCACAAAGCCCTTTCCCGAGTTCATACTGACCTCTCTTCACAAGGCATGATGAGCTTGCTGCTCAGTTTTCTTTAAAGAATATAATGATTTAGTCTTTGAGAATGTCATACGTACATGCAACATATTTCAATCACGTTCACCATCACCCTTCGGCCTCAACCCCTCCCAAATCCTCCACCTAAGCCCTACTCCTTCATGTCTTTTTTTTTTTTTTTTTTTTTTTTTTTTTAAATAACCCAGAGTTCAATTAGCGTTGCCCATAGACTCAGGGGTGGTGCCATTCACTGTCAGGTGGTCAACCTATCAGAGACTATGCCTCCAGAGAAAATGGCCACCATCCCTGTTAATGCTCCTCAGCTAGGGGTAGTGGCTTGAGCCCCTCCCCACCCATGCTGGAATGCTGACTGGCTTGCTCTTGCTCATGCACAGGCTACAATCCTGTCAGAGCTCCCACACACAACTCATCTGAAGACACCGTTTTGCCCCAGTCCCCCCTAACCTCTGACTCTTAGCACCTTCCCGCCCTTTCTTCCGTGATGCCCCTTGAGACCTGGGAAAAAGGGGAGTGATGTAGATGTCCCACCGCTGAGACCTCCACAGACACTTACTCCCTGTACTTTGACCAGTTTTGAGTCTCTGCATTAATCACCATCCAGGGCACAAAGAAAATCCTCTAATGAGGACGAAGGCGGCCCACCTTTCACCCAGCAGGTGACCCATTTCAAGTTATTAAATGACAACAAGCTTTATGAGAGGAGGTCCCTCTCTACTGGTCTGGATGTGTCTCCTTTAAACTCACAAATTGAAATTCTAACTTCCAGTGTTATGGTTCTTGAGCTCAGAGTCTATATAAGAAAAGGCACGAGAAAGATGATCTCTCTCCACTATGGAAGGACACAGCTAAGCCAACACCTGCAAACCAGGACGTGGCCCTCACCAGCACAGAAGATCCTGGTAGCTTCTTCTTAAGACTCCCATCTTCCCAACCTTTGAGAGATGATCTTTTTTGTTGCAGCAGCTTAAATTAATACAGCATCTTCACATTCTTTCAAATGCGTGTGAACAAGCCCCTGCAATTGTGAACTTCGGTAAGCATGACACTAATAATCCCTGAAGGGAAACCCTGATAAGCAACCATTTAACACCACCGAAGATCCTGAGATACACCAGAACCACGGACCATCCAAGATGAAATGGGTGATTCACAATGAAAATCACCTTCCTGCCCATTTACAACAGCTCTTTCCAACATTAATAGTAGCTAAAAAATAATAACTAAATGGTACAAACTATGCCGATAACAAAGAGCTCGGATTCTGCATTCGAACACTTAAGATTGCCCCATGAATTTCTCCCAATTCCCAATTTGTACATTCGTGAATGGTGTGTGCACATGTGTACATGCCTTGCTCCAGGGCATCTGGAAAACTGCCCTTTAATAAAATGAAATACTTGGATTGCAACAGGCTTGAAATCCAGGTTTGGATTCCAGAAAACCTTTCCAAAGTCACAGGGAGTCGCTTGGCTTTTTCTAAAGTGATGAAGGACCGAGAACTATAACAGGACTTACAGTAGCAAACAGCGCATCTAGTTCAACTGCATCAGCCCCACTGGTTAAATTCCACGGGAATTCTTGAGAGGAAAGAGTCTAAGTTAGGTTGTTATCCCATCCACAGCCTCGCCTTCATCCTGGATTCCCTTTTCCTACCTGGGCTGTTTCTATTCCAATCCGGGTAACATGAAGTCTTTAAAGAAAGAAATGGATATCACTATGACCAGCAACAAAGTCAACTTCAGGCCAGGAGAGCTGTCCTCGACATAATAAAATAGAGGTCACACAAATCAACTCGTTAGGAATAAAGACATGCATACCCAACTGTAAGGAAAATCCCTCTTCCTGTCTGCGGCTGTAAAGCAGGCTCTGTGATTCATGTCCAAGGAATCCAAACAAGAGCCTGAGTACCAGAGGTCTCTATCTGCACACACTCCAAGGCACCACCCCCAAATCATGGCAGCTGGAGGGCTATTCTAATCAGGTGGGTAACAAAGTCACACCCCTGCCCCCAAAACATCTTTGGGCTTCAAGACAATACACATATGCACAGCAGGCCGCCTCTGGCTCTGAGCTCAGCTATGGGTGATGGGCGCCCTGCAGCCTAGAGCTGGGTTTCAGAACTCCACAATCATCTGAGTGACATTAGCTGGGCCACAGCAACAGGAGGCCAGAAAAGGCAGCTTTCTATCCCCAAAAAAGTAAACAAGGAAAGAGGGGACAGGAAATCGCTGATGCAGGGCATATTTACTTGGGTATTGAGAAAGATATGTGCACAGATATGCAAGTGTATGTGTACACACACACACACCCTCACACTCGGGTGGGCTGGGTAAAAGCAAAATCAAAGCAAAGCCTCAGCCAAGCTTTCCCCCACAATTGCACAGATCACTCACCCACGGCTCCAAAAGGAAGCCGAAAAGGAAGTTGTTGGGTTGTAGCTAAAACTCTTCCTCCCCCTTGCCTCCCATCCAGTGCTAAATTTGAGTCTCTGGCTTAGTGAAGGAATCAACGCAGCCACAATAACTCTATGAAGCATGTACGAAAAGCCTACGATGTGGATGTTCTAAGATTCTGAATGTGGGATGGCTCTGTACTCGCTCAGCAGAGAGCTCCCCCTCCCCCTTCCCATCCCTCCTTTCTACTGGATATCTCCTGTGCTGGGCTGGTTCCCCTGTCCATTTAGGGGCTTTCTGATGCTGTCTCCTCACTGAAGCAACAGCTCTGGGGGAGGGGCACTGATTTCCTGAAGGAACAGTACGCACATATTCTCTCTGTCTCTGTCTCTGTCTCATCACAAACCCCACATTTGGATCAATCTCAGACCTCTGGACCTGAGGCTGTTTTCAATTCCACAGAGACAAACGGAATATCCAGTAAACAGTACAGCCCATATCCAGCTGGTAGCAAGATGCCAGAGGGCATCAGGAAGTGCCTGACCATTCTTCAAGAGTTTATCTCTCAGAACCCTCATCCCTTAAGGGGTTCAGTAAGGGAAACTTACCAACCTTTTAGGTCTCAAAAAAAAAAAAAATTAAAAAAAATAAATAAATAAAAAGATCATCTTTTTCTAAAATACAAGAGTCATTCAGAAAAATAAGAAGCCTACAAAACCAACAGCTATAAAACCCACTATCCAGAAACACCACCAAAAATGTCAGTTTATTTCCCTCCAGGATTTTTTTTTCTTCCTATAAACAGATGAATTATTACAAACAGTCCTTGCTTGCTCAACCCTGTAGTCCCAGCATCTAGACCAGTAGTTCTCAACCTTCCTAACGTGCAACCCTTTAACACAGTTCCTCGCGTCGTGGTGACCCCCAACCATAACATTACTTTTGTGCTACTTTATAACTGTAAATTTGCTACTGTTATGAATCATAATGTGCATGATGTCTTAGGTGACCCCTGAGAAAGGGTAGTTCGACCCACCAAGGGGTCGTTATCCACAGATTGAGAACCACTGATCTAGATTCATGGCCCATGTTTCCCACCAAGGCACTTGCTCTTAGGAACAGAAGCTACCATTGGCTCAGGCTGACTGGAAAAGAAACCATGTCTGGGAACTGGATGGACTAGAGCGTCAGGGAATGGGGTCCTAGCAAAGCCAGGGCAGGTACTGCTAACAGAGACTCAGATCAGAGTGCCCCCTCAGCCTCAGCAAGGGACAGCTCAGCTACCTTCCTAGACCAAATGACCCCTACACAGACCCCTTGGAAGGCCAGGCCAAGGAGACACCAGAGAAGTAGAGTCAGCAATGTTACATGCATAAAGTATTCCCCCACCAAAACCCACCCAAACCCACCAAAGCCTCCTCGGCACGGAGCCTCTCACATGCTGCTTACCACACAGACATATCTGAACCTGTTGCTTTTTGCTGCATACAGCTGCTGGCCTCTGACCCCACTCTTAGACTTCTCCATCTGTAAGGGGAGGCCCTGTTCATTCATCATTAGGCCTAGGTGAGCATACAGTAGGTGCTCAAGAAAATGCTGGCTGAACAAATGGGCTAACCTTTACTCACTAGGAGGAAAAGGCAGCCGCCTTCACTTTCTTCTATGAAATTTCTTCTCTTAATAAATAGGCAGAAAGGGACGGCTCCCTCCTGGGCCTGTCTACACTCTCCTGCTGAGTGGCAAAGTCAAGGGAAAGGTAGGGTGGTGGATCTGTATATTGCTTGCTTGGTCTGTTATAATATTCACTATGTAGCCCTGGATGGCCTTGAATGTCTTGAAGCAATCCCCCTGCCTCAGGCTCCTGGTTATTAATTACAGGTATGTGCCACCACCCCTAGCCTCCCTATACTCAACCCAGCAAATTCTACAAATGCTTTACTCTTTCCTAGCTTCTCTGTGTGTGTGGCTTCTCATCCTCCTACATGCAAAGGCTTTGAGACCGTTTCCTTTGGGTACTCTGCCCCCTTGTCATTTCAATGCACTCTTAAAAACGGGCAGGAACAGGCATGGCTCACCAGATGTTCAGATGGTAAGATACTGTCCTGTTTCTCAAGAAGGACAAAGACACCCACAGAAAGTTAATTTGGAAGATATAGCGACAGTCCTGGGGTATCATGGGAACAGGGGGATGAGGGAAGAGCCTGGGAGGCCTTCCTACAAGCTGGGGCCCAGACCTATTGTGTCCAAAGCTAAGGAAGAGTCAATGTTGCTCCCATTGGTATGTATGCAGATACCTTTGGGTATCAGCCAAGTAGGGCCCACCAGTAACCAGGAGCTGGTCCTGCAGGAGAGACCTGCACACTTCACTGCGGCGAGCAGGTGCGGTGCAGGTGGGGACCTCCCGAGAGGCCAGCTGAACCGGAAAGCAGAGAGCAGCCCCTGTGGGGCCATGCCCTCTCTGGAGTCTCTGGGGTGCCACCCACAGTCCCGTCGGGCTTTTCCCAGGAATGCTTTCGTGACTTAGAGCCACAGGCGCAGGCTCAACCCATCATCACCCGGCCACCAAGTCACTGGCCCTAATTAAGGCTGCCTGAGACACAGGCGTGTCCACCTCCTGCCAGCAAGGCCTGCCTCTAGATAAAGGCTTCTCGACCACAAACGCCAGGGGCTGGGCTCTCCAAGCAGCTCTCTGCTGGCCTTTAATTTGGCGGTACCCGAACAGTCTCATCTGAACCCGGCCATTTAAGATTGCCAAACCTCTCTCTAATCGTCGGGAATACACACATCGGGATTGAGGAACACACAGGATTAGAGGCTACACTCTGCAAACAAGCCCTTCTATTTCCCCTCGGGTTTGGAAAAGGCCTATGACCACTGGGTTGTGTCCTAACTGGAAGCGCACATACTCACAAGCCCTGGGGGCTCCGAGGAATTACAGGCCGCCCTGGGACCTTGGCTTGTCAGGACACCCATCTCATCTGAAATCTGCAAGATCTGGAGCGAGCACTCTTTCAACTTGAAAGCCATTAGTCACTGAGCTCCGAGGCCTGCTTCCTTCCCTCAGTAAACACCCCACCCTCACGGACTGAGTGGCTGCCATGTCCCACATGCCTGATGCTGCTCGCCGCCACCGTGAAGCAGTCACTCCCAAGAACCCTACAAACCCTTCACGAATCCCAGAACTGAGTCCAGTCAACCCTTTTCTGCAGCGCACACTCCATCACTGAGACACACCGTCACTTGGGTGACAGGATTTTACTTCACTCGGTGCCACAGAAAACCAAGGGGATTTGAGGACACTAGTATTTTCATAGCCCCACCCCACAGACAGGGACACTAATCTTTAAGGCCAATGGTGGTGACACCAGGGGAACTGGCCCTTAGGTGTCTTGTGTCTAGGGAGCAGAGATGGCTTCCAACATCGTGAGCAAAAAAGTTAGACCTGGAGTGTCTAAGACAGTTCTGTCTCTGGGATTCTCCAAAGATTTCTCTGCTCAATTCAGTAACCAATGCAGTGGCGAATTCTACCCCCACTTCTCCTCTTTTTCTATCTCTACCGACATTAGTTTAGACACTTTACTACTCACTCCATCGCATCCTTGGCCTGGTGCTTGATTTAATGTCCTCTCGATTCCCTACCGGCCACTGCCTCTCCCTCTCTTTTCCCTCAATCTCCCACAGGGTCCCGGTTTTGCCAGGCTGATGTTAGGAAGTAAAATGGCAGGCTGTGCAGACCCACGACGGAGGTACAGTCTGTCCTGCTCTACCACACATCAGCCTTGTGATTTGAAGGAGAGTCACTGCGCCTCTGTGTGTTTCCATTATTTCATCTGTCAGATAGAAGAACCTACCTCCAGGAGCTTTTGTGAGATTTTGGAGATGACACACATAATGTGCTCATTAGCACCCCACACACAACAAATGTTCAATAAACATAAGCTACTATTATGTTCCCACTGCATTTTAACAACCTGCTTGTATGCATGCATCCTCCACTCTGCTTGGGCACTGGAACATGTTCCCTGGGATACCATCTGAGCCAAGAACTACAGCTACCTCATCAGAGCTAAAATAATAAGGAGGATGACGGTGATGATGGTGATGGTGATGATGATGATGATGATGATGATGATGATGATGATGTGGGATGAACAGATAAATGAATGTGTGACCATGGAACTGTGTGTCACACTCTGGGACTCCATGCAACTCCATTACGCATGCTAAACAGATGTTCTCATAATGTGCTGGACAAACACAACCAGAGGAAAATTAATTCTAGCAGGAAAGGGCACTGAAGAAAACTACAAACGGAAGAAGAGAAATCAAAGAACAAAGACAAGGAAATGGCACAAGCAGAACCAGGTGGGATTACAGCACACGGCCGTCCTGGCGCTGGTTCCCCAGAGGACAAGTGGTCTAGCATGGGAGGAATGGTCCAACATGGAGGAATGGTCTAATGTGTGGGGAATGAATGGTCTAGAATGGAAGCAACAACCTAGAATGTGAAGAATGGTCTAAGGAAGGGTCTAGCTGGGAAGGAATGAGCATAGAGGGAATGGGAAAAATGATCTAGCATGAGCAGAAATGGTCTGCCATGGAAGAATGATCTAGCGTGTGTAAGTATTCTCTAGCAGAATTATCAGCGAGGATTCTGGGACACATAGACACCTAGAAACTGAGTGGGAAACTGAGTGACCACATACCTTTCCAGGGAAGAGGTTGACAGGGCATCACTAGTTCCTTGAAGGGTTCTAAAGATTAAAGAGATGAAAAGGCCCAGAAGGCTGTCTGACTAGGGGGTGAAGGAATATAATGCATTCAACTATCCACTTAGAAATGATTCAGACAGTAAATTTTGTGTTACATTTTACTACAATAAAAAAGGGGATATACAAATGAGGAAAGAAGTTTAAGTATCCATAATTAGCAAGGTTGGCAGTTGTAACACACTGAGCTAGGATTCCAAAGTCTCCAGAGCCTTCACCGCCACAGCTAGACTCTAAATCCAAGATGGTGTCTCAACAGCCTCAGGAAACTAGCCACATGTGTTCCCACCAAACAGGAAGACAGTATTTATATCCATTTTTGTTTTCTTACAGGCATAATAAACTCCACATGCTCCATCTTGTCAGACATGCTTTATTCCAGCCCACAACCTACAAATGGCTTCATGAAGGATGACCGGGAGGCAGGGGTGTGGCCAGATCAGTTTGATCCAAAAGACACAACGCCGGCCTTCCACACTCAGCTCACAGTTACTGTCGGAATTGCCCTTTCTCTTTCATGCCCCTCCAGTGGGTCTGCAAAAGGGTTCTCAGTCTTAAGACCACAGCCAGCTAAAAACATACAAAGTGGCCATTTTGTTTCAAAATGGCAAAGAGACCTATAAGGTTAACATCACATACCTCCTGACATTGTCTAATGGCGTGCCAGGCTTGAGGATAAGAGAATGGAAAAATCAATACCACTGGATGTGACCAGAAAACAAATGAAAAAGTGTAAGTCATGCTAAAATGGAGGTCCCAGTGTATCTAGCCACCGGCCACAGCAGACTGCCATTCCGAAATAACCTCCATTCTTAGCTCTTTCCGCAGGGTCTCACCCAACACAAGCAAATTCCACAAAGCTAATCTATCAAGGTTTGACTCACTCCATTCCTGAGCCGTGAAAGGGACCACGTTTTTGACACACGGCCCCTTTCCCACACATCTATGTGCCTTCGATGATGAATGAACACTCTGGATTTAGATAGATAAGTTGATTGTGTCTGGCTTTGGAACCCATGCTGCCAAGTGAGGTTCTCGCCAGTGGATTTCCTTTTGTTCTGTTTGAAATGTTAGCTGAAGGGAGGGAGCCCCGCAGTAAACAGCAGCAGGAAAATAAGACCTGCCGCCCCGACACGCCAAAAGTGCAGTCCTTGGCAGACTGTGATTGCGCCACACAATCAGAGGAGGTTTCATCCCCACAGCTTTGGGTTCTACTTTCTCTATAAATACTTACTCATTTTCTAATTAAACAAACAATTAGTAGAAAGCACAGCCTGAGAAACTGCGTAGGTGTCAGCCTCTTGCTAAGGAAGGTATTATGGCAAATGATGCCAAGCCGGGGCAAACAAAGGGTGCTGGGTTCCTATCGCTTGCACGAACTGGGAGGTCCATACAGCCTAGCACGTAGAAGACCTCTTGACTCCAAACCCGAAATGCACATTCTGAAGAGCTGGCTCTGGAACACAGTCAAGGTGGTTTGGTTTTGTTTTTAATTTATTTGCTTTACGAGGGCTCATCAACAATGAGCTATGTGTTTTGGTTGGTTTCCAGTAAGGCTCAGCATCTTTGTCAACAAGCAGATTCAAAGACTCAGGAGACACAAGGCAAGCGGTGACCTTCAGAGATCGTACACTAAAAATCTCCTGACTCCATGTGACTAAACAAAATTAATGTTTACTCTTCGGGGCTTAGAACTGGTAAAAGAAACGGCTGTGACACGAGAGACTCCCTCCACGCTGTAACAGCAGACAGTACAAGCATCTTGTTCCGAGTATTTGCAGAACGACAATTCTGCAGGCACAGGCCATGTTTAAATTCACTAATTATGGTGGCCGGAAAGAGAAATGTCCTCCACAGCCTCAGCTATGTGAACACCTGATCCCAGCTGTTAGCTCTGTTTGAGGATGTCATAGAGCCTTTAGGAGCTTCTATCCTTGCTGGAGGAAGTACATCACTAGGGGGTGGGCTTTGAGAGCACACAGCCCCGCCCCATTTCTAGTTGGCTCTGTGCTCTGTGTTCAGTTGAGACGTGATGGCTTAGCTTCCTGCTCCTGCTTCTAGCCTACTTCTGTGGCCACGCCTCTCCACTATGATGTACTCTTCTCCCTGGGGACTCTCTTTTTTTTTTTTTTTTTTTTTTTTTTGGTTTTTCAAGAAAGGGTTTCTCTGTGTAGCTTTGTGCCTTTCCTGGAACTCGCTCTGTAGACCAGGCTGGCCTTGAACTCGCAGAGATCTGTTTACCTCTGCCTCCCGAGTGCTGGGATTAAAGGCGTACGCCACCACCACCTGGCTCAGCACCTAGAACTTACCAAGAACTCTTCATTGTGTCCTTCTTAGTCATTAACGTGAAAGACAGTGAAGCCATAGGTTAAGGACAGGCCATGAAAAGAACTCCTCGCTCCTAATTACTTAGAAGTAATTCTTCCCATTTTTTCTAAGGTTAAGGAGGAAAAGTTAGTCTAGAAGACTCGACTTAAGTGTTCCTCCCTCTCTGACGACTCCAAAGTACCACTTTAAAATGGCTTAGGACCTGGACACATGAGTGCCCAAAGGCCTGGTCACCCAAAAAAGCCCAAAGGTGCCTTATTAAAGTAAGAGATGTAGGCCTCCCTGAGTCTCCATCAGAATCAGCTCAGAATATCCAGAACTCCAGATGGTGGCTCAGCCCTGCCACACTCATCCTTGGGTGTTGCATGGATGCAACATTCTATTTCAACTGTAGTAAGCTCACTGGTCATGGATGGGTTCTCGTCCACATTACTAGATGAGGCTCCTTCAATTATTTCTAACACTTCTAAACTACAAGTTCTCTCCAGAACCAAGCATTCACCTGATCTGACCACGGCCTAACCCAACCACGGCCTAACCCAACCACGGCCTAACCCAACCACGGCCAGCCTATGCACCAAGTCCCCTTCTCTCTCCTCTCGCTGTTTCTTACCCACCGGTTCTTACTTAACCAGTGCCAAGCCTGCCACCCACCCACGGTACCTTAAAGACCTTTCACTGGGCTAGCCCATCTTTCTAACCAAACTCACGTGGTCCTCGGGTGTCAGCAAACACCTTGTTTCTTCTCCCAACCCTCTGCTCTCCAGGGGCAGACCCGCTCCTAACCTGCTCTTCTGCAGCTCACACCCCTGCAACTGGGATTGGCAGCTGTCCACAGAGGAAGGTCACCGTGCAGAGGAGGACCCGAATGAGGACAGCGTCCTGAGACTTGCTCACTCTAACCAGATGGCTCAGACTATTTTATAGAAAGACTCGCTGCAGTGCATCAGTCCGAGAACAGGCCCAGAAGGGCCATCAAATCCCCTTACCGCCCTGTCTGATGTCTAGCTCCCTTGTAAAACAAACCAACCAACTCTGGAAGAAAAGAATGGGATCTTCCAAAGCTCAGATGAAATCCTCAAAAACCTGTTAGGACCTACAGTACTACTATGTAAGGCAACAGAAGGACAAACACGTTCCGGTTTGCTGGTGATGGACCAGGAAAAGTCCCAACCGGTGTAACAACATACTAAGGGCACATGTTTCCAGGCACAGGAGGCCGTACTCTGTACAAGTTTGAAGGGAAATCGGGAAGTTGCAATCTTTGGAGAGTCATCTGGAATACATACATCATAATTCTCTCCAAGGACAGCAATGAATTTGGGGTGTTCCTTCCTGCAGCAAGTGTGAAGTGAAATAGTCCCAGACTGTGGGGAACACAAAGGCTGTAATAATCATAATAATAATAATAATAATAATAATAATAATAATAATAATAATAATGGACACTAACTAATACGCCCTTTATCTACCTGTAAATACGAAGCAGGAAAAGGGGCATGATGGAAGAACTCTGCCTTCCACTTACTGCCAGGAAAGAGACCAGGGCTGACTTCTACTTCCTTTCCTATTTAGCTAAACTCCAAGAATAAAATCGGAGCCCTTGGCTCCGCACCAAGCAAGCAAGGATTTCTTCAGGGTTACCTCAAGCTTGGAAAGGAAGTCTCTGTGAATTCTACCCAGTGCTCTGGCCTGGGTAAGGTGAACGGTGTTTAAGTGGCATAATGACAGGGTGGGAGAGACAAAGCCAGGAAAACCACGTAAAATAAAATGACAAGAGGGGACCACACGCGTTTCCAAAGGGACCCTTCTTCTTGAAAGGAATCATTCTCAGAAGGGCTGTGCACGAAGCAAAGCTGGGCACACGCATGGCCCAGATGTGGGCCCTCCAAGGAAAGCCGACACCCAGGCCAGGATTCCAAAATCCTCTGTGAAAGTCCCCAAGGGGAAGAGGGAGCGAGGACCGCTCCAGTCTCTGTGCTATTTTAAGCACTCTGACTTCATCCTGTTTGCTGAGGCAGACAGATGGGCCCCATCAATTCATGTCGCTACACGGGAGGGAGACCCAGACTGGAAGCCACACGTTTGTCCTGCCTCGTGTTAGTGCATCCTGAAGCTGGGGTCCCGGCATGGGGACAGGAAGCACTGTTTCTTTTATTTCTTTTTATTTCTTGTCTTTCTCACACATCCTGCCCCCAAACCGAAGGGTATCTGACAAGTATCATATTTCATGGAAGCCACCACCAGACAATGGCACCAGGGATGCCGTTGTGGCAGCCAGGAAACCTTACTGCTTGTGATCAGTACCACCCAACCATGACCTCTCTTCCCCTCCAAACACAGAGGCTAAGGATTTGAGCAGAGCGGGTAGACTGAGGCTCCCGTACCCGCACATCACTGTAGAACACAGGGCTCCCTCCCGCCATCTTTCAGAGAGCCCAGCAGTGCAAGGGACAGGGAGAGGACTGACCATGTATATGTGTACTAAGCCTCTCCCAGGCACTTCCCAATCTTGTTAAAAACTCCCCACCATCCTATGAGGTGAGAGCGCTATCATTCTTGTTTTTATTCCCAACAGAGTGAAGGAAGCCAGAGAGTTAAGACAACAGCCACCTGAGAAGACACCGCTGGAAAGACTCCATGTAAGCTAGCCCTCCACCATTACAGGGTGACAGGAAGGCGGGAGGCTTACAGAAGACACCGACTGCCCACCAGTCTACTTGACACATCATTAGCAAGCATCAGGAGGGAGCAACGAATGAATCTGCAAAGACAGCCCAGGAACCAGGCCAGCCAGGACTGCTGCTTCCTCACGGCTTCACCCGGGGCAAATTCCATCACTCCTGAGCCCTGGTTCTCTCTCCATCCTGGGGTTGGAGACCAACTATGTCAAAGATTGACAAGTGCTGCAAGTGTAGCAGGTATATGGGGTCGCTGAGGCAGAGTGCAGGTGCACAGACTAGTTAAATTAAAACAAAACTGACGTAACATCAAATCAACCTCTTTCAAGTGAATAGGTCAATGTCACTTGGGACACGTGTGATGCAGCTTGAGGAGCACCTCTAAATGACTCCAAAACATCCTCCCTGACTCAAGTAAGCCCCCAGACTCACTACGCAGTGAGTCTCCATTTTGCCCCCCTCCCCCGGGCCCCAACAACTATGAATCTTCCTAGCACTCTGTCCACCTATTTAAGAGGCTGCTTCACATAAAGGGAGCTGTGTGACGAGAGGGTGTTGAGTTGAAGGGGTTTTTGAGAATCGTCTACACTGCAATGTGCTTTTGCACTTCATTCTTTCTAATCCTGGATAATATTCTCTTATCTAGATATCACCGTCAGCTCCTGAATTCAGCCAGTGAGGGCAGGCTGGTCAGCTTCCATCCTTTGACTATTGTGCATAGCACTGCTGTGACCATTCACATAGCAAGCCGTTAACTTTTAAAGCACTTTTACATTCGATTCTAACCTGTATACAAGCCCTGGGTGCTACGGTGGATGGTATTCGGGGTGAGCTGCCTTCCTCATTAACCTATCACGTTCCAAACCTTCCACCCTTTTTTCTAAGAAAAAATGGCAAAGAATTTCCACGGCAGAGTCAGACACAAAGGAATGAAAAGGTGACTGCCAATTATTGGACTTTTAAAAAAATGACTCAGAACTGAGAATGTGTGGCAGGGCTTTTATGGATATGCATGGAAAAAATGCAAAGATGGCATGCAAGGTTAAAAAAAAAAGACACTGCAGGAATGCAGGGATTGGCTGGGAATGATACAGGAGCGGTAGGACAACATGCTCGTCTCTGGCACTTTCCTTCACTGATGCCTAAGTCATGACCTCAGAAGAGCCTGGCTGCTCTTCATCAAAGCCAGCTTTCCACCACCACCCAGCGATGCCTGGCTCAAAACCCCACGTGCAGACACCCAGCAAACCTCTGCCCCAATCCTAAACATCTTAGTAAATGTTTGAAGAACAATACACTCAATATCAAACCCCCATCCACGGAAAAGGCAGATTTTATCGTTAAAATCACCCATGTTTTTAATGGCTTCCAAGACCATCCCTCACCAAAACAAAGAGGAAGAACCAATCCTCTCTCCACACAGAGTCTTAAGTCATCATGAAAAATGCCCCAGTTCCCTCAGATCCTTTTCCCGTCTAAAGTCTGGTTTCAGATTTGGTATTAGAGCGAATTCAATCACAATGGGTGTGTCAAAGGGGCAAAATGCAACCTCACTCTGGGAAACAAGCCTTTGGGGACTCAGCCCCTGGGCGTCAGCCAGCACAGTGCCAAATGCACGCTGATTAAAGAACCAGGCCGCCACATGTCACTTCAAATATTCTTCACCATCCATAGAATAGGGTAGGGCAGATGAACATTCTCATACTGTGCTCCCTATGGGGTGCCAAGGCAAAAAGCAGACTATTGGAAACTGTAAAGATAGGAGGAGTGGGGGGTGGGGGAGAGAGGGCATCACGCTTCCAAGGGACAACACGGAAGTCTCCCCCTTTAAAGTCACCGTGAACATCTGTTGTTAATTTTCTTCTTTTGTTTTCTCCAATCAAGCCTCTCAATTTAGGAATAAACAAACAGAGAGAAGGGGCTCCTTAAAAGACAGATTCATCCCCAAGATTTCCATTTACCGAACACAGGGAAAGAAATGACTTACCTTCCACCCTTCCCTCTCTGCTCCCACCTCTACCCTCCCTCCCAAGGCACTCTGCTTAATTTCTTTCTCTCCTCCCCCCCCCCCGCGCCCCCCCCACCCCCCGCCAGGGTACAGTGGGGACCATACACAAGCCCTGGGTGAGCCAGCCAGGTACATTCCCAGAAATGGGCACACATTTCTGCTTAAACCCCATGCCATTTTTGCCTGCCACCAAAGTATCACTGTTTTCATTCCAACTATCTGGAAACCTTGCTCAGCCTGTGGGCAAGCAGCAAGCCGATTTTATGGGGTGTAGTCTATGAAGCCCTGCTTTAAATTACTGGTGCTGATGTTTCGGGATATAGTTTATCTAGAGTTCCTCTTTTTTATAGGAGAGGGAAATTTCAAGGTTTGCATAAACCAAGAGAACCAGGTGAGGGCAAAACAGCATCCCAGCAGAGACAAAGAGCCCGTTACACGAACCCCAACAATGTTCAGAGACCCCTTTAATGGCCTCTTCCCCGAGGACCACAAGTTTGAAGATAGGCTGGCTTAACGCTAAAAGTTAAAAGACTAGCTACATGTGCAATTTGGTCAGTGGGTATCCTCTAGACACTTCATGTGTTTAGTACTGGTCACACTGCCAGAAATGACAGACGCCAAAATGCACCTTGTCCCACAAAGGTTTGAGCCCTGAAAGCTTCTAAGAGCTCTAACAGCTTTGGTGTGGACGTGAAAGACTTGGACTATGATGTCCCTCACACCAGGATCTTAACTGATCCACAATTCTGCACAGGAACGATTCCACACTAGAAGCCCAGCACTGCTGTTGAGTTCTAGAACCTAATCTCTTCAAGCCTTCCGTCCTAAGAGACTAGACCTAAAAACACCTTTCCCAAACAACCCCAATACACTAATTCCCGTCAGCCCCTACGCTACACCACCACGTCACTCACAGGCCAGATCACTGGCTTTTTCACTAAAGACATGCATGTGCCCAGCATACTCCTTCTGCTATTAATGACTCCCTATCTCCCCTGACTTTCTTTACCATCAATCCACCTCTATGGAAATCTGAGGTGGTGGTGGTCTCAGAGCCTCGCAAACCCACCTCGACTCACAGCAGCTGCCAACACTGCCCTAGCACATGACTTTAAGAACCCCTTGGGCAGGTGGCGGCACATGGGGTCAAATGAACGCCTTTGATCTCAACACTCGGGAGGCAGAGGCAGGCGGATCTCGGTGTTCAAAAACAAAACAAAACTCCCTTGGGCATTCAAAGGTTTAGCCTCTTCTGGCTGACTTGTTCACAGGAAATTCTGTAGTCTATGTCAAGTACTAACTCACGGTTCTGCCTCCACAGGGTCTGACTCGAGCGGGGGGTTTGTGAAAGCAAGTCCTTTAAGGAGAAATTCAGAACCCGTGCCTGATCTCGACGCAGGTTCGTTCCTTCAGCGGCAGATATGACCAGCCTTACTGCCACATGCAGAACGGTCTATGGTAATGACTTCCCGGCATGTGGAAATTCACAAGGATCATGGGGGTCACCCTCCAAAGCTGAGGGTCTAGAGTCCTCGCTAGATACACTGATATTCAACTTAGGAACTCCAGAAACAACCTCAGAGGAGCCAGTCTGACTGTTAGCAACAAGGCTGTGTGGCAAAACCTCCATGCCCCGTGAGGCTCCAGTCCTGACATCTGTCTCTGTCACACCTGTGGGGCTTGACTTCTGAGGGATCACCTACCTATCTACCCTGAGCGAAGAGACGGCTTAGAGGATAGCCCTGTGCCCTCTGGACCCCACAGCAAGGAGACAGTGTGGGGGTGTGGGAGGGGGGGTATGCAGCCTGATGAAAGTTGCTGAGGATAGTGATGGGCACAGGTGCTGATAAACAGCCCCTGCCCTGGTTTATTCTGCTTAAAAGCAACCACAAAAATCCTTGTGCCGAAGCCTCACTGTGTAAAGTGAAAACACAGAGGACCTGAGACGCCAGTGGACACTCTGGCCCTGAGATGCGGAACAAGCCGCAGTTGGGCAGGCAGATGTCCAGCCACGGGGTGGAAAGCAAAAGCCAAGGCCAGCTTGGAACAGCTGGACTGACACAGTAGTTTCTGAATGGAGCAAAGGGTATGGGAAATGACTTGTGTGGACATTCTCCTTAAAGCAGTATATGACCACATGATCACATGCATGTGTGAGTTCACTCAAACACACACACACACACACACACACACACACACACACACACACACACACACACACGATAGAGTACATATGCTAGGCACTAGAATTTGAATAGCATTTCAAGCCAAATCATACCCCTCCCCCACATTCTTAAAGCAATCAAACTGTAAAGGGGTGTAAACAGGGACAACTTGTTTTGCTACTGGACCACTGGTCCTGTCTTCTCCCGGGTGCAGGGCTTCTGGAGCTGGTCCTGAGGCTGTTCTTAATGTTCTCTAAAGGAGTGAATGGACAGTGTGAACTGTCTGGCTTCATATTACTTCCATATAATTTGAGCCCGGGGTTCAGCATTTTTCTTTTAAGTAAGAAGAAAAGTTTCTTACACACAAATGCATTCCACTCAGAGAACTTCCACAATTCAAACAAAAAAAAAATAAATTTGACTATAAAAAGCAAAGAGTGAAACTGAACTCCTCATTCAAGAAACTATAAGCAGAAACAAAGCCTTCCGACAGCCTGCAGCATGTAACACAGAGAGATGGAGCATTCATAATCAGAAATCAAAAACACAAAAATGCTACGAAGTATGAAACCCTGTGACCTGACGTAAGTGAAAAACTCCACACCATGGACCTTCATCGCATGAACACAATTATAGAGTCAACCCGTACACAGACACATACGTATTGTGTGTGTGTATATACATACATACACATCCACATACATGTGAGCCCCGTAGGGAATTCTCAAAAGTGCTGGCTTCTGGCACCCTGGAAAAAGACATAACAAGGCAGGTCCATCTGTAGCCTATCAAACCCCAGCTGTAGCCCACAGGCAGGACACCCCTAGGACAATATGGCCTTTCAGTATGAGAAAACCAATATGCCATATCTGGGTTGCCTTCTCTGTCAGCAAAGCCTGCAGGGGTACAGGAGAAGAGAAAAGACCAGACACTACCTTAAAGTCAGATGAGAGCGGAGTGGGCACACTCAGGGTCCAGATACTGGGACGAAGCCCCAAGGCTCTGGAACCTGTGCCCAGGACATCAGCCCCAGATGGTAACAACAGGCTGTGCTATGTGCACACAGTGTGACCACACATGGGAATGCTCAGCACGTAGTGGTGGCTGGCATTACTCCCACCCATCACCAAACCAAGAGTGAGCTCAAGGTTCTCTGGAGAGCCCAAAGGAGATCCAGGGCCTTGGGATTTTTAAATATTGGTCATCTATACAGATGGACTTGTGAAGGACACAGCCGGACACTGGTTTGCAGCCCGCCCCAAACCTGAAGACCACAAAAGCATCTCATGAATAGAAACAGAGGACGAAAAAAAAGCAAAAAATCTTTTGTTATTTTTTTTTCCTTTCTCTACAGAAACCAACAGTAAACTATCTGCATTCTCTTTAGCATCTTACTTTTTTTTTTAGAATCTGATACCATGGCCACGAAAAATAATCTCTAAAGTGCCTTTGTTGAGCACCAGAATGAGACAGCTGGCTGCTGGCAGGAGGAAGTGTTCAATCTTGTCACTTCCAAGAGGAATTCATATTCATCATTAATGATGCTTTTGTCCATGCCAGAAGAAAAACTTAAAGGCTCAACTATGCTTAAGTAAATTCTCCTCAAGCCAACTGCAATACAATTTCATAAATTATAGAGTGGAGGAAAAGAACAACATCTTGTCAGCTGTGAACAAGACAAAAAGAGATGGGGAAAAAAAGAACAGATAAACAAAGCAGCCATGTTTTGGACAAATCTAGGCTAGAAACACTCATTTCTGGAAAAATAAAATGCTGAACTTTCATTCTTCCCATGAAATAAACATTAATAAAAAAACTACCATCCTAAAGGATATGTGTGACCACCACTACAGTACCTCAAAGATTCAATTCTTTATGCTTAAGTGTGCCAGACTGAAGCACCAGACGACCCTAGTTCGATTCCCACCACCCCCACGTTGTGGCTCACAATCATCTGTAGCTCCAGTTCCAGGGGATCCAACGTTCTCTTCTGATCCCCAAGGCACCAGGTAATGCATGTTGTGAACAGACACACACACACACACACACACAAGCAAAACATACATACAGATAAAATCAGTGTGCTTGGTTTTTTTTTTTTTTTTTAATTAAAAAACAAAACATGTGGGGCTGAAAAGATGGCTCTGCAGTTAAGAGTACTGGATACTGGCTACTCTTCGAGAGGACTAAGGTCTGATTCCCAGCACCCACACGGCAGCTCAGATACCAGTGCAGCATGCGCAGCGCAGGCATACATACAGGCAAAACAAACAGAAAAATTAAACAACAACAATAATAAAAAATACGCTTTGATTTCAGAGTCATTACTATGGAGCTTTGGAAACAAAATTCTTAGAAAACTCTTAAACAGGCCAGGTGTGGTGTCAAATGCCTTTAATCCCAGCACTCAGGAGGTAGAGGCGGGTTGATCCCCGAGTTCCAGGACAGTCAGGACTACACAGAGAAACCTTGTGTAGAAAACAACAAAAAGCCAAAAACAAAAAACAAAAGCAGCTCGTAAACTCTAGAAGCACCCCTAATACACAGCCTCCAAATGGGCATCAAGAATAAATGTAAAGGCAAAACCTGTTTCATTTGCTCAACGAAGTTTAAAATAAAGTACAGATTTTAAAAAATATATATTTATCATAATGAAACCAAATATTCTGTGTACTTCTTAAGAAATCAAGTTTTATTCAGCAACTACGTTAAGTAATCAGGGGTGAAATTATGGCTAAAACACAAACTATGCTAGAAGCCAGGGGAACAGCAGGAAGAAGAAATGGTTGCTTCATGAGCTTTTGTCTGTTATAAAGTACATGTAACAAAATTGACCTTTCAACATTCTGAAGGGTGCCAGTCTGTGGTATGAAGCACATTCGTGAGGTTGTGTAAACTTTACCGCTATCCAGTCCTAGAGCCTTCTGGTCACCTCGAGTTCAGGGTTTTGTTCGCAGAGGTGAAATGTTTCCTGACCAGAGGGCATGACACCCACGGCATGTGTATTTGTTAAGTACTACTGAGAATCTTCACCTTAAAATGGTTAATCTTAGGTTATATCAATTCACCCGATTTCAACAAGAAAAAAACAGTTGTGTCTCTGTTCTTGAATCTCAGGCAAGTGACGGAAGCGGTGACCTTAGGACCATGACATGACAGAAAGCCTGGGTTCTGGTGAAGCTGGCGGGAGACCCTAGACCCTTTAGCGGGAAAGGTCTAGAGGGTTTAGAGGGTGCAAGGGAGGAAAGCTGGGGCCTATGCTGATGCACGGCAGGGGGTCAGAACACAGTCAGTACTTGAGGGGAGACGAACACAAACCCCAAGTTCACTCACAAGGACGCGCGGTACCTAGATCTGACCACAAATACCATTAACTAGATGGCTATCACACTTACAAGATGGAAATGTTTATTTGTGATCACTATAAACTGTGTATTACAAACTGGAATGATCATAACCCTAACAGTCACCGAGCCCACAGAATGGAGGGGGATTTTACCACTGCCCAAGTCAGTCAGGGGTTGGGGGCTGTAAGACAAGAACTACAATGCACACAGAAGTCGGAGAAGAGCCAGGGCAGGCAGGGCAGAATGGGATCAGAAAAAACCACACAAGGCATCTCTAAGAGACCAGAAGATGCCTATGGTCTGACGGTGGGCAGTGAGCCCAGAAGTCATGTGACATGAGAGCACCAATATCCAGTTAGAGCTGTTCAAGCTTGACCAGTTATGAAACTCTTTCCCAGTCACGACCTTATTTGAGTTCCAGGGTCACCGTGACAAAGAGGCATGGCCAATCTGACAGTCATCTCGTGGACAACAAAGCTTAGGTATGTGAGATTGGACTCGGCGCCCATGGCCACCTAGTGAGGAACCAGGAGGGGCCTGGAGCAGCTGCTACCCAGACTGTCACAGAGGCAGCTCCATAGCCTTAGAGTGCCAAGTCTTCTATCTTAGTTACTTTTCTATTACTGTGACAAAACACCATGACCAAGGCAACTCATAAAACAAAGTGTTTGATTGGGCTGTGGTTTCAAAAGCTTAGAGTTCATGATAACCGAGCAAAGGCACGGTGACAAGAACAGCTGTGCTGTGGGATGGTCTGTATGTCAAGTGTGTTGCTGATTGGTCAGTAAATAAATCACTGATTGGCCATTGGCTAGGCAGGAAGTATAGGCGGGACAAGGAAAAGAATTCTGGGAAGTGGAAGGCTGAGAGGGAGACTCTGCCAGCCGCCATCAGGACAAGGAAGATGTAAAGTACCGGTAAGCCACAAGCCATGTGGCAAAGTAAAGATTAATAGAAATGGGCTAAATATAAGAATGAGAGCTAGACAATGATAGGCCTGAGCTAATGGCCAAGCAGTTTAAATAATGTAAGAGTTTGTGTGTTTATTTTATAAGTGAGCTCTGGGACTGGCGGGACTTGGTGGCGGGAGCTGGAGAGAAATTCTCTAGCCTGAGAGAGATTTGCCCTGACCGTGGGCCAGGCAGGAAAACTCTAGCAACAAATGGCGTCCAACGTGGTGGCAAGAGTCTCCACCTAAAAACGGAGAAAAAAGATTCTAAAACGGAGCTAAAAACAGCTCCTAGTTGTCTCTTTTAAGCTAGCGGCAGCCTGCATGTTTGAGCTACTATGGCGGGTTCCTGGCGTGCATGCTCAACCTGCCGCCGTATGGCGGGAATGAGGCCCCTGCAAGTGGCACATTAAGCTGTGTGGTGGATTTAGCCTTTGCTAGTACAAAACAAAAAAAGAGGTTTCTGGGCTACACGCTACTTTGGTAAAAGTGTAGACCCACTATTTCTGAGAGTTACGGCTCCCAGAGCTGGCGGAAAGCGGACCGCCGCCATGTTGGGAAGCTGAAGTGGGCGGAGCCAGCAGCCACTGCGCCGTTTCAGGCTTAGAAGGCTGCAGTTTAAAGCAATAGGCTCATGCTAGTATAAAAAATAAGCCACGTAAAAATGGATATTACACAGAGAATCTGGATTGTGTTGTCTTTGGGATTTTTAACTGCAGAAAAACATTTGATTGTAAAAGCTATAGAGTTATGCCAAAATGTATATTTTAAAGATACCTTGACTTCAAAATTTGGATATAAGGATATGTTGCTTTGGAAAAGAGTCTCTGCTCTTGTTTCCACAGAAAGCCAGAGACTATGGATTTGTTCCAGATTAAGATACATCAGGTTTGACCAGCCAAGACCCCCTGAAAGGTCTCCAGTGACACCATGGCCCAGATGATTCAACATCCAGAATGGTTTCAAGGCAACTGGCTCAGACGATACAGCCTCATGGACTACTCCATGATCCTAAAATTTTCTTCGTGTCCCCATAAGATACAGCGCCCCCCTCCAGCAGGAAGTAGTTAAGAGAAGCTACGCCCAAATTCCCAAATATACCAAGCTGGCTTTAGAGATGGAATTGGCTCACTCCCCCTCTAAACCCAGACATATTGCTCAAAAAAAAAAATGGTTAAGAGATTCTTGTGTCCCAAATCAGAAGAGCCCTCTGGTGTGGGACAGAGAAAAACCAATATTTTTATTTAAAGCAGGTTGATTATAAATACAATCTCTTTCTAAAGAAAAAAAGGGGATAGTTTAGATATGATAGGATGAAAGGGTAGATTAATGAACCTACTTTTAAAGAGTAACAACTTGTTTAAAATGTTTTACATTGCTACAGATTTTAGTTTATTGATACAAATTTAAACTTAATTTTGTTATACTGTATATATATTTCTATTCTTGTTTGAGGTATTATGTTTATGTAACTCATTTAAAATTGTAATGGATAATTAAAAAATAGATTAATAGTTAGTCATCTATGATAATATTTGTAGCCATGTTAGTTAAGTCTTCTAAATATACATAGATATATTTCAGATAGATAGGTAGTCTTCAAACACTTCAAAGACCTACAGAATATGGCATTTAAAATGTTTTAAAAATTTAGACTTTCTGGACAGTGAGACATGTCTGCTCCTGACAGCACCGATTTACTTCAGAGAGGAGGATGGGCATCGAAGACACTCCATACGGAGTTTATCTTCACCTTGACAAAAATAGCCATTTGGGCAAGAAACTGTTCTTGCCTGGACTGCCTGATCAACTGGACATGCAGGACCCATACAAAGGTGACCACTGAACTTTGCTTGACAAAATGGTCCTTCAGGTTCCTGCATTGCAGAGAAAACTGCCAGACATTCTACAGGACACAGAGAAAAGTGAATAAGAGACTCTAGGCCTGTGGGCTAAAGACAGATGCTCCAACCTTACAAGAGAACTTTGAATGACTGTCCAGGCTGCCAGCTGTCTCTGTCTACCCTACAAGACTCCTAAAAGTTGCTTATATCCTTCTCCATTTCTCAGGTAGTAGTATATCCTTCTGAGGTCTTTGATGTGGTTAAAGACTAGATACTTACAATTTTCCTTAGTTATAATAAAAGATAAGTTAGATATAAAACCTTAAACTTACAAATATAAGATAGATAGGATCTCTTCTTTAATATTGTAACTGTAATTCTTGCTTGATAATTGTTTTGTTATATGTAATTTTACTATGTTAAAGTTAAAACCTTCCTTTTTAAGAAAAGAAAAGGGGAAGTGCTGTGGGATGGTCTGTATGTCAAGTGTGTTGCTGATTGGTCAGTAAATAAATCACTGATTGGCCATTGGCTAGGCAGGAAGTATAGGCGGGACAAGGAAAAGAATTCTGGGAAGTGGAAGGCTGAGAGGGAGACTCTGCCAGCCGCCATCAGGACAAGGAAGATGTAAAGTACCGGTAAGCCACAAGCCATGTGGCAAAGTAAAGATTAATAGAAATGGGCTAAATATAAGAATGAGAGCTAGACAATGATAGGCCTGAGCTAATGGCCAAGCAGTTTAAATAATGTAAGAGTTTGTGTGTTTATTTTATAAGTGAGCTCTGGGACTGGCGGGACTTGGTGGCGGGAGCTGGAGAGAAATTCTCTAGCCTGAGAGAGATTTGCCCTGACCGTGGGCCAGGCAGGAAAACTCTAGCAACACAGCTGAGAGAAGGCATCTTGATCCACAACCTTATGGAGCCGAGAGAAGGCATACTGAGAAGAGCAGGAGTCGTTGGGAACCGCAAAGCCCACCCCCAGTGACACACCTCCTCCCAGGCCACGCCTCCTCATCCTTCCCAAACAGTTCCACCAACTAGGGACCGACTATTCAAATGAGCCTATGGGGGGGCCATTCTCACTCAAACTACCACAGTCTCTTCATACTCTGCCACTGCTGTCCTTTTGCTTAATCCTTTACGTATTCGAACAAGTGGCTGGTTTTAGTATGATGTGGGATTTTTTTAATTTACTTTTTTATTGGTGTTTTGCTTGTACGTCGGTCTGTGTGAGAGTGTTGGTTGAGTCCTCATGAGCATCCCCTCTTCCATGTTAGCGTATCTCTTGGCGCCACGTCTTGTTCAAGCCATGTTTAGGCTGCCACATTAGTGTGTGGCTTCCCTGACATTTCTTTTGGTTTTTTTGCTTTAAAAAAAAAATTGGGGGGGACGACAGTGCCTGTATGTATGTCTGTGTAGGGTATTGGATTCTGGCGTTACAGACAGTTTCTGAGCTGCCTTGTGGGTGCTGGGAATTGAACCCAGATCCTCTGGAAAAGCAGCCAGTGCTCTTAACTGCTGAGCCACCTCTCCAGCCCCCATGATGTGGAATTTTGACAGTGGTGGTTTCTCAGATGAAATATTGCCTAGATGGTCAAATTTCTAAAATCATAACTTAGCTACGCACAACTAAAAACCCAGCTTAAAGGGCCAGCAAGACGGCTCAGCAGGCAAAGACAACTCCCACTCAGCCAGACAACCTGAGTTTGATCCCTAGGACCCATCTGACAGAAGGAGAGAACCAGCTCCCCCTAAGCTCCCCTCTGACCTCAACGGTGCGCTCCGCGGCCATGTTCCTGCTCAAAAAAATTAAATGAATAAAATGTAAACCCCCCCCCCCAAAAAAAAAAAAAAACAGGCCTAGCGTAATGACCCAATCTATCTGCAAATGCTTTGAAGAAGGCATAGCCTTTGTCCATTAAACTGCCCAGTAACAACACTTCAAAGGTCCGGCTGAGTGGTTTTCAAGTAGGGGTGTTTTCCACTCTCGACAAACCCTTGATGCTGAAGGAAGGAAGCAGCAGACACTCTGAGCACCCTGTGAAGCACCGGACGAGCTCTCTCAAGCCACCAGTGCCGAAGCCCAGAACCCCCGTCTAAATGCTAATGAAGTGGTTCTGCATGACTCGCCCCAAAGGTAGGACGAACATAGGGCCATGATACCCCACAGGCCCAGACACCCCAAACTGTGCAGCTTCACCATTACCAAGACAGTTTCCTCGCCTACAAACTGGGGCTCCTGCCACCTGAGCTGGCTAGGAAACTTCCAGGTTCAAGACCCATGGTCAAAGCCAAGGCTGGGCTGGACTCTTACCACCTGTGATGGGCACAGGCTCCAGGCACCTGTTTCCAGATCGACTCTCCAAATGTGCTTCCTACAAACCCATTTGGAAAGGCAAACGCCAGAGCAATGGGCATCAACCTAAACCAGGTGGAGGCAACGTTACTCTTCCTCAGTCATTAGCTAGAGGATATGCAAGGCGCCTGGGACTCAGGGACCCTGTCATCTTCCATGCAGACACCCCCCCCCCATCCCTAAGCCCATCTGGATCCAGTGTCCACTAGAACTACCACCCCCAATAGGTCAGGGCTGTGTTTACACAGCCCATTATTCCCTCCAGTCCCAGTACAAGGAAGGCATGTTCCACTGGGGTTTAAATCATATCATCCAAATGAAGTGCCGCTCTCATAATTAGCATCCGCCTCTCCACGGCACAGATGGCGATCACGTGACAAAATCACAAACCAAGGGCTGAGGTCCTGGTCCTCAGATCCTGGTACAAGAGCCTGGGCTCTGGATCTGGTTCTGAGCAGTTGGGGTGAGGGGTCAGGAAACTTGGGCTGGCCACATCTTTTGTCTGCCACCAAGGCCTTCTGGCACGGAGTGAGGCAGAACCAGCTGGAGTCAGCAGGTCAATGTCAGGCGTCAGTCCTCTCCTCAGAGAGCAGTCCAGGGAGAGGGATCATCACGATCCCCTTCACAACTCTTTGTACTAAATCAGGTATCTCTGGGGAACTGTCCCACCCCACTTCAAAGGATCACAATAACACGGTGTGTGTTAAGGGTTTCCTCTGGCCTTAGCAGATTGGTGGGGCTTTGTTTTGGTTTGGTTAGGTTTGAGGTTGGTTTTTTTTTTTTCCATCTTTTTTGTAACCTCCATCTTCCCCTTCCCCTTGTTTTAATGGGAGGAAGAAGCACTATTGTACTGAACTGTGAAATGCACTCCAATGCAGCTCTGAACAGAAGTACCATACAGTGGCTGGATATTAGTTTCCATGGTAACCTAGGTCCCTAGGCCTTGGCACACACAGCAGGAAATGCTGCAGATTTCCAGAACTGTATCCTTTACTAGAATGAAGAGTTCCACGGTGAGTGTAAACATTTGGGGGTCTCTCTTCTCTCTCTCCCCGCCCCCGTTCCCCTCCCTCTCTCTCCCCCTCTCCCTCCCTCTCCTCCCTTCATTCTACTAAGACAACACAAACTTAAAAGCCAAGCTATTCTTACTGTTAATAAGCTTATGTCAAATGTAATAACCGAATAAGAGATAAGCAAAACTAGTCTTCTGCCCTCCAAAGAAGCTCAAAGGAAACAAAAGTCATTTCTGTAAAAAGGGATTAGAATGGAAGCAGAAAACTGCTTTGTAACACCAGATGACGAAGAATTCCTTATCAACAGCGAGGGGGAGTTCCTAAGTAACACACGGTGGAAACCATAGGACAGACTTCTTTCCACAGCCCTGTCACTTCCTCCTTGTACACCCTCACCACGAAAGCAGGCCGGCAAATCAAAACAAGTACTTAGTAAGTACAGCAGTGAGAAGCAGCCCCAAGCTGCCATCTCCACCTCTACACTGGCCCTTGTGGCCCAGGGCAAGCGATTTCACAGCTAAGACAGGGTCTGCTCTATCAAAGCATGCACGGGGTATTACATAAGGTAGGAAGTTTGGAAGGGGTGGGGATGTAGTTCAGTTGGGAGAGGGCTTGCCTAGCATGCGTAAAGCCCTGGGTTCCATCCCTGCCAGGCAGTGCATAAATTAGACACCTGTAATCCCAGCACTCAGGAGGTACAGGGAGGAAGATTAGGAGAGTTCATCCTTGGCTACATGGTGAGTCTGAAACAGCCTGGGAGCTACCTGAGACCCTAACTGCACTCTGTACCTTCAAAATGGAAGGATAGACAGGCTTTAAACAATTAAACAAAAGCAACCTCTCCGGCTAAGTTTTAAGCTGTCAAAAGTTAGTACATTAAAATCAAATTTCTATTAAAGATCAGTAGAGTATTATAAAGCCCTAGGTTCAATTAAAACAAAACAAAACAAAACAAAAACAAAAACAAAAACATGGGAGGCTGGAGAGATATCTCAGTGTTTAAAATCGCTTGTTGCTCTTCAGAGGACTTGGGTTTGATTCCCAGCACCCACACAGTGGCTCACAAGCATCTCTTAACTCCAGTTCCAGGGGTCCCAATACCCTCTCTTCTGACCACCACAGGCACTGGGCATGCACGTGGTGCACATACCTTTTTTAAGAAATATTTTTTTAATGATGGGCTGGTGTGATGGCTCACTGGGTAAAGGAGCTTGAACCGAGCTGCTGGAAGCCAGGGCCCTGTAACCTGGAAGAGGTCACCAGTTGAGTAAACTATTTCATTATGTAAACTGCCTAACACAGATAACCACGAGGCACGTTCTCAATCAGTCACCCAGAAAGATCCACATCCTTTCCATGTTCAGACCTTCCTCCTCCCGCCCTACTACAGCTGGGACTAAGGCCCATAGTTCACCAACCCCGACGACGACGACGACCAAAGTCAAAGAGTACAGCACACATGCTAACAGGTGTCACCTGGATAAACACTCAGGCAGACGGGAGATGGCATTAAACTGAGCAAGGGCAAATGCCGCTCCTGGTTAGTGCTGATGCGTCCTCAGCAGGACCACAACACACTTGGCTGCCATCCACCGTAGGCTTTGGTAAAGGGAGAGCAAGATTTCAGGTGAGTTCCTTCCAGTGTAACAGACCACTGCTCTCTCAAGCGTTACTTCAGGAAGACACAGTTCAAAGCCAAATGCCAACCAAGCAAGGACGCTGGTTAACCACACTGAACACTGTGTCTCTGGCAACTGTTACTTCCAAACCAAGGATCAATAATAAAGGCCACGTGTGGAACAAGACCAGGTGCTGTGCTCAGCCACCCGTTAAGCACAGGGGAAAGATGGGGGGCGGGGAGGTAAGAGGAATGCCACCTGACTGCTAGAAGTCACTGCTTTCCAGAAGATACACATTTGCCCTTCAGAAATAATCAAACACATAATTAACCAACTCCGAACTCATTAATCACAAACGATTGAACAAAACCTAAGACTCTATGTGTGTGTGGTTAATAAAAGCATCATCAATAAAGCAATTTCAATATTTCTAGTCTTTGGGTATAGTGTGAATTATAAAAATGCCAAAATTCACATGTCATCTCCTATTGTCCAGACTCAACACCAACTCTGAATTTCATAGAACATAAGCCAAAGAACAACAACAAAAAAGAAAAAGGAAGAAAAAAAGACAGCTTTCCAGTCACAGGCCATGTTTTAAAAGTTGTGGATCCTAAGTCAAACGTGCATGACTTAATGTAGTGTGCCAATGAGTCAAAATGGCTCCAGGAATCATGGAGAAGCATCAAAACCATGGGACCCACCTGCAGGGACGCCACTCAGCCTGGTACCATGGCGGAGTCCTGCAGTCTTTGGAAAACTCAGGAACTGGGGCCTTTACCTTGAATCTGTGTCTACATATTAATGGCCACAGGTTTTAGCTATCACTATAAATAGCAACAACTTGTACAAGATTTTACACATCCTTTAGAGACATTCTTTATTGACACTTTATATGAAATTGAGACTACAGCAATACCTAATATAAAAATATAGGGACATGAATGAACATGAATACACACATATATGTGTACGTATACACACGCATAAAGTTAGGAAGGTGTGAGGGTCAGACACGGGTCCATGAAGCCACTGTAACTCTTTCCTGTGTCGTGACAGCACCATAGCCCTCAGCAAAACTGTCAGCACAGGAAAACGGGCTGGGAATGAAAGCTGGTCGGTTGTCCTGGAAGCGATCTGAGTTCAGCATTTTAGACAAGACTCTAAGTCCAAGTCCGAAGCTTTAGTCCTTTCATCCAGCAACCGACAACGAATCACACTGAAGGGACTATAGCTATAAAGTCCAATCGACAAAGGGCTGTTTGTTTGGTAGGACCCAACGCTGACGTCACTCTTCGTGTCCGTGTGACTCAACGGTAGTTATAAACGTCCAATGCATATGGATGCGAAGGCATGCTTCCCTCTCATCCAGTTACCAGTCAAAGAAGGTGCCTGCAGGGCATTTCTGCAGAGCCCAACAACATGGATGCACACTGCCAACTTCCTTACTCTAGATAAAACATTTCGCAGAAACCACTCTCCTCCGGGTCATGCACATTCTCTTCCTGTACCTAGAAGGGAAAAGTCAAGGCTGACCTGGCTCAGAAGCTGGGCCTGCTTCCCTTACTGCATCTGCAAGCAGTCTGGGGCACATCTCTCCCCTAAGCATTACCCTCTCATCAAGGTTTAATTGTATAGGTATGCATGTGTTTGCCCAGCACTGGATGCTTGCCCCCAGTTTACAGTGACTGAATGCAATACTTGGGGCCAGAAGTGTTTGCAGATGATTTCTCCCCCAGGCTTTTAGAATACCTCCATGTACATAGTGAGATATCTTAGAGATGGGACCCCCAAGTCTAAACACAAAATTCCTTTGTTTCATATATACCATATAGATAGATAGATAGATAGATAGATAGATAGATAGATAGATAGATAGATAGACAGATATTTTTAAGGTAATTGTATAATTTATTTTTAATAGTCTTGAACATGAAACAAAATTGTGTAGTGTGGAATTTCCCACTGCAGTATCATATTCACTCAGAAACGCTTCAGAAATTTTGGATTTCAGACTCACCAAGTAGAGATGCTTGGCCTGTATTTTAACAGAGTAAAACTGGATCCCTCAACACACAAATGGACATACTCTAAAAAGAAGGGGGAAGCCAGGTGTGGTGGCGCATGTCTGTAATCCCAGCATTTAGGAAGCAGAGGCAGGAGAGTCAAGGCCAGCCTGGTCTACATAGTTATTCTTGGCTAGCTGGGGTTAGACTACGTAGTAAGACCGTGTCTCATAAAGCCAGAGAGACAGAGAAAAACAGAAAGACAGGGGGTGGGGTACATTAGGAATCACCGTTTACATGAACCTCTCTTCCTAGTCCCCCACTGCCCACATGCTTGTCCAGATCTACCACACACTAACTCACCAAATGCCTGAGAAACAAAGGCTCTAACCGACCTCAGCATTCCAACAGCTTGAGCTGCAAAGTAAACTCCCAACAAATCTGATGAAAAATGGCATCCATCAGATGGCGTGTGACACATACAGGTACCGTGAAAACCAAACAGGCCTCTCCTGTGGGCACAGCTGTACCGACACAACCTCTACTGCATAATGGGAGCTGCTAGTTCACGGGAGTGCGTAAAGTTCATCAAATGTTTGCATTACAAACAAATTTGCATTGCATTTGTTTGTTTGTTTGTTTACTGGGGATGCAGGTGGTGGGCGCAAGTGTAGAAGCCAATGAACAACCTGAAGTCATCAGTTCTCTCCTTCTACCATGTGATGTATAGGAACTGAACTCAGAATGTCAGTCTTGGTAGCTGGTGCCCTTACCCACTGAGCCTTCTTGCCCGCCTCCATTGAAATTTGTTAAGTTAAAAATTCAATTACTCGGCCAGACCTGGTGGTACAGGCTTTTAATCCCAGCTCTGGGAAAGCTGAGGCAGGAAAATCATGAGGTTAAGGACAGCATGGATTAGGAAACTATCTCAAAGTCGAAAGCAAGTATCAAGCATGGTGGTTTCATCCCAGCACTCAGAAGCCAGAGGCAGGCAGATCTTTGAGTTCAAGGCCAGCCTGGTCTACAGAGTGAGTTCCAGGATAGCCAGGGCTACACAGAGAAGCAAACACAATTAGATCTTCAGACATGCTGGCTACATGCAGTCAGTGACTACCATATTGAATAGTGTATCACACACACACTCATATGCACACGGACTAGTTCTACCATGGAAGAAATTATACTGCACAGACTGAGCCTGCCCAGACTACGTCAACTACTATGGTGACATAGTTCCATCAGGTCCTAACACCGGGGGCTGCAATTTAAGGCAAACAAACAAACAAAGAACGAGAGAAAAATAAAGTAACTGTTCTGACTTTGCCCAGCCCATTTCCTCTTTCACTAAACACTGCATGAAAATTCTCATTTTTTTTATAGCTTTGTTTTTCCGCCTCACACCCACATACAATATAGCAATGAAACATTTCAAAGCAAAACTACCCAAGAGCAAAGCATGCTCAAGGTTTCCTGAGTGTAACTCATGCGAAGCAAAATTGAGGTCAAGTTTAAAACAGCAAAGTGAACTCAATGGTGTTTTCCAAAACATCTTCGATCTAGTGTTCCTATATACACACACACACACACACACACACACACCACATATACACACACCATACACACCCACCATACATACCCCACATACACACCACATACACACACACCACACACATACCACATACACACACACCACATACGCAGACCACATACACACACACCACATACACACACACACCTTTCCCCTCCCTCATTAGAGACTGACCCATCCCTCTGTGAGCAAACTGTGAAGTGCCTCACATCATAAACGTTTCAGCAAATCAACAATCCTTCCCTAGACACCCATGATGTCCCACCAGAGTTCCAGCGACCACCACAGCCACATTAAAGACTGCAGGAAAACAAACCACTGTCTTTCCTCAGCTTCAGAGGTGTTTCACATTAAATCCCTCCTTCCTGAATTTTCACGTTACATCTTAATCCCTGGCTGAAATATGATCATTAGAAAAATCAATGTGCCAACTGTGAGTTTGAGGTCTTGCTAAGTTTGGCTCCTAAAGAGAAATTACAATTGAACCTGTTTCTCAAATACTCATGAGAAACTGAAAATAACTAAGGACACAGACGTGGCCTAAAAGAACAAAGGCAGCTCCCAACAATGGCCACAGGTTGACACACAGGTTGACAGAAGGCAGTTTTAAACCTTTTGTGTTTAATCATATTCCTTTAAGGTAGCCTCTTATTTTGTTGTTTGTTTGTTTTAATTCAGCTCTGGGCCTGCAAGAAAGACCTTTTTATTTTTTAATTTAAAAAAATTTTGCCAGGCGGTGGTGGTGCACACCTTTAATCCCAGCACTCAGGAGATAGAGCCAGGCTTGAATTCTGTGAGTTCAAGGCCAGCCTGGTCTGCAGAGCAAGATCTAGAACAGGCACCAAAAACTACACAGAGAAACCCTGTCTCAAAAATTTAAAAAATTCAGTGTGAGGCTGACGTGCTTTGTAGGTAGTGTAGTCAAATGGCTAATTACATAAAAGAACGTTCTAGAATCGAACGCTAACGTCAATCCAGAAGTTAAAGGCTACTGAAATGTCACTCAAACAATCTGGTTAAAGTAAAACTCTGGAGCAAACAAGAACAGCCTGGCTGGAGCTTGGAAATTTCCTGGCACCATCTGCCCAGCAAGGGAAGATTCCCTCCCTCCCCCAACCAGCCAAGTGCAGGTGGCCACCTTTCCCTGAACCATGATCTATCTCCTCCTGGGGGCAAGGGACTTCCAGCCACAGTGAAATGTGAAGACACACGGGAACCCTCAGAGAGGGGTCACCAAAATTCAAATTCTGAACTCTCCAGTGCACTCTGTCCAGATGTCCATCCCAGCTGGCTCCTCATCAAGATCCATCAAGGCCCATGGGTGGTCGAGTGTTGTCGGAAGTTTCTCCGGTCCTGCCCGGCCCTGCAGTCAGGCCGAATCTTTCCCACCCGCGCATCCCTGAAGCCAATTGGTCCCAAGTGAACACACAGAGGCTTATATTAGTTACCAACTAAGAAGCGTCAGGCTTCTTGCTAGCTAGCTATTATAACTTAACTCAACCCATTTCTATTCATCTATATGTTGCCATGTGGCCGTGGCTTTACCAGTCTGCTGGCACACTGCTCCTTAGGCGGCGGGCTGGCATCTCTCCCACCTCTCCTTTCTTCTTCCTATCTCGTTCTTTTGGATTTCCTGCCTGTCTATAACCTGACTCGCCATAGGCCAGAGCAGCCTCTTTATTAACCAGTCATAGCAACACATATTCACAACAGGCGAGCTGTTGTGTACAGTCACTCATTTGTTCAACCCTGTCAGCAGCTCATAAATGATCATTGGGGACTCTGGGCTCCCCCAAAAGGAGGACGACACAGGTCTACAAGCTGGAGGCAATGGTGACAGCAAGCCTCCAATAGCAACACGTGCCCTTGAGGCCCTCAGTGGTACTGACTGAGAGATGAAGGGTTCCAAGGCCGTAGGACTCATATGACTCAAGAAGACCAGCAGGCCCTCAGCAGACACAGAGGCCCAGGGAAGCCTGGAAGAATGCACAGGCACAGGCAGAGGGGCCAAAGGTCATGACGGTCTAGGAAGAGGGAGCTGTTCTCTGTGGGTGGAGATGCCAGGGAATGGCTGTGGGCAGATGGTAAGAGGCCTCACGTGACCCCATAAATGAATCTCACCAGGAAGCGAAGTCTCCTGGGAGGCTTTAAACAGATTCCAGAGTCCCATCAGACGGTCCCGCCACAGCCCTGAAGACCTCAGCTGAACACAAACATCTTCAGTGATAACGATTCACGCCCATAAAGTGCAGAGGGTGGCAGTTAGCAAAAAACATCCTAAAAATATGCACCATGCACTGAAGCCACAGGACACTTTCTAGAGGAGCAAGCTTGCTACCAAACCCAAGCCACGAAGATTTTCCTCACCTGCCTTGGAGGTCCAGGCTCACTAATTAAAGCACACACTTGGTCGAGCTTCACCTATCCCCACCTCACACAACTCAAGCCAGCCCAGACGCCCATCCCTGGCACCCACTTTTCTGGCTCTAGTCCCCCATTTCCTTCTCGTTAGTACGGCTTCCTTTACTCCTTTCTCGCCTGAGCGAAAGCACAAGTTGTAAGATCAATTAGAAAAGGAAATTCACACCATCCAACTTCATCCAGACTTAACCAACGTAGCAAGACATATGCAGCATGTAAAATCATGGATTACAAAAGAAGGTTCGCTGGTCCTATCTTGGCATGCCCCGTCCCCCTCCGTTCTTGTTACCGTGAGGAAATTAAAACTTAGGGTCACACAGCTAGAACTGCCAGGAATCCAACCCAGACATACCAGCTCCCAACCAGGGTGCTACTTGTTTTTGTAGGGATTGGGGTTGCTAATGCCTTGGGGATGAAGTCACTTTAAAACCAAATAGAAGCAAACGCGAAGGCCAGAAGTTCCTTACATAAGGAATCCTAACTTACTGGTTCAGGCCCAGGCTCCGGGAGGGGCTCCAGTTCACTGGCCACATGACCGGTGTCAGTGTCTGTACCCTCCCTGTCTTTCCTCCATCCCATAATATCTACCACACAGAGTGTTGTGAGAACAAAAAGGCAACACACTGGGGCCTCTTATCCAGTTTTACTTCTTATCCAGTCAACCATGATCCAAAAACATTATACGGAAAGTTCTAGAAATAAACAATTCCCAAGTTTTAGATAGCTTTTATTAGAGTATCATTATTGTAATTGTTCTCATTGTTAGATGTTAATCTCACTGTGCCTTATCACACGTATGTATGTATGTATGTATATGAGAAAACATACACACCACACATCCAATGTGGGCTTTAGAAAGAATCCCCAATAACAACAAAGGGACAATTCCACATGTAAACCACTCAGAACACGGGACATAGTTGGAAGAATTTAGTAATCATGATTTTCAATATTAAAGGCACTCTCATTTTTAAACATAATCTAGTCTACCTGGAACCCATTTTTTTCCTTTTGAAAACCTTGAACTCAAATGAATGGGCTTGGCATATTACCATCTGCACATCCCCCAAGATGGGTTTTCAAAGATTTAAAAGTAATTACAGAGGCAAACAAAAACACGCAGAACTGAAAGTCAGCCAGCACTGTGCTCTTCAAAGGCCCTGCTGACCTAACCAAACAATGTCATGGTCACAAAGGGCCAGTGCTCAGAGGCTGCATGCCGTAGGCCCCCGATCAGAGCTTACATGTGTAAAGATGCTCTCACAACACACGGTCCTCTGTCTCTTCATTCACTTCTTTTACTTTTCTTTCCTTAGGTTTTAAGTAACTGACCCAGACACAGGCAAACCCACCAAAGATTTCTCAACTCCAGTGACAGCCAGAAAATCTGAAATGCTATGGATAGTTAATGCCTACAAACTGATTTTTTTTAATGGCCATTGAATCCAGAGAGAGTATGTTCCCATATTTAACATGTATGACATGTTAATTCCAGAGTATAAACTAAACATACAGATTTGTGCCTAGTAATACTAAACTCAAATTCCATTATTGTTTCATTATTAGTCAATATATACCTGAAAATAGTCAAGTTATATGATTTTATTTAGAAAACGAGGATCAAAATAGTTCAGATTTCAATATTTTATAAAAGATAAGAAAGTGTATTACAAATAGACTGATTTAGCCTCACAGTAACTAGTTGTAAAAAAAAATCTTAAATCAATTTTGTTAATAACTCAAGCTAAAGATTTTGTGAAAATGACAAAAATCTTTCCAAGCTGTCTCCTTTGGGAAATAACATCAAATGTTTAGTACTCTTGAATCAGAAACCTAGTTAAAATCATCTTGAAATTTTGGACACTGGCCCAATAGAAATGTGTTTTTATGATTAACTTCAAAGACAAGCTGTAAATGGCCACAGGTGTGTGAGAAGCACACAGATAATTTCCAGGGAAATGCAAAGCATAACAAGGAGCCATCATGGCTCAGCTCAATGGAATGGCCACTACTGAAAATTCAAAGAACTGGGCCGGGCGGTGCTGGTGCACACCTTTAATCCCAACACTCAGGAGGCAGAGACAGGTGGATCTCTGAGTTCAAGGCCAGCCTGGTCTACAGTGAGAATTCCAGAACAGTCAGGGCTACACAGAGAAAATCTATCTCAAAAAAAAAAAGGAGAAAGAAAAAAGAAAAAGGGAAAGGAAGGATGGACGGATGGACAAGTGCTGACAGAAATGTGGGGAAAGGGAACTCCTCTCTATATACTGTTGTAGAAACATCAATTAGTACAGTCACTTGGAGGACCACAGAGGTTCCCCAAAATTTAAAAATAGAACTAGCATATGATCCAGCAGGGCAGCTTCTGAGTGATGTTATTTAAAGGGAAGGAAACGGCATGTGGAAGACACATCCGCAGCTCTGTTTATAGCAATACTGTTCTCAACCGGCAAGAAATGGAGCCCATCAACAGAAGAATAAAGAAAACACAGATATTCAACGGAGCCCTTATCGACGGTGAAAAAGGAAACTCTGGTTTTGACCACAATCCGGATGGAACTGGAAATCGCCATGTGAGTGGAATCATCAGGAGCAGAAGTGTCACGTGACCTTACTCCTGTGGAATCTAAACCGTTGGTCCTGGAGAAACTGCACACAGAGCGGTGGTTACCCGAGGCTGGGGAGGGTAGCGGGGAAGGAAGATGGGCTAACGGTACCAAGTGACACTTAGACAGGAATAAGACGATGTGATGTGCCACTGCACGGGATGGGGGCGGGAGACGGCACAGATTCTGCACCTCGAAAAGCTAAAGAGGGAAAGAGGGAAGAAGGGGAAGACACAGGGAGGAGGAAGGAAGAGAAGGGGGGCAGAGAGGGAAAGAGGAGGGGGGGCAGTAGTAATTCTTTTACCAACTAGAGAGGTTTAAAAAAAAAAAAAAAAGGATGAGGATACTCTTTCAGCAGGATAAATAGCAGCGAACCACCCTGAAGCCCACGTGCAGACAAGCTTCTACAGATTCAGTCTTTCCTTGGTGATGCAGACACCATCAATAGGACACTCAGCTTGAGAGATGACTCAGGCAGTGAGTGCTGCTGCACAGCCATGAGGACCTGAATCTGGATCCCCAGCAGCCACAGAGAAGCTGAGTGCAATGGCAGGCCTCTGGAACCCCAGAGCCGGAGCACAGGCAGAGAGAGACAGGCAGATCCCCGAAGCCCATGGGCCAGAAAGTCAGGTGGAAATGATGAGACCCAGGTTCAGTGAGAGACCCTCAAAATATAAGATGGAAAGGAGCGACGAAGACACCCAGCATCAACCTCTGACCTCCACGTGCCTGTACACCCACATGCACACCTTTATACATGAGTATGTAGCTACATCCCATTCACACACATAAATAACATGGAGAGCAATGAAGGAAGATGCCCAGCATCAACCTCTGGCTTCCACATATATATCTGCATGCATGCACGCACGCACGCACGCACGCACGCACGCACGCACGCACGCCAATGCACACACACATCAATCGGGGTCACCTTTCCAGTTGCTCCTTTATGATCCATGCAGTAATTTAACAGCAAAATCTAGAAACAGACTCTGAATCCTAGAGCCTCAGAAATCCAATGCCATGCTGGGCATGATGGCTCACTCCAGTAATGCCAGCACTTGGGAGATAGAAGCAGGAGGATCAGGAGTTCAAGATTATCCTCAGCTACATAATGGGTTCAAGGGCAACCTTGGCTACATTAAGACCATGTCTCAAAAAAAAAAAGAAGAGGGCTCTCAGCAGGGAACAACACTTGCTGCCGAGACTGAAGATGTGAGTCTGATCCCTGAACTCACTGGCCAGAAAGAGAGAACCAGCTCCTGCAAGCTGTCTTCTGACCTGCACACACATCCCCACAGCACGCACACAAAATAATATATGTGACCGACAACTACAGAACGCTTTCACAATGACAGACATGGCTGAGGTGAGGAGGAGATACACCGGGGATGGATGGTCACATTCCGCAGTGGCAAACACTGGCTTGAATGTTAAGTTCTTTTGAGCAGCAGTTCCCCAAGTTTTTACAAGAGGTACATATAAGTTAGGTAATAATTAGGAAGGAATTTAAAATTTATACAGGTTAAGAGCCCCACCTCACAGACAAACCAGACTAAGGAAGCTCAGTGCTGATGTCATTGTCACATTTCTGGGGGAACTTTTTTGCAATATTGCTGGCATCTCAGAAAGGAGGAGAAATAATACCTCCCCTGGGGGAATGTCCCTGATTCCCCGAGCTGGGTTAATTGCTCACTTTCCCATATTCCCCTGGTGCTCTGTGCTTCGGCTATGACCGTACCACACATACTATTTCTGCAGTGGCATCTTCATTTATACATCTCAGTCTCCCTACTCAAACTGTATGCTCATTGGGGACAGGGGGGAAACATATTGATCCTCGTGGTCTCATGACAGTACTGCAATTAAAGGGTTTCGAGTTTCAATCTATTTGAATAATTAAAAGCCTATGGTCAACGGCTATGGACCACTCGAAGTGCTGGGAACAATCCCCTACACTGTTCTCAACACCCAAGGTTCCCAACGTCACAGTGACAATGAGTGAGGAGGCACACAGCTATGCATGCCACAAGGGAGCCCAGAACCACCAGGCAAGGAAGGGGCAGAGGAGAATGGCTGCGTGGGTACGGGAGGTGGAGGGGGGACCCTTGCAAAGATCGGCCCGAGAGTATCCACCTTCTCCCGGTGCCTCTCACACGTTACGAACATCCCTGGTATTCTCTGAAACCATTAAATCTTTCCAAAAGATGACCTCTTTTGATCACTGCTTTCATAAACGCGTATTAACTCTCAATTAGGCTCCGGACATTGTCTTGCGGGGTACCATTAGGACTAGGTCAGTGTCTCGTTCATGGGGTCCTCAGTCTAACACTGGGGGCGTGGAGATGGATGTGGCACGTGGGATGCTGTGCCGATTATAAAAGGATTCCGTGTTTGTTGAGAACTTAAGACAGGAGCCATGCAAGCATCTCCAGGACTTCCCATTCCACAAGGGAACCAGGAGGGGCACGGGGTAGCCTGTGCTGGAGAGGAAACAGCACAACCAGAGGCGTGGCTTGGGCTCTACACCGAGTACATCCCTCGAGCAGCCACCCCCACCACAGGCCACCTCGTGTAGGAACAGCGGCTCCCTCCCTTCCCCCTGCCTAGTGATCGATCACGTGTGCTCCACTATCTGGAGAACCAGTTACAACTGCTAGTATGTGCTGCTACCCCACGGAGTTAAAAATACACGAAAAAACGGTGAGTCAGCCAAGCGCTGATAACTCAAGCCGTATCTTCTCGAGAAGCCGCCCAGGGGGAGAGCCCACGCGCTGGATTCAGTCAGTGCTGGAAGGCAGCCTTCCATCTGCTCACCACGTGTGTTGGTGGCCATGTCAGCCACTTTCTGAAAGGCGTCCAGGAAGGCAGCTGCTGCTACTACTGTTGTCCTAAAATGCAAACAGATAACAAAAGCATGAGGGATGTCTCACACTGGCAAATTCGTCACAGCTCTTGGGGCTAAAACCTCTGCTACAGAGTGAACAGAACCTTCCAGAGAAACAATCCAGCAGTCGATGGTGTGTTACTGGGTTTTTTTTTTCCCTTAGCACTCAACCCCGATAATGGCCTCACTGTGTAAACTACCAAGAAAAATTTTGCAAAGAAAGAAAACGGAGGTATTTCTACCCCAAAGAAGAAGAAAGTATCCTTAAAAGTATAGACAACACAGGTGCTATCTGCTTTAGTATAGGAAAACAATATATACATACATGAGCTGGCATGGAACCAAATCCTGGAGAGCAGAAAGTTCAACAATTCATTGCCGAAAAGGAAAACTGAGGCCACACGTCGAAAGACATTTTAGAGACATTTAGCACACCAGAGCACCTGATGCCCCAGCATTGTAACTCAAGGCACAGCTCAACCAGTGGGTTGAGCTCACAGGGTGCTAGCAAACTACATGCTGCTTTCCTCCCTAAATCCCAACTATCATGAGACTAAGATACTGTGTTTTGGTTCCATTTGTTTTTGTTATGCTAAGCCTCAGGATGCTCTCTCAACTGCATCTTTTGAAGTCCTAAAAGTAACAACAGGAAGAATTCAGACTCATTTCATAGCCTAAGAATTTTTGAATGCTAAGCGCTACCTTAAGCGCTACCAGATGGATGCACCGGGCACTTTGTGGCCTGCTGGTTCCTAGCACTCTGGCCTACACCACCATGAACTCAGGAATGACCAGCATCCCAGGCTGCTCTGGGACAAACCAACAAGCCTCGCCCCCATCATGCAAGGACTTAAAACCAAACTCAAAGACTGATGCTATCTTCACGTGTTTGTTACATGACTCGAGTCTCTACTGAGCCTTCCCAAGAAGGCAGTCAACTAAAAGAAGAATAAGTTCTAGAAAACAGAGTTCAGAAGGCAGAAAAGGGAATGGTCTATCTTAAAGGTAACAACAGAGCCTTTGGAACAAAGGGTTTCTGAAAGGCTCTGGATACGGTCCCTTAAGGCCAAACTTCAAAATGAGGCAGCCTGACAGTTTCTAGTAGATCAAGAAGATATCTGCTCAAGCCAGATGTGGTGGCGCACGCCTTTAATCCCAGCACTCGGGAGGCAGAGGCAGGCGGATCTCTGTGAGTTTGAGGCCAGCGTCGTAATCTGTAGTGGGGCCTCAGCGACTGTAATGGCCTGGTCTACAGTGAGTTCTAGGACAGCCAAGGCTACACAGAGAAACCCGGTCTTGAAATAAAGAAGCTCAATTTTAAACACTAGCCCTTCCCCACCCCCCCACCCCCCCACCCCCCCACACAGACACACACACACACACACACTTCAAAGCGTATTTTTAAAGCGTTGGCATCAAATGCAAACACTGGAAAGTTATCTTTATCAAACATCCTGAGACGTATAAATAGCTCATTCGGACTTACGCTGTGTATCTGACAAGCCAGCTTGATTTAGTCTCCTTCAACTCAATGCCAATCAACCACATTTTATGAGCCAGCTGCAGGCAAAGCTTTGGCCATTACAGTCGCTGGAGCCCACTGCAAATTACGACGCTGGTCAATACTAAGGAATTAAAGAGCTTGTAATGGCAGTCACCCTGCGCTTTCTGACGTCATCGCAGGACATTCTGGCCCGGTCTGTGAGCACAGAATAAATACAAAACCACCAAGAGCTAAAGGGGTGATCCGGCTTAAACACCCCAGGACAGATGTGCTGCCTCTGCAGGGGTGACTGCAGCCTTTCTCCAGGGCACAAAATTCACTCTCAGGAAGATGCTAGTAATCTGATAAACTGAGAAAGAAATGTCCCTGATCTCAGAAGACCTAAAGAGGGGGCCGTTGTTGTTGTTGTTGTTGTGTGTGTGTGTGTGTGTGTGTGTGTGTGTATGCAGAAGTCTTCCTTCAGTTTACTTTCTATGGTCAAGACAGGTGGTGAGCTCATTACTTCAAGCTCCTCACCAGCAAAAGAGAAAGAGAACAATTTTTTTTCTTCAGGCCTATACTGAAGGCCCACCCTACCATCCAAGAGTGGACAAGAAAAATGAAGGGGAAATTTAAATGCTTTAGTTCAGGAGGAGACCTCCAAGAGAGGGAGACTAACTAACCTATGTGAAATAAGAGCAGTGGATGAGCTAGGGCCAGAAGGCCAGGGAAGCTCCATGAGGAGGCAGTGAGGACCTCAGATGAAGACCCAGACACGCCCCAGCAAGCCAGAAAGCAGGGAGATGGTCAAGGACCCGAAAACTGGAGAAGGCACACATTCAGAGCCCAGCGTCTACTTGGGGTGTCACATACAAGGCTGCAGAGATCCCCCACAAGGGAAGCTGCAGGAAACGCATGCACTCCTGCCCAGTTCTGAACCACAGGGAAGCCGTGTGCCTCTAGTCCCCGGGGCAACAGCTCGCTGTTGCCCCTGGTATGTACTGGCAGAGACTCAGGAATGTCCCTCATCTATTACCCATATGGCTCTTTCCTAGAACAGCCCTACCTACTGCTCTGTCCTCTCTTCCATTCTCATCCATCTCAGGCCAACCAGTCATCCCCCAAACTTCACAGGTGAGGATTATCCAAATGGTCATTTCCAAGTGTCCCATGCTTCTTGGAGCACCCACTAAGCACAGTGGTATCTCTTCCCACACTGACTTTAAGGGGTGGAGCTGCAGCATGTGGGTATTCCATCTATTACAGCAAGTGAAAACGGAACAGGCACACTAGGCGATACGGGGTTCCTAGAGGAAATCCGCAGCAGATCCTGTTTAAGCAGCTTTTTGGGGCCTTTTTTGGTTTTGGTTTTGGTTTTTTCAAGACTAGGTTTCTCTCTGTAGCCTTGGTTGTCCTGGAACTCACAGATGTGGTGGTATTGTGTTCCCCAAAATATTGTGCACGCTAATAAACCTATCTGGGGTCAGAGAACAGGAAGCCACAATATTAAATATAGAGGATAGGCAGTGGTAGCACACGCCTTTAATGCTAGCATTCCAGAGGCAGAAATCCCTCTGGATCTCTGTGAGTTCAAGGCCACATTGGAAACAGCCAGGCATGGTGACTCACGCCTTTAATCCCAGGGAGTGATGGCTGATGGCAGAAAGGTATATAAGGTGTGAAGACCAGGAACTAGAAGCATTTGGCTGGTTAAGCTTTCAGGCTTTCCAGCAGCAGTTCAGCTGAGATTCATTCTGGATGAGGACTCAGAGGCATCCAGTCTGAGGAAACAGGATCAGCTGAGGAACTGTCGAGGTGAGGTAGCTCTGGCTTGTTCTACTTCTCTGATCTTTCAGCATTCACTCCAATAACTGGCCTCAGGTTTGATTTTATTGATAAGAACTTTTAAGATTCATGCTACACACAGAGATCTGCCTGTCTCTGCCTCCTGAGTACTGAGATTAAAAGGTGTATGCCACCACCACCCAGCTAGGCATAACTTTTTTTTTTTTTTTTTTTTTTCAAGACAGGGTTTCTCTGTGTAGCTTTGGAGCCCGTCCTGGAACTCACTTTGTAGACCAGGCTGGCCTCGAACTCACAGAGATCCACCCATCTCTGTCTCCCCAGTGCTGGGATTAAAGGCATGTGCCGCCACCGCCCGGCTTAGGCATAACTTTCATACCGTAAAATTTACTTCTTCTAAATGTCTAAGGGTTTATCTCCGTGGCTTTTAGTAAACGTAGAATTGTGCAGGGAGCCACACTCCAACTTGAAAACATTCCCACCATCTCATAAAGACCCATCAGTCTCCTTTTAAAACCCTAGCCCAGCCGACCACTGCTAAGACCTTATCTCTATAGATAGCCTTTTCTAGATAACGTCATGTAAATGGATCTGTGTACCAGTCTACACTGAGATTTAAACTCTGTCTGCGGGAAGAAAATCCAGAGAAGAACCTGGGACTCCGGAACCAGAAAGCTCGTGTGCAATCTCCATTCTGTCACTGGTGACATCTCTGTGAACACGCTCTTACCTGTGCCTAGACTTCTTCAGTCAACCTCAGCTGCACTGAACCTTGTGGGGGTGAGATTGTTGACAAGTTCACGTATGCTTGGCACACAGTGGGTGCCACATAAACAGTATCCGTTATTACTCTATCTAATCAACTCCGAAGGAGCAGAAATGAGTAAGATTTCACACATGGGGGAGGGGCAGGGTAATATTAATTGATACTGATTAAGCAGAGCCCACTACATGCTCTATCTGTGACATTTCTAAATGTAACCCAGATGTGCGTGCTGACCCACACCTCCCTGTCTGAAGGATGTCGCCTCTTCTAGTACAACACACGTGTCTACTTACCGCAGCTGGGACTGCAGCTTTCCGGCTTTGTTTATGAAATCTTCCCAAACTGGATAGCTCCCCTACGACAGAACAAAGCCAGCAATCAGTCACAGTGTGACGAGCCAAACACCCATTTCCAACCACGCAAGGAACAATCTGCAGATGTGACCCTCCTTTGTAGGACATCTACGACACACACAGGCTCGGGAGCTCTGTCAGATGTGCCCTACCCTATAATCTTGCAAATAACCACGGACACCAATAAGAACTAGTTTCACAGACTCTTAACACCTACACCTTGGGCTCAATGCGTGTACACAGTGGGTCCAAATTTTAAAAATACAGAACGTTCAAGCCTCTCTCCTGGGTCACCTGTGCATGCAACATGGCTCTGTCTGTTCTCATCTTTGTCCTACACAGCAGGAGGAGGGAACTGGGTGACTGAAACTCCTCCCTGGGACAGGTGGCTATCGGGAAGTCCTATCAGCCTATCAGACTCTCAAGGCTGGAAAATAACCTAAATATAGCCACCCAGCTGATATTTAACTCTATGTACACTATGTATACTATGGCAGCAGGCGGTTCCCGAGCAAACTTCAGCCAGCACGGGGCTCATCCCATTCCTCGGTGCCTACGTCAAGCCATCTGCCATCCTTAACGTTCACACGGCTCTAGTTTTAACCTCCCAGAAGCCCTTAGAATCAACACTGATCATCTTTCCTCTGTACTGAATTCTGCAGTCCAATCCCACTTCTCTAAGGGACCCACAGTGTCCTAGAGGCAGCGCAAGGGGTCTCCTCCTCCTCCTGGGTACAGGACTGGCATGCAGTCTGCCCCTTCCCTTCCCATACACGTTACATACAGACTGAGCGGAAGCAGCCATCCACCAAGAGGGTGGTTTACCTTTCCTCCAGTCAAACCCAGTAAAGGTGAGAGGACAATGTTTATTTTGAAACTTATATGCATAAGAGTTAATACCTTGTTTAAGAATTACCCTTTTATATAATTCTCTAGCCATCAATTCTGTCTGAAAATGTACATACAGGTTACATGGAAAGCTGCCTTAGGATTAAAATGGGTTACTTCTGGGAGCTAAGATTTGGACCAATATATTGCTTTCTTCTTTGTACTTTTCCGTGCGGTATGTTGTTTTGCTTTGTTTTTATAAGGGTCGTGTATCATTTTAATGAAAACAATAAAGTCATTACATTAAAAAAATTTAAGACCAAATTAGAGGTTCTGGCAACAATCACCCCATGAATTTTCTACCAGGCCAAGCCCCGCAGTCTGTTTTACATATGCTGCTAGCTCACATCCAGCTGCTCTGCAACAGTGCATCTGGGTCCTGCTGGGGCTCATCTCAGCCATTTGTTCCCACAGGACACTGAGCTGCACCAGGGCTCTTGGTAGAAGCCCTCTGGCACCTACATCTGAGTCATGCCAACCAACATCTAGACATGGGTCTTGACACAGGGTGCTTCTCCTGTGTTTATCCCCTGGGGGCACCTCCAACCCAACCACAGAACTGAAATATTAACACACGAGCCTGCCCTGGTAGTGTACAATTAAAATCCCAGCACTCAGCCTTGGCTACTTACCAAGTTCAAGGCTAGCCTGCACTATAAAAGATGATGTCTCAAAAAAAAAAAAAAAAAAAAAAAAATCAAGGGCCAAGGGGACTGGAAAGACAGCAAGCAAGCCTGAGGACCTGAGTTGGATCCCCAGAACTCACATGAAAATTCAGGGCACGGTGATGTGTGCTTGTAATACCAGCACTGAGGAGGCAGAAACAGGCTCATCTCCAGGGCTTGCTGGCAGCCAGTCTAACCTAATTGGTGAGTGCTTAACCAATGATAGATCCTGTCTCCAACAAGGCAGAGAGCATCCCTGAGGATGGTATCTTAGGACAGTGGTTCTCAGCCTGTGGGTTTCGATCCCTCTGGAGTGGAACAACTTTTTCATAGGGGTCACATAGCAGATATTTACATCACTATTCCTAACAGCAGCAAAAGTGCAGTTATGAAGTAGCAACGAAATAATTTTATGGTTGGGGGTCAGCACAACATGAGGATCACAGTATTAGGAAAGTTGAGAACCACTGCCTGAGGATGTCCTCTGGCCCACCTACACACACACACACACACACACACACACACACACACACACACACACACGCACGCACACACATATGCACGCACGCACACAAGCACGTACGCACCCACATAAGCAAGCAAGAGGGAAGGAAGGAGAAAAAAGGTGAGAAAGGGAGGGAGGGAGAAGAGATTGACTGAGCCCAATCTACCTTGAGGGCACTCAGACCAGCACCACAGGCCCATCAAGACACCATAAAGACCTGCTTTGACTCCTCTGTGTTCACTATTTCTCTATCAAGTCTGGATAGGAATTACTCTTCCCAGAACCAACAGCATTCAGGGTAACTCAGAGTCCCTCTGGCTGGCCTCTAGAGACCTATCCAGATGGAGGTACCTTCTGAGGGCACTGAGGATGGAGGCTCATTAGGGTCTGTCTAGCCAGACCCTCCTGACAGGAAGCTTCTGGAGAAACCCGAGGACATTTAGAAAAGAGCCATCCTGCTTCTAGCTGGAGGTGCTACCGTCATCTACAGTATGGTACAGCCCTTCTCCTCCCAAGCACCTAGCTGGTCAAGATTTATGACGCTGAATCAGGCCAGGTGTGGCTGTTTATGCTTATAACCCCAGCACCTGGAAAAGAGTCAAGGAATGCCGGGAATTGAAAGCCAGCCTCAGCCACACTGTGACCTCACTGGGCTATATGAGATGCTATCTACCCAAAAAAAAGAAAAGGAAAAAAAAGGAGAAGAATTTGAAGCATACTAAGTGACAACTTGCTGGATTAGCCAGAGGCCTTCACACATCACCTAACAGCCAGACCAGCAATTTGCTACGGGAAATCACTGGGCCCTTTAGGGCCCATTTCCCTATAATGATAATAATTAAAACACTTCAGTCACATCACTGCCTTTTGGTTAAGATCAGGAGTCGGACAATTCCACCACCCTTAGGAGTAGCATCACCACCCATCAACACAGAGAGACTGGGAGAGAAACAGGGAAGGGAAACCTGGGAGCCGCCTCGATGGAAGCGACTACTTCTCCCATTCGCTCTGTGACATCAGTCACTGGACCTCTGCATGGCGGACACCATGAACTCACAGGGGTGGTTTGGGGAACTGAGATCAAGGAGACACCTGCACTTCTGTGTTCACTGCGGCACGACTCACAACAGCTAACACAAGGCATCCGCCTGAGTGTCCGTCAGCCGCCGGTGGGCTACAGAAAATGTGCACCTGCACCATGGAACGCTGCTCACTCTGTCGCCCTAACAACAGAGTGCAGTCCTAAATGAAATACTCGAGACACAGAAAGACAAACCCCACACGCTCTTAGCAGTATGGAACCCAAAACATCTGACCGACCCAGCGGTGGGAGGAACAGGGGTGCAGGTGAGGCTGGTCAAGGATATTTAATTATAACTTAGATAGGAGGGAAACAGAACTGGAAGGCACTGGGGGCACTGCCTGGAACTGTGGGGAGTGGCTGCACCCGGGGAGAAATCGGGAATGACAGCTAACAGGAAATTTCTCTCTTGGGTGATGAAAGTTCTCAAGAACAGCGTGGTAAGGACGTGTGACTCTTAAGAACAGACTACAAACCTGTCAGCTTTCAATGGGCACATTGTATGATACATACAGCTTTTCTGTACAAATATGGCCACGCCTACAGGGGATCAGTACAGCGACTGGCACACAGAAAAGCCCATGTTCGAGACGACGGGTCCTGGCATTTCAGGTTCTGAGAAATCTCCTTCAGGATGCTCACTGGGAGCCACGCTGCAAACAGGCTGTGCCGGCCGGGATCCCTCCTCCCTGGTCCCCGCTGCAGAATCAGGCAAGGTGGGAGGCAAAAGGAGGCTCAACCTACCTTACATGAGAAGAACAGATCAGGGCGGCTTAGCTCTACAGTGTCAGCAGACTGTCTGCTGATCCTAAACAATGAAGTAGTCAGCCCCCACCCAGATCAGTGTGCCTGAAAACCGCAACAGCTCAAAACACTTACAGAACTCACCGGAGGGAGTGTGTGTGTGTGTGTGTGTGTGTGTGTGTGTGTGTGTGCGCGCGCGCAAATAGCCCAGTGACAGAGAGTACACCTAGTGTGTGTGAGGTCCTAGGTTCAATTCCCAGGGCTGTCAGAAAAAAAAAAAAGACCTTTTTATCTGCCCCTACCTGGAGCCTCACTTCAACTGTTCCCAAATTAGAAACAGAAAAAGGAAAAGAAAGAAAAAAAAGGAGGGTCTCCTTTCTCATCATGGGATAGAGCACACAGCTTCCCACCCACGAACGCCCACCCAGCCACAAGAAGACTGCCAAAAGCAGCCCTCTCCTGACTGAATGCTATTTGAGGAGCTATCACAGTGTCAAACCCACCTGTTCTAGGTAATCTGTAATTTAATGGAGTCAGAAAAAAAAAAAAAGTCAGATTTCTAAGAACAGAAAACAAAAACCTAATTGTTGGAAAATGAAAAAAAAAAAAGATGTAAATGTTATTAAAACTTGAAAGCAAGGTGACCCAGGTTGTACCAGATTTTTTTTTTCCCCTGATGTTTCTTTCAAGGAAAAAAAGTCTCTGCCCACCCAAAAGGAGTCTTACTACAGACAGCCAAAGACTTGGAGGATGTGTGCAGGGAAGAAATAACTGTAGAAAGACTGAAAGACAATTATTAAAAAGCCATGGGGTGTTAACTATTTGATGAAGATTTGATGAAGGTGGTACTCAGGTGTCAGGAGACCCTGGGGGCACTCAGAACCCTTTGGAGAGCAACGCCAACCTAGTCTTGCATTTTCTAGGCTCCACCAAGAAGTGGAAGAGAACGATCCTGAGTTTCACATGTCTTCGCTGGTGTCCTGGGCACAGTGGAAAACCCTGAGGAATGCCTCCCGGAGCTGTGAGAAGGACACACACGCACACCCACACCCACACCCACACCCACACCCACACCCACACACACACACACACACACACACACCCACACACACACACACACACACGCTATGGGGCTCATCAGAGAACACATGTAGGTTTCAGAACTCTACAGACACACCACAATCAAAGAAACGAAGACTCCACCCAGGACCGTTTCTGCTTCATCCAGAGTCACAGGCAAAACCAGACACTCCTCCCCAGGAGCCACCCGAGGCCTTGCAGAAGGGGGAGGTTTTAGAAGCCTTGAACACTGAACTCAGATCACACCAGAGCTGGGAAAGAGGAAAGCACCCTGCTTATGAAAAGAAGAGAAAACCTGGTTATTCATCAAAATGCACCCAGACAGGAGAGGGTCTTTCCTGGTCACATGATTTCATGCAGCCGCCTAGTTGGGGTCCCCATCATGCTCCACAAACACAACCCAATGGCTGTCTTCTCTTCAAAACTCAAGGTGGAAGGTGGAGCTCAATCATTTTGCAAACTCCACTCGCTGCCCAACACAAATACTGCTTCTTCCAGAACACTCTGAGCCATCACCCCTCACCACCTACCCTCCCAGATTAGCTGTGTCCATTCCCTCGACCTAGTACATCATACGATCCATGTATGAGCCACGAGCCAGGGGCTCTCCCTTCTAAACCATGAGACAAGGATAGAGAACAGGCTAGTGGAAGGGAACGTCTGTCCGGTTAGAGAGAGGCTTCCTGGTACAATGACGAAGGAGCGGCAGCCACTGCTGGCGGGGGGTCAAAGCACCCAGGGGACACTGAGGTGCTACAATTTTGCTGAACAGGAGCAAAACCGGGCAGGGTGGACAAGGTTGCTGAGGCCAGCCTTCAAGGGCAAAGTCCAGAGCTGAGCCACAAAACGGGACAGCAGAGGGAGCCAGGGTGGCCTTGGTTCCGATGACAGGTGACATCAATTCCAGGCTGGCCAGGTGATACACAAACCTGGCTTGTGGGTCACATACCTGGCAGCTGCCTGGTCCCTTTGGGAAAGAAGGGAAGAATAAAGTCCTATTCTTTTCTTTTTTTAGGGAGAGGGCTTCCTAAATCTCCTTCCCCTTCAAGAATTTGATGGCCCCTAGCCAGTCTGTAAACCGCCTTCTCCACATCCACCCTTAAGGTGGAGTCTCTCTCCTCTCCTCCCCTCCCTTCCCCTCCTCCCCTCTCTTCTTCTTCCTCCTCTGCCTCCATTTGTCCCAAGCCAGGAGCCAAGCCTCCACCGAATGCAGGAGCAGGACACAGATGTCAGCCAACAGACAGTGAATTTTGGGGTGGCCTCACTTGATTTTGTTCTACATTAAACAAATGATGGCATCCTACACTCGGTGTGGGACGAACTGTGTAACTCCTCCTCGGCAGGGCTGGTGACCGGTGCTCCATAAATAATGGACCAACTGCTTCTCCCACACTCGCCCCACGGTGACAGCCGAGATCAAGGGACAGCTGAAGGAATTCGATAGCACATCACCACCTCCAGGGACACAGAAGGGCAGGGGCTGTGGCTAGAAAACCCACAACCTAAGAGGAACCAGGAGAGCTAGGGAGGGCTCTCATGAGGACGAGGATCAGTTCAATGAGGAAGAAAATCGGGATTAGCAGGGACCAAGCTATAGGGAATGGGTTCCAGCACAAAGACCTTTGTCCTGCCCAGAAGGGGCCAGACAGCGGCTGGCTGATTAAGCAGGTAGGACCAGATAGGTCCTGTATTCCTTTGGAGGAGATGGCTGGCGAGGGTCGCATCAAACATCAGCACTTTCTAAACAGTTGCTAGGTACCAGGCATCTATCTGGATCTCAAGTATTAACTGATGCGCCTGACCCTGGAGATCTGGCAAAAAATGCAAACTTTGCTTTCCCTGCTCAGGCGGGGAAGGGGGGAGGGGGAACACGACACACAACCCTGGGCGGTAGCATGTACAACCTGAGCTGAGTGCTGCTGACTGTTGTGGAACACTTCCTGAGGAGTCCAGCCTAGAACACACTCACATTCCATGTCTGCAACAAAGCCTATGATGCTATGATTTTGTCTATGAGAAAACTGAGGCCCAGAGTCACAGAGAAAGGTTTAAAAAAAAAAAAAATCTGACGCCAGATCTTTCTGACTGCAGACGTGACCCTGGGTCTGGGGAGTCAAAGCAGCCTGAGGGACAGACCCAGACTCAGGTCCCAGTCCAGTGTGACAAAGTGACTCAGCCCGCCATTAGGTTCTGCTTTAGATGTGTGTCCTGCAGGAGCTAAGGCAGAACAGAGGCGAAACTCCAGAAACACGATGATACCTGCACAGAACTGTGTGTCACTCTAGAAATGGTCGGGTCAGCCATGGAAAAAGCATGCACGAAACAAAGAAAACCCCCTTGTACAGAGAAAAGCCGAAATCACACTGGAGCACACAGTTGCTGGCACTTGTATGAACGGGGGTGATTTTTTTTTCTCATCTTCGGATTTTCCTCGGGCACTGGAATGGATCTCTGTAGCTTCTCTAGTATGGTCATCACCACAGCATCATGCTTCCTTCCCAAGTCCTCTTGGTGAGCCCAGCCTCCAGGGAGATAAAAAGCGAAGAAGAAGCAAGCGTGGAGAGGGGTCTGGCCCTTCTGACCCAAGCTGAGCATCTCTGGATTCAGGAATGCATTCAGCTTCCAGAAGTGGGTGTGCATAATTAGGGCCGGGGCCCAGGAATGCCTGCCAGAGCTCTGTCCCCCAGACTAAACTTCCCCACCCTGGCCTGCATGCAAGATACGGGTCTCATAAGAGCCTCAGATGAAAGGCACCGGGTGAACCCATCCATCATAAATACCAGTCCCGGGCTTTTATTTTCTGATTGGGACTTGCCTAATCCACTAATTATCCCTGTCCATCAGGTGGATGACAGCCGGGGGATAATCAATGGTTGTTGCGTCCTTGCCCGCCCACCCTCACACACTTGCCCAAGTACACCCGCAATAAATACGCCTGTGAAAATAGGAAGGCACACCCACAAAAGGTGGTCCCCCTCACAGACTGCCCCCTCACAAGCTCCTCCACACTCTAATTAAAGCAAGGGCACTGAGCTTCCCTTTCACCCACACGGCCAGGTCGGATGCTCAGGATGTTTTCAAACATATGGGTGCGTCTCCACGTAACAATTAAAAAAAAAAAACTAAACCAACATGTAAACTGTACCTTCAAATTTGCTTTGGGTTTTAGGTCCTTTAACCAGAAAGCAAGCAAGCCATCTGTCTGTCTGTCATGAGCTATCCAACAGGGCTGCCACTAGAGACTGAGGGTTATTTAAATTTAAATTACGAGGAAATAAAAAGTACAATGTCTACACACTGGAAAGATCTAGAACTGCTTTCGCTATGGAAGCTTCCCTTGGACAGCCTGGCATCTGTTCTGTGCTTCACACCTGCAAAGGACGTTCGGGATTTTATTTATTTGTTTGTTTTCCTTTTGACAAGGGGTTTCACTATGTAGCCCAGGCTCGCCTGGAACCTGTGATGCTCTTGCCTCTGCCTTTTGAGGGATGGGATTACAGTGGCCTGCACTGTGGGTCTTTCCTTTTCTACCCTTTGTAGCATGTGTTTACACATTCTAGATTTCTCTGCAAACAGAACTCCTTTTCCTCTCCTTTCCCATTCTCCAAACTCACCTGTATGTACGTGTACACACACACACACACACACACACACACACCCCTAGACTTTCACTGCCCTGCTATTTTTTCAATGGTTATTTAAAACAGTACCTCCCACCAGAGGGTAAGTAAGTGGCTGCCTGTGCACCTTATACTGCCTGAGGAAGTTTTCAAAGGGGTCACCCACCCTGGCCACCTAGGAGTCTTGGGTCTAAAGAGACCCAAGAGCAACATTAGACCACCCCAGTATGTGGATAGTGCCAAAGGAACCACAAAGGACTTCACGGCAACCTTAGGGAGGCATGTGCTTGTGCGTGCATTCCACACGTCCTTCCCAGGAGAAATCGGGTGCAGAAAGAGCAAGCGACTTGTGCAAAGTGAGAGGGTCTGCCCTCACTCCCACTTTATTGTACGAATTGCTGCTAAATTTGCTCGGTTCCTCCGACAGTGAAATTGGCCCATCAGCTCACCTGGCTGACTCTCCAACTCAGGAAACATGAGAACTCATTCTTTAAGCACCTAACGCAGGGTTTCAATGTTCTTACCTAAGGCTCCTACAAAATGTGTGTGCACCCTTAAGCCTTCCCCCGATAATGCCTGCTTCACGGAGCCTTCACTGTGCAGGGTCCAGAGCTGCTGCTCCATTCCTGTGTTCCTGTCTGTCAATACCCACGAGACGACAAGCACAACACACCACAACTCGTGTGCCTCACGAAGTTCAAAGTCTGCACCTCACGACTTCGCACCCGCACCCGCATGCTCATCCACCTCTTTCCAGCACAACACGGACCTACCAACTCCAAAATGGCTTTCACCTTTGAGATCCCGCTTCCATCACTAGCTAGCATTTCTGTTCGCCCAACCCTCGCAGAGGCAGGCACAGGTTCATGAACTCATCCAACCCACCCCAAGGGACTAGCCTTGGCCACACTACGTGCTGAATCGGTTTCCATTTGGAGCAGGACAGCACCTCATCCATTACCCAACTCCCACCCCACGCTTCCAGGGAAGATGCCCTGGTGGACCACAAAAGGTGCTATACTTGTTTTTACAATGCTTGTGCATGCAAGCGTGTGTGTGTGTGTGTGTGTGTGTGTGTGTGTGTGTGTGTGTGTGTTCACTGGCTATCATCCATCCAGGGACAGAGAGCCTTGACAGACAAATACATTCAAGAGTCCGAGCGTGACTAGAGTCAGCTGGCTCAACTTCAGATCTGTTCCCAGAGTGACCTTAGAGGCAAGTGACTTCATCACCTGGTGCCACGCCGTCCCATCTGTAAAAGATGCTAATGGCCAGTTCCTGCCCCCAGAGGATGATTACGAAGTTCATGAAAGAATCTAAGTGCTTGGAGGGGGGGTGAGTAGCACAAAGAGCTCAACTCTGCTTTAGTGAAGCAGCATTCAATGGCACCCTTCCTCAACAGGACATTAAATGAGTGCCTACTATGCACAGGCACTTATGTGGGGACAGCCTGGAAGAGAGAAGAGGTCAATATGCTTTTTAAAAAAAAAACTCAGTCTTTTTGGAAGGCTGAAGAGGAAACCGTTGATCCCAAAGCCTCGAAGGACAATATTCTCCAAGTTGGAAAAACTGGAGAGCAGCTAGCTGGTGGGAGTTCCTCAAATGGGGTAACGCCTCACCAGGGTCTCAAAGAGGAAGAAGAAACTGTTCTGGCAAAAAGAGAAAGAAAACAGCAAGACGGGAAATGTTTCTCCAAAGTCATGGCTAGCATGACTCAGTACGTCCACCAGGAATATACTCCAGCTATAACCGGGGTGGAATGAAACACATAAAAAGAGAGAACCTCTTGCTTCCTGAACGACAGAGGAAGCCTCTGGTAGCTCAGGGTGGCCTGGGCGCCTCTCCCACTGACCGCTGGCGCAATCCCTGCAAAACCTAGAGAGAATCGGGAAGGGTTTGCTAAAAGGGCGAATTCCTGAGCCCCACCCCAGATCAACAAAGAATTTTAAGGGTGGGCCTAGGGATCTGCATGGGAAGACACTCTTGCTTTCTCAAAACTACCCAGACAGCAAGACTGGAGGACCCCAGCAAGAGATAAGATGGCAAGTCCTCCCCCGTAAGCCCTTGGAAACTGGGAACTCAGCAACCTCCTGGCACTCACGTCCATATCCAACATCTTTCGAAATAATCCAGAAGATGAGCGCTCACACACAGGAATGTAAGCAGAGACGTGCTTTGTGAGACACTCAGGTTCCAGAAGCTTTGAGAAGTGCATTCCTTTAGGCCACAGATAAATCCTTCAAGGAAGGCCATAAAGCTGCAAAAATGTCCTTACTGCAGTGTTTCTTCAGTTAGTGAAAAACCGTCCTGGCCCAAACACAGTTAAGAGGCTAGCCCCCCACCTCAGGGCCTTTGCACAAACTGAGCCATCCTTCCGCAGGTCACTAGTTGTTACTCAACGTTCCCCTTCCATGAGACTCTCCCTCACCACTCTTGGAGACATGGACTCCTTTTAGCATATAAGAGAATTGAGGCTACAGAAATGGCCCAAGAGTTAAAAGTACTTGTTGCCCTTACAGAAGACCCAATTTCAGTTTCCAGCACCCACACAGGGGCTCTCAATTGTCTATAATTCCCATCCCGTGGGAGTCCAATGCCCTCTTCTGGCCTCCCAGGACACCAGGCATGCGAAACACCCATACACATAAAATAAATAATAATAAAAAATAAAAATAGTTTTGAGAATGGATCCATGCCACTTATCTATCCCTTTTATCTGTCACCACTGCACTAGGTCCCAAAGGCAGGAATTCGTGTCCATTGTTTGCTGTTCTATATCCCCAGCACTTCAAGCTGGACCTGGCACACAGTAGGTGCTCAAGTATGTGTCCGTCCCCCCCCACCCCCGTGGACTTTACTATAGACAAACAAAACAAAGTCACGTGGCCGTCACGGAAACTGGCATAGCTTATATAACTCCACACATGGGAAAGGGAAGACCAGATGAAAAGGAGGTTTCACGGTCCCTTTAATTGTCTGGGCTTTTGTGAGCCTGAACACATAACCCACTTTGTAATTGGTGCTTATGGGGAACTTCACTTAATTGAAGTTTCCAAGTTTTCTTCCATTAATTTTATATAACTTATATAATCTTTCAGAAGTAATCCCCCATGAAATGCTCTCAAAACATTTGCTTTTTTTTTTTTTTTTTTTAAAGGAAAAAAACTCTGCCTCCTCTGACTTAATTAGGGTACCCCTAATTAGGGCCGGCACAACATCAAACGGCCAGGTTCCCTAGGAACCAGGTTCCATGGGACCGCAGGTCTCCTTCTGGTTGCAGAATGACCTCAGTCCCGGCAGCAGTGGGCTCCGGGCTTGGCCAGGGGCTACTCCTGGCGAGGCTCCTTACTACCTGCTTCCTATTGGGGTGTCTGATGCAATTATTCAGGCCCCATATCACATCCTGCTGTGGCACTGGCTTTGAAGGTTCAGTAAACAGTCATTTCAAAACAAAGAACGACCATTAAACCCAACTCAAAGACTTCCTTAATGGCAGCATGCTCAGCGGCAAGAAGCCTGGCTCCAGAACGCAATCATGGTCTCCCTGGAAACCAATCCACCACATTGCCAGCCCCCACCGGCAAGGGTCTCCCCACTCCCGGCTGGCACTCAGTCTTCCGGAGCGGGTTCAAATACAGCATGTGTCCTGAGGTGGGCCACATTGGACTCCATCACTCTCCACCTACATCTCTCTGTTAATAAGGTAGAGGCACCAACAGATAGGTCAACTGCTCAACCATTTCAGGCCAATTATTGGGCCCTTCCCTTGAGACCTCTCAAAGTTTCTTGGGTGGGTAGGGTTCTGTGCATGTATGCATGTGGGTACACACACGCCCATGAACACAAGCAGGCCAGAGGTGGATTTGGGGTGTCCGCCTCTCTCTGCCGCCAATAGCTCTGCGGTTACAGGAGTGTGCAGACACGCCCCGTGTTTTATGTGAGTGCTAGGATTTGAACTCTGGGCCTCATGTTGGCACAGCAAGCATTCTCCCCCGATGAGCCATCTCCTCACCCCACCACCCCGTCACCCTACCCCACAAAGCCTCTTGAAGAAGCCCAGAGGCAAATCTAGATTCTGTGTGCGATATATGCAGAATCCTGATGATATAGCTGAAATCATCGAAGGGATGGATGAAATGCACCCACCACAGTATATGAACAGAAAATCCTGAAATGCCACACTCTGAGGGACAACCCGAGTGGCACGTTAGAGCACAGTCGTAGAGCTGATATCACACGGCCTGGGCCTAACTTTGGGCTCCACAAATGGCCAAACCTCTCCGCGCCTCTGCTCCCCCCATCTGTAAAATGGGAATGAAAGCAGTGTCTACCCAACTGGGTTGTTGGGAAATTAAATCAGCTTCTGAGTGGCAAACACTTGGTGCCTGGTAGTTCTGACCACAGAAACGTTTATTGCACAAGGAAGATGAAATCCAGTCGTCAGCTGGGTGTCGTCCCGACCAAAGGCATTCTGTGAATCTGTCTGCCCACCCCAAGTGGAAATCAGAGGCACTCCTCAACATCCCCACAGACTCTTGTGTTGACTTCTGGGAGTGTGACTACCATGAAGACTGATGTCTTGCCTGTGACTCTTGTAAAGAACTTCAGGACAAGGCCGAAACAGACTTGTTCAGAGGCCCGTCTTTCCCAGCCAGCCATGGCCGGCATGCCCCAAGCACATCAGCAGATTGTAGAATGTACATACTGCTCTTGAAAATTATTTGTATGTTGAAAGCGGAAAAGCAAATATGGATTGCAGTATCAAACTCGAGTGATCTTGTCCTTTTCTGAAACAGGAATGGTACTACCAGCAAGAAATTCTAGGGTGTGTGTGTGTGTGTGTGTGTGTGTGTGTGTGTGTGTGTGTGTATGTACATGGGTATACATGCTTGAGACCAGGTACCATCAGCAAGGAATTCTGGGGTGGCTGTGTGTGTGTGTGTGTGTGTGTGTGTGTGTGTGTGTGTACATACTTAAGACCAGGCTTGTTTCCAAATGTCAGAGTTTTCATTTAAATTTACATAGACTTCCCCAATCTGAAAGTCTCAAGTCTAATATGACCAGAAATCTGGAATTTTGGGGAGTGTCATCACACTGATGCCCAATAAAGTTTCAGAGTTTGGACTTGAAGACTGTGTGAAACAGCCTCACGTAGCTTGGACAGACACAGAAGGGCACTCATTTGCCAGGTATTTCACACCAAATCATTTACATCTACTTCCTCTTTTAATCCTTGAGGTAAGTATTGTCCCCTCACCTATTATGTACAAAAGAAAAAAAAATCAGGAAAAGTAATGATTTGCCCAGAATAATGAGGCCAAGAAATGGCAGAACCAGGCTTTAAAGTTCAAAGAAAACCCACTTTTGACGACAGAAATTAGTTAACTATTTGGTAGACTATAAAGGATACCCTCACAGAACCTCTCTTAGGAGAAGTGGCCTGAGAAGAAGACCCTTCCCCGTGGCACCTGGAAATGTGAGAATGATTTCAACAGGCAGAGATGAGGCAGGAAAGTGAGGAGCCATGGAGTGAGAGGCATCGGGGACACATGGGCCAATCAGCTGGAGCCAAGTGTAGGGGGGCTAGCTGCCAACCAAGCTGAGGCCAGAGGGCAGCTTTGGGCAGACAGGCAGGGAAGCCCAATAGGACCAGATCTCAGGAGGGGGCGGAGGCTCCATGTGTATTCAATACTGGAGACAGGCAGGGCCAGAGGCCATGAGAAACAGGTGGTGTTCACTCAGAAAACCAAGAGGGCCACAAAAGATAGCCCAGCAACGAGAGTCCTCCCTCCCCTCCCCTGTTCAGTGTCTCTGAAGGACTTTTCTTCTCCTAGCCCATCCTCCCCTTATGAACAGTTGGGGTCTGCAAGTCGAGAAACGGAATGCAAGCAGACCCTGCTGGGGCAGAGGGCTATTATGAACTCAGGGCTACTTTATTTGACAAGAATGAAAAACCAAAAGCCCTGACCCTCTTCATTTCCAGAAGCTCCACCACAGGCTCTACCGTGGCTCCCTCCCCAAAGGGTAAGATGGTGTTTGCCTGAAGCAGCAGGGAGATAAGGACTGCCTAGATCTTAATTCCCTTCCCAATCACCAGCATACAACACCTGATCTTAACTCCCTTCCCAATCTCCAGCATACAGCACCTGATCTTAATTCCCTTCCCAATCTCCAGCATATAGCACCTAACACCTGGGCACATGTGCACCAGGCAAGAGGGGAGCCTTCCACAAGAAACACCCCATTTCAGAACATTCATGAGGAACCTACAAGGCAGGCATTTTTATCATACCCACTTTACAGAAAAGAAAACTGAGACTCCTTGAGACTGAGAAACGTGGCTGCAGGGTTTCCTCTAGCTCCCTGTGTTCCGGGTCAGCAGGGCTGCAGAGTGTCTACAAGGATTATTAATTATACCCTGACCAGCAAGGGCTAGGAGGTGAGCAGGAGACTTAGTGTCTGTGAGATCGCTGCTGGTCAGTACTGGAGGCACTAGTCACCCATGGCTATTTAAACTCAAACAACTAAAAGAATCCATTCGTCCCTGTCACTTTTATTTGTGGGGTTTGTTTTCGTTTTGTGAGACAGAGTCTCATACCACTCAAGCAGACCACAAAGTAGTCGAGAACGATCCTGAACTTCTGGCTCTCCTCCTCCTCCTCCTCCTCCACTTCCCAAATACCAGAGTTACAGTATTGGACCACCTTGCTTGGCTAAAGGTACGTAAAATTAAAAACTCAGTTCCTTGGCCATACTAGCAATGTGTGGCCAGTAGCTAATGTATCTAACAATTTTCATACTGTAGAAGAGCATATTACAGATCAGCAAAAGTCTGCCAAGAATTCTAGATATGCTCCTGTTGACTTCTACTGGAATTATTTAGCATTTCGCTGTATTTTTATTGTAATTTTTTAATAGTGATGAAAACTCTGATAGCAAAACTTGCCATTTTGACTATCTTGAGAACTAAATTAGGTGATATCAAGATTATTCACATCCTAATAATGCAAGCATCTAAATGGGCTCTTCTCATGCTCGGGTGAGATCACGAATGCGCTGAGGCAGAGCTGTACCTCTGTGAGGGGAAGCCCAACAGCTCAGTGACGCTCAATCCTGGTGACCGGGTGCTTTCAAAATCCTATCAACTAAGGTGCTGCCCAAACACTGACTCAGAGCCGCTGGGAGCAGGGCCCAGGCATTCAATCTCCCAGGGTCCTCAGTGGGTCTTGACTGTAACCGTGGCCATCACCCAAAGGGCACACATGTCCAGACCTCCTACCCGGGTCAGACCCACTATCCGGCCCTGCAGAGCCCCGTGATGTGGCAAGTTGGCAGGAAGAGAGTCAGAGACAGTATCTGGTGCCCACCTCCGGCACTCTTAGCACTGAGCAAGCTAGTATTTCCACCCCTGCCCCTTCTTTGAGGCAAAGAAAGCAAATAAAAATACACACAGCTCAAAAGGCACTCGACTGACTTATTTTTCCCCCACTTAAACAAGACAGGAAAAGAAAAGCCCCTTAAGGACTCTGACCAAGGCCATATATACCAAGAATTAGAGCAGGAAGGTGGTTTTCTGGGGACCCCATCTGAACATGTTTCCAAGGCCTCTACCAACTCAGCCCAAACTGGAGGGCTACCAGGACGTAATTAAACACAGAAAGCTCTTTTTACAGGCGTGTTCCAGGGCTGGACACAAAATGAGTTTGAGGTAAGGAGTTCGCTCTGAGGAGTCATGTGAACTTCGGGTGAACCTGACTAATCCATATGATTACGAGTACAGCCCAGCCTCAGACACCTTGACTCCAGACCCAAGCCCAGCGCAGAGATCCCTGGAAAAGGACAAAAGGAGCCTGGCCCCCCCAAGGCTTCTCCACTCCACATGCACCCACAGAACCACGAGGAAAAGGACCTGGCAAATCTGTCTGTCGGTATGACTGATGAGTGGGGAAAAAAAAGAGGTCAGCCACGATCTCTTCATATTCTATAAATTAAACATTTTCCCCAGAGGTAACAATGTCGTTAGGGACATCCACCCCGGAGTATCTTGGTTCAAGTCCACTCCTTCAGGTCAGAGAAGGTCCTAGTTCTGTCGGTGACCCTCCTGTGGGCTCAGGCAAATGAAGCGTCAGCTTCTAGAAATATACCCATGCCCCTCCCCATACCTTCAGCTCTTAGCTCCACTCTGAGCCAAAGAGGACATGGTCTGACTATCAATTCCGCCTCATCTCAGACAAGTCACTGCATCTCTCCAAGCCTGGGTTGTCTCATCTGCAGAGTGTGTACCGTGAGTGTAAGGGTGAACGTAAAATCATCATACCTGACACTTAGTACAAGCCTGGCACATAGTAAGTCCTTCTCCAAGTCCCCTGCTGCCCACTATGCACCACATGCAATGAATAATGAGCACCTACTATGTGCCAGGTGGCATGCCTCAGCATCTCATACAATCAAAAACCTCACAACTGGGCTGAGGTAGAGAAGAATGCGTCACCCTGGGGGCCTTCCAAAGGGGCTTAGAGATGGGGACGCAGCTTCAGGATAGATTCCGTCCTGGGGCTGGCCGGGGGCGGTGGGGCGTGTTGTATTTTTGTGTCACAGACTCAAATGAAACCTGCAGTCTGCCGCTAATGTAAGGGAGAGCCTCAGCAAGCCAACACAATAGGCTTCCTGAATGCTCCGCCAATTAATTTACTGTTTGTCTCTCCGTCTACTATTTAATAAGGCCGTATCAGCAATACAATCTGCAAATCTGAATTAAACTGCTTAAGGCATCAGCCAGTTCCCGTGAAGGGCCCCAAATATGTCCTCCTGGTGTTCTGAATGGCCAAATCCAAAAACCTGTCCTTTGGCTTCTGTGTAAGCCTGGGGAAAGGCGTTTCTTCATTTTCGCAGAGGTGTGGGCTTGGTGGGAAAGTGTCCTGAAGGCGATTTCAAGAAGTAATGGGGAACTCAAAATGATCTCATTTTTCCATTTCCCAATGGGAACCTCTAAATGGTCTCATCACAGAAGGAACCCTGCCAGCTCTCACCCATCCTTGCAGAGATGGAAACAGCTTAGATATAGACGATAAAGCATCTAATGGATCAATAGTTTGAACCTTTCCACCCTCCGAGCATTTCAGAAACCTCAAATGAGTTAGCCAAACTGATGGGTATTATTATTATTATTATTATTATTATTATTATTATTGCTTTTTCCTTTTTTTTCCCCTTACAGCCCAAGGTAAGACAGAAGAGGTCAAAGAGCAATCAGGCAGCCAGCAGCTGTGAAGACGGGGCCTGAGGAAGGCACGCCAGGCCTACACTTGGTCCAAGGGTCCCTGTTTATGTGGGGCCCAAATGCAGCTGGAGAAGCTGGATTTGACTTGCTGACATGGTATTGTTGACACTGTAGCGGAGTTTGGTAGTCCAACACAGCTGATAATAAAATACCACAGAAAAGACTACACGGGACTCTGGAAGGGTGATGCCGACCCGGAGCTCAACTCAGCCTTCCTCCCATGAAAGCTATCACCTGGAAACAGCCTCCCCCTCCATTGGAGCCCTTACGAATTATGGAATTCCAAGCAGAAAGGTTTTGGAAAATCAAGCAACAAGTTCTAAATAATTTTATCTAATAGAATATGTAAGGAAACGCTAAGGTAAGCCCCAAAATGATGTATTTCCAAAGGAAGACAAGACCCACACCCCCCAAACTCCCAAAAGACCGTTCCCCATAGAATAAACCCTAAAGCTCCGAATGAGGCACCCACTCTGGGCAGCTCCCTCTGCCAATTTTATGACATCTTTACTTTGCCGCCTTCTCCCACAGGCCCGAGATGAGGAAGCTGTAAAACCCTAGCCAAACACAACCATTTGCCAAGAGAAAAGCCAACATGGGGTCCATCTGTCCTTTACAGGACTCTGCTCATCTCACCTTGTGTGTCTGTCAGCCTCTACCCAGAGTGTCCCACTTCCCTCCCGGGACCCGGTAGCCTGCATGCGGGTTTTTTTTTTTTTTTTTTCATTATCTTAGTACAGACAATCTTTTTATTTGGAAGCATTCTGAAAGAGAAGACCAAAAAGACTGAAGCCCTTGCCCCTGACCGAACCGCAACTCATCCTTCATCACTTGCGGCCATATTGTATCAGCATAAAGAGCAAGGGTAGGGCCTAACAGGAGGCCTTCTACCTAGGAGGCCTCAATAAGGACCTAAGGAGTGAATCCCTCTTACTACAGGAACCCACAACAGCTAGAGGGGCAGCCCTGAAGCCACTACACAGCCTTAGACCCAATAACCACATTGTCACCTTAAGTGAGGGGAAATATCCCCATGTGCCTGTGAACCACAGACAGATTTCCATGGAATTCAAGATGTCCCTTTAGCTGCTCTAATTTTAGATAGACCCTCAGACAGAGGATACTGGTGGCAGGCAGAGGTGGGTGGGGGCAGTCGGGAGGAACTGAACAAGGCCTCTATTCTGCTCCGCACAGGTGCATGTAACAGGACACCCCTGCCTAAGACAGACGGAAGGGCGCATTCAGGTGCAGTTGGGTATTTTTTAGCCTAGCCATATTACATAAACCTGAACCCAGGGCAAAGTTCTCCCTGCAGCAGGGCCAACTCGGCTCCTAGCACCCTGGTGCTTGAGCAACAAGGACAAAGAAATATTTGATTCCAGCATCCAACTTTTAAAAAAAAAAAAAAAGTTAATTATTAAAAGACCACTATCCCTGGGGCGAGATACTCTCAATTTTGGCTAGCAAAGCCTCTAGGAGTTAGCAACTACGGGAAACATGGTCAAACTCTGGTTTAATGATTCAAAACAAACAACACTAATCTGTTTACCTTACTAAGAGCCAATTCTGCCCAGAACTTGGATAGAAATGAAAAAGATTCTAGGACCTCTTTGATAGTAACAGTCACCTGCAGACCACTGTCTCCCAGAAACACCAACCACAGCCCCTCCTCAGAAGCTACACGAAAAGCTGAGTTCCCCTTTCCTTCTGGGTCTAACTCACACCAGGCAGCTAGCTCTAAGGGTGATTTACGTGGATCCGAGGGAAGGCCGGTAAGTGATTTTGCACACGGCCATTCATTAGTGACCACCACCACAGCAGGGTGGAAGGAAGGGGAAAACAGAGATTTCCTCTCATCAAGGGAGCTGTAAGTTTTCTAGCAGCTGCGGCCAGCTTCCCTAGGAGCCCCATCCCAATGGGAGCAAAGTGAGGCCTTCTTCTCCACCCTACCCCTGAAGAGGATAAACACGCGTCCTGATAGCCCAGGACTCCGTCCAACGGAGAATCTTTGCAGAGAGCAAAGAATTCACCCAGGCTTTTCCCTGTCTTGAGGTTCTGGGTGGCGCCAGGCATGGAAATTATTCCACTTTCTGTTATCTTTTTTATTTTCTCCAAAGAGGAAACTGACTCCCTTCCTGTGTTGCTGAGCATTATGAAGTCTCAAATGCTCAAAAAACCATGTTCTTCGCCTTTTTCTCACCCTAGTTCAACATCACATTAAAAAAAAAAAAAACTAAAAAATGGTACGAAGATGACAATCCAAATGGCTTCTCCAAACAAACAGGGGACCGAAAATACAATAAGCTGGTCATGAGTTTAAAGAGAAGAGAAGGACAAGGTCATCGGAATGCCAGCTGACATTAAAAGCTGACTTTCTTGCTGACAAGGCCACATATCATATGCTGCTTATCCTATTGAGCCCAATTTAATCTTGTTACTTTTGAAGTGTCACTGCGGCCCAAGCCAAAGAGAAGTCTTCCAAAGAAAACTCAATGATAATATTTAGTGGTTCCCTGTCACATAAACAATCTCAGAAAGAAATCAGACAACCTGCGTGCGATCCCTGATCCCTCTACTCCCCCAAAGAGTCTAAAATTCTTCAGAACCCGAAGCACAGTGTAATCTTCCACTGGACCTTGATTTTGAAAGTATTGTGGGGGGACGAAATGTTTACCCAGAGGATAGTGAACACATCAAACACAAAGAGACAGAAGCTAGAGTCAACACCGAGGAAGCAGTGTATAAGAGGTTTTCCAACTGAAGCCACCTTAAGCACCTACCAATGTCTAGGCAGAGCCCACACCAGGCAGCCAGCTGGCAGGTGGAATGTGGCAGAGTCATCTTGGGGAAGGATTACCTTCTGAAGGGCTTTAGGTTCAAACCACCTACTGGAAAGAACTGAGCCCTGGTTCTAGATTTAAAAAAAAAAAAAAAAAAAAAAGACAGAAAACTCCAGGTGTGATTACTCAGGGACAGAAGTCAGTAATCAGTTTAGATCCCTGGATTCCTTGTTTCTATTCAGGGACTGAAAACATCATTATCTCCTCCCAAAAAAACACAAGCAGCTTTATTGACCCATCTCAAATACCTCCTCTACACATCACAACATACAGTGTGTGCTTCAAACCAAAGCTTGTTTTGACTGTAATAAGGTGGGTGAAATTTAAGTTAACAATAAATACCAGAGTCCAAGGAGGGGCGCATCAATCTTTGTTCAAAAGAACACTTCGATAATTCAATGCGGATTGAGGGCAAAGGAATGAAAGGGCTGTCTTTGAAGAGACTTAATCCATCTAATTCCAAGCGACTGGATTAGAGGCATTCCTGGGCGAGCAGGCTCTGGCTACAGATTAGGCTACACGGATTTCTGACAAAAGGCACGAGCTTGGTAGGATTGAAAAATAGACATGAGCACCAGGAGGAGGCACCCTGGCAAAGTTCACCCTGGGTGAGGTGGCAGTTGGTTCTAAAAGGAGGTGGCAGGCGTGACAGCTGAGCATTCCTACCCAAAGTCCATGTCGGAGGCCCAAGGCCTCTCCAAACCTTACACTTCATCAGACAAAAGCTTCCCCAGGCGCCAGGCAGCGGCTGGAGAGGGGCTGTCCACACCCACTCGCCAGCACAGCTTTCCAAACCTGCCCACTCTTTTGGAAGCCGAGCTTTTAATTAAACACCACCTCCCCGGATCTGTTGAGGCAGACTAGGGCTGGCCTCGAGCCAAAGAGAAGCTCCCTAAATACACTTGGAAAGGAAAAAAAAAATCCCCCCTACCGCCCCCAATTCCCACCTCCAGCCAGCTCCTGAAACAGGTTCTATTTTATTAGTGTGAGTAACATAAGTCCCGGTGTACCTCGGTGCCCCAGAAAACCCACATTCGAGGATCAGGTTATCTCCAGTCCCACCCTTTGCAGGAAAAAGCAAGGGTGTTGTTCCCCGCCCCCAACACACACTCGCGCGCGCGCGCACATACACACGCACACACAATCCTTTCGAGAGAAGAGTGGGGTGTGGGTGTGTGTTTGAGGGAGCCGGGTATAGTTGTTTGGGAAACCTCAACCTTGCGTTCCCGCTGTGAGCTTCTCAGCTTTGGGGTCCCTCATTGACTACTCTGGGAACTTCTGCACCCTGACCCGGGGGAAGGTGAGGGGAAGGCACGGCACACCCTCAGCAGCTCCAGAACAGACTAATTAATAACTAATTTGTTCAGATGCCCCTACTCCAGGTAGACTTGAAAGCCAAGCTTGTAATATGCCTGCTACCCGATCTCCCAGGCCGGAAGATTCCTTTCTGCATCCAGGCAGGCAGGGCCCCCACTCCCGACCCACCACCGCGCCAAGCACCCCACCCCAAACCCAGGGAGTCAGGTGTCCGCCCGGGCGTCCAGCTTCCACGGGTCGCAGACACGCAAGTCCAGGGACAGACAATGGAAAACTTAGAACTAGGGCCCTAAGCCCCCAAAGGAACAAGATGGTGTCGCCCCCTGGGATAATGAACGCAGGGGTTGGCAAGGGGCATCAGACTGCACCCCCTCTCTCTAGCCCCCGGGAAGTCGCCCGCCCAGTGACCCAGCACAGCCGGAGCAGCGCGGCGGGTGAGCAGGTGACACCCGGGTCTCCCGAGCTCCCGCAGGTGGCCGGCGGCCACGGTGCAGGCGTAGGCTAGGCGGGCCGCGGGAGAGAGGAAGCCCCGCGGCGAGGTCAGAGCAGCCGCGCCCCCGGCGTCCTACCTTCATGTCGCTGATGATGGTCTGGAAGAGGCCTCCAAGCGCGCTGCATTCCTTCTCGATCACAGCCTCCATTTTCCCGGCGCGGCGGGGACAGGACAGGCTCTCGGGGCCGCTGCACTGCGCACGGGGCCGGGCTCGCTCAGCCCGGGAACGGTTTCACCCTGGGAGCGACCCGCCTCCGGCTCGCCGCCGCCGGTTTTGCAGGGAGCACGCGGTGCTCGCGATCCACGGCGCTCTGCCCCCCAAGTCCCAACCCGAAACGCCCAGCCGCTCCGGAGGGCGAGTCGCCTACGTGCAGCGCTCGGCTCCTGGCCTCAAAAATGCCCAGAGAAGACTGACAATCAAGCCACCACGGGTGCCCACGACGGAAACAGCAAAGCCCATCTTGGTGCAAAGAAAACCGCCCGCTGACCCGCGGCCAGCGCCATTTAAAAAAAAAGAAAGATTTTTCTTCCCCCCCACCAAAAAAATGTAAATTTGTTTTTCTGAAATTCAAAAAGAAAGGAAAGAGAGAACGAAACGGGCCAGCGACAGACGAGGTCAGCTCGCGGCGCCCGGATCTGTTGCTCGCAGACGCGGCCGCCGCCTCCTTTTCACTCGTGCGCGCCCGGCCTCCGCGCTCGCTCTGGCGGAGCTCCCGGGAACGTTCGAGGGGCGCACGCGCGCTCGCGGCCGGGAGGCGAGCGCGGGAGCGCGGGGGGGGGGGGCAGGCGCGCGCCCGCGGCCCGTGCGTACGCCGCCCGAGGGCGGGGCTGGGAGCGTGCGCCGGCGAGGAGCGGTGTAGGGCGCCTGCTGCAGGGAGGAGCCGATGGGAGGGTAGGCGAGCCCCGGTGTGCGTCTCCCGGACGCTCCGAGCACCTCGTGTTGGGGGGCGGGGAGGTGTCTCAGCGTGGGGAGGGCGAGTCAGCGCCCATCCGCCCACAATGGCCGCTAGCGTGCCGCGAAGCCGGCCCCGCCCCTCGGGGGGGGACCTGCAAGGTCGGCACGTAGAAGTCCTAAGCCCCGCACCTGGTGAGCGCCCTGCGGGGCGGGAAAACTGCAGCTGCAGCCTTAGGAGGAGAAGAAGCCTCTTGGGTGATGTCAGGACTGCAGCGCCGAGTCACGGTTGCAGTAGAGCCAGCTACAAGATGAAGGAGGGTTCGGGAAGAGTCTCCTGCAGTGGGATGCTGAGTTCGATAAAGTTGCAGGATGCTGGATTGATCAGCTGTGGCAGAGTAAATGCAAAGTGCATCAGGGTTCCTATCGCCTACTCATCTGTCTGTAGAGATCGCTGGCGGCGTGTGTCTTGAATGTTGATGGTTTTCAAGCCTGTGTTGCCATAACTACAGAAAAAGCCCCCTTGAGAGGTTTAACACAGGGCACCAAAAATTAAGGTGGACTTGGGGCCTGGCGATTGTGTCCCTAGCTCCACTTCCAGGAGCACTCACTCTGACGTCTCCAGTGTCTGGTAGGGGATCACATGAGCAACTTGTAAGCAAACTTAAAGCACCTAACTGAACTTTGACCCTTAAGCGTTTGAAGAACGAGAGTAAATGGAGCCCGTGTCGAGCTTGACCGAAAGAATCTTGAGTCAAATACTGTGGTCCTGTTGACTCGGCTTAGTGAGTCCTAATTTAACACTGCCTGATTAGAAGGATGTAGGGAATTCTATCTCAACCAAAAACGCTGATGTTTCATTTTCCTTCAGGCCAAGAGTGGAACTCAACTCAGCTGCCCAACCTAATCTCCCTGACATCAGAAGGAGAGGCCTGACCTTCTGTAAGTCATTGGTCTCTTAGGCAACCCTGCCGCATCCAGTCCCCAAGGACATTCAGTTGCAAATGTCTCATCCTCACCTTGCCGGTATTAGTGCCTGACACGTGGTTTGTTGCGAATTATCATTATTTTGATGTTAATGTTACCGGTATTATAATGACCCAGATGACTGGAGAGCCCGATTGCCTGGTTCAAGCTCCGTGTTACAACCTATGAACCCTGTGGCCTTGAATAAGTTACCGAAGCCCTCGGGGCCTCGGTTTCCTCCTCCATAACTGGAACTGATGATGCCACTCGCCTGATTAGCTGTTCTAAGCACTGTAGAGGCTAATAAATGAAAATACTTAGAGTAGTATCTGATAGATGGGAAGTGAACACTCAGGAAATCCTCAGTAGAAGTAGAAGCCCGGCCAAGGCTCATGTACAATCTGGCTCCAGAGTACCTATTGCAAGCATGCAGTGTTGGCATGCAGTCCCACTGACTGCAGAGAGCCTACCTTGTGTAGTCTGCATTTTAGGCAATACCTCTCACTGAAGGTAGGTCCTTGTGTTACTGATGGAAGAGGTCCGACCTGGTTTCCGCCAACCCCCAGTGATTAAAGGTCCCTGCCTTGACCCAAACAATACCCCTCAACTGCCCCCTACCCACCTTGGTCCAATCCTAGTAGTGTCTGCCAAAGCACACTGCTCTTGTAGCTTCCTTTTTCCCTAGACTTCAAGCAGGTTCGGTACTAACTCAGCTGCCCTCTCTTGAGACCAACATGTCAGGGAGCTCTTTGAAAAGGTCTCCTAGGAAGCTGTCCCAGAGGGGGTTACAGATATGCACCTCCAGCAGATGATTCAGTTTTACGGAATGCTAGGGGGAAGGGAGGGGAAGACACAGCATGGGAGGACCCAGGTTTTGTGACCATCGTGCTAGGCAAGCGCTCTGCCAACTTAATTCCATACCCAGCTCCGTGTTTTGTGTTTGTTTTTTGAGACAGGCTTTCACTCAGAACTTTACAGTCTAAAAGCCCACCCTAGCCTGGAACTCTTGGCAGTTCACTGGCCTCTACCTCTGGATCGCTGGGATTATAGATACACAGTATCACACCTGGCCTTTGGCAGTTTTAGATTGGAATCCAGCTGCCGTGGATTGGAGAGGCGTTGGAAAGGGGGATATGGCAGCATCAGATTAATACTACACTATATTCTGCTGTACTTGAGAATCTTTCTGACTTACTCCTTCCCTCAAGCACTGAATGGACAGATAGAGTATTTGCTTCTTCTTTGGTGATGGTGGCGTGTGCATGTGTGTGTGTGTGTGTGTGTGTGTGTGTGTGTGTGTGTGTGTGTGTATACAGGTGAATTTGGAGAATGGAAAAGGACGTGGGCAGCAGAGGGCAACCTCAGGTATCATTCTTTAGGCTATATACTTTTTTTTTTAATCGTGTGCTCTCACAGGCCTCGATTTCTCCAAGCAAGTATGCTAGGCTGTCGGGCCAGGCCAGTGATCCCCAGAGAACTGCCATCTCACCCTCCCCAGCGCTGGGATTCCAAACTTAGCATTTTTATTGTGTTGTCTGGGGATCTAACTCAGGGCTCCCTACCTGCAAGGTAAGGGCTTTGCTGACAACTGTCCCTCAGGCACGACCCTTTGTTGTCACCTTTTCTAACTTTTTTATTCTCAGTGCTAGGAATTGAACCCAGGCCCTTGTACAGACAGTGTAACAGTTTGTAATGACCCCTAAGAGAAGGAACTAACTTGAGGAATTTCAACCCCTCTGGTCAAGAGTAAACATGCTTCAGCATGTGCACTCCCTTTCTAACTCTCGACCTCTGGCCATTAGGCTATTTGATCTGGGAAGCCAGCCTGTTTCCGCAGAGTTCCCCACGCCCTGGCTATCCCAAGGACTGGCATGGCCGTCTGTGCCTGAGACTTAATACACTACACCTGTAGTTTTGCTTCCCAGCCTTGATCCTCAGTGCTGGCCCTCCAGAGGGGTCTGCCCAGCTGGTCCCCAAACAGCTGCATATCGAAAGTTACTGAGGGAATTTTAAGCCACCCACGACCGGACTTTCATGCTAGGAGTCTGGTTTAGTTGGTCTAGGCTGTGGCCTGATCCTTAGGACTTTTCAGAACCTCCCAGGCTATTCTTCCCCACCACCCCCTCCCACCCTACCCCCACCCCCAAGACAGGGTTTCCCTGTGCAGCTGTGCTGCTCTGCCTGTCCTAGAACTCACTCTAGACCAGGCTGGCCTCAAACTCACAGAAATCCACCTGCCTCTGCCTCCCCAGTGCGGGAATTAAAGGCATGTGACACCGCCACCATCCCACCCAGGCTATTCTAATATGTGGTAAAGTTAGAGGCGCTTGTGAGAGCTGGTTAAGGTAGTAGCCCTAACCTGACACAGTTGGGTTAGTTTTAGCTGTCACCTCACAGCTCACTCACTTGTGCTGGTTCTTGCACTAGCCCCCCACCACACACACACATACACACACACACACACACACACACACACACGTGTTGTGTGTATGTAGGTGCTAGTTCGTGCACATTCTTGTGGAGGCCTGCAGATAACCTCAGGTGTGGTTCCTCAGGTGCCATCTGATAAGTTTTTAGGCCTCCTGAAGGCCTCTCCACCACACAGCAAACTGAATCAGACCAAATTGGAAAAGCCCAGGTTTAATGGATAAAGCATTCCCAGGTGATCCCTGCACACACACACACACACACACACACACACACACACACACACACCCAGGAGACGGGAAGAGAAACCAGAAGAACCACGTGTCTATTTGGGGGGGGTGGGTAATGACTTATATACCCTGTGGGGGTGGTCTTGAGCCTCTCTGGGGGAGGAACTGTGTTTGGTGGGCTTTGAAGGGGCGGGCTTAGGGAGAGAGATGAGGAGGGGAGTTGAGGTGGATCTTCCACCAGACTCCTTCCAAACATTCCAGACTCTGGGTATAGGGATGCCAGGGTGCCAGGGGCTGAGGTGGAGCTCCCACCCAAACACCATCCACATTGAGTTGTTTTGTTTGTTAAGTTGTTTTGTTTGAAGAGTGTGAGTGTTTGCCTGCATATATGTCTGTGTGACAAAACTTTTCCAGCGGAGACATGGTGCACACATGCCTACTCATCCCAAATAAGGATCCCACGACAAACCAAAGTACAGATACCACCAAAGTCCAGTTTGGTAAACCAATGAGTTTTATTGGGGTTACTTATAGCAATACGGGTGTGGGGGGGGGGGTTCACTTACAGGACCAGAAATGACTCAAAGACTGCTGCATCGCCAAGGCCCACCCCAGCATGGGTGACAGCGCACAAAGCTGGGAACCTGGAGCACACTGCATAGCCTGAAAGCAGCTTAAAAGGTTGGAGAACGTCCTTCCCACGTGCCTCAATTGGTCTGAGCCTCTTCCAGGCAGTTCAGCTGGTTTCCCTTCTTCCAGTCAGCCGGTCTTGTCTGAAAGTCTCCTTTACAGTTTAGCTCTTTTTGGCCTGAGAGGTAAGCTTTTATTGCTTACTCTGGCACAGCGGGCCTAGTGAATCTAGTCAGTTTCAGGGACTTCCTGAAGCGGTTTTGAGTTGTTCATCTTCCTGCTTTAAGGAGCTTCCCCGCAGGATGGAAGGTTTCAGTCTCAGAAACCGTTGGACAACAGTACCATGTATGTGCCTGGTGCCCCAGAAAGCAGGAAGTGGACTTGGGGTCCCTCTGGAACTGGAGTTATGGAAATTGCAAATTGCCATATGGGTGCTGGTAGCCAAACTTGGGTCCTCTGCAAGAGCTCTTAACCACTGAGCTATCTCTCCAGCCCCATACCTTGTTTTTTGACTCAGGGCCTTTCATTGGCCTGGCGCTCACCAAGTAGGCTCATCTAGCTGGCCAGTAAGTCCCAGGAGTCCACCTGTCTCTGCCTTCCCAGCACTGGGGTTACAAGCATGTGCCACCTGACATTTTTCTCATGGGTTCTGACAATCAAACTTGGGCTTGCAAAGCAAACGCTCTACCTACTAAGCTGTCTTCTCAGCCTTCAGTGATTCCGTTTCTGCATCTTTAAAATCAAGATAATAGGCCGGGCATAGTGGTGCATGCCACTATGGGGAGTCAGGGGCAGAAGGATCTCTGCGAGTTTGAGGCCAGCCTGCTCTACATAGTGAGTTCCAAGACAGCCATATCTATATAGTAAGTCCCTGTCTTGACAAAAAAAAATAAATAAATACAAATAGAAAATAAAATAAAGATAATAGACATATTGGGTGAGCATTGAATGCCTTAGACTAGTACACAGTGGCTACTCACTAAAGATTAGGTTGTTGGGCTGGCCAATGATTCAGTGGGTAAGGTCACTTGCTGCCAAGCCTGGTGACCTGAGTTTGATCCCTGGGTCCAACATAGTGTTGGGAGAAAACCAACTCCTAGACATTGTCACACACACACACACATACACACACACACACTCTGAATAAATAAAAACAAAGATGACACTGTCACTGTGGCTCACTTATAAGTTGGTTTAAGCTTACCCTGGTGACCTATAAGCAGAATTCTTTATGAGCCAACAACCACCACTAAATCCCTTAGATAACAGGGCAGTTCCCAGTATGTAAAAGGTTTGAGTCAGAAACAGACCCATTTTGAAAATGAAATTAGCAAAAACTTGCTCAAAATCTCTCTCACAATGACTCACCCTAAGAGATGTTTTGCATGTGTTTTGTGGATGGTGGCCTAGGAAATGCCCCAATCTAACCTATGTGTTTAACCCGGATGTCCAGAATGTGTCATTGAGGCAGAAAGCTACTGAAGAGGGTGACAGATTAATGGCAGGCTGAAGTAACATTGGAACATCAACAGGCCCACAAGCCCATGCTTAGGCATTGGGCAGAGGCCTGCTTCTGGAGTCAGCGGCCCCAGGGCCAAACACAGGCAGAAATGTGAGCTTTAATGGATGCCATTTTATAGTGGCTAAAACTTAGCGCCATGATGTCATGTTTTCCAATTTTTATGTTCTCTCTTAGCCTTCTCAACTCAAAAACATTCATCCTCTGCTAAGCCATGGGAGTAAAGTGTGAGGGGTTGGTTCACAGGGAGCCATGAAAAGAATCTACATTTTTCTGGGACTGTCAAAAAAAAAAAAAAAAAAGCTGTATTTGAGGATTCTAAGTCCCCAGGACACGTGTCTTCTCTGTGGTGAGGTGAGAAGAGTTCCATTCATAGCCTGACATGTTTTTTTAGCCCCTACTGTGTGCCAAGCCACATCTGATCCCATGGGAGCATCGGTTTCATTCGCTTTCAGGCCTGGTCAACCTTTTGACATTGTGATGTGATGTTGTTATATACAAAGTTCATGAAAGAGAACCTTACAGTCCAGTGATTAAAAAAAAGTCTCTCTCTCTCTCTCTCTCTCTCTCTCTCTCGCACGCGCGCTCCTAATGTTTTTAAGTACGTTTCTGATTTTGTGATGGGTCACATTCATGGCTAATCCTTTGGTCCAGACGTACCTGAATACCTGTATGTTCCCATGATAACTACTGATCTAGCTGCTTACTTAGATATTAAGAATGAGGTTCTTGGGGAGCGAGCCTAGATCCCTGCTACAAAATAAGGAAAGGAGGTTTTTTAGGACCTGACCCCTCCTCACTGACAGTATTTCCGGGGCCTGGCTCTTTTGTGCTCCCTGTGAGCTCCTTGAGAGGTGATAGCTGTGAGGGAGACACTGGAGCAAGCGACAGTGGTGACCACAAGGCACGAAATGTGCATTCTTTTGGAAACCGTACATTCACATATTGAGAAACACGCAATTATTTCAAATCTATCAGCAGTAACTGAGTTCGTTTTAAAGTGGAAAGTACGGGCAGAGCCAGAGGGCTTGGCAGGTGAACCTGCCATCAAGGCTGGGAATCTGTTTGGTCCCTAGGGCCCGCATGATGGAAGGAGAGAGCCAACCCCCACAAATTGTCCCTGATCTCCACAAGCTGTTTGAGGCATGTGTGTTCCCATGAGAACTGATGCTTCAGTGCCCTAGGGAAGAGTCCATGGTTCGGGGAATCCAGGGGTCTGGTTGCTCACCCACCAAGGGACCAGAAAAGCAATTTTGCTCTCATGTAAGGCAAGGACATGCAGTTAATCCAGGACCCCACAACTACACAGTTTCAAGGACAAAGGGGACCACAAAAGCAGGAAGCTGATGCAGACACCTGATGGTCTGCCTGAGTGGAGACAAAAAGCATCCAATGAGAGTCTGCAACCAGAGCCTCGCTACAGCTGTGTCTGAGTTTTAAATCTGCCTTATCTTGCATGGACCCAAAATAACCAAGATTTAAATTAATGTGAAAACTCGTTACTGGCCTAAAGTAAGGGTAGGCAAACTGAAAGGATCAGAGTTAGCATAAGACACCCGAAAACCAAGTTCTCAGCACAGAGATTTGTTCCAGAGGGACAAAGGGCGGGCGTAAGAGATAAGACAGGAGATAGAGGATGAGGGAGAAGGGGGAAAGGAAAGAGAGGAGGAAGGGATATTTGCCCTGAGGGACAAAGGACAGCCTCTGGACAGAGAGGAGACAGATGTGGCCCATAGGCAAATGGCAGTTTATAAAAGGAAAGGGAGAAAACCCCAGTTAGGAAGAGTTGGTTCATTTTAATTGGGCATGTTAATTAGGGCAGCCAAAGAGAGGCTTCTGATTGCAGGACTTCAGTACTTTGATAGCTGGACCTTGGTGGTCAGCCTCAGGGGAGGAAGTGGCCAAATAAGGGACTAGACCTTGGTGGCTAGTTTTAGGACTGTAATTTTAACAAGGTAGAGGGAATGGGGAGAAGGGTAAAGGCAAAACCTGTGGGCAACATGTTTGCCGGCTTGGGCCTACTAGAGCCCTTCACAAACCAGTAAAAGCAAAAGAGAACCAGCCCTGGGGCTTGGGATAAAGTTCACTGGGTAGAATGATTGCCTAGCATGCACAGAGTCCTAGGTTTAGTCCTCAAGAGCCAAAAAGCCTGGAGGCAGGAAGATCAGAAGTTCAAGGTCATCCTTGACTATATTGCAGAATCAAGGCATCTGGAGAGACTTGAGACCCTATCACAAAAAAATAAAAGAAAAAGCAAACAAAATGAAACAACAACACGTACACACACACACACACACACACACACACACACACAAAAAAAAAACCACCACCAACAACAACAAAAAACCTCTACTTGAAAGTCATGGTGACTTGAAAGAAAATGGCCCCCAAAGGGAGAGGCGCTAATGGGAGGTATGGCCTTGTTGGAGAACGTGTGTCACTGTAGGGGTGGGCTTCGAGGTCTGCTATGTTCATGATACACCCAGTGAAACATTTCACTTCCTGTTGCCTGCTAGTCAAGATGTAGGACACTCGACTACTTCTTCAGCACCATGTCTGCCTGCACGCCACCATGTGGCACCATGATGATAATGGACTAACCCTCTGAAAGTGTAAGCTACCCCAATTAAATGTTTTTCCTTTGTAAGAGTTGCCATGGTCATGGTGTCTCTCCACAGCACTAGAAACCCTAACTAAGACAAAAGGCATTTACTCTCATTCAAGTCCTCCTAAGAATTTCACAGACAAACCCCCTGAAATGAGTTCACAATTCAAAATCATTAAATATAGAAGCAAAAAGTAATAAGCCCATGGGACCTGGAAATCGTGGAACAATTTGAAAGAAGGAGGTTTAAAATGGTTCGCCTAGGCTGATGAGATGGTTCATTGGGTAAAGGCATTTGCCAGCAAGCCTGGCAAACCGAGTTCAATTTCCAGGGCCCACACAGGAGAGAACCTAAAAATGACCGATACATACAATGAAATGTGCACTACCTTACCCCTGCACACTCTAAATAAATAGATCAATGACATTAATTTAAAATGCTAAATGACTCACCTATCAAGGAAGCAAAAGTTTAAAGTACTGTAAAAGAGACATGCATTGTGTCTTAGTTAGGGTTTCTGTCGCTGTGAAGAGATGCCTTGACCACAGCAACTCTTATAAAGAAAACATTTAATGGGGTGGCTCACTTACAGTTCAGAGGTTCAGTCCATGATCACCATGGGTGGGACATGGTGGCGTGCAGGCAGACATGGTGCTGGAGCTGAGAGTTCTACTTCTTGATTGGCCGACAACAGGAAGTGAACTAAGACACTGGGCGTGGCACGCCTCCTGATAGTGCCACTCCCTTTGGGGGCCATTTTCTGTCAGACCGCCACACATTGTGGAAAAGGAATCAACCAGAAAGTTTAGAAATGGAGAATGCAGTCATTGAGCTGAGCATTGATACTGAATTCTGCAGAGAAGCTAGAGAAACTGAGAAGATGAGGCTGAAAAGAGAATCCTTGACTGGAAAAGAAAACGTTCAGAAGTAAATAGAAAATAGGATGGAAAGAAGTAGGAGACAAGGCAGACATAATAGGAGTTACTGTTCTCATAAAATTTGAGAATTTTTCCAGAGATGATGAAGTACATGACTCTCCAGTTTCTGGGAGCACAGCAGATTCTGCACAAGGAAAACCAAATGAATATGTGTCCCCACACCGGAAGTTACAAATCGCACTGCATGCTCAAAGTAAGAGCAGAAAGAACGTTTACAATGACAAGATGAAAAGTGTGTGCCACTGGGGCTCAACAGTCCTGCTCTTGGCTTGAGGTCATGGCAAAGAATGTCCCCGGAGACTCGGTGGGATACTTCGTTATCGGGACTTGGCGTAACTGACACCAGCATGAGCTGGTGCAGTGTCTCTTTGGAAGAGATCTAGCTATGCCGCCGCCATGTGACTGCGCCCTTCCTTCCAAAGTGTCTCCCCGGGCTGTTTATTTGAAGTTTGGTGTCAGGGTGGTACTAACAGGAAACAGATGGTTGACTCAAACAGGGTCATGGAGGAAGTTTAAGAGAGAGACTACTTAAAAGAATATGAGCAGGTTTAAGGAAGCCAAGGGACCATGCTGTCCCAGGGGCCATCTGAAATAAGAAGCCACCACCGTGCTGGGCCTGAAAAGCAAGGAGGCAGGAAGCATAGAACCCAGATGTAGCTACCTGAGCTGCAGCTCTCCACAGAACCACACCCCTGCCCCCCCCCCCCCCCCCCCCGCAGCCCTACAGCAGCTAGACCCCACAATATTAGCCCAAGCTTTTCCCCACCTCTCCTCAAATGCATTCCAGTTTGGACAATAAATGGCTTAATCGTTTGGGCATCTGATGCTGTGGTCCTTATGGAAGAACTTGCTGCAAAATGAAGCTATGCAAAGAAAATGGAATGTAAACTGGAGGCCGGGAAAGCAGCACCATGTACTGTCTGAGTAGCTCCTGCTCAATGGTAAACTATTTTTCTTTTGTGTAATCGTTATAATTCACATCTCATAAAACCCACCCCTTTAAATTCCACGATTCAATTTTTTTTCATATTTACAGCATTGTATAACTACACCAGAACTAACTTTAGAATATTTTCATTGTTCTTCCTCTTGATCCTCTGCCTACTAGTAATCACTCCCCAGCCAACTTCCCAGCCCCTAGACCTAAGCAACCATGAATCTACTTTCTGTCTCTCTGATTTCCTATTCAGACACTGTATTGATGAATCTTTTTTTTTTTTTTTTTTTTTTTTTTTTTTTTCCGAGACAGGGTTTCACTGTGTAGCTTTGCGCCTTTCCTGGATCTCGCTCTGTAGACCAGGCTGGCCTCGAACTCACAAAGATCTGCCTGCCTCTGCTGCCCAAGTGCTGGGATTAAAGGTGTGGCCACTACCGCCCAGCTTGTGTTGATGAATCTTACACTGCGTGGCTGCTTTCACTTAGCATAGTGTTTTCAGAGTTCATTCATGTTATAACAAGGAATGTATACTTTATTCCTGTTTATATGAGTGTATGTTTGCCCGCTTGTCTGTTTGTGTACAACATGCATGCAAGTGCCCACAAAAGCCAGAAGAGGGCCAGGCGGTGGTGGTGCACGCCTTTAATCCCAGCACTCGGGAGGCAGAGGCAGGCGGATCTTTGTGAGTTCGAGGCCAGCCTGGTCTCCAAAGCGAGTTCCAGGAAAGGCGCAAAGCTACACAGAGAAACCCTGTCTCGAAAAGAAAAAAAAAAAAAAGCCAGAAGAGGGTGTTGGGACCCCTGGAATGGAAACTATAGATGATGTGAGTGCTGGGACTCCAAACCTGGGTCTTCTGCAAGAGCAGATGTTAATTGTGGAGTCGTCTCTCCAGCCCCTCATACATAGTTTTTGTGTGGATGTGCTTCGTGTGTGTGTGTGTGTGTGTGTGTGTGTGTGTATGTGTGTGTGTAGAGTATCTGTATGTATGTAAGTGTACGTACACATGTGTACATGTACATGTGGAGACCACGGTTTGATGTTGGGTGACATCCTCAATGACTTTCCATCTTATCTTTTGAACAGATCCTTCACTGAATCCAGGGCTCTAGGAATCCATCTGTCTCTGAACTAAGATCACACAGAGTCACCTAGATTTTTCTGTGAGTGCTGGGATATGAACTCGGATCTGTGAGGATCCAGCATGGTAAAGTGCATGGCAGGCACTTTACCGACTAAGCCGTCTCCTCAGGACCTGGGTGTGTGTTTTCAGTTCTCTTGGATGTGTGTCTATAGTGGAGTCGTTGGTCATATGGAAAATCTATGTGTAACCTTCTGGAGAATGGCCAGGCTATTTTTTTTTTAGTAATTTTTTTATTACACATAATTCACAAGGCTTTTGTACTGTGAAATTACTATGGGAACCATTGTCAAACAATTTGTGACAGTTGACACCAGCCTTATCAAAAGATCTCTCTGCTCTGTTAGCCCCAGCTAGTCACCGGAGGCACAGTAACCACTCCATTTCCTAGCCTTCCACCCATATCAAATTGTTAATTGATTCTTTCGACAACTTGACTTTTTTTGTTGTGGTGTTTGATGGTGGTGGTTGGTACTAGGGAAGGAACCTGAGGCCTCTTACATGCTAGGTTAGCCACTGAACTAGCTATATCCCAAGCCTTCCTTTTAAATTTTGTTTCGTTTTCATTTTGAGATGGTCTCACTAAGTTGACCAGCCTGGCCTTGAACTCACACTGCACCTGGAGCTAGCCTGGCCCATGCTGTCTTCCTGCCTCAGCTTCCCTTATAGCTTGGATTACAGGGAGATGCCACAGGGTCCAGCCAAACATCATCTTAAAAAAAAAAAAAAAATGGCTTAATTCACTTTAGAATGTGCTAGGTATTTCTAGCTTAAACTCCATGATTAATAGAATTCTACAGCAGTCATTCATGCTCCGACTGTTCACTCTCTTAGATGTCTGATTGTAGTTATTCATGTTCTGGCCACACATCCGTCTCTGGCTGTAAACTTCACCTACTTCACACGTTTAAGTTAACAGAGAGGCTTGGGGTTTTTCTCTTGACGCCCCCAAAACTCTAGCAGAATGACTGCAATTTCAAGAGGTTTTACCTAGGCTAAGGGCAGGCTGCTTTCCCTTAGCTCGTTAGCTTTTCTTTGAAATTAACACTAGAAATAAAGGCATGGAAGACAGTGTTCATGACAGCTGCATGCTGGAGTGGACCGGGTGTGGGCTTAGGAGTCAAACAGACTTGAGTTCAACTTCTGGTGATTACCTGTTTCACCCCAGGCCCTGAGTAAATGACTTGCCCCGCCCATGACGCCACTGGGAAATAAGATGCTGCTTGGTTACTTGGGGGAAGGCATCCCTTATCTAGGGTGGTGCGGTTGTTTGGGACGGCAGGGTAAATTTAGGACTTTGGGCCAGGGGAGATTTCGTTAATTGTTTTAAAGCAGCCCTGCCCTGTTTACTTTTAATAATGGGTTTGTTTGCTTTTAATAAGAAGAACCAGCTCTGCTCTCCTGTTTGGTTGGGGGGGAGGGGGGGAGGACACACGCAAACGGATGCTTATGAGCTGAATAATCTTTGCATCATCCATGGCCACCAGCAACAAATGCAAACAGGTGGAGGTAGGACCCGTTTCGTCTGCAGAGGGTAATGATGCCTGCCTGAGATCCTACCTAGCAGCTTCAGAGGCGTTGGCAACCATGGCTCAACCAAGGGGAATGCCAGGCCCTGGCTCCCTGTCCCCAAGGCAGGAGGGAAATGATGATAACCAGTTGTCTCCTGGGTGAAGCAGTGAGCCACCCACCGTAGTGACAAGGGAGTCAGTGACAGGGTCGGCCCCTTCCAGGTGATGTCACAGGTGTCTTCTGTCCTTTGCTGGCCTCCAGGAGGTTTTCAGGTTCTCTGCATCGTCTATGACAGATATGCAGATGTACACATCTGTCTCTCTGTGTGCCCTTGTTGTCTCTGACTGTCTGTCTCTGTCTCTGTGTGTGTGTCTCTGTCTCTATCTCTGTCTGTGTCTGTCTGTCTGTCTGTCTGTCTCTGTCTCTCTGTCTGTCTGTGTGTGTCGGTGTGTTTGTGTTGACCGAATTTCAGAGGCAGCTGGAAATGGAAATTAGGGAAGACATGAGGCTGCTTGCTCCAGGCAGTGAGCGGAAGGAAGTCTTCTCAGACGATACCTAGCACAGTAGCCTATCTTCTAGCCTGACCTTGATGGATATGCAAACACAAGGAGCCTAGAATACCCCCAGCGCTGGATAAATCACACTGACCTTGACTCATTCATCTTTTCCAACTTCATTCCCTACTGAACACGTCCTCTCTCAGCCCCAAACTTCTTACATGTATTTGAGGGTTTTTTTTGTTGTTGTTGTTTTGTTTGTTTGTTTGTTTATTTGGTTTGGTTTGGTTTGATTTTTCGAGATAGGGTTTCTCTGTGTAGCTTTGGAGCCTGTCCTGGAACTCACTCTGTAGCCCAGGCTGGCCTCGAACTCACAGAGATCCGCCTGCCTCTGCCTCCTGAGTGCTGGGACTAAAGGCGTGCACCACCACCGCCCGGCTTTTACATGTATTTTACCCCTAACGCTAATTTAGCCTAGCCCTGTTGAAGCGGGAGAGATCTCCTCCAGTCTCATACCCGCTATAGACAGATGTGTACTTTAAGAGTAAATTCATATCTGATTTGAAAATAAAATTGTATTTCCACAAAGTAGGTCCCTAATCTAAATTATTCTGAAAGGGAGTCTATTACTCCACATGGCAACTGCTTTACTGATGTTACTGGCCAGAACTAAATACTTGAAATTCACTCTCTATCCAGAATTGAAATCTTCCTTCCTTGCTAAAGTGAATTTTATGTAAGCCCTACACTATGTAGCCCTGAGCTGAAAATGTGTATACATATATATAAAACTAACAAGTGGGCCCATACTGAATATACACAGGCCTTTTCCCTTGTCATTATGCCCTAATTAATACAGCATAAAAACTGTGTCGCTAGCACTTACATTCTAAGTCACCCATATGTACTTTAGGTCTACAGAAACATGTGTAGGTTACATGCAAACAGTGGGCTGTTTTATACAGCAGGTTGAACAACCTTGGATTTAGGCATTTGTGGACATCCACAGACAGCAAGGTCAGCCTGTACTTCTTTGTCACTGGGTCTGTATGGTCACTGTCATAGAAGCTATCCTTTAAAGTAAGTTGAACACTCAATTATAAAAATTTAAATTTTCAAAGAGCAGCTCTATCAGGGGACCCATTCATGAAAATGGAAAGATCTTTTATCAAGTAATTTACCCCAGGGCCTTTTAAATAGCCATCTCCCTGTTTGGATTCAATTTGTGGGAGGCCCGTGTAGCCGCGCGACTGGCCCAGCTCATTGTGTGAGGGAAGGGGACTGTGGTGGGTAGCTGGATAACCATTTGGCACTCTCATCTCCTGACTTGCTACTAATTCATTCTGCCATTAATCGCACTTTCCCCTGAGGCCGTTTGATCTCTGTGTGTGTTTGTGTGTGTGTGTGTGTGTGTGTGTGTGTGTGTGTGTGTGTGTGTGATGGGGGTGCTCAGGGCAACCCCTCCAGACGATGGCCTTCAATAAGCGTGCAATCCAAAAGGGACATTGTCCTCACGACAGAGATGATTAATTGAATAACTCACTTGAAAACCGTGTGCCTCTTTAAAGTCTTGGTGGCTGATCCAGGAAGACTCCCCTGCTGTAGCCTGGCTGAGGACAACGCCAGCAGGGGGGGGGGGGGAATTAAAGTGCATTCTGTGAACGGATTCCTTAAAATACTAGACTCCAGGCAATAACCGGTCTGTCCTCCTGATAACACCCTCGTTTACATGATGCTGTGCCACTCCTGAAGGATTTTCGCAGAGGCTGTCGCGGGTCCCAGAGTGACCTGTGAGGTTGGCTGGGAAAGAGCTGTCTTGGATTCATGTTCCAGAAGGAGATGTGGGCTTGGAGCCGCTGCCCTCCCAAGAGCACACAGTGAGCTAGAGACAGAAATAGTGTCGTAACTCATGTCTTTTAGACTTCTAACTTCAAATCTCTCCCCGCTCTTTCCCTCCCTGTTTTATGTAGCACAGGCTAGTTCCGAACTTACTCTATAGCTGAAGAGGATGCGCTTGAACTTGTGATCCTGCCTCTACCCTCCAACTATAGAACTACACACCTGCACATTTATTCAGGACCCAGACTGGAACCCAGGGTCTTGTCCATCTTAAGGAAGCACCCTACCAACTGAGTGACAGCTCCAGCCCCACATCTCTTTCTTAACAATACCCATGCCAGCTCCCCAGAACGCTACACTAAAGTCACCTTTGTGACTCTTTTTCATTTTGCCCAGGATGGAAGCATGCGCCAACTGAGGAGTATTTCCCACCTGGCAAAATATGTAAAATTAAGGTCAAACGAAGTCAACACAGACTGCTACTACAGAAGACATCCAAGTCTCCGGATTCAGGACAGCATGTACGGTGGCCATGCCACCATGTTACAGAGAATTCCAGTAGTGAAGACCTCGTGGCTTGTCACCCATCCTGGGGTGGGCTGTTCAATGAGGCAGCTATGGGAGTCACCATCTGCTGTAAGTAATCCCAGTCAACTAGCTGCTTTACCAAGCTAGACTCGGATGGAATGGTTTGCAGAGGTCCGTCACCGCCCTCTATGTCTGGGGTGAGTAGAAGCAGACTCCTCAGGAAAAGTAACGTGCCATCACCTGTGAAACGTTCTTCCACTATGAGGCGCTAAGAAGACAGACACTTAATCCAATTACTTATGGAGGTGGGATCTTCTGGCGGTCGTTGGGGTTCAGTGTATTGTAGACATAAAGCAGGAGGCGGGGCGGGGGGGGGGGCGCGATTCAAAGGACTGCGGCTCTAGGAAGAGAGGAGGTCTGAGCAAGGCTATCCTGTCCCTCCAGGTGATGTCCTGTGTCACCTTGGGTCTTGCAACTCTGCAGCATCTTTGTTGGTAAGAAGGACTTACCAGATACAGCCACTCGACCTTGGGCCTCCAGAACTGGGTGCTGAATGAACCTTTTTTCTGTATAAATTACCCAGTCTGGAATAGTCATTCACCCATGGCAACAAAAATAGCTTAAGAGCCCTTCTATATTCAATATAAAAATAATGATGGCCAGACCACATGTAAAATGGATTTTTTTTTTTTTTTACCCTTCCTTGCAGCAGCCTGCCTGGGGACACCATGCCATTATCTACAATTGTCACTTTGGGAGGATCAGTCTGCTGTCATTCAGCTCTTCGGGGAACCCCATGACATCTCTCATGACAGCCCAGGAAATGAAGCAATAGCATTTGTAATAACAGCCCCACGTGGCCGGGACTTAATAACTGACAACCTCTCTAACTTTTGTCCTCGTTTCCAACATGGCACGAAGCAGACAAAGCCAGATGTACACCCTTACCAATCTCATAGGTGCCCAGCCAGAAGCTGGTGCCCAGCTTCTCAGTTGCCAACTAATTCCCAAGGCCAACAGCGTCCAATCAGGGAAACCCCGGGCCTCTCTAACCACGATGAATCTCTCCTTGGCCTTCATTGAAGGCTCTGCCTGAAGACAAGTATTGGTGGCCAACTCCCTGGGTCTGGCAAAGTAAAAGAAAGTGGTTTTGAAGCCGGGCGGTGGTGGCGCACGCCTTTAATCCCAGCGCTCAGGAGGCAGAGCCAGGTGGATCTCTGTGAGTTCGAGGCCAGCCTGGTCTGCAAAGCAAGATCCAGGACAGCTACCAAAACTACCCAGAGAAACCTTGTCTGAAAAAAACAAAAAAGGGAAGTGGTTTTGCTTTTTCTCCTTTGGATGGTCTTTATTTCTATGGTATAAATCAGAGAAACACTGTGGTTCATTTATATACTGACTACTCTTTTCAAATATTTGTAGCTTCTGTGGTGATGGGGTAAAACACATTCCTTTGGAATACACAGTGCCAGGCTGGGAGGTGGCTCAGACTATAAAGAGCTCCAGCATTTTGGACGTGAGTCTGACATTCAGAATCCACATTTAAAAAAAAGCTGGGTGTGCCAGCACACAGTTATAATGTAAGTGCCAGGGAGGCAGAGGGAGACAGGGGGATCCCTGAGTCTCACCGACCAGCTAGCCTGGCCTACCTGTTGATTCCCAGGTCAGTGAGAGACCTTGTCTCCAAAGACGTGGAACGGGGCTGGAGAGAGAGCTCAGTCAACAGTAAAGTGCCTCCTGGGCAACCACGAGGACCTGAGTTCATATCTCCAGAGCTCCTGTAAAAGCTGAGTATGATGGCATGCATGTACCTAGCACCCAAGTGCTGGGTGGGGCGGGGGTGGTAGAGACAGATGGATCCCTGGAGCTCCTCAGCCAGCTAGCCTAGTCAAATCTATGAGCTTCAGGTTCCATAAGAGACCCTGGTACAAGATCCAAACTGAGAAAAGACTGGAAGTCTGCTGCTGGCCTCTGCATGCCTGCGCACACAAATCCATGGGAACCCTCCTGCACACATGCACATCCTAAAGGTACATAACACACACACACACACACACACACACACACACACACACACACACAAAAGTAGATATAGTATCTGAAGAATGACATCTGAGGTTGTTCACTGGCCTCCACTCCCACAAGTACACACATGCATGCATATCTGTCTGGGCACACACGTGCACCTGCAGTCACACGAATGCATACACACACACACACACACACACACACACACACACACACACACAAGAATGCACACTGCCCATTATGTGGGACTTATGGTTCTCTTGCAGAGTGTGTGATAATAACCCCACTTCATTCAAAAAGTGCACCAATAAGCGATAGTTTAAGAAGACATGAAATTCAAAAGCTGGCTGCAAAGCAGTATGCATATCACCACCTCCAGATTTCAGGCACAGTAGGAAGTATTGAGGTGGCAGAGAAAGTGAGCTCTGGGGACATCTGCTGAGATTTGGACTCTGTCCCACCACCTGTTAATTTGGATCTTGCTCACCGATCCTCAGTTTCCTCTGCTGTCAAAAGGAATCTAAGAACCTACGTCACGATCATTGTGGTGATTTCATGAGATAATACGATAAAGAATGTAAACTGCTTAAATGATTATAACACTCAGAAAGGTGCTGTTATCGCACACATAGAAAGCATCCTGGGAGACCTCACAAAGCAACCTTCTCTGTGATACATTCACACATGAATACAATTATCCTTACAAGTATATGTTAGCGTTATAGCAGACAAACAAAATTGTAAGTGGAGAAAGAGCCCCTCACATATCCAAAGCACGACAAACATGGCCACGATAGTGCTAAATTGCAAAGGGCAGACTGTGTGCTAGGAATCCTGTCAATCAGGATAAGCTGTTTCTAGGAAAGGAGCGGTCTGGTTGAGCTCAGCTTGGAATCAAGCTGGAAAGGTTAGGGAAAGACTGATCGGGAATTCAAGGGAACTGGACACAGGCTCCATTTTGTCTAGAACATTCCCTCTCTTATCTCTACAGACCCCCAGCCACCAGTCCCTCCAGTCCCTGTAGTCTGTGTCCTCCGGAGGTCTGAGGGATAAAAGCAGACTTCTCAGGAGATAAGAGCTGTCACACTGGCTTCCACCCCCCCTCTCATTCCATTCCCACTGCCTTGCATTTCTCCAGGAGGATGTGCTCCTCAAGTGAGCTTTCCCAGGGAGAGAAAAGATGTTTGGAAAGTTGTTCCCCACTCCCCCTCCCTTCCTGCTGACACAGAGAAGCAGCCGGGAATTCCTAAATGGCATGCTAAAAATTTCTTTTAGTCTCATGTCTTTAGGCTTACTACACACACACACACACACACACACACACACACACACACACACACACACAAACAAGAACAGTTCTGACCCCTTACTGTTTTCAGTAAGATGCTAAGTCCCGCACTAAAGCTCCTCCAGATACACGGTGGGGACATTGGAAACATTCAGAAGCAGAATAAGGACCAGATTGTTAGGCCCTCAACTGATGAGTCTAGTTGCCATAAGAGGCTCAGGTCCAGTCCTTGCTTCAAAGACATCTAGATCTGAGGTGGGAACTTCTGGGAAGGGTAATGGTGGGGCATTAAGGAACACAGACCCTCATTAAATTCTGACCATCTGACATCGGACTGTCATAATGGAGTTAGTGGTCTTGGTTGCTCTACCCCCTTTTTCCTCTTCACTTTATTTTAGTTTGTAAGCAACGAGGCTTAAAGAGCATTGTTCAGAAGCAGGTCAGCCTCTCAGGAAAATTATCCGTAGATCTGAAACCCAAACAGGATCCTGGGATTCACTCAGGCATTGGAATAGTCAATTTTATGTAGAAAGTTGGAGGGTAATGCTGATGTTGAGTAAAGGTTATTCCTCCAGAGTCTGGCATGGCCTCACCTGATCCTTGGAAGGCTTGACTAGAACAAGAAATAATGATCTGTTGAGGTGAGAAGCGAAGTGACCGTGTCCATGTTGTTGATTCTCCTGGGTCTGTAGCCTGCCATCCACACGCCAGGTTTAAACATGGGAGCCTCTAGCTTCTAGAATTACATCTGCCAGTTCCTCTCAGGAAATATATCCTATTGGTTTTGTTTCTCTGGATAACTTCAATATAGGTATTTTTTTCTGTCTGCCCTCTTTATCCAATCATGCCTCCATCTGGGATTCTGAAAAGCCTTGCCAAATAAGCATTCCATCCCCATAACTTGCTAAATATAGTTCTAGTATTTAACAGTAGAGGAAGCCAACCATCCAGTAGTTTGTTACATTATTCTGTTTCCACTATGGGACCTATTAGGTGAGCCAAGCCAATAATAATTATAGAGGCTGTGTGGAAACATCAGGGTATTTTAAATTTTAATGATGGGGAGGGGACTGTATAAGTAAACACAGCTCTAACTCTGAGATGTGTATGTTGTTGGTGATCTATACAGGGATGAGAGAAAATGGAAACACTCACACTGTGATGACAAAAGCATTTATTCCCTTATGTAACAGTTGCATACCGAGTGTCTGCTGTGTGCCAGGCACAGTTCTAATCACTGCGAAGATTAGTTTTTTCTTTCTAAAGACCCACCGGTATAGCTTTAATCAAGAAGACAGGCAATAATAAATATTGACAAGGATGCAAGAAGCCTGAATCCTCATGTGTTGGAAGTAGGAAGAAAAATGTCAACAGTCTTTGGGAAACAGCTTGGCAGTTACTCAGAGGGCTGAGCACAGAATGACTACATGATGTACTGAAGTACACTGTACTCAGCTCCTTGTGGAATTAGCTGGTAACACCACCATTGATGTTAGATATGCACCAAATCATTCGGAAGAATTCACAGAATCAGTTATCGACAGTTACCCCAAGAAACAAGTCCCAGTATTTGATCTATGCCCCCAAAGAACTGGACAGATAGAAAATCATACATGAATGTTAAAATCAGTGTTATTTATAATAGCCAGAAAACGTCCATCAGTTGACCAATGAATGAACAAACTATTAGTTGCCTACAGTAGAATATAATTCAGCCATTAAAAAGACTAAGCGTTAGTCCGTGCTACTACCCAGATCAACCTTGAAAATAGTCTACTACAGAAAAGGAACCAAACACAAAATGCCAGGGAGGTTATCATCCCATTTATACAGACTGCCCGGAGATGGCAAATCTAGAGACAGAAAGCAACTTCGTAATTGCTTGGAGCAGGAGAGGAGGGGGAGGGTGAGAGGTGGGGGGTGAGAGGGGAGGGCACTCTTCTTGAGGAAGTGTGAAGACACTCTGATGGAGATGGTTTCAGGACCCAGTGACTACAACCCACACCGGATTGCCCTCTGCAGAAGGGTGAATTTCATGGTGGTAAATTACATGGCAATAAAGTGGTTATTAAACATTACCTAATACGTTGTCGTGTTGTTTTTGTAAATAAAGCGTGTGATTAATGTTTTCTTTTATAAGCGGACCGCCCTTTTGTTAAGGGGGTCATGTCTGGTTCCTTAAAGACAACACCATGCCTTCCGTTTACTTCAAGAAGATTCTGAGGAGAATGTCCTGGCAGCTGTTTGGTGCAGACAAGAGACACACAGCAAAAGAAGGGACCCCGGCCACCTCATCCGAGCCAGACTGTAAGACCAGTGAACCTTGCCTTACCTCAGTCAGTCCTGACCAGGCCCATGAGAAAGTCAACAACTGGAACTGAGGAATTCATACAGGAGTTATAGATGTTCACCACAGATCAGCTGAAGCAGCGACTTAAGAGGAAAAAGCCTGACTTTAGCTCATAGTTTTAGAGATCTCAGTCTATTTCCTGTAGGACCATGGTAAGGTAAAAACATGGCAGAAGGGCATGTCAAAGGAGAGTTGATCATCTCGTGGTATAGCAAGTGAGGAGCCAGGAGCTGGGCATAGCCCGCAGAGTACCACACACCACTGGTGTGCAACCTCCAGTGAGGTTGTTGGGGGGTAACCACCAGAGAAGACTAATCCGACATGGGTTTAAGCCAACAGAAAGTCTTTATTAGCTGGCTAGTGACTACATTGGGTGTTTGAGATCCCAGTGTAACCTCAAGCCTTTCTCAGGATAAGCTTTTAAGCACAAAAACCATATCCTGGGTTGACATACTTCAGTTGGCAGGAACAGTTAGCCAGAAGCGGAACTACAGAAGCCAAAAAGAAAGGCCAGTACATTTAGAGACTTTCTTAGAACTATGGATTTTGATAGATGAGTTCTTTGTTTTCATTTTGGCAGGTGGTGATGTCTACCTGCTGAGTTCTATGGCCTGAATGATACCTCCATCATGGAGTCAGTTAAGGTCTGTTACAAGTTCCACCTCCAGCTTTCCCCTGCCTCCCAAGAACGCCATCAGACTGTGAATCCATCAATAGGGTAACCCACTGATATCAGAGTCCTCATGATCAAGTCACTCCCCCAAAGTCCCATCTCTGAACACAACATTGGGAACTCTTAACACATGAGCATTTGGGAGAAACACTTTGTACCCAAACTCTAACAGCTAGTAAATGCCCACAGTAAACTGGGCACGAGATTAAGCAGGAATGACCACAAGAATGGCTATTTTTTTTTAACATCCACTCTTCATATGAAGTCTGAGATGGGTTTTTACTATTAAACTCTTTTTGACAAGTTAAGAGAAGCCAATCATTTGCTGAAAGCCAGGAAGCTATAAAGGTAGAGGGAGGTGCAGTGCCTGTGTGTTCCACTGGAAATCACTGGGAATCCACTGGACATCTTGGTGGCCTGTTGCCTCTACAAGCTCTGTTCTGTTTGCCTGAGTAAAAGGTTCTGATGTGTTTGAATGGAACCTTGCTTTATATTTGGGTCTGTGCCCCCATGGCACTGTTAAGTAGATTCCAATGAGTGTGGGGGAAGGAGGCTAGATCAGAACCTAGGAGCCTGGGTCTGAGTCCGGACAAAGGCTGCATCTCTGGCCTTCCCAGTGTTTCTGGTAGCAGCTCTGTCCTTCCCTTCCCAGTTCTCTGGGCTCCTGTCGTTACTAGCTCAAGGCTGGCGGGCACTGAGAACAAAACCACCACCATGATGATAAAAGCTCAGCAGCTACCCTCGGTCGTGGTGCGTCCCTGTAGTTGTCACGAGCCTCGGTCTCACCCATTTTCTGCGGACGAGGGAACTGAAACTGTGAGTCACACTTGTCCAAGCTCATCATGGTATGGTGGATCCAAGACTCTACAGCGGCCCTGTCCCTCGAGAACCTGGGCTGCTGCAGGGTCAGGCCACAGTGCCCTTTGGGTAGGGACACAGGCGTGGCCACCTCGCCACAATGAGTCCTGTAGCTTGCCTAGACGCTGTGTTATAGCACTACTCAACAGAGGCTCCACAGCGACCGTCCGCTGAGTGAACTGACGGCTCCTGTCAGCCCCGGCAGGCTCTGCTGTCCATTCCCAAGCACCTGGGAAGCTGCTTCCATTTAGTCTCCCTGGTTGCATTCATCCAGGGTCCTAGGCTGAGAAAGGCTGTGCACAACACAAGGCTCTTGTTTACTCGGCTTCACCTGGCTTTTGTTCATTTTTGCCTGATGCCTAATAGTGTTTTTTTTTTTTTTTAATTGGGTTTGGATGTGCTGTCGGGTGAAAAGGAAGCTTTTGTTTCACTGGGTTCTGGGGTGGGGTGGGGAGAGGGCTTATTTGCCTCTTGCCCACCCAGATCTAGATGTGTGCCGGGCTCGACTTTTACTTCATTTAGGCTGCCTTTGCTGATGATCCCCCATAAAGGTCCCTCCCCATGAAGGCTTCCCAACGGGTCCTCTCCACTCAGCCCTCCCTCCAGAGGTCATCCACTTCTTCCTGACACCGTTTTCAGGAAGCCGCCGCAACCCCACCCCCACCCCCACCCCCAACAGCAGCTCTATGGAACCCAGTTCATACACTGAATGCTGTGGGGCCCAGTTTAACCGCTGGCGGTTGTTTTTTGGGTCGTTCATTTTCCTGCTTGGCACTGATAGCTTTTACAGACCTCTCCTGGGATGTGGACTATTTTGTATTTGTAAGCCATCTTTCCAAAAGAGACCATCAGGTTCCAAGTACCCTGCGACCCTTGTTCTGTTAAGACAACTGACCAGGTCTTTGGCTTCATCCACCAGAAAGTGTGACCAGTAGTGTGACCTTGAGAGGGTCCTTGTGACTCAGGAAGTTCACACAGGACTCCGCCGAGGCTGATTATGAAACTGTGGCAGGTGTGTGTGGGGGTGTTGACTGATTCTAGGGATTGGTCTGCTATCATTAAAAAGTAGGATGGAATAATAAGAAGGAAATGCAATTGTGCAGGGGAACAGGCTAAGAAGAGGAAAGGAAGGAAGGATTTAGGCTAAAGGGGAGAAGATTTTGCTCTCCCATAGTGGTGGCTGGGCATCCACCCAAAGTCCAGGTGGGTCATTCTGCCACACCATGGTCCTGACTGACAGCATAGGAAGGCAGAGAGAAGATTCTAGAAGGATAACTTGAGCTCCTCCTCTTCCACTATTTATCCCTGCTGCAAGAATTTTTCTGGGGACTTTGTTTCTCTTGACCCCATCTCCTAGTTAGCTTCCTGTTGCTGTGATAAACATCATGACCAAACAAACTTGGGGAGGAAAGGGTTTGTTTGGCTTCCGTGTCCCAGGTCACAGTTCATCACTGATGGAAGTCAGGGCAGGAGCCTGAAGACAGAAACAAAGTAAAGACTAGAGAAGAACACTGTGTACCGGCCTGCCCTCCATGGCTTGCTCAACCAGATTTTTCTTTCTCTTCTTTCTTTTTTTGGTTTTGTTTTTTGAGACAGGGTTTCTCTGTGTAGCCTTGGCTGTCCTGGAACTCACTCTGTAGGCCAGGCTGGCCTCAAACTCACAGAGATCTGCCTGGCTCTGCTGGGATTAAAGGCGTGTGCCACCACTGCCCGGCCAACCTGATTTTTTTTTCAGACAACCCAGGATCATCCACTCAGAGGCGGCCCCGCCCACAGTGGACAGGGCCCTCCCACACCAACCATTAATGGAGAAAATGCCCCACAGGCTTGCGGACATACCCATCTGATAGAGGCATTTTTTCACCTGAAGTTCCCTTTTCACAGAGGACCAGGGCTTATGTCAAGTTGACATAAAACTAACCAGGATACCCCAGATAGGGAATGGTCAATAGACCCCCCAAAAAAAGTTTCCACTCAAATCAACTTTGCTGGGCCAATAAGATTTTGGGGGCTACTTAGGAGGATTGTGAGGAACTTAAAAGCAGATCAATCAAAAGCTCATGAATGTTGACTCTCTAGAGTTCCAGATTCCACACCTCTTATGATCCCATGTAGTTGAACTGGGGCGGGAAAGAGGGTGGCTGAAATCTCAGGTTGGGGGCGGGAGCAGGGACATTTCCCCCACTTGTTCTACAAGAAATGCCACTAGCCTGATCTTGTGAGGGTCTCACAAGTGAAATCACAGCTTCTCCACTTGTAAGATGGTATCAGCGTATCAGCCCAGAGAAGAGTATTGCACAACAGTGGCCCAGAACGTGGCTACAGAAAGTTATTACTGATTTACTTTGTACGTTTGTGCCAGCACTCCATGAACCCAGATGACTTGGCCAATGGCACACTGAGGGACACTATTCAATTCCAGGGTTTTTAGCCAGAGCTGGGCCTCTTGGTCTGTCTACCTGCAGGCCGACAAGGCATGCAGATCATCTGCTGTTGTTTGCTGTTGCTTTGGGGGTTTTCTCAGCTCCCGCCTCTTGGTGCCTCGTCACTAAAACCCCTTTCAAATGACAATGTAGCATGCACCCTGAGAAGACGGAGTCTCCATGGCAGATCTTGATACCTCTGAAGAAAGAAGAGCAGACAGTGGACACACTATGAGGAAGAAAGGGGACAGGAGACATGAGTCATCCTGGGTGCTTAACCACGGGGTGCCCGAGGAGGCTGCGCTGTTTGTGTGTTTCCATGGCTCCTCGCCCACTGGGGGTGTTCATTTCCTCTGTGGTAGTGTACACTCTGGGCATTCCTTTCAAATATTTGCTGAGTGTTTCCATGGGCAGATGGACAGTTAAGATTAGGCTCATCCGCACAGAATGATGTAAACACGCCCCGAGGGCGAAGACAAAAATTTCACTTTTCTCTTACGTAAAAGTTTATAGGTGGCCATGTGGGAGACACATGTCGGCTCCATGGTGCAGTTGGGGACTCAGGCTCCTGACTGCTTCCTTCTTGTTTGTGGTTTGTCTCCTTTAAGTCACCTCATGGTCTAGGATGACGACCAAAGGCCCGAGAAGGAGGGACAGAAAATAGGAGGAGAAAAAGGGGCTTCGCCCAGCTGCTCCCTTCGTGCAGACTTCTAAGGTATCCTGGATAACTCTGCCCTCTGCTTCTGGTTCAGTCATATGCCCATATTTGGCTACAGAGGTTCGGGGCGGGGGTGTGTGTGGTTTGAATGAGAAATGTCCCCTACACACTCCCATATTTGAACTCTTGCTCCCCAGTTGGCAGCACTGTTTGGGGGAGGTTATGGAATGTTTAGGATGTAGGTATTTCACTGTGGGGATATTGAAGTGTCGACAGTTCATAGCTCCCTCCCACTTCCATTTTATTTGCTTCTTGTGTGTGGGTGGAGATGTGATCGCTCAGCTTCCTGTGTGGCCACGCCTCTCCCAATGTGATGGATTATTCCCCTGGAACCATAAGCCCAAATAAGCCCAACTTTCTCTAAGTTGCTTTTGGTCCTGGCATTTTCTCACAACAACAGAGGAGTATCTAATACATTAGGAAATATAGCTGTGTTTAGGAGATTGTTGGGCAGCAACCTTCTAAAAATGGGGACTTACTAATGGAAGAATGTTTATTCTAATAGCAAACTATGGTCCATAGGCCAAATGTGGTCTGCTAGATGGTTTGTCAAGAAAGTTTTATTGGTACAAAGCTAAGCGCATTCATTTATATATCTTCTATGACCTTTTTTTTATTATAACAAATGACATTTGGTCTACGAAGCCTAAACGACTTACTATTATCTCACACAGCAAAGGTATTCTAACGTCTAGAACAGACAAGCAGCAAGTTATACTTTGTGTGCTTAGCCCACTCCAGGAATTGAGCTGAACAAGGTCTCTGAGTGTGATTCCATCATCAAGCGTCTTATAGTCCAGGGCACCTGACAGTCAAACAATTTCGAATTATCATATTGTGTGATGAGTAGGATCATAGTGTGGTCTTCAAGGTTCTATGAGACCACATAGGCAGACCGAGGAAAGAGAAGTTTCCAGATGAGCTTAAAAGATGTGAAGCCTTACACCTGTATTCATAGCATTTGAGAGACTAAGACAGGAGGAATGCTGTGTGCTTGAGACCAGCCTGGGCTACATTGGCAGTGCCAGGCTAGACTGTGCTGCAGAATAAGAGTCTGTCTCCAAAAAAGCAAAATAAAACAACAAAACAAAACACAATACCAAAAATTCAGTTTATTGTGTGTTTACCCCACTGCATGTCACGGTCACCCATGAGTGTCCCTCAAAGAGCACTCTAATTCAGGGGGGTGGGAACTTTGTCTCAAGGCTGTCCAAAACACCATCTGTGCTCCTGATAAACCCACTCCTGAGACCCTCAGCCCACGGAACCAGGATACGGAGTGGGTGGAGTGGGATAGCAGCACACTGAGGTCTAATCCCAGGCTTCAAAATCAACAGCTACTGGCAGGGGCTTTGGATGAACATTCCAACCCACCCCTTCCTGTCTCCCAGAAGCCTGGTCCCATTGCGTAGCTTTGGCGAGCTTCATCTGTGTCCCTCATCAAAATGAGAAGAGCATCCCCAGCCTGGTCGGGGGTTCTGCATCTCGGCACAATCAACCTTTCAGGCTGGGTGACTTTTTTCTGGGGTTGCTCTCCTGTGCACCACAGGGTGTTTCAGCAGCAGAGGCCTGTGCCTGGTAGAGGCCAGAAGCACCGCCAAGGTCTTGACAACCTGAACTATCTCCGGACATTTTTACATGCTCCTTGGAGAATGGAGTCACCTCTGCTTAAGAACCAGTGAGCTAGACAGTGGTATAGATGAAGTGAGGTGTCGTGCGTGTCACACGAGTGTTTCTTGAGTGTGTTACCGGCTGTCACTATCTTATTTATGCTCTGATTTATTGAAAGATTGTGTAGACTCCTTGAAGAAGAACAAGACCTTACAGAAACCGTTTCAGCCTGGCAAACACAACAAAGGAATTTTCAGTCACTATAAACAACCTCTTCTGCGGACCCCACCTGTTCTGAATGCACACAATGCTAAGAATGTTGGTTGGGACGTTCCCAAGCAAGCTGTGGGGCACATCTGTTGTTCTCTTGCCCACTTCCTGTTGCCTGATTTAGCTCTGGAGGAATTGCCTACCCTACTTTCAACCATGTGTTTCGCCTAATGCTGACCTCTGTGTTGGTTCTGGTGGTGAATCACAAGAGTGAGGCCCAAATCCCCTGGGGGAAGTCCTCGTGTCTGGTGGTAGTGGCTAGTTAGGGAATGGCAACAGGGTTTGAGCCAAAGTCTGCCCGCTAAACCCCGGGGGTTTTCTTTGGTTATTGTAATGATGGAGTTGTTGGTCCCTCTAGTTTGGAATGTGAGAAGTCACAAGATCTGGGCTGACTGAGAAGAGAGGGTTAGATCTGAGAATAAGGCTCACGAATGACGGACCACAGAACTGAGCCGAGATAGAAGCAGGACTCTAACAGTTTCTCTGCCCTTCGGCTATGGCTTGAAGCTCAACCTATTCTCCAATCAATCCCGTTTATGATAAATGCCATTGTTTGCCTACATAGTGTGGGGTATGGGCTAGATTTTCTGTTTTACGAAACCAGAAGATCCCACCCCTACCCCTACCAATCTATATACTTGATCCTAATGATATCAAGAGTAAAACACTCAGCTAGGTACAGTGGAGCATTCCTGTAATCTCAATCCCTGGGAGACAGAAGCAAGAGGATCAAGAATTTGTAGCCATACCCAGTCATATAGCCAACCCCCAGGCCAACCTGGGCTGCATGATACCCGTCTCAAACGGATGCTCGTCCATGTCTAGCTTTATGTGGGTTCTGAGGATCCAAGCTCAGGTCTTCATGTTCAAGCCCTTTACTCACTGAGCCATCTTTTCCTCAGCCCTCGTCATGTATTTTTAGAAACAGACTTAGGGAAACCATAAGATGACTCAGTGGATAAAGGCACTCTGGCAAGCTTCACGACCTGAGCTGGATCTGCAGGACCCACACGGTTCAAAGACAGACCCAACTCTCATGAGTGGTCCTCTGTCTGCATTTGCACAATGTGACATGCAGCTCCTACCCCTACTAAATAAACATTGAAAATTCAAAAAATAGGGGCTGGAGAGATAGCTTGGCAGTTAAGAGCACTGGCTGCTTTGCAGAGGAGCCAGGTTTGACTCCCCTCACCCACATAGTGGCCCACAATCATCTGTAACCCCAGTTCCAGGGTATCTGAAGCTTCCTAGGCACTGTACACATGTGAGGTATAGACATACATGTAGGCAAAACAGCCCATACACCAAATACACACACACAATGTATATATAGTAATATAGTATAAATATGCATATTATATATATAATTTTTAAAAGGACTTTAGGCCATGAGATACTTTAGTTGACAACGGAAAACCCATTCCTAGATGGCTAAAGGGATAAAGGAAACTCTTATCTGTTCTTGAGAGTGTCCCAAAGTTGCTTGGCCTGAAGCCCTGGCCTTGGCTCCATCTCTCTGTAGCTCTTCTGGCCACACTGTCCCTTTTGCTTCAGTTCAGCCCGTAGGGTGGCTTTCCTGGTAGCCAAGCATGGCCGAGGTTCAGTCCTTGTGAACTGTGGCACCCAGGGAAGATAATTAGAAACCACTGAACTGGAGTCCTGGCCTTCACTGTGGTTAGACCAGTGCAGATCACGTGCTCATGGTAAGAGGAGAGTCTCCCTGACCCATAGTCAAAGCCAGAGGCCGGACCTGGGGTTGGGTCAGTGACAGTCAGAGCTCCAAGCTGGGACACAGAGGGGCAGGTGCATTGCAACATGCTGGAAGGCTCCCTCACGACCCACTGTAAAACAAAATAATATTAAATGTTAGCAAGGTATATGTCACCACCTAGGGACACCTTTCTCTTTCTTCCATTGGATGTCAGAGTTCCTATTGCCTCCTTTAGGATTTCGCTCATGTGTGTATTAGCAGCCATGTGGCTGCTGTTTCACTGGCTTGTCTGGCAACCATTTTTTCTTCCTAGATAACAAGAGCACAGAACAAATCTAATATCTTTAATTTCCATTCATGTAGCCTTACATTTAGAGAGACTCTAATTGTTGTCTAATTGTTGTTTTGAGAGTGTGTCACATAGCTCTGGCTGACCTTGAACTTGCTGTGTAGACGAGGACGACCTTGACCCCTTGATCTTGCTGACTCAATCTCGGGTGCTCAGTGCTAGGATTACATACAGTATGCTTCATTACGTCTAGTTCTATTTTTTCAGTCCAGTTACATTTTCGTCCTCACAGAGGACAAAGAGAAGGGCTTCAAGGGTCTGAATTGTAGTTTCCCTACTAGGCATGACCTGGACAAATGATTTACCTCTCCAAACCTCCAATTCCTCCTCCGTGAAACGGAGGTCACACGATTATCCACTAATGCGGGACACTGTCCTCCAAGCGCAGCAAGCCATTAGCACCTTAAACAGAACATCTGTCACTCCCCCAGAAGACCCTCTGGATCTGGCTTACTGACTTTCCTTCACAGAACCTGAGGTTCTACCAACTCTTTCCTATACTCCCCTCCCAGATGTATATAATTCTGTCCCAGCTGCACACAGTCTCAGTGATGCTAGAGCGCCTAGAGCCATTGTTCTTAACCCGTGGGTCGCGACCCCTCTGGGAGTCGCATATCAGCTATCCTGTAGATCAGATATTTTCGTTATGGTTAATAACAGTAGCTAAGTTACAGTTATGCAGTAGTGATGAAATAAATTTATGACTGGGGGGTCACCACAACATGAGGAACTGTGTCAAAGGGCCACAGCATTAGGGAGGTTGAGAACCACTGTCACAGAGAGCAGAAACTCAAGGGGTCGAGGGGATGATGAGATACGTGCAGCTCTGGGGAGTTGACATCCATTCTGGGCTGAGGCTTTTGGAGGAATGCACCCACTTTGCAGTTACCCATGCTCCTACAGGTAAGACAAAGAAGTTCATCGGTTCCCCAAGCTAGACCTGGGTTGAATATTTATGTTGGCATGTCGCTGGTGTCCTTCCAGGGGCAGAGGCAGCAGACAATCTGTCTTGCGTCCCTGGAACAATGTATGTACGCAATGCTCACCTTCTAAGGTGGTCCAGAAAAATAAACAAAATAATGCTGTCAGAGTGAGTGCTCAGCCACGAACCCATCTCAGGGGACATGCTTGCCAACTATTGCCACGGAGTGACAGCTCTTCATACACTGGGTGTAGAAGTCTCTATGTGTGCTTATTTGCTTTTTCTACATTCACTGAGCCCCTACAGCACACAGTGGTTTCTAGCAGGTCACCTTGCTCTGGAGTTTTCCTAGGTTTTCATGTATTTTCTCACTTCCTTCTCAAAGCAAACCCATGGGGAAGTCAAACCTTTGTTTCACTGTCCTTGAGTGAAAGACTAAATCCCAGAAGCTAGGGGTCAAGGTCTGGGAAGATGGCCAGTGGCTAACAGTGTTTGCTGTCCAGGCATGAGGATCCCTAGATAGAGCAGGACAACATAGCTTCCTCCCCTGGCCTCCGTGCATATGTGGTACACACATCACACATCCACATGTGCACATACAACTCTCTCTCTCTCTCTCTCTCTCTCTCTCTCTCTCTCTCTCTCTCTCTCTCACACACACACACACACACACACACACACACACACACACACACCAGAAGAATAAGAAGGAGGAGGGATCCAAATCCATGCCTACACAACATTAATGCTTATTCTCACCCCGAATGTGGTCCATGAAGGCCCCTTCTTGGAACCAGGGGATACAACTAGAAGTATAGATTCCTGGGCCGTATATCAGATCTGTTAGATCAGAATTTCTGGCTTTGGGACCAGAAATGTATTTTCTGTTCAGTGTCCCAGGGGCTCTTAAACATATTCAATTAAAAAATAAGTTTTATTTATTTATTTTATACATATGAGTGCTTGCCTGCGAGTAAGTATGTGTACTACGTGCATGCCTGCTGCTTGTTAAGGCCAGATAAGGGTATCAGATCCCTTGGAACTGAAGTTACAGTTATAAACCACCATCTGGGTACTGGGAACTCAAGTTGGATCCTCTGCAAGAGCAGCAAGTACTCTTAACCATTGAACCATCTCCCAGTCCTATATATTCACATTTAAAACCCATTTCTGAGCTGGGCATGGAAGTGGAGCACTTCGAGGCAAGAGGATCATGAATTGAGGCCAGCCTGAGTTATATAGGAAGATTCTGTCTCAAAAAAAAAAAAAAAATCTCACTTCCCTGTCTAGGTGCTAATGAGGTGAATGTATTTGCCTTTTCAAAATCCAGTCATACATTTCTTTTTTTTCTATGATCCATTTATTTGTTTGTTTGGGATAGGTCTCACTATATAGCTCAGGTTAGGCTTGAACTCACTATGTATCCCAGACTGGCTTTATACTTCCAGTAATCTCCTGCCTCAGTTTTGACTGAGTGCACATTTATTATATCTTGAGTTCATTTAAGAAATCTGCTCCAACAGAGACTATAGACTGCTTGCTAGCAATGCCTCCTAGTCATTACTGGTCTATCTCAGGGTAACACACACTGTTAACCTTGCCACATTCATTTGGACCAACCTTGTGGTGCATCGGGCCTGCAGAACTAGGCTATGAGGCTGTCCCGGAATCACCCTGTCCCTGAATAACAGGGACACACAAAAGTTCTTATTTCCTTTTCTCCAGAGATTTCTCCAAAATAGATCACCTCTTACTCTAAAAACTTCCATCATCTCCTTTCAGGCCAGAAGCCCAAATCAGGGCTAAGCAGTCCTCAGGGGCCACCCCACGGACTGATCCCCAAAGTTTCCCCCTCCAAGGCCCAGCTGGTCCTGTCCTCCAGTCTCTTCTGTGTAGGAGGCACTTGCTGACTAACTGTTGTCTCCATCCACACTCTTGGGGGGTTTCCTTCCTTGTCTGTCACCTTTCTTTTCTGGATCATGCATTGAACCCCAGAACAGAGTCATCTCTGTTCTTCTGTCTCATCCACTGATTCACCAGTCTTCTCATCTGGTAGGCACACGTGTCAACCAGGAACTCTGCTGGGGACTAGAACATGGAAAATCACTTGGAATATGGGTCCTCTCCTTGGGAAGCAAGAAGCATACCTTTCCATGTGGCTTTTGGCAAATATTTCCAAAGCTTGTTGTTTTAGTAATAATAACCCTATTTTGGAATGGAAGGAGAGTTTAAGGAGATGAAGAGGGGATGAACTTTCGGGCCCTTTCTCCATGGCAGGTCCTCTAATGATCATTTTAAATGAGTTATCTAATTCTCCCACACCTCATAGAGTATTATCATCTCCATTTCATGATGCAAACATATAGGTCCAGAGGTGTTGAGTGATTTTTCTCAGGGCCAAGCTGCTGGTCCAGGCCGGCCTGGAGTATGATCTTGGAGGAGGCCCATTTGTTCTCTTTGGATCTTTAAATCCATCCAAGAAGGGTCAGAAGTGCAGGACAATGAACAGCAAGGGAGGAAGAAAAATTGAGAAAGAAGAGCCTAGAGAGAAAGTATTTTTGTCTTCATTGGCTCTGGACATAGAGAATTTGAGAGTGTGTTGTTTATCAAAGTGTGGTCCTTGCTAGAGTGGGACTGTCCTATCTAAAAGATGGCATTTCCCCACAGAGCCGAACTCTCAGGGTTGGGAGGGAATCTTGATGTGCTATTATCCATTCAAAGATGAGAATGCCTGTACTGTCTCATCACCATGTGCTTACCAGCCCTGGCATACCTGTAAGGACTTGCGAGACGGCTTATGACATTTACTATAAACAAATGTGCATATCTAGATTTTGCCTGACCAATGTCCCTTCTTCCTTTAGGTAACAACATTCTAAGTGTTCTTGGGGGAACCATCTGCCCCTGTTTTAGTGAGAAAATTAGATGTGATCCCGTTTGTCCAATTAGTCTGGGTCTCTTGGGGGACTTAAGTTGAGAGCCAAGTGACCCAGAATAGGAAAGGCAGAGCCAAGTTGTAGCAAAAAACAGACTATTAGGCCACCAGGCAGTTCAGGGACCCCTGTGGCCTTGTTCAGCCACTCCTCTGTTCTGAGAAAAACCACATGCTTCTGGACAAATCCTTCATGATTTGTTCTGTGTGTTAACCAGGGCTGCCACCAAATCTTACCCCATCAATCCCAGCTGGTTTTGTTTCTCCATCAGAGAAGGAATTTATACTTGTGGTTTAAAAACATTTTCAAGTGACACACAAGGGTAATTCCCCATGGTGAATCTCCCATGGCCCAAACCCTTTCAGGCAGAGCCACTGCCCCAGCCTTCTCAGACCTGTTGAGAAACTTCTATCCCATTTATAAAGGGCATTTGAAGGGCATTACGAAGGGCATTGGGCAATTCTCTCTTAGATGCAATGGAAATTTGACGTGTGGTTTCTATCACCAGGCCTACTCAGAGTTAGGGAATCACTGAATATATGTCAACAGATAACCTTATAGTGAGTTGACGGTAGTCATACCATGTCCCTTAGCCTCCTTTCTAGGACCAGTCACTCTTGGTCTGTCAGTCATCATGCACAGGTCACAATTAGAAGGGCCTCCCCACAACAGCCCTATCCTCCAATACTCTCCAGTTAGCCGTATCTTCCACAAGTGGGGATGCTTAAAACTGAATGAAGTCTGTCACTGTGATCTGAGTCAGGCAAAGTGCTTAATGCTCTGTCCTTGTCTCCTGCCACCTGTAACCTGAGATTCTCTGAGTGACTTGTATGCAGCCTCGTAACACTGATGACATTTTCCAGTAATACAAAGTTAGCCTGTAGCTGAACATAGCTCCTTGGTTTGCAATTTCTACAATTGTTTTGACGCAATTGCTAGAACCCGTATGTGTTCGTACCACATTCAATGAGCAGGAGCATGACACTCCAGCTTTTACTCATCAGTAATTCCCATAAGGCTCTGGAAGGGGATATTCTCTCTTGGATTAGCGGGAATTCCTGCCCACATGAATACAGCACCAGGTTTTCACGTACTCTGAAGTTTCCCAATTCTGCTTCTAGGATATTCTTTAAAACCTGGTTCAATATAACCCAAAATTGCAAAGAACTTAAGACCTGACCAGCAAGGACTCGGGTAATTAAATTGAGGTACAGACATCTGATACAACACTCCATGGTTACTAAAGTCATCCTATAGAGGATGCGTTAGTTCACTTTGCATAGATGTGACCAAAATACCCAAGAAAATGAAGGAGGAATGATTTATTTTGGCTCACAGTTCCAGAGGAGTCCATCCATCTTTCTTGGCCCCATGCATTTGGGCAGAACACTACTACAAGACCATGTGATGGAGAGGATTCTTCAGCTCATACATGGTTGATAGGAAGCAGAAATCCTGGAAGGGACCTCCTGTGTTTTGCTTCTTACACCTACATCCTCTCTCCTAAGGTCCCCAGCATCTTCCAAAACAGCTCTGCCAGCTTGGGCACAAGATATTCAAGGTATGAGGCTGTGGAAGATGTCCTATTATCAAACCCCAACAGAGAAACAATTCATAATGAAACAAGCCACTGGCACTACATTGATGAGTTTTGAAAAAGACTATGAAACACAGGGCAATTCAACTTTTACTTTCCTATGTGTCTAAGAAGAATGCAAACAAAATTGTTAACCAGGGACCTCTGCATTGAGCACTTCTATTTCCTACCCTTTGTCAATCTTCATTCTCAGGTACCATGTTTCTAATAAAAATTACTTTAACAGGGGTTTATTTTTATTTTTATGTGTATGGAAGTTGCTTGCATGAATGTATGTGCATCGTGTGTGTAGGTGTGTAGTGCCTGTGGAGGACAGAAGAGAGCATCAACTCCCCTAGAACTGGAGCTACCAATGGTTGTTAGCCTCCATGTGGGTGCTAGGAACAGAACCCAGGTCCTCTATAAGAGCAACAAGTGCTTTTAACCATGAAGCCATCTCTCCAACCCTACATATTATTTGTAATTAAAAAGAAATATTTTATGTATTTGATTGCTTTGTCTGCATGTATGTCTGTGGACTATGTTGTCTGGTGCCTGTGGAGACTAGAAGAGGCCATTAGATCCCCTGGAATTAGAATTGCAGATGTTTGTGAGCCATCATGTGGGTGCTGGGAATCAAGCCCAGATCCTCTGGAAGAATAGCCAGTGCTCTTAACGGCTGAGCTACTTCTCCAGCTCCCAAACATTATTTTATAATGAAATATTTGTTGTTGGTTTTTTTGAGACAGGGTTTCTCTATGTATTCCTGGCTGTCCTAGAACTCACTCTGTAGACTAGACTGGCCTCAAACGCAGATTCATCGGCCTCTGCCTCCTGAGTGCTGTGATTAAAGGCATACACCACCACTGCCTGGCTTTATAATGAAATTCTTTAAAAGTGAAAAAATAAATATATCATTGACATATCAAGGAATGATCCAGAGCACAAAGCTCAAATTAAAGAATTTTCTAAAAGTGTGGCATTGTTTGGATAGTCAAAGGTCAAGCTTGTAGGTAGGACCTAAGTAAGTTCTGGACATGTGATATACAGTGTGGGGACTCTGTTTAGTAACTGACATTTGCTGAGAAGAGATCCTTTTGAAAAAGAATACTTTGATTAATTCTTTGAGAATTTCATACAATGTATTTTGATCATATTAATCTCTTTCCCAGCTCCTTCCAGATCCATCCCCACTTCCTACTCTCCTAACTTTATGCTCTCTCTATTTCTTTTAAAACCCATTGAGTCCACTTGGTGCTGGCCAGCAGCCCAATGGTATGAAGCTGCCCTGGAGTGATTGACCTACCAAAGGTCACATCCTTTTCACAGTAGCTATCATTGCCAATAGCTTCTTAGCGAAGGATGACGCTTTGTGTTCATCTTTGTGGCCCACTCCCAAATCTCCATGTTGGGATTTTGTATAGTTTGTGCTTGTGAAGGTCTTGAGTATGCTGTCCCAATGGCTGTGGGTCCATCTGTGCGACTGTCCTGTTGTGTCTGGAAAGAACAATTTCATCATAGTCTGTAGTCACCCACCACCTCTTACACTCTTTCTGAACTCTCTTCTGTGAGCCTTAGGTGGAAGGGTGTAATACAAATGTCCCGTTCAAGATGGGGCACTCCACAGTCCCTTATTTCCTGCACCTTGGCAAGTTGTGGGTCTCTGTGTTCATCACCATCTACTGCAAAGAGAAGCTTCTCTGATGAGGGTTGAAAGGCACGCCCTCCATGAGTACAGCAACAAGCCACCGGAGTCGGTTTTACACTGTGTCTGTTTAGTAGAGCGACAGGAGCAGGTGAGGTGATCCTTATTATTCTCACTACAAAACAAGAAGGCATCCGAGGGAGGTGATTTCATGTTCATTAAACTGATTATGATAATCATTTCACAACGAAAACACAAGTCAAAACTTCACGTTAGACACTTGAATATATACAGTTTTTACTGTCAATTATACCTTATAAAGCAGAAAAACATCACAGTACCTGGAAACTGGAATGATTTCTGGTTCATATGTCTATTCCTAAGTCAAATTCATTTGTGTATCAGTCCAATCATTAAAAAAAAAGGTACATACTGTGAACTGTCTGGTTCCCTATGAATGAATGCAGGAGCTTCGATTTGGGCAGGTACGGGTATCTGCCTCCAGGTTGCAAACCACAGCGCCTCAGATCCAGGTCAGTTATGTGATAAGTGAAGGTGGGGATGAGCCCACAGTGAATTGACTGCACATTCCCAGGTCCATTATTGCCACGTGCCGTGCAGGCCCGCTTGGCCAAACCTTCCTATGGTCAAGAGAAGCCAGAAATTTAGATTTTTTTTTTTAAAAAGACCTTTTTCTTTTTTTTTAAATTTATTTTCATTTTTAATTATGCATGGGCCTTTGTATCTATCTGTGTGTGGGTGTGGGCATGTGCATTTGAGTGCAGCTGCCCAAGAAGGCCATCAGGGTCAGACCCCTGGAGCTGGAGTGACAGGTGGGTTGCGAGGCACCTGTTGTGGTTGTTAGGGATCAAATTCAGATCCTCTGGAAGTGTAGGAAGTGTCCTTAGCCACTGAGACATCTCTCCAGTCCCAACTTTTCTGGGTTTTAAATGATGAAAATGAATCCAAATTTTCTGAAATAGGATGTAGGACAAGCACCATGATGTGGGTTGTGCTGTCTAGTTTTGGACTCTTACTTCTGGTGTCTGGGAAGCCTTGAAAAGGACTATAGGAGGTCTCTCAGTTCACATTACTATTGCTGTGATGAAACACCATGACCAAAAGCAAGTTGGGGAGGCAAGGGTTTATTTGGCTTACTCTTCTTCCACAGTGTAGTCGATTTTTGAAAGAAGCCGGGACAGGAACCTGAAGGCAGGACCTGGCTTCCTGGCTTGCTCAGCTTGCTTTCTTAATAGAACCCAGGACCAACAGCCCAGGGGTGGCCCCACCCACAAAGGGCTGGGTCCTCCTACATCAATCACTAATTAAGAGAACGCCTTACAGGCCTGCATACCGCCTGATCTTAGGGCATTTTCTCAGCTGGGGTTCCCACCTCTCAGATGACTCTAGGCTGTGTCTTGTTGACTCAAAATTAGCCAGAAAAGGAGGCAAACACGCAGAATAAGAAATGCTGTTGCCAGGTGGTGGTGGTGCACACCTTTAATCCCAGCACTCCGGAAGCAGAAGCAGGTGGATCTCTGTGAGTTCGAGGCCAGCCTGGTCTACAGAGTGAGTTCCAGAACAGCCAGGACTGCTACACAGAGAAACCCCGTTTCAGAAAGAAAAACAAAAGGAAAGAAGGAAGGAAGGAAGGAAGGAAGGAAGGAAGGAAAGAAGGAAAGAAAGAAAGAAAGAAAGAAAGAAAGAAAGAAAGAAAGAAAGAAAGAAAGAAAAGAAATGCTGGGTGGTGAGCAAGAAGCATTCAGCGTTGGCATTAGGCACTGTCCTGACTACATATACTTTGGATCCCAAGTGTCCTCCAAATGTCCACATGATAAAGACTTGGTTCCAGAGGGGCACTATTGGAAGGTGAAGCCTTTAAGAGGTGGGTCCCATAAGTGGGAAGTTGTGATGGCTGATCTTGTCCGTTGTCACCTTGGCTGGCTTTTAGTCACCTAAGAAACACACCTCGCGGCATGTATGTGAGGGCATTTCCATAGAGGTTTAACTACAGAGAGAAGACTCCCACTAAATGTGTGCAGCACCATTCCATGGGCTGCTGACCCAGACTGAATAAAAAAAAGAGAAAGAGAACTGAGCTCCACGGCAAAAGTATTTCCCTTGCAAATTATTTATATGAGACCCCTCCCACCGGGAAGAATTTTACATTGCCTTCTTTTGCGTGTGTGTGTGTGTGTGTGTGTGTGTGTGTGTGTGTGTGTGTGTGTGTGTATTCATTCTGGTTTGAAGCCCTTAAATAAACCTTAAAAATGTAAAAGGAGTCTTATCTAGAGATGGCTTTTACATGGTAATAGTCTTTGCATACTCTATCTACACGTAGATATCATGTGTGATTTTATTGTGTATACAGTTGCCAACATACATTTAATGATGCTGCAGAGACACTGGTCTCTTAATGGCAGTGGGCATGGGCTCCACACCCAGCTCCATCACGTTCAGGCTGTGTGACCTTGAACAATGGCTTTCCCTTAAGAGGTTTCACTTAGCAGTCCTTGTTTGTAAAACGAGAGCGTCTTGAAGATTCTATCAGGAATGAAGAGAGAAAGCGCGTTTTAAGCTTGAGGCTTCGTTACTCTCAGGGCTGCCGATGAGGCCCGGTGGTGGCCCAAGGGAGCCGTCCCAGTCGGTGCTGCCGCTGGAGGGAACGCACAGTCCTGATGCTCTGGGGTGGGTAATGGTCTCAACACGCTCCGAGAAAGGAGCACACACACACACACACACACACACACACACACACACACACACGGTACAGTCGTTTTCTCTAGCAAAACGTATTTTATTGAGATGAGATTTAGAGACATGACTTACCAGAGCTTCCTCAGAAATACTCCTCAAATACTCCGTGGTGCAGCCTGAACCTTTTTCTGGTCTCCCAGACTTGTCTCTCCTTGTGGGGAAGATTCATATTTCTAAAAAAAAACAAAAACAAACAAATTGTTCTAATGAAAACTGAGTCGACAAGCTGGTGCCCACGGAAGCATGAGGATGGGATTTCAAATCATGCTTCCTCCACGTTGATTCCTCGTTTGCATCTTGGCAAAACCTACTTATCTTTCCAGGTATGGAGCTGCTGACGTGTGTACAGGAGCTTGTCGGCGGCACCTGATGCGGCAGTGAGAAGGGACTCCGTGAATGCCGTTTTGATGAAGGACTGCATCCGTGAGTAGACAGATGGATCCTTGAATAGGTTAGTGAACCATGAGTGGGCAATAGAATGGATCAATAAATGTATGTCTGGAAAGAAAAATGAAAGGGTAATAATGAAAAAGTAAATGGATGAACCGATGAATAGGCACATGAACAGAGGCAATAAATTCATTGTGAGAATAAAGGCCAAATTCAGCTGCCAGAAAGGAAAACAAATGTAAGATAGGAGGCAAATTAAAACCAGGACTGTGTGCTGCCAGCCCCCATGTGTGGTGCCAGCCTTCTTGTGTGGTGCCAGTCCCCATGTGTGGTGCCAGCCTTCTTGTGTGGTGCCAGCCCTTTTTGTTTCTCTGCGGGAACCAGAATGAGTGTCACCTTCTCCTTTATGGCTCCTCTTCCTCCTTTTTTGGCCTAGGTGACTATGATAGCCAATCTTTTTGTTTGTTTGTTTTTGTTGTTGTTTTTTCAAGACAGGGTTTCTCTGTGTAGTTTTGGTGCCTGTCCAGGAACTTGTGCTGTAGCCCAGGCTGGCCTTGCACTCACAGAGATCCGCCTGCCTCTGCCTCCCGAGTCCTGCGGTAGCCAATCTTGACTGGCATTTTGATGGGATTTGGAGTTGTCTAGGAGACACCCCTGGGCATGTCTGTGAGGGTGTTCCCAGATAGGCTTAGCTCAAATGGGAAGCCCCGCCTTCGGTGTGGACAGCCCTAGCGTGGGCTTATGTCCTGGACGAAATGAAAAGGAGAAAAGAAATGGTGCACCCATGTTCACCATTCTCTGCTTCCTGACTGTGCACGTGACTCGACCAGCCACCTCAGTCCTCTGCAGCCAGGACTTCTCCATCGTGATGGCCTGTCCCTCGGACAGCGAGCCAAAATAGGCCCTTCCTCCTTTATGTTACCTTTACCTGGGTATTGTATCACAGCAACAGGAAATGAAGCCTGAACGAGGGTGCGAGGTAGGGGAAGAGATGCTGAGGTAAACGGGTGACGCACAGCTGAGTCCTGAGCTCAAGTCTCATTTCTCTGGAGACTGTTTCTGAGTCTTACACGGGACAGCATAAAGCTTTTCTTGACAGAGTCTCACTGTGTGGCCCTGGGCTGGCCTGGAACTCACAGTGATCTACCTACCTGCGCCTCCAGAGTGTTGGGATTGAAGGTGTGTGCCGCCACTGCCTGGAAGAACACAACATTTTGAATTCCCAGGATAGATGTTAGTGTTAGCTGCTTTTCATTGTCATTTCATGACAAATACTTGAGAAAACAACTGTGTTGTGATATATTATTACGCAGGGGTGGGGGTGGAGGCAGTAGGGGCGGCGGCGGCGGGAGCAAGGGTATCCTGCGTGGGCAAGGGTATCCTGCGTGTGCAGGGAAACATGCTGGCATGCTGGGCAGATGCAGAGGCAAGTTGTGGGCATGGAGGCTGCAGTGGTCAGTAATACACAACCCAGAGGCTGCATCCACCTGGAGAGTTTATTATCATAGGGAGATGAGAGAGAGAGAGAGAGAGAGAGAGAGAGAGAGAGAGAGAGAGAGAGAGAGAGAGAGAGAGAGAGGTGCACACCTCATGGGAAGAAAGCGGAAGGAGAGAGAGGAAGGGGAGGCTTTCCTTAAAAAGAAACTTCTACGTGAGGACACAGGACAGCCCCATGGGGATCAGAATGTTAACAAACTTAAAGAAAGCAAGTTGTTTTTTGTTTTTGTTTTCTCTCAGTTCAGAGGTTTCATTCCATGATCACGGGCTTTGTGGCTTCTGGGACTGTGTGCAGTGAGGCAGAACATCATGGCCGGGAACATGCTGTAGAACAAAGTGCCTCACCTCATGACAAGCAGGAAAGAAAAAGAGAATGAAGCACCTGAAACAAGATTCATCTTCAAAGTCATACTGTCAGTGACCTACTCCTCTAGCTGGGCCCCACCTCCCGACAGCACATTCATCATGGTCATCAATGGGTTAACCCACTCGTTCCTAATAGCGCTACCAGGTAGAGACCAAACCCTAGATGTGTAAGTATTGGTGAAATTATTAAGGCCACTCCACGTAGTTAAAAGGGAGGTTTATTAGTGGCGTAACTTACAAATGAAGGGATGGGTAGGTTGCAAAGTCTGGGGAAGATGTAGCGCAGTCCGGCGGTGTTCTCTGGAGAATTCTCCTCGGTCTACCTCCAGCATCCAGGGTCCAGGAAAACAAGAGAGGGCGGCACATCTGGATCTCAGGTCTTCAGGGCCCTCTCTTGCCCCGCCTTGTAGGCGTGACAGTTACCGAAGCCTCAATGGGGGTTGAAACTTCCAGATCAAAGCTGGAATGGCTACCCACTACATCTAAGCCTTCACTAAACCACCACAGTGTCCCTGTACCTCTAGTCACTAGAGATTTCCTTCTGGTCCCTCTTCCTACTGGCTGTTTGAGTATGTGTGTGTCCGTACTGGAGGACAGGATGCTCACCATCATCTCCAGCGTCTAGCTGCCCTCTCCCCACCTCCACCCTCACCCCACCCCGTGTCAGTGCAGAGCCCAGGACTTTGTGAATCTGCAGAATGACTGTTTGGATTTGCAGAGTGCCAGCATTACACAGGGGATTTTCTGTAGACAAGGGAGGTTTGTTCAAGTGTTTTTATTGTGCTAACTTGATAGGTTGCATCACACGCTTCCTGCTCTTGTAAAGTTTTACAGCACGCAAGCCAGAGCTAATAGCTTTAATTACTTAACTAAAGGCTTCACATCTTCCTTGTAAAGGCTCCGGGATTTTGCATCTTACAGCTTCCATGCACTTCATTTACCCACAAAAGTCAGAGTTGGGGCTGACATTACACTCAGAAGTATTTTGATTCTTCCTCCAACAAACTAGAAACATCAGAGATGGATTGTCAGATATTCATTCTCTCACTACCCATTGATTGGCAGATGACTGTGGTGGTTTGAATGAGAATGCCTCCCATAGGTTCACGTATTTGAATGCTTAATCTCCAATTGGTGGACTGTTTGGGAAGGATTGGGAGGCGTGGCCTTGCTGGAGGAGGTGAGTCATTGGGGGTGGGCTTTAAAACCTCAAAGCCCGCATCATTCCCGGTTAGCTCTCACTGCCTCTGCCTCATGGTAGTGTCTCAAGGTGTGAGCTCTCAGCTACTGCTCCAGCACCATGCCTGCCTGCTGTCATGTTACACACCATGATAGACATGTGCTCGATCCCTCAGAAATTATAATCCCCAAATAAACTTTCTTCTTTAAATTTGGCTTTGTCATGGCATCTTATCACAGCAATAGGAAAGTAACCAAGCCTGTGGCCAAGCCTCTTTCAACTTCAGTTTTCTCAGCTGTGAAATGGGAAGAAGAATTGAATGAGAAGATCCGGTGGGAGTCTAAACATTAACGCACATAAAGGGGACTATAATTTCTGACTATGGAGAAAGGAAGTCGATTTTAGTGACTCAGATCGGTCAGTGTATTTCTAGAGATACAATGAAATGCTCTTGTAGGAAAGCAGAGGGCTTGGAGCTGTGCTATCACAGAGAAAGCATGGATTATCACTTTCAACAGACATCTAAGTAATTCCTTATTTTTACTATAAGTTAATTCATCTAGTGCCAAGTAAATGGAGTTATGGCAAAACCAAAAGAAAAAGCTAGGTGGGAATTTGGAAATAAAATTTCATAACTGTGTTCTGGGTCAGAAATGGTCAAACATTACTTTGCAGGGGCCGATGATGACTGTTTTAGGCCCCATAAGCCTAGTGTTCTGTGATATAAGACCATAAGAGAACTATGTGGCTGTGTTCCAGGAAAACATCTGTAAAAAAACAAATGGCAGTTTAGGTTTGGCCTGTGACCATAATTTTCCAGTCCTTGTTGGAGATGAACCCAATTTCCTGATACTGGTACGTGGCAAAGAAACTTCCCACTGTGTCCTCTATGTCCAGCTAGATTATAGGAGAAAGGATTAGCCTTTATCAGCACTTCCTAGGCGCAAGGCTGCGTATGCACTCCACGCGTAATATTCCTGTGAAGGAAGTGCTTGTCAAATCTCCGCTGTACTCTTGAGAAAACATATATGGCCAAGCTGGCAACCAAGGGTAGGCTGGACTTAATTTAAATCCCAAACTCTGTCCATTTCGCATTATATAATGGGTAAGTTGATCCTTATGTATTTTTATTTCACGTGTGTTGGTAAAACTCTGTGTGTGTGTGTGTGTGTGTGTGTGTGTGTGTGTGTGTGTGTGTGTGTGTGCATGCATGTGTGTGTGCCTGTGTGCATGTATGTGTGTAGTGCAGACATGCTCAGACAACCTTGGGTGTTGATCCTTGCCTTCCACCTTGAGACGGGCTCTTCTAATGTTGTTTGCCTCTGCTTACACCAGGCTGGCTGACCTGTGAGCATCCCAGGACTTTCTCGTCCCTGCCTCACACCTCTCTGTAGGAACCCTGGGATCTCAGGTGCATGGTCTTGTGTTCAGCTTTACCTTGGTTCAGGTCCTCAGGCTTGTGCTGTCTACCCAGTCCTGGGTTGATTCTTTCAGCATCATGTTCAGCCCATTACTCTGTAGTATAATTGTTGATATGCTCGGAGTGAGACCTACTATTTTAACACAATCATACATAATGATGGGTTGATCAAAGGCCGACCACATGTACCAAATTGGTCCCATAACATTCCGTTGCCTAGTGATGCTATGGCTGTCTAAGTTTGTGTAAGTACTCTGATGTTTAGGTATCAGTGAAGTTGCCTAATGACGTATTTCTCAGACGTGTCCTAACCACACATTACTCAGAACGTGTCTCTGTTGCTTAGCAACGCATGAATTGTCTTCTGTGCTTCTCATCTTTAAATTAATTTATTGTCCCTAGGTTCTGTCATTTTGTTTTCTTTTGGTTAAATTCAGTGTTCCTCACCTCCACCCCATTATCATCCCCTTGCCCTTGATCTCAGATAAAAGGCTAAAACATGATTAATTATCACCTTTCTAATGAGGTATTTAGAGATGACTTCCCCCAAGTCTTAAGTTTTAATGCCACAGGTACACTGAACATGTGTTTGCACTCTGTATAATCTATGCTTCAGACCTGGAGCTGTTGTTAAGTGGGGCTGATAGTTCTGTCCTGTTATCTAGGCAGGGGGCTAAGGAAGGAGGATTGCAAGTTCAAGGCTGGTGTAAGCAACTTTGAGAGACTGTCTCAAAATTAAAAAAAAAAAAAAAGAAAAGAAGGACTAGGAATGTACCTCCTAACATTCCTAATTAGAGAGCGCTTAACCTAACATGCACTAGGCCCCACATTCAAAGCCTACTACCATTTAAAAAAGAGAAAAGATTCAGATTATTTTACTATGAAGAGCCAATTTTCGAATCCTTTTGAGAGAGCGTAGTTTAAATCTGTGTATGAGCATTTTAGCTGTGCCTCTCACTGGCATTTTGGTGGCTGCTCTAAGGATAAAATAAACCTCCTTAACTTTTTCTGGTGCATTCAGTGTCATACCATTTCATGTACAATGTAGGACCTTCATGTTTATATACATCCATTTCCGCTCCACTCACACTCTTTGCTGTCATTTGCAATGTATCCATTTAAGCGATAAGCCTGTAATTATATTTTTATTAAATTAGCACTTGTATTTTAAAGAAATTAACAGAAAAGGACAACCATTTATATTTACCGACCGATTTATCATTTCTGGTCCTATTTTATTCCTTCCTGAAGATGAGCTTGTGATTTGTACCTTTTTATTTATTGCAATGTGGGTCACTTAAAGGAAATTTTCACCCGGGTGTGAAGTCCCATGTTGGCAGGGTTTCTTTCCTTCCCTTTCAGCACTTTCAAGATGTTATTTTACTTTGCGCTTTATTTTATTTTTTTATGAAAATACAGGAGTTATTCAAATCAATGTTGCTTAGTTATCAGTTTGTTTGTTTGGTTTTGGTTTTTGGAGACAAGGTTTCTCTGTACACATAAAACAGCTCTGACTGTCTTGGAACTCACTCTGTAGACCAGGCTGGCCTTGAACTCACATAGATCCACCTGTCTCTGCCTCCTGAGTGCTGGGATTAAAGGTGTGCACCACCACCACCCAGCCCAATTATCAGGTTTTTTTTTTTTAATAGAAAAATTTCCATAAAAATTTACAGTTTTGTTTTGTTTTTAGTTTTCAGCAGTCTGGCGGATTTTACTGTTCTGCAGTTTTCTGCAGTGGTATTTGCAGAGTTTCTTGAATCTGTAGATTATGCCTCCTAGCAAATTGCAGAATAGTGGCCTCAGTTAAGGTAGTATTTTTCTCCCTTACTTCCTCTCTCTGGGAATACCACTACACACACACACACACACACACACACACACACACACACACACACACACGCACACCCACACGCACACCCACACGCACACGCACACGCACAGTTGATAGAGGTCTCTCTGTTCATTCCTATTTCTTCAACCTTTTCTCTCTTCTTCAGATTGGATCATTTTATCAACCTATTTTCAATTCATCCAATTAGTTTTAAATTTTGGATATTTTATTTTTGCAGAATAATTGGTTCTTTTTGTTAATTTTACTTCTCTTCTGAGAACTCCATTCTCTTCACTCATTGCAAGTATGTTTCTCTTATGTCTTTGGACATAGTTTCCTTAAAAAATCTTTGTCTGCTAAGTTCAACATATGACCTCTCTCCATATACTGTCCTTCCCCTTTAGACGGCATAACCTTTTTATAGCTAGTGTGCTGGGTATTTTGAATAGAATGCCGTAGAAATCAACACCTTAAAGCAGGCATTTCGTCAAATAGACTTAACTAAAAGTTATGTCTTCCAGGTGGTCAGTGGGCGCTCAGATTTCTTTTAGTCTTAGCTGGGCTATTTGGATCCTTCTCTGTACGTAAGCTATGGTTGTCTGAACTCTGGACTAGATAAACCCTGCAGGTTGTCTAAGGGAGTTAGCTGCCTTATATGGATGATGCAAACTGGGCCTTCGTTTCAGGCCCCAAAGCACACAATGTGAAATAGCTGTGCTGGCTACTTTGATGTCAACCTGACATAAGCTGACGTCACCTGAGAGGAGGGAACCTCAATTCAGAAAAAGCCTTTGAACTGGCTGGTTTTGGTGTCAACCTGACACAAGCTTGAGTCATCAGAGAAGAAGGAGCCTCAGCTGAGGAACGGCCTCCATGAGATCCAGCTGTAAGGCATTTTCTCAATTAGTGATCAATGAGGGAGGGCCCAGCCCATGGTGGGTAGTGTCATCCCTGGGCTGGTAGTCCTAGCTTCCTTAAGAAAGTGGGCTGAGCAAGTCAGGGAAAGCAAACCAGTAAGCAGCACCCCTCCGTGACCTCTGCATTAGCTCGTGCCTCCAGGATCTTGCCTTGTTTGAGTTCCTGTTCTGACTTCCTTCAGTGGTGAGGGACAGTGTGGAAGTGGAAGCTAAGTAAGCCCTTTCCTCCCCAACTTGCTTTTTGGTCATGGTGCTTCGAGTTACAGCAATAGAAACCCTAAGACAGACTCCATAAGATTGGATTGTAGGCAAACCTGTAGGGCATTTCCTTAATTAGTGGTTGATGGGGGAGGGCCCAGCCCATTGTGGGTGGTGCCACCCTGGGCTGGTGGTCCTGGGTTCTGGAAGAAAGCAGGCTGAGCAAGCTATGGGAAGCAAGCCAGTAAGCAGCACCCCTCCCTAGCCTCTGCATCACCTCCTGCCTCCAGGTGCCTGCCCTGTGAGAGTTCCTGTCCTGACTTTCTTCAGTGATTTGAAAGCCTAAACCAAATAAACCCTTTTCTCTCCACATTGCTTTGGTCATGGGGTTTCATCACAGCAATAAAAACCCTAACCAGCATGATAGCCACAGTGTTTCCTTTTTCTGAGCCTTAGATCCTTCTGGTAACTACTTGCTTTACTTCACTGGCAGTCTTCACGTACTGTTGTAGCTGGAGAATTTTCTCTCCAGGTCCCGCCAAGTCCCGGCAGTCTGACAGTCCACTTATAAAATAAACACACAGACGCTTATATTATTTAAAAACTGTATGGCCGTGGCAGGCTTCTTGCTAACTGTTCTTATATCTTAAATTAATCCATTTCTATAAATCTGTACCTTGCCACGTGGCTCATGGCTTACCGGCATCTTCACATGTTGCTTGTCATGGTGGTGGCTGGCAGTGTCTCCCTCCACCTTCTTGTTCTCTCAATTCTCCTCTCTGTTAGTCCTACCTATACTTCCTTTCTGGCTACTGGCCAGTCAGTGTTTTATTTATTGACCAATCAGCAACACATTTGACATACAGACCATCCCACAGCATACTGTGTGTAGTTATATGTAGCTAGAGTTTTCTTGCCTGGCCCACAGTCAGGACAAATCTCTCTCACCCACCAGTCCCACAGCCGCTCAGATCCAACCAAGTAAACACAGAGACTTATATTGCTTACAAACTGTATGGCCGTGGCAGGCTTCTTGCTAACTGTTCTTACAGCTAAAATTAATCCATTTCCACAAATCTATACCCTGCCACGTGGCTCGTGGCTTACCGGCATCTTCACATGCTGTTTGTCACCGTGGCGGCTGGCAATGTCTCTCTGACTCAGCCTTCCACTTCCCAGCTTTATTCTCCTCCTTGTCCCGCCTATACTTCCTGCATAGCCACTGGCCAATCAGTGATTTATTTATTGACCAATCAGCAACACACTTGATATACAGACCATCCCACAGCAGTTATAGGTGATTTTTTAACCGATTTTTCTGTGGTTGCCTTATAGGTATAAATATGTACGACTTACTCTTTTTGAAAGATTTTGTTTATTTTTTTATTTTATGGGCATGAGTGTTTTGCCTGTAGTGTGTATGTGTACCATGTGTTGGAGACATGTATGTGTCTCTGGCTTCGGGGGAGGAGGCCAGAGAAGAGAGCTGGATCCCCTTGGAACTGGAACTAGAGTTGTGAGCCCATGTGGGTGATGGGAACTGAAACCAGGTCTTCTGCAGGAGCAGCCTTTATCTCTCCAGGCCCTTATTCTCTGAGTATAGAGCACACTTTCAGGCTGGGGAGAGAGCTTAGTGGGCAAAGGTGCTCGCCTCCACGCCTGAGGACCCGAGTTTGATCCCTGGGACCCCACATGGTAGAAGGAGAGAACAGCTTGAGAGTTGTCCTCTGTCTTCTACACGTGTGCCCATGGCAGGAGTGTGCCCATACACACACACACACACACACACACACACACACACACACAATTTAAAAGATGTAACAGAGTACACTTTCATATAAAACAGCTTTACCACCTCTCAGAAAACACAGGGCCCTTGGAGTTCTTAAACTCTCCTTCCCTCTCCTTCCTGTGCTGTTCATAATGCACTATCCCTCCCCAAAGAGGATGTAAACCAAAACATTCAGGCAATTATTATGTCTGGATGGTGAAGACAGTAGAGGAGTATAGTCCAATTTTATCTGCATGTTTTGCTTTTTCAATAGTGAACATGTATTGCATCAAAACTAATTTAAAGACCAAAGGAAAGAAAGGACATGTACCATGCAGACCTCAACACCAGAGCCCTTCCATTCTGCTCAGCTGTTTGACAGCGACAGATTCTTATACCCTCGGCATGGGATGGCTCGGGTGAATCAGAATGTGGGCTGAATGGTGAGCTACTGGGAAACCCCACAGATCAGTGAAGGATGCACCGTCACTGCTCAGGCAGGTCTGAGAGACAGTTCAGTCCAGGTGAGGATGGCTTACTGGCTCCTCTGCCTCAAGAGCTCATCGGGATGGGCCACGCTGTCCAGGATGATCTGAAGCTCAGAACAGATGTTCCGCAGTGACTGCTTAATCCAGAATCCTCCCTCCTCAGACTCTGAGTGCTGCCAGCGGGGATAGATGCATCTAAGAGTATTAGGCACTGATCCACAGTAGCCTCTTGTTCCCCACACTGCCTTATTATTGCTCTTGGCCTTCTGTTCAAGTCACGGGTGGGTCAAGTTCAATGCCTCAGACCTTCTCTGCATGCCTCCGATTCCTGAGTCCAGGCCCATTAAAATCTAGCTGTCTGGGACCTCGTTTATGCAAACTCTACTCTCTGCAAGACAGATTAAGTGAAAACACTGCTTTGCATTTTTCTAATGCTTTTGAACTGTGTCTATCCAGATTTTCTTTTTGCAGCTCCCAGCAAGGGTGCACCAGAATTGATGCTCTGTTTTCTCTCACCAGACTAATAGAAAAACCTGCGTGTATGTCTCTTTTTCTAGCTTTATAGTTTTAATACAAAAAGGAATCATATAAAATCTCTTTTATCTATTATATTTGTACTTCGAGGGCACAAAATCATAGCTACGGGATCCTCGGAAATGGCCTTGTACTTTGTATGTGCTGTATGAAGTGGCGCATACTAGACACTCAGTAATTGAATGATGACACAATGATTTGGCCGGTCTTGGCATCCTCGCTGCAGGTTATTACTCACTATAAAACTTAAGATGATGCATTTTGATGCTCAAAGCAAGCCCAGCATCTCTCTCCTTATTTATTATATTAAAAATACTTCTCTTTCAACTAAACCATCACCTTTTTAAACAAATGTTATGATTCAAGAACATTCTTAGGGAATTTAAAACATATGATCTAGTTGGACACACAGTGGGTCTTTCCTAGGTAACTTTAATTCTCACATTATAACATCGTTGTCTTCTCTTACAACCACAAAAATGATAAATAGTTATGATGAAGGGCTGTCCACGCCTTGTACTAGCTCATTTGCTCTTCCCCAGGGACTCTGAAGTAAGATCTATTAATAGCTCCCTTCAGAGACGCAGGATCCAAGGTTTTGACACGAAGCAAATGGTTCTCTCAGAATCTCACAGTCAGAGAATGGTAAAATCTAGTGTGGAAGCCTCAGTTGATACTCAATCATTTCTGTTTACCTCCTTCATTAGTTTATGACAGAAACTCTGTACTTTTCTTTTTAGAGGTATTTATGTGTATGAATGTTTTGCCTGCTGTGTGTGTGTTGGACACATGCATGCCTGGTGCCTGCAGAGGACATTGATCTCCGGGTACTACAGTCCCAGGTGGTTAGGAGCCACTATGTGGGTGCTGGGGACTGAACCAGGGTCCTTTGCAAGAGCAGTGAGTGCTCTTAACCACTGAACTATCCCTCCAGTCCCATGCACATTCACTTACTGAATTTAGGTCAAGAGTAAATTTTCAGTGATTTGCCTTTGAGCTCATCCAAATCCAATTCATATTTATTAAGTAAGTACTGACTATGGAAAGCACTGTGAGAGATATAACATTGTAGAAGACACAAGTATGCAAAGACTGGAGTCCTTTATGTTCGGACTTTCTTTGTGTGTGTGTGTGTGTGTGTGTGTGTGTGTGTGTGTGTGTGTGTGTAGGTGTATGTGGGAGTGCATGTGAGTGGCAGCCAGAGGTTCCCCTTGCTTTTTAAGACAGCGTCTACTCACTGGTCTGAAACTCACCAATTAGGCTAGACCGGTTGGTCAGCCCTAGGGATTTACATGTCTCTGTCTCTCCAGTGCTGGAATTACAAGTATGTGCCGCCATGTCTGGCATTTTTAGGTCCTGGGGCTTGAGCTCGGGGTCTCATGCTTGTAAGGTAAATGCTTTATCAACTAAGCTATCTCCCCAGTTTCTAGTCAGAACTTTCTAGAGTAGGAAAGATGTTAGGGAGTCCCGACTGGAACATTGAGTGAACACTGGATACACATTATAGTATGAGATAAGATAAAATGAGGAAGAAACAGTTTTTAACATTCTACTGTGTCAGGAACTGTGGATAAATTAAGTGACTTACTTAGTTTAATGTCATGGTTTTTCTTTTTGTTTTTTTGAGAGGGTTTCTCTGTGTAGCTTTGGAGCCTGTCCTGGAACTCGCTTTGTACACCAGGCTGGCCTCAAACTCACAGAGATCTGCCTGTTATGAATTTGCACAGGGGACCTAAGGCTATCCCTCATGTGCAGGGAAACATGTTGGCATGCTGGGCAGATGCAGCAGCAGCAGGCTGGCAGAAGACCCACGCCATGCAGGCATGGCAGTGTGTGTGTGGGGGGAATGGCGGTGGCCAGTCATTCACACCCTAGATGCTGCATCCATGTGTGGAAATGGTTTATTATAATAGAGAGACAAAGAGAAAGATAGGAAAGAAGGAGAGAAGAGAGAGAAAGAGAAAGGTCGAGGGTGTACACCTCATGGGAGGAAAAAACGGAAGAGAGAGAGGAAAGGGAGGGGGTTTTCCTTAAAATGAGGCTTTTATGTCAGGACTCAGGTCAATGCCAAGGGGCGGGTCAGAATACTAACACCACCTGCCTCTGCCTCTTGAGTGCTGGGATTAAAGACATGCGCCACCACTGCCTGGTCTAATGTCATAGTTTTATTTTGTTTTGTTTTGTTTGAGAGAGAGAGAGAGAGAGAAAGAGAGAGAGATGACATAGAGTACTGGTTTCTCAACCTGTGGGTCTGAACCCCTCTGGGGGGTCACATATCAGATGTCCTGCATATCAGAGATTTACACTATGATTCATAACAGTAGCAAAATTACAGTTATGAAATAGCAACAAAAATAAATTTATGGTTGGAGGTATGTTCCACAACATGAGGAAGTGTATTAAAAGGTTCAAAAGTACTGAGTTCAATCCCTATTACAAGAAATACATATATTTTATTATATATATAGATATACACACACACACACATATATATTTATACATGCACATACACACACACACACACACACACACACACACACACACACGGCTAGAGAGATGACTTAGTGGTTAAGAGCACTTGCTTCTCTTCTAGAGGACAAGAGTTCAGTCCCCAGCATCTACATCTGGCAGCTCACACTTGCACACCTAAAGACAAAATCTTTAAAGAGAGAGAGGGGGCATTTTAATAGTGCCATTGAGGTAGGACTCAGCTATCTTTATAGAGTGACAAAGAATCTGTTGGGAAGAAGATGAGATGAATGTGGAAGATGTAGGGACATTCTTGAGAAGGTGCGGGAGGCTTCCATGGCAGAGAATTCTCCCCCAGGCGATGGGAGACAGTGCGAATGTGGGGCAAGCATGTGCCGGAGCAAGCGCCCGCATGGGAGGAAGATTAACTTTATGAGCTTTGGGCTGACTCAGGGCCAATGTCACGTATATGTCCTGCTTCCTGCTGGCCCCAAATGCTTTTTCTAAACTTCTCTCTGTCCTAAGCAGTGGGAAACGGAAAACCTCAAGGGGAGAAAGAAAATCCTTGTTCAATGTGTCTTTCTATTTCTTCCTCCCGTAAGAACTTCGTCCTTTAAAGGACAAGGAAAATGCTTGCCTCAGGGAAGTGGTTAATGACACTTTAAAAAGTTTCAAAGAGGTGACTCAGTGGACAAAGGTACCTGTCACCAAGCTTGATGGTCTAAATTCCATGTCTGAGACCTACAGAGTGAAAGGAGAGAACCAATTCCAGGAAGGTGTCCTCTGACCGCCACACGCCCTCCATGGCATACTTGCGCATATACGCGAACACACACACACACACACACACACACACACACACACACACACACACTATACACACACAAATAAATAAATTTAACTCTGCTCATAACAGACATACTCATGAAAACAATTGATTCTGTATCAAATTAGTGAGGACTCACAAAGCGGATGGCGCTGGTTGCTGTGTGGATGGGGCAGCCCAGACACAGGTAGCACTCAGAGGAGTGTTAACAGATGAACGCCATCTGAGAATGCTGGAACCCACTAGAGGAAATCACCAAAGACTAACACAGAGATTTGTAGCAGAATAAGGTCATACAGAATTATTTAGACTAGCTACAAGTTTGAAAAGAGAAAATGGCACTTGGTCCAATAGTAACAATATCTAATTATGATTTCGCAAAGTTTAAATCTTAAAAAACAAGTTCAACCATCGACTTCAAACTTGAGAACTTAAATCTTCCCCTCTGAGCTGTAGCATGAATCTTGAAAGGTTTTATTAATAAAAACAAACCTGGAGCCAGGTACTGGGGTGAACACTGAAAGATCAGAGAGACAGAACCAGCCACAGCTAACCTCGCCTTGCCAATTCCTCAGCTGATCTCATTTCCTCAAACTGGAAGCCTCTGTGTCTTCATCCGAATGGATCTCAGCTGAACTGCTGCTAAAAGCCTGAAAGCTTAACTGACTCTAGTTCCTGGTTTTCATGTCTTATATACCTTTCTGCTTTCTGCCATCACTTCCTGGGATTAAAGGCATGTGTCACCACGCCTAGCTATTTCCAGTGTGGCTTTGAACTCACAGAGATCTGGATGGATCTCTGCCTCCAAAATGCTAGGATTAAAGGTGTATGTGCTACCATTTTCTGGCCTCTATGTCTGTCTAGTGGCTGTTCTGTTCTCTGACCCCAGATAAGTTTATTAAGGTGTACAGTATATTGGGGGACACAATATCACCACACTGAGCTTTGCAGCTAATGCTGATATCCTCATTGTCTTCCTGTGCCAGCCATGTTCTTGTCAATTTTTCCAGAGAGATCCCATTATTTTTTGGTGTACAAATCTGGCAATCAAAGCCAGGACCCTGACCATGCTGGGCAAGCCCTCTAACACTGAGTTACACCCCTAACCCAATGCCCTGCGCCTTGGTTTGTAATCCTTCTATGCAGAGCCTTACAAAGACGTTTCCCATGTGTTTGCAGAAAGCTCACATTACTATTTTGGTGGGATTTTTTTTCCCCCTTTGAATCAGACTTCATGAATAATTCTGAAAAATTAATTCATCACTTATGAAACATGCCTAACCATGAGGGAAAATACTTGTGGTGCACCAACTGAGAAATACCAGTCTCTCCCTGTCCTCCACCCTCCCTGTCCTCCCCTCCCAGAGAAGTATTTTTGTACTTCATTTTGCAGAAGAGGAAGGATCCTCCCTTCCCCCCATTTCCATGTATCTCATAGGCAGAGTGGCAGATGTCATCTTTTTACCCAGAACAGCTTTAGTGGCTTTGCCATAATAACTTCAGATGGCTAGATCTATATCAAGTAGAACATTCTAGATTAGAAACCATCACATAATTCCGCCGCACACATCGTGCTTAGCGTGGAACCCCAGCTCCTACGTGCTTTTGTAGACATGTTTCACAATGCCAGGTCAAGGCAGAAAGGGCTTAGATGGAGAGGAAGCACTTTGCTGGATCCTGGCTCTCCTCTAGGGGTTATCAGGACCCTGTATTGGATTGTCCTGCTTGTATTCCTAGTGCCCAGAATGATGTGTGGTATCTAGTGTGCATTCACTGTTTTATGTGAGGCAGGAGAAGGGAGGCAACACAATCAGCTGAGAGAAGAGGAAGAGAGAATGCTCTGGAAGTTGTCACTCTTTTCAAGAGACTCCTAGGGAAGAGGTGGAGGAGAGGTGCCCTTTATCTAGTATGCAAGCTATAAGGTGGTGCAAGGCCTTAAGGATGAATATGAGCACTCAGAAGGAAAGAGAGTCCTTCCCTCTCTCCTTCCAGCCCTTCCTCTGACCAGCAAGTGCCTACTATGTGTCTCATCTACTGGGGCTTGTGTAGACTCTGTGTCTCATCTACTAGGGCTTGTGTAGACTATGTGTCTCCTCTACTGGGGCTTGTGTAGACTATGTGTCTCATCTACTAGGGCTTGTGTAGACTGTGTGTCTCATCTACTAGGGCTTGTGTAGACTGTGTGTCTCATCTGCTAGGGCTTGTATAGACTATGTGTCTCATCTACTAGGGCTTGTATAGACTATGTGTCTCATCTACTAGGGCTTGTGTAGACTATGTCTCATCTACTAGAGCTTGTGTAGACTATGTGTCTCATCTACTAGGGCTTATGTAGACTATGTATCTCCTCTACTGGGGCTTGTGTAGACTGTGTGTCTCATCTACTGGGGCTTGTGTAGACTGTGTCTCATCTACTGGGGCTTGTGTAGACTGTGTCTCATCTACTGGGGCTTGTGTAGAGCTGAAAGCAGAGAGACAGGCTCCTCTATGCTATTATGGAATAGTTGAGACAATGGCACAAGGTTGAAGATAGAAAATAAAAGCAAGTATACAAATAAATGCCATTCTAGACAGAGCAAACAAAACTGAGGTGGGCGTGGCTGTGGGCAGAGATCCGGCTGGGAGGGTAGTCACTTGGGCTGTGTGTGGTAGTTACTAAGGGTCTAGGATTGAGCCTAGGGCCTCACATCCTGCTAAGGCAGCAGTCTATTACTGAGCTCCACCCTGTCTACTAAGCTCTGTCTCAAAACAAATCACTGTGTCCCGATATCCTTTTACCAACATTGGCTTTAGTCAGCCTCAGTTATAGCTGTGATAGGAGAGAGAGAGAGAGAATGGTGTGTGTGTGTGTGTGTGTGTGTGTGAGAACGCGCACAATGTGCACATGCAGGTAGAGGTCAGAGGTCAACCTTAAGTATCATTCTTCTGAGGCTGTCTATCTCTTTCCACCTCCAACAGAACCTCTCACCAGCTAGAACTCTCCAATTAGGGTGGACTTGCTCACTGAGGAGTCCTTATGCTTGCGTTGTGAACACGTCCTGACTGAGCAATCTGCCTAGCTCATCCCCTCCTGCCCCCCTCCCCCATCTCCCTCCCTTCCCGGTGCATACTGAACTTTATCACGAAAGTCTGTTTTAGCAGAAAGGCAACAGGAATGGAACGCCACAGCGCTCTCTTCCTTAGCTCACAGAGAAGCTAGGGGACAGGGCTATGAGACCAGATCTCATTAGGAACCCAGGCAGAGTTCTGCAGCAGAAGTTTTCATAAGAAGAGAGAGGGGTTCCACATCGGATAAAGTTTCTATAAGAAAAAAGTCTCACACACACACACACACACACACACACACACACACACGTTCTGAAGTGGAGCTTCCCTGGGGTCCACAGGGAGACTCCTGGTGGAGAGGTCACTGCAGGCCAAGCAGGGCTCCTTTGGCAGCGAAGGCAGAGGTCCCAGCAGTTGCTCTTAGCAAACAAGAGGGGTTGGTCACGTGACTGGCATATCAGAATTAATCGAACCAGTTAAGGGAGACATGACCATCCGCAGCCCCTGGACAACAAGTCCTTCTTTCTTACAGGTCAGTTTGGTTCTCGGGGCAAGGATAGATGGACAATTTGGGGGGACAGGAAGATGAGAGGGGGTGCCAGGCTGCTTGTCAGGTTTCAGTAGAAAGTCGGGGTGGGCTGGGAGCCCCTGCCCTATCTTCTCCTGTGGGCAGTGGGTTAAGGCCTGTTGTCGTCTCTGTGAGGCCATCTGTCTGGGTCTCTACACGGGCCCTGCTGTTCCTCCCCAGCAAATGGACACTGTTCGGCCTTCCTTGCCCTCTGAGGATGAAGGACAGCTCCCCCTGTCCCCCACCCTCTGACCCCCTTCAGGAACTTCCTGGGCCAGCCTCTGTTTGGGAGCTACTTCCTCTGGCATTTCAAAAGTTGGCAAATGAAAATTTTTTCTTCCAGGGCCAAGGAATTTTGGCTCCTTGGGGGATCTGTGACAGGCCACCCTCCCTGAGTTGTTTTTCTTCTCTTGAAGGCAAAAAGAATCCTTGTGTATCGCGAAGGCATGCCTGTTTGATTATTTTTGAAAAAGAAAACCCAGATAACTGAGAAGAAAAATGAAGCGCCTATGCAACCCCGAGCTCGGCTTCTGAGGAGCATTACCCAGCAGAGGCAGCCAGGCCCCTTGGAGAAATGGTCGATAAGTCTGGAATGTCTCGCTATGCCAAAGAAATGGAGAAGCAGAAGGGAAAGGAGATTATGGAGCATTTCAAAAAGGCACAGAAGCCAGCTTGAGCAGAACCCCAGGGCCAAACCTAGAACGACTTTGAGCATGGAGATTAAATTTAGTGACGATGAATTATGGCCTGTGGTGTGGAAATAAGATTCTGGCGTCTGTTTTAGAAATAAACCAAGATGTGTGGAGATTTTTCTTATAACTAATAAACATAGAAGGAATGAAAAGGTTATTCCATTAAAAATTAGACTACTGCCTGCAGTGGTGGTGTATGCCTTTAATCCCAGCACTCTGGAGGCAGAGGCAGGCTGATCTCTGTGAGTTCAAGGACACCCTGGTCTATAGAGCGAGTTCCAGAACAGCCAGGGCTGTTACACAGAGAAACCCTGTCTCAAAAAAAAAAAAAAAAAAAAAAGAAAAAAAAAAAAAAAGAAAACAAAGAACAAAACAAAACAACAACAAAAAAGAAACGAGACTATGTAATAAATATACATTATACAGTACAATTGGATATAAGCAAGATTCATCATTGAATTCTAGTAGGAGGCTTCCCACGTAGACACTCGGGCACAGTACAAATGATTAGTAGTGACAAAAGTTAGGAGCATGGCTGTTGAGGGACACACGGGCATTGTGTGTCTCTGGATGTGATGCCCTGAGACGGGGACATGGTTACCTAGGTGATATTAGCTCCAAATGTATGAGCTGGAGCGGACTATGAGGAAAGCATCGCACTGTCATCTGAGCTGAAGGTGGACTGTGAAAATCATTCATGTCAAGAAAGGCTGACGAATCCTTGCAGATTAAGACAGCAAAAGCCGTGCTCTCTGGGGACACTAGTCTCAGAATAGGGACCGGGGCTTAGATGAGAGTATGGTACCAATGCCAAGTTTCTCAAATTTGCTTGTGGTTCTTAGGAAATGCATACAGGAGCTGGGCGGTGGTGACGCATGACTTTAATCCCAGCCCCTGGGAGGCAGAGGCAGTTGGATCTCGGAGTTGGAGGCCAGCCTGGGCTACAGAGCTAGTTCCAGAACAGCCAGTGCTGCACAGAGGAACCCTGTTTCAGAGAGAGAGAGAGAGAGAGAGAGAGAGAGAGAGAGAGAGAGAGAGAGATTGATTCATACTGGCTGTCAAGATGGCTCAGAATATAAAGGGGCTTTCTGCCAAGACTGCTGACCTGGATCCTTGGGGCACACATGGTAGGAGAGAACCAACTCTAATCTTACTTAACTCTATTTTTCACTATATAATTTAATTTATATTTTACTATATACTCTGTCCTCTGACATACACACACACACACACACACACACACACACACACACACACACACACGTAATTTAAAATAAAAAGAATTGCATTAAATATTAAAGGCTAAGAGGACATGCTTTATATAACTTAATCTCAAATGGTTCATAAACATAACTGTGTGATTGTTATTGTTAATTGTTAACTGGACAGAGTCTAGAATCATCTGGAAGGTGAGCCTCTGGGCATCTTGGTTACGTTAACTGATTCCCTAGGCAGGCGATCCTGGACATGGAGAAAGTGAGCTGAGGGTTGGCGTTTGTCATTCTCTGTTCCTGATTGTGGATGTCACATAAAATCAGCTGCTTCAAGCTTCTGCTGCCTGGCTGTCTCTCGCTGATCAAGTGTGGGAGCCCACAAAAGCTTTCTAGTGAGATCTGAGCTTGCTTTACACAGGAGAGCTGTGTTAGCTGTGTTGACTATGTGCATGGTCACCAGGTGTTTGGGATGGTCGGCCATTGGCTGTGCTGGGGGGAGGTCTTTTGCTCCACCCCTTGGCATTCCTTTCAAAGCCCTTTAGTATCGACAGAAGGGGCTGGTGGGTTTTGATCCAGGCCCTCCCGAGGCTATCCTGTGTTTTCTAATGGTCTCTCTCTCCTCTATATTTCTATCTACATATTTCTTATTTCTCCTTGCTCAAGAATACCCTGGGGGCAAAAGAGGGAGCTGGTCCCTCAGTCAAGTATCCTTCTGTGAGCCAGAACAAGCCCTTTCTCCCTCATGTTGCTTGTGACAGAATACTTTATCACAACAACAGAAACTAAGACCGTGCAGGCACAAAAAGATAAAGAGAGGAAGCAGGACTGTGCATGGGACAGGAATGACCAATAATGGCTCTGTCAAAGCTGGGAGCTGAGGGCCAGTGAGATGGTTCAGTGGATAAAGGGGCTTGCTGCCAAGCTGGACGGCCCGAGTTCAGTCTCTGGACCCACATGGATGTGTGTGTATGTGTGTGTGTGTGTGTGTGTGTGAACCCACTCCCAGAATTGTTTTCTGACCTCCACACCATGCTGTGGTACACACAAGACCCACAAGTAAATAAATAAATGTCATAAAATTCAGAGATCTGGGTAACATGCAGAGTTGTTTTGCATCATTTTTGAAACTTAGACATTATGATAATAGAAATTATTTCAAAATAATCTCATTTAAAGAACAAAGCAATAACACTGGAAATGGCCTGTTTTTAGACATTAACTCAGCTGTGAAAACAGAACACCTGCAATTTTATTAACCTCGGTCTTCCTCATTAACACCATGGTGCTTTTCAATCTGGAATTGTTTTTAAAGGGAAAATTGAATCAGAATGAGACGGAGTTTTGTTGTTAAAGTGGAGTCTTGCAAATGGCCATTTTTGCACACACACACACACACACAGATGCATGTTTATAATTACTTGTAATTACTAACAGTATTGTATATTGTCCAACAACATAAAACCACCTTTGTATATTTAGTCAATAGCTACTAAATACAGTTTGCTCAGGGTCCTGTTGCTACCAACCAGGCTTCTGAGAAGATGCTTGCTAGAGAATACCTGAGCACAACCAGGAATTTGGTCCAGGATGAATTCCTTGAAGTGGAATATTAGATCAAAGGGCAAGAATATTTTTGGTCCTTTGGATGTGTCAAAAGTTTTCAAACACCCCCCCGCCCCCCGCCCTCCCTCAACGTGTACAGCAGCGGAATGCTTCAGTGATTTTGTAAGGAGGTGTCTATTTCTTTCCTTTTGTCTCTAATCACATCATTTTTCATCATCCCATCGATGTCACATGTAATAGGGAGGCCATGTTCTCTCCTTCACAGCTCTCATTTGCATTCCTTTGGTTATTAATGAGGGTGAACTTGACCACTTGTGCCTTTTTCTAGTTATGGCTGGTGATGTGTTCCTTCCAGTTTAAGGACACATTGGTTATAAAATACGTCACATTGTTGTTGTTGTTGTTGTTGTTGTTGTTTTTTGTACCATTAAAGAAAGAAAAATGCACTCCACTTTCCGACATGTTGAAAATTTGCATTTAGAATCTGTGAAACAAAGCTGTTTGGAAATGCTTAGGAGGGCTCTGGGTTGACAGCTCCGATGCAGGGCAGGGATTGAGGCTGCCTTGGGCCCAGAGCAGCTGAGACCCAGGTTGCTCAATCTCCTTGCCTGGCCCAAAAGGCCTCCGGGAATTCTTAGAGCCTAAGCCGCATTATTAAAACAAAGACGGTAATACCTATCCGGACCAACTTGCTTTTCACTTTTCCTACTGTTTACCAACCTCTCACACTCTGTGTCGCCCACATGCCTCCACATGAGGCTTTTGCAGTTTAATGAGAGAGACAAGTCATTCTTCCGCCTGGGCTATGAAGTCAAGCTAAGAGAGTAGGGAGAGGGAGGGGGCTGAGAGAGATCTTGATCTTAAAGAAAACAAAACTGGGATTTATCCATTCAGCAAATATTTATTCATCCTCTAATACGAGTCGAGGCTGTGCTGGGTTCTGGGCTTGACTGGGTATTGGGGGCCTCGGGGAGGAAGGGACACCCCAGACAGAGGGAAGACTTGAGAATAGTGAAGTAAAGAGACATGACCCAAGAGATGTGTTTGGGAAAGTGGTCCATAGGATGTGGGAAGCTGCAGAAGGTGAAGCCAAAGAGGAAACTGAGGCTTCAAAGGCCATCTTAAAGAAATCCTACACCTGCTTGATGACTGGAAGCAGAGCCATTTTCTCCCTATTCTTTTAACTGTGTGTGTGTGTGTGTGTGTGTGTGTGTGTGTGTGTGTGTGTGTGTGCGCGCGCGCGCGCGTGCGTGCGCGCACACAATCAAGAGATTGCGCACATGTGTGAATTTTACTATGCTTCTGGCCAGTACTCCTGAACCGGCTGCATGCTTTTGTTAGCAGGGGGCTGAGACGCGGCAGGCTCTGTTTATAAACGCATGCGTTCGTCAGGGCGGGTGGGAGGGCACAGCACCCGTGTGGAAAGAGTGAAGGATATAGAGTCAGGCAGACCTGCATTTTGAAAAGCCTGCCTCCACCATTAGCTGTCCGTCACTGGACTCTTCAGTCCTCTCCTTGTCTTCCAGGGCTCTACTCCTCCCTCCCCAAGGCCACGTGCAGTGAGAGCAGAGATGCCTGCCTGCAACAAGCGATGGCGAGTGGCTGGATACTCCGGTGAGGGTCTTGGGACCGGAGGGGTGTGCACAGTCAACAAGCCCAGAGGGGGTGAACTGTTGGAAGAGGACACAGCTGAACTTCCGGGACACAGCTGTTTGGCTGGGGGGACAGTCTGTACAACCCTGCACCTCCCCAGTTCTTGCTTAGGCCCTGCTCCACCCCGACTCTTAGCAGTGCTGAGCTCAGTCACCAGTAAATGCCCTCCTGGGGGGCCCTTCCTTAAACCCTGCCCCAGAAAAGTAAACGTGAACTTCCTTTTCCAAGAAGGGAGCCACACACCCTTTGCTGGAGGCTTCTTACTGAGGAGTGTCAGCTTTTTGTTGGCCTTAAATGCAGGATCTCTGACGCATGTCTGAGGCTCTGTGCTGGTGTTCCTGTGAACAAGGGAATGGAGTGGGGGTAGGAGAATTCATTTGGAGAACTCAAGGGGGCTTCACTGCTAAGCTCCACTGTTGGCTTAAAAAAAAGTGAGATCCAGCCAGTAGGTCATCATGATGGTCACTTAGCCAGCAGAGTTGTGGAGTAGTGGGACACACACACACACACACACACACACACACACACACACACTGCACCCCCACAGCACTAACATGTTTTTGTACATAGAAAAACAAGGAAGAAACCTACATAAATGTATTTTGAAGAATTATGTGACTTTTTTTTACCATCTTAAGATTTTTCTGGTTTTATTTATTTGTTTCATTATTATTATTATTATTATTATTATTATTATTTTGTTTTTCGAGACAGGGCTTCTCTGTGTAGCTTTGCGCCTTTCCTGGAACTCACTCTGTAGCCCAGGCTGACCTTGAACTCACAGAGATCTGCCTGGCTCTGCCTCCCGAGTACTGGGATTAAAGGCGTGCGCCACCACTGCCCAGCTTATTAATTTATTTCTAAAAATTATTACAAGGAGATTTATTTATTTATTTATTTATTTGGTTTTTGGTTTTTGGTTTTTGGAGACAGGGTTTCTCTGTGTAACAGGCCTAGCTGTCCTGGATCTCGCCCTGTAGACCAGGCTGGCCTCCAACTCACAGAGATCTGCCTACCTTGCCTCCCGAGTGCTGGGATTAAAGGCGAGTGCCACCACCGCCCAGCGAGATGTTTTAATAAAAATAATTAGTAATTAAAAATAAAACTCACAGGCTGATGAGGTGGCTCATGGGTAAAGATGCATGCTACCAAGCCTGATGACCTGGGTCTGACCCCTGGGACTCACAAGACAGAAGGAGAGTTGGCTTTCCTGAAAGTTGCCCTCTGACCTCCATAGGCTCACTGTGGCATATGTGTGACACACACACAGGTAAAATAACATATATTATATAATACATCACACACACACACACACACACACACACACACACACACACACACACACATCAGTTAGGCGAACTTCCAGTGAGGATCTCCGTGCCTGGCTCTGTCCCAGATGCTAGCATTAAGGCAGATGTGTGGGGGCAGGATTTAATCCTCAAGGGAAGGTAAAGAAAGGGTGGGGAAAATCCGGGAGCAGGGAGGGAGGTGAGCTCTCAGCATGCCATTCCAGGATAACAGCTGGGCTGAATCCTCCAGGAGGAACAGGGCTTGCCCCTTGAGAAGGGGCAGACGGTGAGGGGAGTGAGGTGGTGGGGTGAGCACAGAGAATTGGTATTCTGAGGTTGAAAGGACAGTGCAGGTCTTTAGAGCTTATTGTGCACCGCCAAAAATGCTTGGATTTGACTTTGAAGGCAATGGGATTTTGTTTGTTTTGTTGCTTTGGGGAGATGGAGTCTCACTATGTAGCCCAGGCTGGCCTTGAACTTACAATCCTCCTGCCTCAGCCTCCCCACTAAGACCAGCAGCAAGAAGTTTTATTTTATTTTAATTTTGTGTGTGTGGTACGATGATGATTTGCACTGCATTCGAACCAAGAGGATAAGTAATCTGGTGATGGTGAGGATCCTGAGTACCAGGGATTGGGTATCTCAGCATGAACTGGAACTCATCCTCCGTGGATGCCGAGGAATGACTGCTGATCACTGACAAGTTTCTAAACCTCTCTGTGCCCTGGATCTCTCTCAGTAAAGGAAGGTGGTGGCGATGGTGATGATGGTGATGATTGATGATTGATGATGATGATGATGATGATGATGATGATGATGATGAAATACACTTTGAAGTGTTACTCTGTTCAGTGAGTAAGTATATGTGGTGTCCATTCCGAGACCCAGGGAGTGGTGAATTCTGTACTTGTTGCTTGCATCCCAGGGTCCCACAGGCTAGGTGCCCAATAGGAAGGCTGTAGGCACATTCAGGGTGTTGCAGTCCACACCCCCTCAGTGTCTCATTTTGTCCCCATGGGCATGTGCCTAGCAACCTTGCTGGGCTTGTTCACTGAGCTAGTGCAGCTGAGTAACCCAAGCTGCTCCAGTCAGATGTTATCTCCTGGGAAGCTGGCGCTTTCTGGAACACAGTCATTCTATCAGCCCAGGCAAGTCCTTAAATCGAGGACATGTAAATTTGGGAACTATGAGGTGGAAATGAGAAAAACCAAAGCAGAAAGAGGGGAAACCAAGTAAGCCTTGGGGGAACGGGAGCTAAACTGTCATGTGGCGAGTGAGAGGGGGAGGTGGACTGAGACATGGACATGGAGACCACAGAGATGACGGCCACCTCTGTCCTGGCTGTTCCACATCCTAAGAGGATCCGAATGTGGATAAGTGTGTTGACTGTGGGGCCGGAAGTGTTGGCTCCAACCCACTGTCTTTCTCCTTAATAATTATGTAATTTTGGACAAATACCATCAACCGCCACTCTGTGCTGAATTTTCTTGTCTCCACGCCCTGCTGTCTGCACAGGATGAGAACAGCCGCACCCCACTGTCTGTGCATTGACCGTTCTACGGTACCTCTGTGCAGGTGGATTTGTGGGTGCCTCATCACTGTCCCAAGACAGACAACTTTGTGAAGAGAAAAGGCTAACTTAGTTCACAGTTTTAGAAGTTCAAAACCCAAGTGTCAGCACCGTGGGTGTGGTATCTGGTGAGACTGGGAAGTGACGGCACATCGTAGCCGGAACTCATGGAGTGGCAAGCAGGCATATCCGGAACCAGAGCAGGGAGAAATGGCACGTGTTGGGCCAGGTTTACTTTTTAATCATAGCCTTCTCCGGAGGGGTCACATGATAATACCCAGAGAGTCATATGAGAACTACCACACATGTCCCTCCCCACCAGTGGTCTAAGAACCTCCTAAAAGGTCTCACGTCTAGGAGGTTCTACTTCCTCCAAACAGTGTCACCCTGGAGATCAGCCCTTAATCCCAACGGTCCCTTGAGGGATTGACGTGAGTGCCGGTAGCCTGTGTCTTTTCAGGAGTGTGATGAGTTAAGAGTTGCGATCTTGGCTTACCTTTGGCTTTCCCGTTAGCTTTGAGGTCTGGAATATTTCTCTCCTCCAAACCCCATCTTTTTCATCTGTCAAATGAGAAAGTATCGGTCTGTAGGGATGCTGTGAGGATCAAGCGAACAGTGTTTAACGTTGGCTCTCGGGACAGAACTCAATTTGCAGCGCCTGCTCGTTTCCACAGAGTAAATGCTCCCACTGCAGCCGATTTCAAGGTAGCGTTGCAGTGTCTCTGAGGGTGGGGTCGGGAAGAACTGTGCATCGTTATCCAGCATCCCCACTGCACAGATAAGACATTACCTGAGCCTAGATAACAGTTAAGGGCAGTGAAGTAATTAGGAACTGATGGGCTTCTGTTGCATTTGTTTTTTTAATGTAATTTATTTAATTGCGAGCTTACATAATATAGTTTTTAATAACTGCTGTTCATAACTGGCTTGCAAAGTTCTTGAAAATTTAATAAGCAGCTCTTGCAAGCTGGTCCAAGCTGGCTGCACATACTGTCGGATGTGCTAAAGCTCTGATGAGGCCTAGGAGAGAACATAGCCCATACGCAGTGCTCCGTCATCGGAGCCTATACGATTCTTGTTGTGTATTTTATGATGCAATCTATGATTCTAGTAGTTATAAAAAAAAAAAAAAAGGCCACAGGGAAACAAGTCTGCAGTGGCTGGCCTTTTCACTCCTGTATCAAAGGACTCAAAAGAGCAAGTTTGGTTTAATCCCAGCACTCGGGAGGCAGAGCCAGGCGGATCTCTGTGAGTTCGAGGCTGGGTGGGGGGGGAGAGCAAGTTTGGGCAGAGAGAGCTCTTTGGGTTCACAGTTTTAGATGTTGGTGCGTGATGGTGCTGTGGCCCTGATGGAGATGGACATGTGGCAGAGGCTCCTCCCACCTTGGTGATCAAGGAGCTGGCATGGGGCTGGAAGCAGGGCAGGCTGTAGCTGTCAATATCCGTCTCTAGTGAGTGGCCTACTTCTCCAGGCCAGGGTACATTGGCTCAAGGTCCCACCACCTCCCCACAAATAGCATCCTGGCTGGGGACCAGGTATTCAAAGTAAGAGCCTTTGGGGGATATTTCTGACTCAAACAGCAACAGCTTAAAGGCACCACTTATGAAGTTAGGGTCATTCTGTTGAATTGAGGAATGTGGGGGCCTGCGACATGGTTTGCTTGTGATATTACTGTCCTGAGTATTCATTCAGAACTCAGGCCCAAAGATAAAAATAAAAAAATGGGATTAAAGAGCTTATACAACTCTGATTTCCCTGGCATTGAGTGTGATATCCAAAAAGGGGGGGAGATCTTGCTGGGAGGTGGTGGCACATGCCTTTAATCCCATCACTCAGTAGGCAGAGGCAGGTGGACCTCTGAGTCTGAGGCCAGCCTGGTCTATATAGTGAGTTCCAGGACAGCGAGGGATACACAGAAAAACCCTGTCTCGAATGGCTCCTCCCCTCCCCCATAGCAATGCAGACTGTAGAAACAGGGTGTAGGGTATAGTCAGGAAGCAGGATCTTATATGGAGGACCGTAATAAGCCATTTGTTTTTAAACACAGCACACCCACAGAGGGACATTCATTACATTATAAGGATACCCACGTGTGATATCTGTATCTCTCACAGCCCAGGAAGGAAAAAGATGAGCGTCAAATTACGTACCTGAAGAATTAATAACAATAATCATAATAATAAAGACTAATTACAGAGGTGTGAGCAGGACTAGGCAGAGTGCTTGATGATAGGAGGAAGGTGGCCTAGAGCTACCACAGTCATGGGACTACCTGTGCTCATGACTGGCAGGGGCAGGATTCAATGGAGAGCCACCTAGAGACCCGATTCCTTGTGAGGTTGAAGGGAATGCTGGAATGCATGTGCCCTTCAGAGGACTTCCTCCCCACCAGTGAGGGAACATGGGAGACAGTGCTCTTGCTTCTCTTTCTACCACCTCTGAATCACCTGATGTCGCCAAACCCAGTCAGAAGGCAGAGGGCCGGCTTGCACTTCGATGTACACACGCCCTGCAGGTGAGCTCCCTGAGATCCAGAACTGAGTACAGAAAAACAGAGAGAGGTCTAGAGGATTAACAGGAACATCCAATGCAGTGCTCCATGACATGGATCAGACAGACTGGGAGGGGTGTGACTCAGGAGAAGAAAGAGGGTGGGTTCCTGAGGTGTGCAGGAACATACTGAAACAAGGTCTTTGCACTAACGTCTGATAATTGTGACTTGAAGGGAGGAGTGTGAGGAACTCAACTTGGGAGAGCATCTACCACACTAAGCAAACTTCTGAAAAATTCTCTTTCACCCCCCCCTATGGTGCTTGTACCAGACTCCAGGTCTTCCAGATGAACTCAGCCAGAGAGAACACTGACTCTTGGTTGGAGACTCGGCTGCCCACTGGCCCGGGATGAGAAACACGAAGTGGAAGTGTGGAGGAAGGGGAGACACCAGGACGGGTCTCAAACCTGTTCCTGAAAATCCGTCCTTGTCAAAGAAGAGCAAAAGGAAAAACACGTACACAAGCAAGGTGGATCTTTGTTTTTTGAGAAAGAAAGTGAAGGGGACTCCAGCACAATGGGGGATCCCTTCCAGACCCCAGATTGGGCACAAACCACATCCAAGCACCTGTTTTCCCAGAGATCCTTTATTAAGTGGGGAAGCAAAGTTAAAGTGGCTGCTTCCTGACTCAGGCAGAAAACAGCAGCAGATGACCTTGCAGGTGTCTTCTTAAGAGGAGGAAAGGGGGAGGGCTGTGTTGGGATGGGCTAGGATGCAGTGGTAGAGGAGATAGAGGATGAAGGAGAAGGGGAAGAGGACAAGGGAAAGGGGCAGGGGTATTTGTCCTGGAGGGACAAAGGACTGCCTCTGGATAGAGAGGAGACAGATGTGGCCCATAGGGAAATGGTAGTTTATAAAGGTAAAGGGGGAAATCCTGTGTTAGGATGACGTGTTTAATTTTAATATGGCATGTTAATTAGGGCAGCCAAAGGGGACTTTTTTTTTTTGTTTTGTTTTGTTTTGTTTTGTTTTGTTTTGTTTTTTTCAAGACAGGGTTTCTCTGTGTAGCTTTGCGCCTTTCCTGGAACTCACTTGGTAGCCCAGGCTGGCCTCGAACTCACAGAGATCCGCCTGGCTCTGCCTCCCGAGTGCTGGGATTAAAGGCGTGCGCCACCACCGCCCGGCTCAAAGGGGACTTTTGATTGCTGGACTTCAATACTTCCATAGCTGGACCTTGGCAGTCAGCCTCAGGAGGAGGAAGTGGCCAAATAAGGGAATGGACCTGAGTGGCTAGCTTTAGGAATGTAATCTAAGAGTTTTTAGCAAGGTAGAAGGAGTCAGGAGAAGGGCAAGGCCTGCCAGAGCCACAGGCTCAAGCTAGTGTCCCTTCAGAAAGTGTATACACACTCAAAGAGCACACCAGAACACTAATGGCTGTCTGGGTGTGGAAGGAAGATTGCTTTTATTTATTTCATTTGTTTTCTTGTGTTTCCTAATTTTTATAAAACGAGTCCAAGTTATTTATGTAATGAGAATTGGAATTTTAGCAAAAAGTTTATTAATGCTTTCAAAAAAATTACTAACAGAGAGAAATGGGTACAGACACTATTCAGTCATCCCCCTGCATTCTTCCCTGTTTCCTGTCTTCCCTGTGGTCTGCCCCCAGGTTCTGCTCACAACTTCTCTGTTCAGGGAATGCTGACTAAGACATTTGGCCCAGAAAGTCAGAAAGATGGCCCAAAATAAGCAGGCTGCCAAACAATTAAGTTAGAACCACACTTGGGAACATTCTCTACCTTCTACCAAGACGCCGCGTGAGGATCCCAACATAATCCCTCTTGGAATCACAACCTGGGTAGCTGAAAGCAAAACGTGATTATCTCATAGTTGAGGAGCCCAGGAGTCAGAATCAAGGTGTCAGCAGGATTAATTCCTTCTGGCCCTATAGCCGGAAGTTTCTCTGGTCCCACCCGGCCTGCAGTCCCTCAGCTACTTATAAAATAATCATTCAGAGGCTTAATATTAATTACCAATTGTATGGCCTATGGCAGGCTTCTTGCTAGCTAGCTCTTATAACTTAAATTAACGCATTTCTATTAATCTATGTTTTGCCACGTGTTCTGTGGCTTTACTGGTCTGTTGGCATGTTGCTCCTTGGGCAGCAGGTTGGCATCTCTCTAGACTCTGCCTTTCTCTTTCCTGTCTCTCTCCTTGGATTTCCTGCCTGCCTCTAAGCTGCCTTGCCATGGGCCACAGCAGCTTATTTATTAACCAATGGGAACAACATATATTCACAGCGTAGAGAAAGACATCCCACAGCATGGCCCAAAGGGGGAATCCTTTCCATGTCACTCTAGGCGACCCATGGCATCCTTGGCTTGCAATTGTGTCACTGTTCTCTCTTCTGTGTGTCAAATGGCCTTCTTTCCCCAAGATCAGTGTCACCAAGTCCCCTTCCTCTCATAAAGACACTAGCTATTGGATTTAGGCTCCATACAAATTCACTATGACTTTATTTAATTTGAGTCCACAAAATAGTGAACACTTCACAGTTGGAGAGGCAGGTGTATAAACCACACAGCATGATACGCCCTATGATATATACACCTCCACCAGCCTCACCACCCTCTCCTTGCTCCAAGGTGCTTTTCAACACTCACAGCAGGTGTCCATTCAGAAAAGGGCATGGCTCTAATTCTTGGTCTAGGTGATGAACTGTGGCTGGACCACTGTTCATGGAGCTGAGCACTTACAAATTGGGGCTGTAATAATGGTGTTCCTGTCATGTTATACTTCTAGGGCTCTAATAATGACGTTCCTGTTATTTATTAAGCGGTGCTGTTTACTGTGCGAGAAAAGCCACGAGGTACAACAAAACCACTATAAGAGTTTATTAAGGGAAGGGAACAGAAGGGGTGTGCATAGTGTTGGTTTTAATGCGGCGCTTTTACTCTGTGAGGAAAGGTCATGAGGCACGACAAAAACTCACTATCAAGAGTTTTATTAGAAAGGAGAGGGGAGGGGACAGAAGATAGTGTGACCAGGCCTGTGGAAGACATGTGCAGAGAGTGGGGAGGAGGAGGAGAAGAGGAAGGGGAGGGGTCTGTGTCCTGCTTCTGATGGATTCCCCTGCACATGCGCATATGGGCTTAAACGGAGCTACCCCACACGTTCGCAGATTACGTAGGATGTAAGGCCCCTTACTTGGCTACTGAACTGCGCATGTGTGGTCATGTAAGTGGAGGAATGACCAGGAATCCCAACACATAGGCCTATGGAATGACCGTGCAGGAAGAGTGGGGAGTGGGGAGGAATAGGTACAACCCGCTTTTATAGGTTCCCCTCTGCACATGCGCATATGGGTTTACAGTAGCTACGCCATGCATGTGCATAGATTATGTAATCACGCTGCGATCACACTGGGTGCAAATTACGGGATCACGCAGCACACGGATTACATAGAAGTAAGGCCCTGGGATGACTAAGCATCTTGCCAGCACACAGGTGCTTGCGCACGTGGTCATGTAGCTGGGGGAGTGGCTAGGAATTCTAACATTTCTTTTCATGTAATATTTCAGAAGTCTTAAGCTATTCATGATTTATAACGATCAGGAAAATTCCCAAGCAGGAATCTTCTATGTTACTAAAGATCAATGTTGTGGGTTGACTTACGGACCCCAAAAAGAGATCATTGAGCATAATAGATGCTCAGTAAACAGTAAATTGCTGAAATAAAGCTTCCTAAACAAAAGCATAAGATCCCACTGCCAGAGCGGCAGGTGCTGCGTATACCACCCTCCAGACATCACTTAAGCTCCTATTTTTCTTACTTGTGAATGGGATAATTGCAAAGTGGGCAGATCAAGACCAACCTCAGGCCGTCATTGTGAAGAGGGAATGAAATACCGAATGTGAAAATAAGTCTATCACCATCCACACAGGAGTTAGGGCTCTTGTGAGCAGATGACAGAGACTTCCACCAGACCCCTAGCTCTCTGAGACACCTGGCACATTGTCCCTTGAAATTTCACTTGCAAAATCGATTCAAATTGGCTTCAGTACAGACAGTTCCTCGTGAGCTGACAGTCAGCCAAAAGACACGGAACAAAGAGAGCTGCAGCAATTGTTAGCATCTCAAACAACAAAGGCCATGTTCACGGGAGATGCTGGTTTCGGCATCAACCTTGGAGGAGGTCTCTTGGGCACCAGTTTTAAGGCCGGGAAGAATTCTAGTAATGTTTTCCAGGGAAACAAAACTGAAGGGGTTTACCAGACCCATTCATTTGCAAATCGGAGGTTTAAGGGGCTGAGGACTTCCGTTGTGCGTTGGGACAGGGAGGGTGTTAGGAGACTGGCTTGTGATGGGCCAGGGTGCCAGGCGGTACACGAGGACCTCAGACCGCCACTCTTCATCTTCAGAACAGGTGATCACATGGTATTTTCTTCATGGAAAAGTGGGGCGGACTTCAGAGCAGGACCTGCCCAGCGGCTGGCTGCTCCTGACAGCAAAGCAGAAATTCAAACTCCAGGCAGTGTGACTCCTAACTCCCAGGCAGAGGCAGGGTTGGGTGTGAAGGTTTGCTCGGGGCTCGGGCTTTGTCCTTTGTTCTCGGGGCTTCGGCCCCCTCCTCCCAGCTCCCTGTGCACACGTGTGTGTGTGTGTGTGTGTGTGTGCGCGCGCGCGCGGATGCCTCCCTGCCCTGGTCTGGGGCAATGGTGTCTGTTCATCCTTCTCCAGTTCTGGGTGAGGACAGTCAGCTATTTGTCTGAGAGCCAAGGGCAGCCAGCAAGGGTTCAGACGCCTTTTGCTTCCTGAGAAGGGAGGGGGCCTTGCCCTGTGGGAAGCACCGGTTGGAGGGAGATGAATTTAGCTGCCCTCCCCGGTTGGTGATGGGGGAGGGTCCTGTCAGCCAGAGGATGTAGGCTTAGCTCCAAAAGGGCTTTTGTCTGAGGCTGGGCCTCAGGCCAGAGTGACATTCTTCGGTGCAGGCTGCCAGGCCACCACTGAGTGGGCACCTGCAGGGCAGCTAGGGAAGGAGTGAGGGGCCTGTCTTTCTTCCACAGAGGAGAGCATGCGGGGATGGAATCTGCCATTTTGGGGCCCCTGGTGTGCCGAGGCCATGCCTGTGGTTACTCCTGGCTCCAAAAAACATGCCAAGGCCCAGGCTACCCAGGGATGTGGGCAATTAACATTTTAGCTTCTGTCATGTCTGATAAAGATCCCCACAAGATGAAAGGAATCCACTCTGCCTTAAATGAGCGCGACAGAAGAAACCTAGGATCATAGAAAGACCTGGGAGCCTCGGCCACAGCTCCCCTGGCGGCAGGGATGCTGCCCTTCACTGAGGATGTGTTTTGCCCCACCCGGAATCCTCTGCACAGGTGGGTGTACCATATCCTATGCTGTGGGTAGTGACTGCTGATTCCCACAGCTATCCCTTCTGTGGGAACCATCTCTCTAGGGAGGTTGCATGAATTCCTTTCGTCCCGAGGTGTCTCCACGGCAGCCAGTGCCTGACAGAAGACCCGAAGGAGGTAGCAGGCCTAGGGGATAGTTCATGGTCCAAGGACCCTGTAGGACCAGGCTGAGGTAAGTCTTTGACTGATACAAATCTTGTCTGTAGCTCATTCCTTGCTAGTACTGTGCTCTCTCACTCTCTCTGTCTCTGTCTCTGTCTCACTCCCTGTGTCTCTCTCTGTGTTAATGTCAGGGTTTTTTGTTTTTGTTTGTTTGCTTGTTTTTTTTTTTTTTTTCTAACACTCTTCACTTTAGTTTTTGAGACAGGTTTTCCCATGGAACCTGGAACTTGCTATTTTTCCTGGACTGGCTAGCCAGCAGGCCCTAGGGGGCTGTGCCTCTGCCGTGCCTAGTGCTAAGGATCACAGACTGGCCATGCCCAGCCTTTATCTGAATTTAGTTCAGGTTCGCAGAGCAAACACTTCCCCTCTGAGCCATCTTCCCACATCTCATCCTGGTACCTGGGCTGGCCTCTCTTGCTCCCTTCACCCTGAAAGGCCTTTGTCAGCAAATCCCTTACAGGAGAATCCCAGTACTTGAGGCTGGAGAAGGGCTCAGAGATTAAGAATGCTCCTTGCACCAGGTGGTGGTGGCACAAACCTTTAATCCCAGCACTCGGGAGGCAGAGGCACGTGGATCTCTGTGAGTTCGAGGCCAGCCTGGTCTACAAAGCGAGATCTAGGACAGACTCCAAAGGTACACAGAGAAACCCTGTCTCGAAAAACAAAACAAAAACAAAAAACAAAAAAACAAACAAAAAGGAATGCTTCCTTGCTCTTCCAGAAGACCTGAGTTCACATCCCAGTGGTCACATCTGGTGGCTCACAAATGCTTATAATTACACCTCCCAGCGATCCGGCACCCAGGTCAGTTACCACAGACATCTGCCCCTCTGTACATAAATAAAAATAAATAAATATTTTAAAAATTTCAGTTCTTGGTCTACTATTTCATGAATACTACTTCTCTTGTGAATCTATTCTAGTGAACAACTATTGAGGATTCTCTATACTCCAGATGTGTTTGCTGTGCATGAAGACAGCGGTATGGCAAGTCAGTGCAGCCTTTCCATCACTGAACCTACGGTCTGACTCGGCGGTGGCGCTCAGACTTGATGTTCCCAGATGACAGTGCCATCTTCAAATGTGCTGGACCACATTCTTACATCTGGGATGCCTGGAGCCTGCAGCTTGGACATGCCTGGTGGTGGAAAGAGATGACTATTAAATCATCACAAAAAATTCAGTTATGGCTGTGATGGATAGCACAACGTCTGTTCTTCCCTTGGCTCTGGAACACCGGGGGTAGGACTCTGAAGACACCATTTCTAGACAACAGCTGTCTTGTTAGGTTCTTCTGCCGACAGGAGACACGAGGAAGTCAGATGGAGGGAGGAGCCACTTTCTGTCTTCTCTTGTTCTTGCCAACCTCCCTGCACCCGGGTGTGTCCCTTCTTAGATGTCTGAGCACCCACTCTGCCTAGAGCAGCGTAGGGCTCCCATCCCACCCCTCAGCCCTGCAGTGATTCTTCAGATGTACCAGCAGGAGCTAGGAGCTCCCCTGTTCTGGAAACAGCCCCATGCCCCTTTGCTTTCTTGTTCTACGATTGGCAGCTCTATCCTGCTGATCCCTGAGTTACCTCCATGTCTCTTTGTGTGCAACCCAACAATATTCCCCAGAGTAGAATGCCTCTTGTGTTTTTATAGTGCCCACCCGGACCTAAACCAGATGTGGAACATCAACCTGGGCCAGGTTAACAAAGGTGACTCTAAAGAAATACCTTTAGGTTTCTGGCTTAAAGGGCCAGTAAGACTCATTGGGTGGGGGTGTCTGGAAGAAATATAGTAGAGAGGGAATGCAGACTCTGGAGGAGAAATAGACAGAGAAGGCCTAGGTCATCTAGAAATATGGAGGAAAGTAATGGTCACATCCTGCAGGACTTTGAAAAGACAGGGAGCCATTGAGGAATGCTGGAGAATGCTCCAATGACAGTAAGGATGCCAAGTGGGCATTCTCCACCTCCTGCGCTTCCTTCTGGTGCTGAAGGAACTCTCCCCTTCCTCCACTGTTGGAATTCGTTCTATCGGAAACACAAAGGCAATGTAGCAAAAGTCATAGATCATTTACATGGAGGATCTGACAAGGGGACCGAGCATATAGTTCCATGGTAGAACACTTACCTACAGTGTGCAAGGTCACAGGTTCAATCCTCAGCCCTGGAAAGAAGAAACAGAAAAGGTGATCCTTTGGGGTACATGTAACCCCGCTGCATGGTTCAGTTAAAGGAAGGATCTTTGTGTGAAGAATAAATCATGCTTCTTCCTGCCAAGACACTTAAGGAAGCTTTGTGCTTTGAACAAATGTGTGATGGTGAGTGGCAGCCTTGAGCAGGGCCCAGTCTGTCTTTGGAGTCAACCGAAATTCCAATGCCATCTCTGCTTCCTATCTTGAGAACACAACCTAGCCTCTCTGAACCCTTGCTGCCTTGTCTGAAAATTGTGTCTTCTGAGTTCTTTAAAATTAGGTCATATTGGTACAACACCCAGCTCAGCGCCTGGTACCCAGTAGTCCCTTAAAATGTACTATTAGTTTAATAGTTCCTTTGACTTCAAAGTGGTCTTCTCGTAACTTCTACTTCAATAGAGATCCTGCAAACTTAGCCTAATCTCTCTTCCACATGAGGACATTCCTGCCATGCCACATTCACTGTCTTGGATTTTCTTTGGGGTGGCGTTCTTAGATGTTCTTGTTGGCCACCTGGGTCAAGTCCTGAGTTCTCATCGTTACCCAGATCCCCAAGGTCCCAGCCTCAAAGCCTTCTCCTGGATCCTCTAATGATCAAACCTGCCAGCTGGGTTTGTCCAGGATTGTCATACTGATGCCACAAGGCTTCAGATGTAGACGTTTACTGGTTGTTTTGTCTCTCTGATGGCTGTTTTGACACGACAATTGTTCAGATGAAAGTTCTGAGTATTTTTTCAGGCTTGCAAGAGCATGTGTTAGGAGTTAACTCCAACAGGAACATGAGAAACGAATTTCCCTGTTGTCCTGTGATTATGCATCGAGTCGGCCTCCTTTTTCACTTTCTCCAGATCCACACAACACATCTAGGAAAAAAATAAATGGTGACCTGTATAACTTAGTAGTCCCCAACCTGGCTGTCAATCATTTATTAGACCTAGATATTCTATGATGTGCAGTCCACAACTCCCTGATCTTTCCCCACTCAGGCCATGCTTATGTTTACTCCTTCACCTCTTCATTCAGCATTACACATTCAGGATTAGTCAGAGTTCTCTAGAGGAACAGAACTGATAGAATAAAGATATATTAGAGAGGATTTATTAGGTTGGATTACACAATACAAGCTGGATAGTCTAACAGTCTTCAGACTAGTGAGGCTGAGAACCTGGATGGCTGCTCAGTTCATGAGTCTGGATGTCTTGGCAGTACTGAAAGCCTAGAGGATTCCTGGAGAGTCACCGATCTTCAGCCTTCGTTAGAAGCCGTTAGAGCTGGGTTCTGACGTCAGCGAAGGAACAGAGTAGCAGCAGCAATGATGTAGACCAACTCATACATAAGATGAACTTGCCAGCAAGATGCAAAGTCGGGCAGACAGAAAGATAAAAGCTTTTCTCTCTGACCACCTAGTGTCTGGCTGCCAAGGCAAGGTGCTGCCCACAGTTAGGGCAGGTCTCTCCACTTCAGTGAATGTGATCAAGAAACTCATCACCCGTGTGCCCGGCAGCTTGCCTCTTCCCTGATTCCAGATCTAATCAAGTTCACAACCAAAATTAACCATCACAAGCATGTACCGTTTTGTGCCAGTTCCATGCTGGGCACGTACTTCTATGATCTCATCTTCTCTGAAGATAACGAGGCAGGTACTTAACTGTCTTCGTTGTCATACTTGACCGAGTTCGATAACTTAAACTTCTTATCTGCTTTTCCATGAATGTAGTTGAGAATGAAAACCACGGTTCTGACTTCCCAAGATCCCCCACAGCTTTCATGAAAGACTGCCTATTGTGTAGTCATTCCCCACTGTCCCTTCTTTCCCACCAGAAATGCTTGTGTATGTTTGAGGATGGAGTGGATGAGGTGTGCGCCTAGCAGCCTGCCCTGCAGACAGAGGCAAGGAGTTGAGTCTCAGCCCAAAGTTGGGCTCATTGCATAAAACCTAAAGCTCGACCTTTCTCTTCACTGAGCCATGCCCTGCCGTGTGCCCTGAGGATGTACTCACCTGATCACATGAGCTTTCTGAAGCAACCACTGTGTTAAAGGCATCGTATGAAGACAGCAACAGTGTATTGTCTTTGTCTCCAAGCTGTGTAGAGGTGCCATTCCCTGTTCTGGAATTTCCTGAAGGATTCAGTGGATCTGGTTACCAAGAAGTTCCAGGTTCCTTATAAGAGAAATCAACTCTGCCTAAGGTGTCCATGCAAGATGGAGCATCTATTCACGGTGCTGCTTTGACATAGACCATCCAGAGTCCATTTATCATTGTCCATCCATTTATAGAAGCCTAGGCAGCATCTGTGAGGCTCTGACTGAAGCTTCACATATACCTCAGAAACATGGAGACAGGAAGAACAATGCTCAGTCTCAGTCAGTCATCCGTCACCAAACTGTGTGCCTCAGAGGCCTGAGCCAAGCACCATGAAGACCTCCAGGTCTCGGCTCTCAGTGTCTTGAGTTTAATGTACTGAGGGAAATCAGACTTTAGAGTGCTAATACAACTCCACAAAGCCACACAGGAGAGAAAACAAATGGGCCTTTCAGGAACAGCGTTGACCTTGGAGTGAGGAGACTGGGTGTCCAGGTCTGCTGGATGCTAATCAGGGTTCTTAGTCTGGGCTCAGGTGTGAGGGTGTTCTCAGCTCCCAATGTTTGTGCCCTCCAGGCCCTTGATCCCAAGCATGGTTTTCTTCTCTCAGCATGGGTTTCAGTCTACACTTTAAACAATTAAGTTCTTTCGTCTGGCCCCAGAATCTTCCTCCTCTGGACTGCTTTTTCTGAGCTGCTGATGAACCCTTTTCTGGCTCCGGCCTGACTTAGAAAGTGCCTGAAAGCAAAGGGAGAGATGATTTAAAACCCCGAGCTCATATGGACACTTCCACTGACTTAACACTAAACCACATTTTCTTGGGTTGGCTTTGTGGTCCAGTCCCATGAGTATGATACACACTGGTCACATTTCCCTCGTGGGCTTATGGGTAAAAAGAAATATCTCTGTCTGTGTTTCCTCTAAGTTAACTGTGAGGGCTGGCTTTGAGTGTGATTCATTTCGGATAAGAAGAATCAGGAAGTGGAGCGAACCAGAAGCAAAGTGAAGATGGCAGATGAGGAAGTGATGTCATCCAAAGCACCAGCTCCCTTTGACCCCCTGGAAACTTGGAGTGCAAAGGATCCCTAACTCATGATGGCTTGTCTTCACAGTTTGTAAATTTTTAGGCCATGCCAAAGTAACTGTCTAGGTAATGTGGAAGGCACAGCAGTTTAGATATGAACAACTTTCAAGTTACAAAAAAGTTACATGGATTGCTCACCAGGATTAGACTTATTTATTTATTTTGTGTGTGTGTGTGTGTGTGTGTGTGTGCACATGAATGATTCAGGATGGGTATGCACATGCCAAAGTTGTGGAGTTGCTTTTCTCTCGTTATGTGGATTCTGGGGCTTAAACTCAGGTCACCAGCTGTACACAGCAAGTTCTTTTATCTTTGAGCTCCATAGAACTTGACTTTTTAAGCATGGAGTGGTATGCAGGTTAGTTTCATCAACTTGGTACTAACTAGGCTAGCCTGGGGAAAGGGACCACCTTTTCTCAGTTAATGGTTGATTTGGGAGGGTCTAGCCCACGGTTGGGTGGAAAGCCACTGTGGGTTTCCCCTGGGCATGTGGTTCTGAGTAGTATAATAAAGCAGGCTGAGCAAGCCACAGAGAGCAAGCTGGTAGGCAGGATTTCTCCATGGTCTCTGGTTCAGTTCCTGCCTCCATGTTCCTGCCTTGAGTTCCTGCCCAGACTTCTCTTGATGACAGACTATGATGTGAGAGGTTAAGATAAATAAACCTTTTCCTCCAGAAGTTGCTTTTAGCCATTTTATCTCACAACAGAAAACAAAGTAGGGCAAATAGAATGTGTAATGCTTTTGTTCACCAACTAGAAATGAAGGACCCCACAAAAAAAGCACAATTTTATAAGAATGGTTCTCAACTGGAGGCAACTTTGCCTGTCACCCCTGCCTTAAGGGGATATTTGACAATACCTAGAGCCATTTTTGGTTGTTGTAAATGGAGAGAAGGAATATACTACTGGCATTTGGTAGGTAAAGATGCAAAGAGGTGGGAACTGCAATCCAAGAGTCTTTTTAAGGATAATTAGCCAGGTTTGGAGTCATCTTAGTTACTGTTACATCGCCATGAAGAGACACCATGACCAAGGCGTCTTATGGAAGAAAGAGTTTATTAGGGGCTTACAGTTTCAGAGGGTGAGTCCAGGACCATCGTGGCAGGGGGCATGGCAGCAGGCAGGCAGGTGTAGAGTCAGAGCAATAGCTGAGAGCTTATAGCTGATCCAAAAATGGGAGAGAGAAAGAGAGAGAGAGAGAGAGAGAGAGAGAGAGAGAGAGAGAGAGAGAGAGAGAGGACGAATGTGTTTATGTGAAGGTCAGAGGACAACTCTTGGAACTCAGGCCTCTGCTTCCACCTTGCCTGAGGCAGAGAGCTCTTGTTTCTGTCCCTCTGCACATGCCAAGCTAGCTGCTTCTGATGATTTGAACAAGAACTGTCCCTCAGAGGTTATATATTTGAAGATTTGGTCCCCAGTGGGCGCTTCTGTTTGGGGACATTATGGAACCTTTAGGAAGTATAGCCTTATTGGAGAGAGAATGTCCCCGGGGGTGGGCTTTGAGAGTGTATAGCCTTATTCCACTTATCGCTCTCTCTGCTTTCTGTGACTGGTTGAGGTGTGATCTCTCAGCATCATACTGCCATGCCTGCCTTACCACGATGGACTCAAGCCAAAATAAACTCTTTCTTCTATGAGTCATTTCTGGCTATGATGTTTTATCACAGCAAAAGAAAACTGATACTCTGGACCACAAGCTTTGGAGTGATTCTCCTTTCTCTGCCCCCATCTCCCCACGAGAGCAGCAGGATTACTAATATGTGCCACTGCATTTGGCTTGTTCTTATGTGAGCTCTGGGGACTAGGTTGTTGGCATGGTGTGGAAAGTTCTTTTACCTGGTGAGCCATCTCACCAGCCTCGACGGCTCTATATTTAAACCTTTCTACCAGAAGTTTCCAGTGCCTTCTGCAGCAGGGAAACATCGAAGTCTCTTGGCAGTGATTCAGACTGGACCACACTCATCTAACATTTTGCTAGAGATCTTTAGATATTTGTGTTTCCCCCAAATTCACATGGTAAAATCCCAGCTCCCACTGTAGGGAATTAGGAAATGAAGTCTTTGAGTGGGAAGTGGTAATAAGAGGGTTCGTGAAGGAGGTAGTGTCTGTTATGGTGTGGCTATAAAATGTCCCCTATCAGTGCATGTGTTTGTACAGCTAGCCACTGGCAGGTGGAGCTGTTTTAGGAAGTGGTGGAACGTCAGGGAGGTAGGGCCCTGCTGGAGCAAGTGAGTTGCTGAGGGTGGGCCCCATGGGTTACAGCCCAGCTGTGGTTCCAGATCAAGTTCTCTCTGCTCTGTGGTCTGCTAAGATGTGAACAAGCTGCCACACAATCCTGCTGCCAGAGTTGCCCACACCACACCTTCCTGCCATGGTAGACTATGTTCTCTCCATCTGTTAGCCAAAATAAATCCTTCCTCCTTTAAGTTGCTTCATTAAAAAAAAAAAAATTATTGGGACTGGAGAGATGGCTCAGCAGTTAAGAGCACTGGCTGCTCTTCCAGAGGACCTGGGTTCAATTTCCCAGCACTCACATGGCAGCTCACAGCTGTCTGTAACTCTGGTTCCAGGGGATCTGACACCTTATTACCAATGCACATAAAATAAAGTTAAATAAATTATTTAAAAAATATTTGGGGCTGGGAAAAAATTTATTTATGGTGTGTGTGTGTGTGTATTTATGTAGTGTGTGTGTGTGTGTGTGTGTGTGTAGGTACCCATAGAGGCCAGAAGAGGGCATCAGATTCCCTGGAGTGGATGGTCGTGAATATGTAGCGGGAACTAAACTCCAGTCCTCTGAAAGACCAGTCAGCACCCTTAACCACAGAGCCGTCTCTCCACCCCTTAGATTGCTTCCTGCTATGATAATGATGAAAATAACTACTACAGTGCTATCATCAAACAAATGAAAATCCCTCCAGAGAGCTCCTCTTTGCCATGTGAGGACAGCGTGAGAGACCTATCTGTGGGCTGGGAAGGTATGTGTTCTCATCTACTAAGACCTAAGACCTAACCTTGGATTCCCAACCTCTAGAGCTGGGAACGGTGCATATTTGCCTTTTAGCCTTCTGTACTTCTGACAGCAGCCCAAATGGATTGAATTACACGGCCCCGAGCAACTTAATTCCATTATTATTAAAGAGGAATGAAGCACCACTGCCGTATCAGTAGCTTGGACTCGCTTTCACATAGTTATGTGTAAGCGGTCATCTAAGCCTCCTGGACTCTGGCTGTCCTTTTACTGTTTCTAGTCTGTCTGAATAAAGCCTTATGTGTCTGGACAGAACTTTCTGGCGAGGCTCACAGGAAAACGCCAAAAGATGGACAGCGGGGACATCTCCAAACTGGGAGGAGCGGCTGTGGTTTGTGCCTATCTGCTAATTATGTTGTGCAAGGGAGACTGTAATCTTGGAGTTGCTTTCATTGGAACATTCCTCCCAAATAGTAAGGCCATGGCCATGGGGGGGAGGAGAGTGGTCACCTTCTTGTGGTCATTGGAGGCCGCTAGTGTTTACCAAAGTCCCTGACAAGTGGTGGGCTGCTGGTCTGGCTTTGATCGAGACTCTCTGGCACGGAGTAACACAGCTCTGTTTTCTGGCTTAAGCTGCTGGGGATGGTGAGGACTTGGGAAATTTATGACTGGTCATGTGACCAGTGACTAGAAGAAAGGCCACCACAGCTCTATACTAGCTGGCTCTGGAACATGAGCTGTCACCTCTGGGATCCTCCTTACAAATCGTCATCCCCACCAGATTCCCAGGCTCCTGTGTGGGCCACTATCAGTGACTAAGGGGATGAAAAAATGCAACCAGCTCATCATGTGTCTCTGATTCCTCAAGGTCCCCAAACCAAGAGAACAGTAGGGACTGAAACCCCCTCTATTCTGGGCCCCAGGACTCAGACTTCACTGGAGAAATGGGTATTCTTATCAAATTAATCTGCCCCCGGGAGGGTACCTTTTTAAAAACTCATGCAGACGTGCCTGACAAGAATACATAGTGTATTCTTATTTGTTTTTCTTCTCACTGCTTATCAATCCTTGGCAGTCCAGGACGTTCCTACAAGGAATTGTCAGGCCTGGATAACAACACAGAATTTTAGGGCCCATCTAGATGGCCATACTCAGACTCCCTGGGGGGTGGGGCCTGGTCATCTGCATCCTGACAAGCACTTGGGGATAGCCTATCCACTGACATGTCAGCAAGCTGCTCAGTTCTAGCTCTGAACCTGTTACTGGATTTCAAACTAGCTCTCGGCTTCTGGAAGGAACCCCAGTGTGCCCGGTCCTCTCCATACTTGCTGAGGGCTAGGCCTTGACAGTGTTAGGTGTCCCCCAACTCCACATGCAGCTGGCACCTCTGCAGCTCTGTAGCATGCACCTGGGCTAGGGCACTTGTTCTGGGGTGATGCCGGTCTGCACACCTTGCACACTTCAGGTTTCCCCTGACTGTCCTGCATTCTTGTTATAGTCTGTTTAGTTTGTGGAGCCTGAGAACCCCTTAGAACTTCACCCCCAAGTCCCTGGGGCCCCCACTAAAAGACAGGTCACAGGAGTGCTCAGTCTCACAGTACCTGTCTCTAAGACCCTGTCTTAGTCCCCAGCAAGGAGACTCCCAGACTCAGGGCAGAGATCACCAGCATGGCTTGGACCTTTTTTTTCCCCTTCAGCTATGTCTGGCCCATGTCTGCGGTGGGGGAGGCACGGTTCTGCTGGGTTTCTGGTTTGTAGGTTTCAGGAACCAAGGGAAAGGTTCAGTTCTCACATGTGAGTCATTCTGACTGCGGGTTCCAGCTGGAGGCGTCTCTTCAAGCTGAAGGAGCTGACAGCCCAAGGTTGGATGTTCATCTTAGTGCTCGGCATGCCATTTGGTAGTTCCTAAGAAGCTCAGGGTGCAGCTGCTTCTCCCTCGAGGAAAAAAATTCATCACAGTGATACCACACCATCCTGGTCCCAACACGGACTCTTATAGGTTGCGTATATTGTATCTCACTCGATCCTCTCAGAACACTAAGGGTTACTAACTACCACCTTATGACTTGGCATACTTACATGTGTGAGACAGTCTGTGTGTGTGTGTCTGTGTGTGTGTACATTTGGGTTCATGTTTGTGTAGGTGTACATGTGTGCACACGTGTGCGGGAACTAGAGGTGTCATTCCTCAGAAGTCACCCTTCATGTTCTTTGAGGCAGGGTCTCTTGCTGGCCTGGACTTCGCTATGTCCGTTGGCTAGTCAGTGAGTTCCAAGCAGCTGTCTATTTCTACTTCCTCAGCACAGGGATTACAGAAGCATTCTGCCATCCTCTGCTTTTTAAACGTGGGTCCTGGGGATCAAACTCAGATTCTCATCTGGGTGGCAAGCACTTTCCTGACTGAGCTAGCGCCCCAGTCCTGCTTATGACTTTATGAATGTTATTCCTTACCAACGCAAGGAGGTTTAGTAACTTTCCCAGGGTCACACAGCAAGGCTCTGCAGCCGTCATGAATGTCTGTGTCCCACCGTGAGGGTAGACACACCCCAATCCAGGAAGGCGTGTTTCAGATCCCCATGTGTCTTCTGAAAGACTGCAGATGAAAGAACACATGACTGGATAAATCACTGTCACACCTTAAGGTGGTGTCCCGGCAGGTACAGAGCATAACACCAGAGTTTTAGCGGCCTTGTTCTTAAGGTCTTTGGGAGAACTCCTAAGAGACTGGTAGTACCGTGACAGCAGGTCTGCAGATCCCGGTGGTCACTTTCTAGGGTCAGGATGGAAACATCTCTTGAGGGTTTGCTGGGTGCTTTGTACTTTTCTGAGTAGCCACGTGGAGCAAATTGAGTTCCCATTAACGCATGTGTTGATTTAGCCAGAGTGTTGTGCCAGGCTATGAAATCCCTGAAATGAACAACCCTAGTCCCAGACTCCAAGATCTTCATAGCTTAGTTTGTGTGTGTGTTCACACATGTGAGTGTTTAGGGGTTGTGTGTATATTCAAGTGTGTGTGAGTGTGTGGGTATGTGATTATAAACAGTAACTTACCGGCTGTGTGGGAAGTATGCAAAGGTGTTCTGGGATTGGAGAGGAACCAAGACAGGAGGATGGAGCCGCATGATATTAAAGGGAGAAGAGGCATCTAATTCTAAATGGGTGAATAGAAACTTGCCAGTCAAAAATGGGTAAAGGGGGATGGCTGTTTATCTATTACATAATTGCTTTCCTATTAAGAATAACTAGAAAAGCTAGACCACAAACTAAATAACTAGTTTAACTAGCTTAACTAGCTAACTAAAAATAAAGCTAGCTTCTTAAGGAATTAGAGAAAAGCTAAGGTAACCAGCACTTATGAGGCCAACAGGAAACAGAGGGAAAAACAGAAAAGTGAATCGGGTATTTTATATCGCATTTCCCTGAAGGCATTTGTCATTTATCAGGAAGTGTCTGAGACGTCCACAGGAAGATGGCCGGCCATCGAAAGTCTAAGAAGCTAAGTGAAAATTCTGACAGTCCTCACGTACTGGGGGATTCAAGTTCTGCATGAAAGGAAAGCCCCCCGCTTTTAGAGCACACTTTCAGGGAGGCCAGTGAACATGGGTGAACGAGGAGAAAAAGCAACTGAGCAGTCAGCAGGCCTTCCAGAAACACACTGCCTCCAGTCCCTCCACCTCAGTGCTGAGCAGGGAAATCCTCTCTAGAGACATAGTACCCTAGAGATTCCCTACAACTTTTAAAGGAACGACGGACTTAAATAAAAACTTAGCAGACGTTCCAAAGGAAGAGAAGCACAGTTCGAAAGAGTCAGACTCCAGGAACAGACCCACCAGTGAGCTGGACTCGAAGGTTAACAAAGCTAGTCTTCCAAACAACCGAGTGAGCCCTCAAGAGAGGGATGGCCCAGTGAAGAATTTTACAGAGAACCGACTCCATAGAGAAAAAAATGAGACAAATAGAAAATATCCAACTGAAAATCTAGTAACTGAATCAAGAACTGAATATGCGTGTTATTTGCAGATATGACGTCAGACGGCTGGTAAGCTTGAAGGAGAACAGTAGGAAATACTCAGATTTAGAGGAAAGACGGACAAGGACAGGGAAGAATTGCCGGGATGCACAGAGCACGGACGTGTATCTTCGTGGGAAACCTGGGAATACGTCTGCTGACTTAGGGCCTGTGCAGCTGAGGCTTTTCTGAGTAATGTGAAGCTCAATCTCTTTGCACAGGGATTATTGAGAGCTTTAAAAGCCCCAAGTTTAAAGAAACGATAAGTCTTTTTATTAGAAGTAACGCAAGCCAGGGAATAACAAAACTGCATGTTTAAAATGAGTGACATTTTAAAGAAAAGAGTCAACCCACAAATTAACACTAGGTTGGATAAACAAACTGTATTTGTACAATGAACTGTGTTACAAGAAAATCAAAGGAATTGGCTCAGTGTGCATCAATACAGATGAATCTCACAAAATAACACTAAATGAATGAAGATAAAAAGATGTGCACTGTGTGATTCCACTTAAACTTCAAAATTTGGCAAACTTACAAAACTGTAATGATAGTAGACTATTTGCTATTTCTTGGGGTGGGGTCTGGGAAGAAGACTGTTGGGGTGTCAGTAATAGTCTAACTCTTGATTTATATGGAGGTTACTTGAATCTATCAATTTGGTAAAAATGGATCACGCTGCCTACAAAAGACCTATACATTTTGCTATATTTGTTCCATCTGTCATTAAAATATTTCCTCTTAAAAACAGAGGTTACGAGGCTGCTGAGATGGCTCATTAGGTAAAGGCACTTGCCACCAAGCCCGATGGCCCGAGATCGATCCCCAGGACCTGTATGGTGGAAAGAGAGAACCAATTCTGGCAAATTGTCTTCTGATCATTGCTTGTATACGGTGTTGCCCCAATAATTGAATGAATGCAATGTAAAACAGGCACAAAAATAGAGGTGACGGGAATTCCTAACAGGGTAGCTAGCATAAATAAAGCCTGGGAGAAATAATAGCACGGGGGTCGGGGGGGGGGGGTTATGAGTGGCTCGATGCTGCTAGAGTAGAGAGACGGGGTGGGTTAAAGAAGGGCTGAGGTTGAAGAAGATGTAGGGTCAGGTGATGGGATGGGCTCTTCGTGTACCACACGGAAGGGCTTCACCGGTTTTCTGAGGGCAGCTGAGTAACATCCAAAAAGTCTAAGCAGGAGCTGACATGACATTTAATTTCTAAAGAATCCCTACATCAAATGGTGAAGGAGGTTAAAACAACAACAACAATAACAACAATAACAACAACAAAAACAACCACAGCAACAACAATAGCAACAACAACAACAAAAACAACAACAACAACAACAACAGCAACAACAACATCAACTAAACAGGTACAGCAAGATTAGATTGGAGGGTTGGGGTGGGGGATAGCTGTCAGAAAAGTGCTTGCCTTAAAGGCACAAAGACTTGAGTTCACACACACACACACACACACACACACGCACGCACGCACGCACGCACGCACGCACGCACGCACGCACGCAAAGCCGGGCATGGTGGCTTGCACTTGTCCCAGCTCTGAGAAGGCAGAGGCTCCTGGGTGGCAGGACAATTTAGCTTACTTTGTGAGTTCCAGGCCAGTGGTGGACCCTGTCCAAATAAATAAACAGGGTGGATGGCACCTGAGGAATGGCATCTGAAGCTGTCCTCTGATCTTCACACGCAGGCACACCTAGAGATACATGCACCCCATGTACATGTGCACTGCACATACACAAAGATACACACCCTCAACCCTCCAGCCCACCCTACATGAACACATTAAAAGATTAGATTGGATGCTCTTGCAAAAACCCAGAGGGTTTTTTTGTTTTTGTTTTTGTTTGCAAGCACCGCCGAATCAGGGCAGCGGCTGGGGGGAGGGGAGGAAGGTGTAAAGAGGCTAAGACTTGAAAAATATTTAGATTTAGAAGATAAAACTGGTAGAACTTGACTGGTAGTGGGAAGTGAGGGTGATTCCTCCATCTTTAACACATGACTGCTTGAGCAGCGGTTCTACCCAGTGGGGCAGAAAACGATCCAGAGTTCAGGGAAGGGACAAAGACATGTTCAAGTTAGACAGTTTGGACAGGCTCCCTAGATAAGGCAGTGTCCAAGTCAAGGGCCCTTCTTTGGAAGTTATTTTGGGGTCTCCTGTTTGCCTGGGATGGATGGCCACTTTAAATGGCAGGTCTCTGATGTTCTCCACAATGACTGGTTTTCTTGCCTTTTCTGGGCACAGCACACATCTAGACACAAAGCTACGCTTGTCAGCGACCGATCCAGCGGCTGCGCTGCCCTGGGGTCTGAGAGACTTCGCCACACACTGTCCTCTGCTGCTCCACACAAAGGCCGTCTTACATATGCTATCTATTTCAGTCATTTTTACGAGCGCCGCGGAATATTTTCAAGCTATCCATTTTTAAGCATTATCTCTTGGCAGTTAAGAAAATAGATCCATTGCGAGCACGGGGGTGGGGGGTGGGGTGGTGGCGGTGGAGGGGTCTGAAAAGGAGTTTAAAAATAGCTCAGCTGCTAGACAGCTGCAGCTATTGGAAGCGGAGCCCTTTGCTTACACCTCTGCTAGTTTCCATTTCAGCCTTGCAGCTGGACCTCCGTACTTCCTTGTTGGGGACAGGTGCTACGGGAAGCAGGCCGGAGCAGAGCCCCTCTTGACTTGGGGTCCCACTGGGCGCTCCGTCTGCTGAGAGGTACCGTGGTGAGAGGGCACGTTACAATCTCGGGCTTGAAAAAGCTTATCCAATACATCTTTATATTTGGAAATGAAAAGAATAAGCCCATTGGCGTTGTCATGCAAATTACAGGACCCGGATCGGATAAGGCCCCTTGGCTGGGAAGGACGGCAGCACACACGTTGACAGAGAACAATGCTTCCCGTGCGCTGCGTCAAGAGCCTGTGACAATTCCGTGAAGTGGTTATTTTTTGGCCAGTGCTACCTTACAAATGTCAAAACTGAGGGTGGGAATGGCAGCGGAGGAGGCTGGGCCAGACTCCACAGCCTCTGCCCTTGGGCAGATCAGGATCTCTCTCTCACACACACACACACTGCTTTGTAACTGGGGTGTGTGTGCTTTTGCTGCATCTCAGAAGGAGATCATGTGTTTAAAAGCAGAAACACTCAGGCACAGACATAAACAGCTCTTTCTCTAAGCCTGGTCCGCCACCCATGATACCTATTCAATAAATGTTTGCTAAATATGTGAACGACACTGTTTTAAATAAATGAAAGAAGACCCTGAGCCTCTTTGCGCTCCGTTGCTTTACCTGTAAAATGGATGGCGTGCTATCTTTTGGCAGGCTTTTCAAAACTTTCTGTTTTGAAGATGAAAGAAGATGAGATATGACCTGTTGTTAATTGCTCCAGACTTTATTCAACGGTTAATTCAACCAGTAGTTACCAAACACCTACTGAATGGTGTGTACTATTCTAGACGTTCAGAATACGTTGACGCCTCAGGAAATGAACTACCTGCTTTTATTCTAGTAAGGGGAGATGGGATAGGAATAAGGGACATAAAAGTCATGTTATAAAGGGTTGGAAAAATGGCTCAGTAAAGAGCACTGATTGTTCTTCTACAGGGCCAGGGTTTGATTCCTAACACCTACATGGTGGCTAACAACTGTCTGTAACTCTAGTTCCAATGAGATCAGACACCCTCTTCTGGCCTCCTTGGACACTGCACACATGTGGTACACGTGATACACATACATACACACACACAAAACACACACAAGCATAAAATAAAGATTAAATAAATTTCAGAAAAAATTTAAAATATCATATTATACACAGTTGTCCCTTTGTGTCTTGGGGACCTAGTTCCACAAACTCCACAGAGATTGCAAAATCCATAGATGCTCACATAGACATATAGAATGAACATATAGAAAGGTGATCTGAATAGCTTTGTGTCATGTTGTACAATAGTTATGTATAGCACATTGTATGCACTCTTTTTTTTTTTGGAGCTGAGGACCAAATCCAGGGCTTTGGGCTTGCTAGGCAAGCTCTCTATCACTGAGCTAAATCCCCAACCCCTGTATGCACTTTTAGGTTCTAAAAAAACAATATTATATCTGTGGTTTGCACTCATATATGTGGAAGGCAAATCAGTAACAAAAGTTGTATCCATTTATTATTTTCAGCATAGAATACTATTTATATATATATATATCTTAAATTTTTAAAAAAAGATATTTTATGCCAGATGGTGGTGGATACCTTTAATGCCAGCACTTGGGAAGCAAAGGTAGGTGGATCTCTGTGAGTCCAAAGACAGCCTGATCTACAGAGTGAGTTCCAGGACAGCCAGGCCTACTCAGAGATACCCTGTCTTGAAAAACAGAACAAAAAACAAACAAAAAAGATTTATTTGTACAAGCTGGATGGTGGTGTACGCCTTTAACCCCAGCACTCAGAAGGCAGATGCAGGTGGATTTTTGAGTTCAAGGCCATCCTGGTCTACAGAACAAGTTTCAGGACAGCCAGAGCTGCACAGAGAAACCCTGTCTCAAAACAACAACAGCAATAAAACCTAAAAAGATTTATTTTATTTTATGTATGTGATGTTTTGTCTGCATGCATGTCTGTGGACCACTTGTGTGCCTGGTGCCCACAGAAGCCAGAAAAGGGTGTCAGATACCCTGGAACTGGAATTACAGATGTTTGTGGGCCACTGTGTTGATGCTGGGAACCTAACCTGGGTCCTCTTGAAGAGCAGCCAGGGCTCTTAATGGTTGAGCCATCTCTCCAGACTCTGTGTTTACTTTGTTATGTGTGTTTGTAAATACATATATACTATTTCATTTTCTTCTGGGTGATTATAAATGGCATTTTCCTGTTAACTTCAGTTTCCCCATGGACATTATTAGAATGACAGAGAAATGCATTCAATTATTTTACGTTCTACACTCTGCAAACTTATCTAGCTTACTTCTTAGTCCTAGTGGTTTTTGTTCTTCATTACGCTTTATAGATTCTTTGACATTGTCTACACAGATAAACACGTCATGTCCAGCTAGAAATAGTTCTATTTCTTTCTTCTAACACATATACCTGTTTTTGTTTTTTGTTTTTTTCTTACCTTATTGTACTAGCTAGACCTTCTGGTACTAAGTTGAATAAGATGTTGAAATCATACTTTTTTTGTCTTATTCTCAAATATCAAAGAGAAAGTGTTCAGTCTGTCACCATTAACTATGACATTATATATATATATATATACATACATACATATATATATATACATATATGTATGTACTTTTTATGAAGTTGAAATAATTCCCTCTGTTCCAGTTTGGTAGGTTGTTGTTTTTTTTTTCAAATGGGAAGACCCACCTTTTTTTTTTTTTTTTTTTTAAATGTGCATTGTTTTGACCGCGTGAGGGTATTGGATTCTCTGGAACTGTAGTTACAGACAGTTGTGAGCTGCAATGTGGGTGTTGGGAATTGAACCTGGGTCCTGTGGAAGAACAGCCAGTGCTCTTAACCACTGAGCCATCTCTCCAGCCCCAGGTTGTTGTTGTTTTTATGAAATGAGGAACATTGTTCTCACAGGTTGATATGATGATTCCAAGTAGCATGTAAGTACAAATGCATGGCTCCTGCCGGCCCTTAAAGCTCAGGAGAGGAACTTTGGACATTAAGGTAAACTTGCGACTGAAGTGAAACCTTCCCCCAGACAAATGATCTCACATTCTCACTTCTAGATAGCTCTTCTTCAGAAGCACTCGCTCATGTCCTAGTGGTTTATACACAAGCAACTTCACCGAAGCCGTGACTTCAATGGGAGAACATGAGAAAATGTCTGAAGTTCCAAAGACGGTCAGGTGTCTAAATACACATCAGTACATTCATCCAGTCAAAGATTTGAGGCACTGACAGAGTGCCGAGATTCCAGAGAGATTGGCATGGAGGAAAAACCAAGATACAAAGTTGAATGAAGAGAGACAATTCAAAGCAGTCTGAGTTGATCATATACTTAGACGTGAAGAAATAAATGGAGTTTATGGATAGAAGCGTATATTTACTATGTGTATCACAATACGTATGTGTATATTTAATACCTTGATCATATATTATACATTATCCTAACAGCACACGGATGAAACTCTGGAGAGATTTAGTGCCAGTTTGTTAACTGAGTATAACAAGCAGTTCACTAACAGAGAATGGGGATATGCTGGTTGGTTACTTACACCTGCGTAAGACTATGAAATAGTGTCGAAAAAAGGAAAACAATTCGGATGATGAAATTCCAGCCACCCGTAAATAAGCTGTGTCCATTTCCACTGGCCCCAGGTGTGTGGCTTCTGCTGACTCTTTGGTCAGCTCTGATGTCAGCTGTGTGATGCTGATACTATGTCACGTTCTCTCTCTGCTTCTCAGCTCCCTGGACAGTAGTTGTTCAAAAGCATTTTTTTTTTTTTTAAATCAGGAACACCCGAGCATCTGACCTCTCTGACAATGCATTTTTGTGTGTTGAGGCCAAATATATCAAACGTCCAAAAGTATGTCAACAAACCATTTGTGCCCTGGATCCATTTCAGCCCTCCTATGTTCTGAACTGAGTTGAAAGCTGTGAGCTCGAGTCTACCCGTTAGGGCTGTACCACCTCTCGGCAGAGTGGAAAATCGCTAGGCGATCGTAAGTGACCCACAAAAGCTCGAGTGTGACAATTTCCCTTGCAAAGTGTTTCCCTCATCATTAAGTCCATGTACAGATAGTTGCCTGTTGGACACCATGGAGACCATTGTTGTTTTTAGAGAGTTCAGCAAGGCGTATGATTACTGTACCCAGATCCCTCTAGCTGCGGTCCGTGACCCGGAGTCACAACTTTGCAGTGTTAGAGTTGAATCAGGAAGGAAAGGACAGCAGGAAAACTGTTGGTCCACACACCGTGTTGTGAAATACAAGAATGATAAGGACAGCTCATCAGGGTCCCTTCCCTGCTCAGAAAAGCATCATCTGGACTTCTGTAGAGCAGTCTCCCTGCACTGTAACTGGAATGATAAATATTTTGCTGTGTTAGGATCTGGTCACATGCTCCACAGTTCTCTGCATCACAAGAGCCCATGAACTGGAGTGCCCATGCCCTGCGCTAGAACAAGCAGTGTGTCACTCAGACAAAGTCTGAGTCCTCGTGAGATTCCACTGCATCTGGTTCAGGCTGACAAGACTCAGACTCATTGGGCAGGGAGTCCCTAGGGAGGGCAAGATGGTCCAGGGTCTTGGCCCAAGTCTTCTCTGTGGACAGAGCAGAAGGTTGGTAGTCAATGTCTTCCCATTCACCCCCCCCCTTTTCACTGTCCACTTGTGGCATGGAGAGATGGGAACCTGGGTGAATGACCACCTATAGCCCAAGTCCCCACTCCCACCAAGGCCCACCGGCCCATCAGGAGGTCTGGGTTGGGACACTTTCTCATTGTTGACTTGGCCCTGCCTTTCCTGGGTTCAGTTTCATTTGATGCCTTTCAAGGTGCTGTCAGGACTAACACTCTACAACAGTGGAAGTGAGTTGTTAGTTAGTTGTTAGTATGAGTGTATAGTTAACAGTAGAGCAAGCTATCAAGGTTAAGTGACTAGACCCTGGAATTGGGCTTGCTCAATCCAAAGCTTGACTATTTTCCCTGCTGGAGTTTTTGATGCAAGGTAGCCATGTCTCTGAGCTAAACATTTCTTTAACAAATGCAGCTCCTTCTTCTAGATTCAATTACCCCATCTAATCACATAGCCCACAGAGTTCATTCTTTCATTCAATATTAACCAATCAGTGTTTACTGAATGCCTTCATGCCATGGATACTATGTCAATGGCTGAGATGACAGAGACAGCGAGATCTCACTATCTAACTTTCTCTAGCACAATCTAATTTTGAGCATACCCCATTGGGTAATAGTTACTTTTCTTACGTTCTCTTACTTTTTTTCTTTCATTCTCTAACCTGTGTTAGTCTAGTTCATCTTTTAGACATTCTAATCAGCTGTTGTCAGTGCTCTTCATGTTGAAGAAAGTCTTGGTGTTACCAGCCACCCTCCTCATTGAATGGACTATCATGTACAAACCTCACTGTAACTGCGCAGAAAATAATACAGCAATGGCCATTTGCTGAGGACTGAGGATCTGGCCAGGCACTAAGTATTTGACCTGTGTCTTTCATTTGTTGCTCAGCAACCCTAAGAAACAGGCAAGTTTCCATCACATTTCACAGAACAGCAACCCAATTATCATGGAGGTTAGGTTCTTGCCCCAGAGCTAGCGGCTCCAGGGTCACGGATTCCATATCTGACACACAGCACGGCTAAACACCAGCAGGAATTACTTTCCCACACTGTCTACTGTCCCTCAGGCTCCTTGGCCCCTCCCTCCCGTCCTCACTGATTCTGTACTCTGTCTAAGCCTTATTCTTTCTTACTGTAGAGGAAGCCCGTGAATGGCCAGGGCAGTAGCCACAGGAATGGGACCTTGGAACGGAACTGGCCAAATCTGAAAGAGGGGACTCAATCCTCAAGGTCTACTTTGTGAAGATGTCCCTGATCTACTGGACCTTCACGCACTGGCTTTCCTTGGGCTGGGACTCAAGTGACCCTGAGCTTTATTCTGGAGGTCACTCTTGACGAGGCTGCAGAGAGCACCATTGTTTCTATTCTTGCAGAAAACGGAATGAGGCAGCCTTTCCCCAGGGACTGGGGCTTTGGGTGGAGTCTGACTGGAGCAGGGGAAACGGGGCAGGGTGAGTGGGACCCTTGGAGTTCTACCATGGTGACAATCCCCACCGCCCACTGCCCCCATTCCTGCTGAATAGTTGTCGCTGAAAGTAATATAATTTGCTGGTTATAAACATAGAGATTCTTTTAATTACAAAAATATACAAAATTTATTTTTAAAAAGTTTTTTTTTGTTTTTTTGTTTTGTTTTATTTTATTTTTGTTTGTTTGTTTTTTTCAAGACAGGGTTTTTCTGTGTAGCTTTGGAGCCTGTCCTGAAACTTGATCTGTAGAACAAGCTGAACTCGAACTCACAGAGATATCCATCTGTCCCTGCCTCCCGAGTGCTGGGACTAAAGGCATGCACCATCACCGCCCGGCCTGGCTCTTTTTCTTTAAACATACAAAATTTAAAACAACAATTCTTGTCACAACCACTGGAGTTTGGCTTGTGGGTTCCCATGATTATTGTAGTCATAGATAGATGTTAGGTACAGCTATTAAAGGGATGGGTTCTTTCATCCACTTTTGCTACCTAATGATAAGGGAGTATTGTGTCCCGTCTACACAGAAGGCCTTGGCTAATTCTCTCTAAACAGCTGTGCAGAATTCAATTGTTTCATTGTGTGGATGAAGCACAATTTATTTAACTAGACTCTTGCAGATAGACTTTCATATTATTTACCATTTTTCATTTGTACAAACAGTGTTGAGCTAAAGACTCTTGCATTTGATTTGTCTTTTTGCCAAATATTTATTTTTCTTTCTTTTTTTTTTTTTTTGTTTTGTTTTTCGAGACAGGGTTTCTCTGTGTAGCTTTTGCGCCTTTCCTAGAACTCACTCTGTAGCCCAGGCTGGCCTCAAACTCACAGAGATCTGCCTGGCTCTGCCTCCCGAGTGCTGGGATTAAAGGCGTGCGCCACCACCGCCCGGCTCCAAATATTTCTTTAGGGTTAAGGCAACATTGCTGCCTCAAAGGGTGTCTGTACTTGAATATTAACAACCTCAGCGTGCATTTTCAGATGACTCTCCTCGTGTTAGATATGTAACAGCCCCACGCCGAATACTCAAGCCTATCTGCTCCCCCTCTTCTGCCAACCAAGCTTATACATTTACCAAGGGAACAGAATTACATCGCATTTTCAGATTGTATTTTTTATTTATTTTTTAATCAACACAAATAATAAAATTTTTGTTTGTTGAGACAGGGTCTCTCTACAGAGCCTTGGTTGTCCTGGAACTCACTCTGTAGACCAGGCTGGCCTCGATCTCACAGAGGTCCACCTACCTCTGCCTCCCAGGTACTGGGATTAAAGGCATGCACCACCATGCTCCATGGGTTGAATTTTTTATTGAGGGAAGTGGAGTATATTTTGTGGATCTCAATTCCCTCTTCCGTGGCTCAGATCCTGTGTTTCTCTGCTGGGATGTTTTTGTGGAACCCTGAGGCATTTACATCCTTAGCTTGTATTGGACTATTTTTACTTACAAGAAGAGCTTTGCACATTGGGCCTTTGATTATCTGCATGCAAGAAGGTTACCAATGACCAGAGACTCCAAGGTCAGATTTAATCATTCCTTCATGAATTCAGGCGATTCATTCATTTACTTAGAAATTATTCCTGTAATAATCCATCGCTGTACCGTACTCATTAATCATTTTTCAAGTCATTATTGAGCATCTGCTGTCTATGAAATGCCAGGTCTCAGGGGGACTGGAGGGAGGGGGTGAGATCAGTTGTAGCAATGACTGCTCCCCCCTCCACTCCTCCCAGTGGTGGAGATGGGTTCTGGGAATAGTGGGATTTTGAGGCAGCCAGGTGGGAAGATTTCTGAGGAGAGACCGTGTGTGACAGGGGAGGCTTCCCAAAGGTGGCCAACGAGAGAACAAGCAGGGTTGGAGGGAAAGGGTCCCAGAGCATTAAGGTGGGGGGTGGGGTAGCGGTAGGGGGTGGGAGTGGAGGTGGGGATAGGGGGAAGGGAGGACATCACTGGAGGAGATCAAACAGTCTGAGCAGAGGCAGCTGGAGCAGAGACTCTTCTCTGAGAGGATTAGCAGCACATAAGGGTTTGGGTTCAGCGTGAGCGGCTTTGTTAGTGTTACTCTCCTCTGTGGGGCTACCAGGAGTTAAGGTCAGGCCTCGGGAGATTGTTCAGGCATCAGTCAGGAGAACTGATTGCGAGAAAAGAGACAGAGGGAGGAACCTCCGTGAGGGCTGCTGCAATGGAGAGAGAGAGAGAGAGAGAGACAGAGACAGAGACAGAGACAGAGACAGAGACAGACAGACAGACAGACAGACAGACAGACTGATGAGGGGAGCTGGAGTCAGGACACCCCTGGGGGGAGAAAAGGTGCAGGAGCCTGTGGTAGAGAGAAGAGGCCTGGGCTAGGTTCTACTGCCCATGGAGGCCCTCTTCTGTAAAGGGAACGGATTTTAAAAAGTGCAGAAAGCCATCTGTCCCATAGCTTACTGGCTCCTCCCCGAATCTGGTTCCAAGGCAGGTGTGGGGACCAGAGGCAATGAAATAACTCAGGTAAAGGTAAGACAGCAGGTGGGATGGTGGAGAGCTGTTGGGACACTTGGCTTGACTCAACTTCGTTCCTTTGGGCAGCTGCAAGCAAATCTCTGGCTTGACGCACTCCACGTTTCATGGTGGGCTAATACTCACACATTGTGGAATATAAACAGTGTTATCAGGGCCCTCCCCGCGCTTTGAAGTTGGAGCATTCCTGACAGTATTTCTCCAGGGGAGTTTCTCTGTAGTGGAAAGGTGCCTGCATTTTAGATTTTGATGACGTTAGCCAAATAGCTCTCCCCAAATATGGTTTTATTATTCAGATGACTAAACCAACCACGACTCTGGGAAGTTGTATCATTTGCTCCTGGCTATGTCAGTGATATAATTTTATCAGAATTTGGGCCTAGGTGAGTCTATCCATTACTTCTCCTCATACTTTATGCTCTAAGTTCCTAAAACCTTGTCCTCTGTTTATTTTTTTACTCTTTTGCTATCCTGCATAGCAACCCGCAAGCAAAATCTTTCAGTGAAAGGTTCTTCAGTACCTGTTCATGAAAGGGCTGGGGGGATGACTCACCTGGAGAAGTGCTTGTCCTACAAATGCGAGGATCCCCAGTACCCACATAAAAAGGCAAGCATGGTGGTGTGCACCTGTAACCCCAGCACTTGGGAAGTGGAGGCAGGCACATCCCTGGAGCTCTCTGACCAGCCGGCCTAGACAACTTGGTGCAGTTGAAGTTTTCCTGTGTCCACCCGGCTCCTGCAGCCACTCAGACCCAAGGAAACACACAGAGACTTATATTACTTATAAACTGTATGGCAATGGCAGGCTTCTTGCTATCTAGTTCTTATATCTTAAATTAACCCATTTCTATTAATCTACAAGTTGCCACATGACTTGTGGCTTACCGGTACTTTACATCTTGCTTCTCATGCTGGTGGCGGCTGGCAGTGTCTCCTGACTCAGCCTTCCACTTCCCAGAATTCTCTTCTCTCTTTACCCTGCCTACACTGTACTTCCTGCCTGGCTACTGGCCAATCAGCATTTTTATTTATCAGTCAGTCATAGCAACACATTCACAGCATACAGAGTGACATCCACAGCAACTTGGTGAGCTCCAGGTTCAAGGAAAGACCTTGCTTCAAAAACTCATGGAAGCAATTGAAAAAGATACTTGATATCCATCTCTGTCCTCTATATACATGTGTGTGTATGCACGTGGCACACACACACACACACACACACACACACGTGAGTGAAGATATACTGCATTCTACTATAACATTAGTGCTGGATGAGGACCTGACAAGTCCTCAAAACTAGAGCTGGTGATGATAGCTTAAAGTAGTAAAGAAACAGGTTGAGTCTCTATAGTCCAGCTAAGCCGGAACCCTAGGGACTTCCTTGAAGGAAACTGATAGCATCCAGAAATCACATCTTCATCCAGGAAAATACAAACGACAAGCAAAAACCCTGACAAGGGATTGTGAACTTGGAATTCTTCCCATCAACTGAGCTAGCCTGGCTTCTTGCAACATCTCTGCCCCAAAGGGGGGACAGTGAGGGAAGAGGAAAGCTGCCATCAAGAGCTTCTTGGCCCCGCTGGATCCATCCCAGCTCCTGGCTTCTCTCCCTTCCTGCCTCTGTTCAGTATTCCAGTTCACACAAGCCAACTTCATGTAGTCTGGAAGTGACAACCCATGAATCAAGGAACCTCCCTCAGCAGTATCCAGCCTGCACTGGGTGGGGGCCCAGAGTCTGATAGCCTGGGAAACGAAAAAGAAAAATGACTCAACCTCTCATCATACGTGAAATGGGGGTGCTAATGCACCCAGTCAGAGGGGTGCTGGAGGATTAAATGAAATCATCACTTTTTTTTTCCATTTCCCAGACTCCCCAAGATTGCTGAGGTGACAACTTCTGACCTCCGGCACAGAGGAAGTGAGGATAAAAATAACGATACTCTTAAAGAACGCTAACCATGAGCTTGACAGAGTTCAAAGTGCCCCCCTGACTAAAGACCAGGTAAATATAGACCAGACTTCTTTTTCAAAGTCTCGATGTGTGCTGTGTTAGCTAGCTGCTGCCCTCTGTCCTAGTTCGTCTTCCACTGCTGTGATGAAACACCACTACCAAATGCACTATTTTATGTGTGGGGCATTTTGCTTGCATGTATGTCTATGTCCTAAATAGACGCAGTGCCTGTGGAGGTGGGAAGACGCTACTGGATCCCCTGGCGCTGGAATGGTAGATGATTGTGAGCTGCCATGTGGGTGCTGGGCATTGAACCTGGGTCCTCTGGAAGAGCAGTCCATGCTCTTAACCACTGAGCCATCTCTCTAGCCCCAACTATCCATGCTTTTGATGCTATTGCTGCCCCTAGGGACAGAGGTACCGCAGTTAATGGAAGAACTCAGATCGGATATTTCCTTACTAAAGGTTTTTCTGGCGTGGCAGTTTACCCTAGAGAAAGAGACAAGGTGGAAGCTGCAATGTCTTGACTCCTGAACGCACCAGGGAGGCTTAGTTGAAAGAGACTTGGGTAGTGAAGAAAGTACTCAGTGTGGGAGGCTCACGTTCCCATGAACACAGGTTCCAGAAACAGAGTCCCATGCCAGCATCAGTAACATGGCAGTGGCGGATGGGAACCTGACGGGGTGGTTTGTGAATTATCCGTGGCTGTTGCTTCTAAGTCTGACTCTTCAGGTCTGTGGATGATTCTGTGAGCCACCAAGCATATGGTAGGCTCAAGTTGCTTAAACTGGTTGGAAAGAGTTCTGTTATCTGGAGTGTAGATCTGCAAGGACTCTTCCATGTTTCCCAGAGCATGAGCTGTGTGTCATTCTTAGGGGCTGAATATAGTGAGCGTGAGAATTACCAGCAGAATGTCAGTGGTCCCAGTACCCCAGCATCTTAGGGTTTACCAGCTTAACCAAGGAACCCTGGATAGAACAGGTGTGCTAGTCACTTTATCTCAGTGACAAAATCCCTGAGGTAAGCAGCTTGAAGGGGGAAGACTGATTTTAGCTCACGGTCTTGAAGGCTTCTCCATGGCTGACTGGCTCCATTGCTTTTAGGCCTGTAGTGAGACAGAACATTATGGTGGCTGGATTGTATGTCAGGGGAGGGGTGGAGGGGTGGATGGATGGAGGAATGAGCTGGGCACAAGATATGTCAAAGGACACATCCCCAATGGCTTATGTCCTCCAAGCAGGTCCCACTTCCTCAAGTTTTCATCATCTCCCAGTAACATTATCAAATTGCAATCCATCGGTGGATTAATCCATTGGTGATGCAGAGTCCTCAGGAGTCGGCCATTTTTTCCAAAGCCCACCTGAGGGCAAGCAAGCTCTTAACACGTGAGCCTTTAGCAGCAACAGGACATTCTCCTTCTGCACTGGTCAGGGGACAGTGGGTGTTGGGGTGGGATGGGGGTAAAGGGGTGGGGGGTGGGTAGGTGGGTGTGTTGCATCTGAAGGGTATTTTTTTCAAGGGAGATAAGGACAAAGTGGAGCTGGTGAGAACAGACGAGCTAGGATAGTGTGGAGAACACCAAGTCTTGTCCCCTGAGGTCTAGGGACTTCTTCCCCAGAGAAGAGAAAACACTAACGGGTCCAGGGAGGCCGTTCCCACACATAGTGCAGAGAACTGGACAGACTCAAATATAAATTCTGGTCACAGCCGGTGTGTGGCCTTGGACAAGACACTGAATTACTCTGAGTGGCGTTTGGTATCACCAGCACGTAGCAGATGTTTGACACGTCTGTCCCCTCTTCACAGCCCACTTTACGCCATGAGGGTGTAAGAGGCGGTTTTGTACTCCTTTGGGAATGGAGCACAGGGTGCTAGCTCCTTGTTTTTCTAGGAATTGGAGCCCAGGCTGGACAGCTGTTTGCTCTGTCCATTCTCTGTTCCAGAGGCTCTAACACATACTGCAGACATTTCCCTTCACTGTTCCCACTGGAAATCTCAGAAGCAAGTGCTGTGACACCCATTCGAAGATGGAGAAACTGAGGCTCATCAACATTAGATAACTTGTGACTGTGAGCGGCAGCGCCGGCCTCGTCAGGTTCCAAAGCTGGTGTTTGGAGCCATGTTTGGCTAGTGCATGCGAGGAGGCAGGCGTGGAGGCAAGCAGACGCCGGGAGAAGCCGGAGACCCCAGTTC